>NC_060143.1:292317490-293517490 GCF_021461385.2 Schistocerca piceifrons | reverse complement strand
TGGTTGTACACAACATATCTGCACAGTTAAAGGACCTGAATTTCGTAATTTTATATGTAGTTGCTGTTGTGGTCTTTAGTCCGAAGAGTGGTATGATGTAGCTATGCATGTACTCTGTCTTGTGCAAGCCCTATCATCTCCGAATCACTACTGCAACCTACATCCTTTTTATCCCGCTTAATGTATTCGTCTCTTGCTCTTCCTCTACGATTCCCCCCCCCCCCCCCCCCCCCCCCCACATATGCCTCCAGTACTAAATTGCTGAGCCCCTTGATGTCTCTCTCAGAATACGTCCTATGAACCGACCATTTCTCTTAGTCATGATATGCCCCAAATTTCTTTTCTCTCTAATTCTATTCAGTACCTCCTCAGTAGTTTCGCGATGTATCCGCCTCATCTTCAGCGTTTTTCTGTAGCATCAGATTTCAAGAACTTCTATTCTCTTCTTGTGTGAACGGCTTATCGTTCAGGTCTCACTTCCGTATAATGTTAGTCTCCAGACAAAGTCTATAGAAAAACTTCCTAACACTTAAATTTGTACTCGATGTGAACAGATTTCTCTTCTTTAGAAACGCTTTTCTTGCCATTGCCATTCTACATTTTATACCCTCGTCACTTCACCCATCTTATATTTTATATAGACAATCAATTAAAACTAACGAATATTCGTTTCATTTCCTTCTACTCAGTATTTTTGTTCAGCTGTATCTCCCTCCCAGTTCTTTAGACAATTCAATTTCCTTGTATAAAACAGCTTCTAACGTCTAATTACAGATTTTTTAATATGTTAAATATTTAACTTTCAGTATGTAAAACCACTGTGACTGAAGACGCAGAGCAGTAATTATACAGTTTTCTTACTTTTCTGTTATTCAAAATAATAAGGCAAGCTTAGAAAAGGGGCTGAAATTACGTATAAAGTTTGTTGGAAGTCGCTAAGTGCTCTCATTCTCGAACAGTAGATGAATGTAGGCTGGGTATTCTGCGCGCTGTGAGCTACGATGCCTCAAGACGTACTGTATACGCAGTTTCTAATTTTAACACTTGACTTATTGAGTTCAGCCTCTAACGTAACAGTTTACCTCGCAAAGAGTAGATTGTAACAGCACTTTAAACTAAGTCAATAATTATACGAATTCCTGAAAATCTATTTGATGTTGCCATGGAAAGTGTTAGACAGGTAACCTGCAACTGGATCTGGGTGATTGGCTATTTAGCACAGTTACATTCTACTAAACTACGGTTCGGTAGTTTTGGTAAACTACATAAATGATGTAGTAAATGGAAGGATTGCCGGTAGTATTGGTAGCATTGATAACCAAAGAAACGTAAGCGACTGGGAAAAGAGAAACTGAGAGCCGACAATTTATCTTTGTTTCTTCGTCGTTAGGTTGCTTGTTTTGCACATAATTAGAACCATACCTCATTCAGTGTTAGTCCATTGTATATTTTATATCCTTACAGAAATACACTGCATTTTATAAGTAATACAAATCCGTTGATAGCGTAGCTTCTGCATTGTTATGCAACCAAAGCAATTATTTTGGTGCAAGTACAGTTTACATGCACAATCATAAAACAATGCATATAGTTATTGTTGTTATTTTGTACTTAATCCAGCGTTCATCGTGGGCAAAGATGTTTCCTGGTATTATGGATAGACGAGAAAGTTGTTTATGAATAACAGAAACTTAATCCATTTAAGTTCGAAAAAGGACTGAAGCGATGTTTGATACACTGTTGTTTTGCGTTTTATTTTACCTTTTCGGTTATCTAGTGCTATGTCATAAATCAGTATTTTGTTCTTTATTTTTATTACAATATCCCTGTTTCACGTTAAAAATCAACAATTTTCGAATAAAACTTGAATTAAACATTGACAAGTTCAATTTCGCTACAAATACTGTTTATTTTAAAGTAACAAGCAGAAGGATAAATATGTAGAACAAAAACGTGTCTTAGGTTATACGCCTCTTAATATATCCTCACTCGTTTTCTAGGCGTTTGACCGCTTCCGATTTTTAGGGGAATCTAGTAAGACACTGATCGTGTATGTAAAGAAAGCAATCGTTATGGGGTAAACCCCAATAGATACGCAATACGTCTAATGTACAGATAATGCGGGTACGACATTAACTGACCAGTATGAATATATATGAAGATGTTATCTTTTCTTTCGGACAGTAAGTTGGGAATGTGGGTCTCAAGGGGAGCATGCCAGAGATAAGTCCCTGCAGTCGCACTATCCTCTGTGTCCTCGGTGGCTCACACGGACGCCGGCACAGTAGCTCAGCGTGTGTTAGGTCAGAGGGTTTGCTGCCGTCTGTAACAAAAAACTGAGTGAATGGATCAACGAAGAACCTAAACGGGTTTCATCGGACGTCCACCGCGAACAAAGTCAACGAACAAAATGAAAACAAAATGAGAGCAGAAAAAAAGAATAGAGCGTCTGCCATGTAAGCAGGAGGTCCCGGGTTCGAGTCCCGGTCGGAGCACACATTTTCAACTGTCCTCGTTAATACTTTAAGCAGCTAAAGGTCTGTATTTCATTGTAATTTCATTAACTGACCAAAGATAGTAGGAAAACTACCGTAGTATTCCCTTACTAATGATAGTTACGGTAGTTTCACAACTCTACCTTTTAGTTATACAGCCAATCTCGCGTACGCCGTGAAAGATGTACACTGTCGTTACAATTTATAGTTCATGGTCATATTTCACTTCCGATGCAACCCATGTTACAGCAGTGTCAGAAATGTGTAAAAGGAAGGAAGGAAGAAAGATTAGAGGCGGAGCGAAAACTTGGAGCATTTTTTCTTTTTTTCTTTTTTCTTTAAGGATATGGAAGAAAATCGGTTCTGTCCTTTCAAAGAAAGCATCACGTCATCAACCCGGAGGATTTAGGGAAATCACAAGAAACCTAAATCTGCATGGTCGGACGCAGATTTGAACAATCTTTCTCCCGAAAGCGGAACCAGTGTGCTAACGTCTGCGTCCACTCTGTAGGAAACAAAGGCTGACCCTTTGCGTTCGGGTCGTTGACCTGGCATTGATATGCAACAGCGGAACGGATCAATAGATCATTAGCAAACTTCTGCGTCCATAAGCGAGATTAATCTACGACGATGATAGCCTCTGTGTTTACATCTTGTAAGGTGACAGCACGATAGATGCAGTAATGGATGAAATGGGGTCACCCTCTTTCTCTGTCGTTTTCATGGCGTTAAACAGCTGTTCTTCGTACCCTAATATACAGTTCTACAAACTATGCTACCCAATACGGAAAAGCAGTGGCAGAACACTGAACTCGTATTTGGGAAAACCACATTTCAAACTCCTGTTTGTCTACCCAGATTTAGGGTTTCTGTGACTTGCCTTAGCCACCCAAAAACTGACAGCTGCCGAACTGGTCAAGATAGTACTTGAGTATCGGAGACTTGCGTCTGACGCACGACTGGCAAGATGCGTTGATGGCAGGACACTGACCCAAACAGATGTTTGCACAATATGGTTCAAGTGCCCCAAAGAAAAAGAAGAAAATGAAGAAAAAGATGCTGTCGGTTCTTGAAGGAAATGTTTCGCAGTTCGGTATGGGATGTTTGAAGGCTGAAGAAAACAGGAGTCCCACTATTCCTTTATCACCCTCTCAGGAGAAGATACGCCTTTCTAGAGATCAACGACACATCACGTAGTCCACAAGATGCTTCCTGGAGAAGGGAAAATTCAGGAAACACCCTAACTCGGTCTCGACATTACAAGAAGAGGAAGGTGCGCAAGAACAGAGAAGGAAAACGTACGGTCTAGTGAATTTTAGTGGGTATGTGTTTTGTAATAGCACTAAGTTGTTAATAAAATTTTAAAATCCAATTTCTTTCTTTCGTTTTCCTAAGTTCAGTGCTAACTTTTTGTGGTAATTATTAATCAGTTTTAATTATATTTTTACACGAAGTAATCTTGAGGTTTTTGCATAATTATATGTATTAATATTATAGAAGAGGTAGTGCGTCTATTTTATCATCGCATTTATGTATCGATAATTAATTTCTCGTGAGATGATTGCATAGTTGAACAGTGTCTTGCGAATGTTCCTAAAACTCTGGAATGTGGGAATTGTGGTCTGCGTATCAAATGTTGGTTTTCACAAGAACTATTAACTATCAGATTAAACGTTGAAGAGTAAAACACCAGTGAGGTTTCGGACTTCAGAGCTTGAGTTTTGCCACATCTCTACACGACAGATATGATTTTAAAATTCGGTTGAAACCGCTAAAATAGAACAGAAGTTAAATTTTTAGGTGGGGTCTCCCCTCAGGCCGAATGGCTATATGGTTCCTTTCAAGGATACAGGAGATTCCCTTCTCCAATCTCAACTTCCCTCCGTCTCTACTGAGCTCGTCGCCGACGGGATGTTAAACGCCGATTTGCTTTCCGTACAGCACAGAACTTGATTTCGTTATACATGTGCAGCAGCGTTCTCAGAACCTACCAGCACTTTTTCGCATTTTTTTAAGGCCATATGAAATATTGTTTTTGTTTGTGCGCCACAAAGCTCAGGGAAAAGAGAAGCAACTGAAAGAGTTGAAAGAAAATAAGTTGCTAAGTCTCGATGAAATCCCACCTTCGTTTTACGGAGAGTAGTCTAAGGCATTGTCCCCTCACCTAGCTTGTATCTATGGCGAATCCAGCACAGTCTCAAGCGACGGCAAAAAAGCGCTATATAACAAGGGTACAAGACCGTTGGCCTTAATATCGGTTTGCTGCAGAATCCTTGAAAATATTTGTCCTTGAGATCGAAAACTTTCTATCCACATATCAGCATTGATTTAGAGAGCATCGCTGCTGTGTAACTGAGCTTGACCTCTTCTTGCACGATACCCTGTCAACCATGTATGAAGGGCAAAAGGAAGACTCCATATTCATAGACTTCGGGAAAGCGTTTGACACGGTGCCCCACTGCAGACGGTTAAAGAAGGTGCGATCATACGGAATAGATTCCCAGATACGTGACTAAAGGAATTCTTATGTAATAGAACCGTGTACGTAGTCCTCGACAGCGAGTGTTCATCAGAGAGAAGGGTATCATCAGGAGTGCCCCTGGGAAGTGAAGTGTGATAGGACAGCTCTCATATGACCTGGCAAATGGGGGAGCGGCAGTCTGTGGCTGTTTGCGGTGAGGTAGGGCGTGAGGGGTGTAGGCAGGAGGGGGGCAGGGGTGAGGTTCGGGGGAGGAAGTGAGAGATATTTCAGCGTGAATGATTCTTAAACGCTAAATTTGAGACTTCAGCTTTTCTTTTGCTGTCTTCTGTTGCCTCACCAGAACGGTCGACGAATGTCTGGATAGAAGGCTTGGACCCACAAAGGGTTCTTACGTAGGACCAGAATTTTCTCGGGCTCTCAGTGATATCTTTTGCTAAGGTACGGCGGTTGTAGCTGTATGCTTCTCGCCTCGATATTTGTACGCACTAATTTCTTCTGATTTTTAGCTGTGCGACAGTCTCTGCTTCCTCAGCAATTTCCGAACTTAATTATCGCAGTGAGTATTTTCCGCCCTTGATCCACTTACTCGGTACATTACATCTCCAGGGCGCGAATAACACTCCGTTTAAACTTTAGTCGTAACTACTCTGCGTCCATCATACTGGAACTAAGTGATATTCATCTATTTTCTGAGTATGATTCTAACAACAGCTTACCTACGCTTTCTAGCAAAAATACTCTCCTAGCCTTCTTGATGAATTTATTAACTTTAGTAATCACCATCACTATCATGATAACATGATAATAATCCCTGTCTCTGTAATGACGCCGTCGATAATGTTAGGCTTGTTTGAAGCAGTCGAACTAGCTGCTCAAGACACGTTTCCGTTAAACGCGTTTAAAAACACTTCGCAAGACGATCTGTACCACCTGCAATGAATCCATAGACGTCCCAGTCTGTACTCGGTATGCTGAAGTAGCCTCGAACTAATATTCTATGATTTTGGTATTTCGAGTTTTCTGCAACACAGTGGAACATAATTTTTGAAATAACTTCAGGTATGTATATTTTTAATGTTTCTTTTCAAATTTTACTTGACACAACAAGATGACTACGTTCTTCAAGATTTATATTCAAATCTCAGAAACTACATGATCTAGAAGTCTGTGGTTTTACTTTGTTCTCTTTGGGTTTATTTACCACAGTTTGACTGTACTGAATATTAAATATTCTTTCTTCGTATGCTGGTAAATCGTTGGAAGTATTTTCAATGTTTGGTGGCATGCTGTGTTTATAATGAAATTGTTGTGTACTGTATCTCTCATTTTACAATGACTAAACCAAGAGTTGTATTCAAAAGACGCCAGAAGAAAGGAAATAGGTATTATAAAACTACACCAGTTGTGGTTAGTAGTGGAATAGTGCGATGTGATAGCTGCTGTGGTGAAAGGACTGTTGACTTCCCTCCCAGTGCATCGAAGAGAAAATTACAAGTTCAGGGAGCAGAGAGTAGGAGGTGCATTACCGATCCGCGAAGGCAGTTTATATCGTCTCCCTCCCCCCCCCCCCTCTCTCTCTCTCTCTCTCTCTCTCTCTCTCTCTCTCTCTCTCTCTTCTTTATACAAGTTAGCGGTTTGTTCCATGAAATAGTGGATGAAAATATTTGTAAGTCGTAATATCGCCTGTATTTTGCACACTCGTAGTAGCGGCTAGAATATACGCTATCAATTATCAGTGCTGCTATTTAGGGTAGTACTTCTGAGTGGAGGTACTAGGTTTAGTTGTAACAATTTACTTCTGTTGTCATCAGACACAGATGGCTCAAAAATGCACATGAGTTGTTTAAAACTGTAATACTTCATGCCCGATAAATAAATATTGTTGCAGAGAGAGAGAGAGACGATATAATCACCTACGTAGCTGCATACTCTGTTATGTTCAATGTTCCCTAAATTGTTTGTTAGACAGTGACCTTCTATACTGTTAATTATAATTTGAATAATGCTTACAGCAGTGAAACAGGCAGCGATCTACTCATAAGCAAGCCCGAGCCTCATGTTATTATTGTTTATTATATTCTCGTTTGTCGTGTATATTTAATGAAAATTTTCTCCAAAAAATATTTTATTTTCCTGATAGCAAAGTGTCTTAAGCAATTTTTTCTTGTTATCTTGTGGGTAAAGAGCGAAAATCATGAGATTAATTATATTTCACATAATGGCTGCGAATGCGCCACTACGACAAACGAATGGCAGATGGCCAGTGATAAAATGTGAATTCTAGCGATACTTAATTATTTCTACTTAATTATATTCAAATGGAGGGAGAGGTGAGAAATGAGGTTACAAGGACAAATACTTTTCATACATATATTCTGAAAATTCTTATTTACAATTAACAAAATGGTGCTTTCAGAGGCAACGTCATGCAAAAGCATCTAACAGGTTAGAGAGGTGGCACCAGAGTGATTATTTTATTTATCTACGTCTTTGTCTCACAGTCACAGAGAATTTCCTTCATGATACGCTCCTAGTCTTTGTTATCCTTGGTACTTGTTACACAGAAGTATATATTTACTATTAATATTTTTATGTTCAAACCACGTAAAGGTGTAGAGTTTTCTAGTTCCAAAATAATATTTCATCATTGATAGCACATTCACATACATAAACACGCATGGTTGTATTCGTTATTGACACAGTTCACTTGTGGTTATTGTAAGATTTTACTACGATTTTTAGAAAGCTTTCCAGGAGACGTTACAAGTTGTGTAAATATAATTATATTCAGACTTAGCAAATCCCGACTACCTAAAGAAATGCCTCCATGTGAAGACACAAAGCCGGCCGGGGTGGCCAAGCGTTTCTAGGCGCTACAGCCTGGATCCGCGCGACCGCTACGGTCGCAGGTTCAAATCCTGCCTCGGGCATCGATGTGTGTGATGTCCCTAGGTTAGTTAGGTTTAAGTAGTTCTAAGTTCTAGGGGACTGATGACCTCAGAAGTTAAGTCCCACAATGCTCAGAGCCATTTGAAACATTTTTGAAGTCACAAAACGTTAACGAGGCATTTAACAATGTTGTGCGAACTCAGATTCCAAAAAGCATTCTTTTAGGCACAAAAACTTTAATATTAGATGTGTGTGATGCAGTGATCTCCTTCAATGATGGGAATTCTAGGAGAATAAAAATCCTGGATTTGCTGGGATAAATATAGAACAATACAATACATATAAACATAAAAATTGTGGCAATTATTTGTATAGTGCAGGTGATTATACGAGTTACAATTAGTGTTTTGAGACTTACGTAATTGATATTGTGTTGTACAAAACAGTTCTTTTTTTCAAACAGGTAGAGTGATTCAGAGTGATTCAGCTGCCCCTACTGCTGAGTTTTACGCAACTTGCAAATGCCTTCAAATAGCATTCGCACGATTTTCACATTCCTTCGCCTGCTGCACACAAACTATTAATCCTACGGAAAAACTGAATTGAATGTTTTGTAGGAAATTTAATGTAGTTAAATTTTGTACTGCGATGCGGTTTCGCCAGAGGTCATAGTTTTCGAGTTACTCAAGGAAACCGTACAAAAGTAACATTCATACAAGCTCTTCTTGATTAACTCGAATACTGTCGTCTCCAGTCAAAACGTATTCCAGTATGAAATTTAACTACCGGTGCATTGAATTTCCTACGAAAAGGTCCTGCTCGTTTTTTCTGTAGGACTAATAGTATGCCCGAGAGATTATGACAATATTGCACCTGGTGTTTGAAGACACTGCGGGCTGCATGGAGCCCAGCGGTAGGAGCAGCTGTATTATCCGGTGTGCATCCAGGATGAAAAGTAATAAAATGACAAACTCCAGGGACGGATTTCTGACTAAAAGTTGAGGAAAAACGGTCTTATGAACAAGTGTCCGAGAATGGACAGTACACGTGAAACGACAACAAATCATCCCGGAACACAGTCAAGAGCTGCATCAAATCTACGTCACAATAAATGTTCAAGGTGGCCTCCATGGGTTAATAGAGGTTGTCATGCAGGATACACAGAATCGTACTTTGGCTTCCTGGGGTGACACTTGCCTAGAGCCTGTACGAGGGTTCGTCTCAGTATCCTATAGAAGTTGGTCCTTCAAAATTGGTGTGCGCACAGTATGTCTCCTCCCTGCTCGTTCGTCTAACTGAAAGGATTCATGAGCACACAAAAGCCCAAAAAGGGCTTGGAATGTTGTCTGATGTGGTTGGTGTAAGTGAGGGTATACGTTTTGGTATAGGCGTGCTACCTCTCCCGCGTCAACTACACACCCTGCAATACGCAAGGAACACACAGCATGTGATCAGAGGAACTTTCATTCGTCAGCACCATCTACCGTGGCAACGATGCATTTTCGGACACATGTTCATACGACCTTCTTTCCTCCATTTCGAGTCAGGAATCCCTGCAGTTTCTCGGTTTTACTAATATTCACCCTATTTAATCTCAATTTGCAATATATGTGCGATGTCGGCCGTTATCCGGTCGGCGCGCACTTTCAAATACGCGCGCCACCGGTTACGCCGACGCGTTACTTAAGCCGCCACAGCTGCCACGAACGATTACGCCGCTGCCCATGAGATGCAAGCAACCCGTCTCCGGAGCTCCAGCGGCGGGTGTACTTAAGGTCGAACACTGATGCACTGAGCCCCATTTTTGTGTGTTTGCCAGCTGAATAACATTTATGGTGCTTGTGATCTACTGGAAGGAATTGTACTGATCAGTGACAATTTTGAAATTTTTTGTATCTATATATATATTTCTACCTTCAAATCTGCTGTTAGCAACTGACGCTGCAACTACAGCGTCAACGTTATGTTCTCCTTTTTCTATTTGATATTAGATGTAGAATAAATTGGTATCTGAATTCTCCGTTCATGAACGGCAGCCGTTCCTCACTCCTGTATTCGCTAAACAACCACACAGCGTAGAAAGGAAGTTATAACGATGTGTATCTTCCCCAGTCTAGATCATTGAACTAAATACATCCAGATGATAAACTGGTAAAAATTCGGTAGTGATATCTTCAATAGTTTCAAAAACAACGGACTAAATGTTGACAGAAAGTGGAATTGTCGATACAGAGGATCTGATATGACGCGCTATAGGGCAAACATCCATTGGATCATTCGTGCATTCGATGTCTTTTGTCATTTCAAAATAGAAAACATCGCGACTCGTCGGACCCCACTACAGCAGAAAATGGTTGCGATGGACATGCATTAACTGACAGCAGCAATTCCTGTCGGGTTTGAAATCGATTGTGATAAATAAGGGGCGACACTAATCTCTGTTCCCTACCAGCTGGGAGTTACAACAAATACTGTTATTACACAGTATTACATGACTGCAAGTGCTACACCGTTCCTTGTAGACATGTTGGGCGGTTCTCGTTGATACACCAACACATTAGGCGACTCAATTCACGGTGTGATCATAGACACGTGAAGACACAGTAACTCCTCTCGACAAGATCACTGTAGCGGTGAAAGCTTCTTTTATCAGTCTGGTGTGATGCCATGGCGTCAGCATCTCGACGTGAAACAGTCTGGTACTTGATGATATGGACACTTTAGGCGCATGCGGGTTGCCAGGAACACGCATTCATCGCTGTCCAGCCCCTTGGCACCAGAATGACGTAGAGTATTATATTTCATTTCACGTGTAAAAATTTCCCCATTAACCCATTCGCCACCAACTATTATAGTAAATGCACTAAAACCTCCGTAGTTGTGCACCATGGAACCACGACGACACGTACAAACAAGTACTCATTTTCGTCGTGTACAGGGGGTGGATAAAAATATGCAAACAGTACAAACACAGTACATAACCTTGCCTAATGGGGTATAGGATAGCCGTTGGCATCCAAAACCTCTTCCAGTCGTATCGCAATGTACTCGTATAAATACAGGCCCTGCATGGTTATCAGTGGAATCTTATACGATCCTTCCCGCAAAATTCCGGCACGTTCAGATAACGGTGATGGAAGTGTATAGCGATCACACACACTTCTATCCAAAGTAGGCCAAAAAGCTCCAATATTGAGATCTGGTTCAAATGGTTCAGATGGCTCTGAGCACTATGAGACTTAACATCTGAGGTCATAAATCCCCTAGAAATTAGAACTACTTTAACCTAAAGACATCACACACATCCATGCCCGAGGTTGGATTCGAACCTGCGACCGTAGCGGTCGCGCGATTGCAGACTGAAGCGCCTAGAACCGCTCGACCACATCAGCCGGCTGAGATCTGGTGACTGTGCCGGCTAGGGGAGATGGACAGTTCATCCTGGTACCCACAAAACCAGTCCTGGACGATGCCAGTTGAGTGAATAGCGTTCCTGTCGTCCTGAAACATAAAATCACCATTATGGAGCAATCACTGAACCATAGGATGGACCTTATCATACTTTGCCCGCAATTCGATTTTGCAGAGTATCCACGGAGCCCATGGAATGTCACGGTATGGCTGCCCGATTTGTCATAGAACATCCGCCATTTTCACTCTTGAGATGTAAACACCTCCAGAATTTGCCAACGGTGTGAAACAAGACTCATCCGACCAAGTGACTCTCTTTCATTGCTCGACGGTCCTAGTGTTATGGCTTCAGACTACGTTTTCCTGTTAGGGGAATTTGCATCTCTCATGACTGGTTTTGTAATTCCAGATCGCCCTGAAGTTCCCTGCTTATGGGGCTCCGCTAATGTTGTTTTGGTGGGGACAGGTTTCGCGAGTGCAACATTCATTTCTGCATTGACTTTCGCAGTTGTCGTCCTTAGTTTTCATCATCATCTTCAGTGACCATCTGTCACGATCATTCAACACACACAGCGGATGACAAGTTTCCGTTTTTGCTGAATGCGGTATGAATACTCGATACGGTGCCTCCTGAAACATCAGAGACTTAGAGTACCTTGGTTACGAAGCATCCTGCATGCGAACACTATCTACTTCACTTAGCTCCGAGATAATGCATGCACAACTACGTAGAACACTGCGTAGGACACTGCCAAGGTGCCGTTCGTCGTAAAGCACAACAGCCTGCGTGCTAGCCTAGCATCTGCATTTATGTTCAAGCATGCATTTCATATCTTTGTCCAATCCCTGTCGGTCCAGCAGTACTGACGATGCTATCAGATGATAGATCGCTGTGTCACAACACGCCACAAGTTTGTCTTCACGGAAAATTTCAACGTTAGTAAAACAAAAAAATGCAATCAACGATGAGATACAGTCGTAATATTAGGTATGAAACAGCAAGAAAGAATGACAAGTGATACATCCACATATCTGACAGAGATTAATCATCATCCCCTCCAATAAACTACTGGTCTGAATATACCGTACTGATCTGCATATTGACACGCAAGGAAAAACAAATACTGACTTTTCTGTTCGTTTGTTTCAGGTGAGTACCTGTTGCTGGTCCGTGGCCAGAATTATAGTACCCAGTGGGTGAGTAAGCATCATTGCTTCATCTTCTACTACTAATATCCGCCTTCAGTGCAACACTTTGATGTTGTGTTTGCATATCATTGATTATCTGGATTACTGAAACTTGTCAAAGATAAACTATTTATTGACTGCCTTCTCCTCGTACATCGTTCGCGCATCGAAAGGAAAATCAATGTTCATACAATATATAATGTATATTCAGTTTTATCAGAATTAGAAAATATATTTAATAACTTTATTCTGTGCACATGCAACAATTCTTTAAGTACATCGTAATTTTCATTAAGCGTCACAGTGTACAGTTTCTTGAACTTTATTTAAATGCCATCTGGTAAACCAGCAGTGCCTCGTTAGTTGTTTACTCCATTTTCAATCAAAAAAATTCCAAAATATGTTCTTTCATGTGTAGTTATTATAGAACGTTATTCAGAAATCTTTGCGCTTCTAAATATTTTCTGAACGTTCTACAGATCCTATTCGTTCAGTTCGACTGCATTAGGACTTAAATGCCATATCTACTGTGAGAAATCAGTCTAGTGACTCCCACAGCCGTGGTTTTTGATGTGACTGCCACCCTCTTTCCACCCCACCACTCGTCTCCCAAGACATACCGTGTGTGCCTCACTCCACAAAATCACAGATATTGCGCCACATGCATTCCAGGATGGGGAATACCAGGGTTCAGTTTTGCATGGGACCCATGCAGCCCCCACATTCTTATTCTGGTCTTCAGTCGCAAGACTGATTTGATGCAGCGCTCCACACTAGTTGATAATGTCCAAGGCTCTTCGTCTCTGCATCACTACAACAACTTACATCCATTTGAAATGCCTACTGTACTGAAGCATGGTTCCTCTCTACAGTTTTTAATCCTCCTCCCTCCCCCTCCCCCCATGAATACTATTCGATCATTCCTCATTATGTGTCCTATCAGCTCACACTCTCTTTAGGTCATCCTCGAATTTGCTTAAGTACGTCTTCATCAGTGATGTGACCTTCCCTTCAAAATTTTAGCATTCTTCTCTACCCCATGTTTCAAAAGCTTTTACTTCAAAATGTCTGTATTGTTTCGCCCACTGTTTACTTTCATACAAGATAATGCTTCACACAAATAATTTGAGAAAATACTTCACAACACTTAAAATTATAACCGATAGTAAAATATTTCTATATTTCAGAAAGTATTTACTTCAACGTCTTTGCAAGACACTATCCATTCCTGTCAGCTGGTCCTCGTAGTTCTTGCCGTCTCCAATAGAATTAAAATATCATAATCAATTATTAACGTTTTTACTTCTTCTGCCTGATGAACTTTCATTGCCTTTCCAAACTTCTCGTTGAGAGCTTAACCCAGTCATTTCAGAGTTTCCACCCAAAATCTGCTGCATAGACTTTTTTATTTTTCCATATCGGAAGTGATCAGTGCGCCAGGTAGTATTCCATCTTGTAGGGGTATTGAAGTTGCTAGGTTATGGGGTGAATGATTGTTAGTAAGTAAGTGATACATTACAACAAAATAATTGTATTTGTTTATTGTAACTCGTTATCTTCTCTGTTCCCGTTACTACGATTAGCTAGCTATATTTACATGTTATTGCATAGTACATAACCATTTACGTAAAAAATACAGCAACGGACGATAATTCCAGCCTTGTCCACGGTGTAAATGCGACACACTGCTGTCTACAGCAAATAAATTAATGTTCAGAATTCCTCGTATGAACGTGGTTGTGGAGAAGACTATGGGGTGCTCAGAAAATGTATTTACTGATTTCAGCTGTACTGACGAAATCATAAACTTATAATACATTCTTTATTAACATATTCCGTGCTGTTGCTTTTGTCTCTATCGAGCATTTTGGTCCTCGACAGTTCCGTGACATTCGTTCGATTACGCAGCGTTTCCATCAAAACTAATAAAATGTTGCGGGCTGTTGTGCCAAGGTTCAATAAATTTCACCGTAAAACCAAACGTTTCGTCCCCATCTGCAGAGGACGTTTTCAAGGGGGATCGTAGATACTTTCAATGTCCGATTCACACCCTAGCTCGATACTGACCACAGCAAAATTCCGCTTCCGCGTACTTCTGCGCAGAGGTGTGCCGTCACATGTTTTGAACGCATGAGCGCAATTGGCCGTTATCGACTGCCATCTTTCGCTGTTGCTATCACCCCATGGTGAAAGACTGGTACACATCATCTTCAGCACCGGAAACGTTGAGTTTAACATTAAATGCATTCGATCACGGTATAATAGCCCGGAACATTTTACTAACTGTGACATTTGCGGCCGTGAAAGTCTACATTTTACAAAACAGCGTTCCTGTTCAGTCATATACGTCATATACAATGAACAGTATTTTTTTGTAAATAGCAAGCCGTAGATAAACTGAATTTGGTTTAATTTGCTACCGCCATCCTCCCAGGTAGGGTTTGTCTGTCATCGGGGCTGTTGTCATTGAGCCCAACGATCTCGAGTACTAAAGTAGCTAGTGTTCGATCATTCTTACTTCACACTCACACACACACACACACACACACACACACACACACACACACACACACACACAACTGGTACTTGTGTTGGCGATGTCTTACCGTAGCACTACACTTTTTCTAATCAGAGGTCTTCGGCGTACCAAATTTCGTTGAACTTTCTCCAGAAAACTATCTACCGCCAATTTCGTGCCTCCACCTTCACAAATTGGAGTGTTTGGTTGTCTTAATCCCATAATAATTGTGTCCTGTGCTAATTCATATGTCTGCCATATATCACTGAAATTATTCCATCTGTTCCAGAGAGATTCTGGAACATAGCGGCGCACACGCACACTTATATACACTGCACAACAAACTTAAAGGATCATATTTTGGAAACCCTTTAATTGCCTCCCGTTATGACGAATTACTTTGAAAGTTGGCTCAAAGATGTCTCCAAACTTCCTCTGTAGTGGTTTAAAAGCGTGGCGCACTGCAGCATCACCCTCTGGTTCAGTGACGCTTCAGACAGCATGCGAGAAAAAAGTCTCAGCTCGAAAATTTATGTAAGCTATAAGCTGGGTTAATGATGTCACATTGTCAGCAAATTTCACTATATTTCTGACCAACGCCGCCGTGGATGTGTCACAAGAATAGAAGGCCATCACAGCCCCTCTTACCTATATGTCACTTCTTCTTTTGACGTCTCTGCGGTGGAGGTCGGAACCGCTACAACAATGGTTTAAATCAGGGGCTCCTGATGGGTAGCCGAGGAAAGGTTTCCACGCGCACCACCACTCAGAACCGACACGAAAAGGCGTCAGGGGGTGGTACAAAGGGAGTCAATGAAACCATGGCTTACCCTGGGGCGTTGATTCCCACACATTTGGTTGTCGAAAACAACAGTTTGCCGTGCAATAAGCAACAGGATGATATTCGTGACAACTTTTCACACGGTTGACACCCTCGGACGTTTCAACCATTCCCTAGGGACGTTGTGGGGCTGCATCACCTTTGAACGTGATCGCACCCTTTGCAGTGAAGCGCGACCGCAATTTTCCTCTCGTGTACAGGTTGGAACCTCTAGCGACCGTTCAAAACCGATCGACGAAATGAACGTGATCCGAAGCAGCAACCTATCTGCTTTCCTGCCTCCTGTGACGTGATCACGTGCGAGTGCAACATTAACACGTGAGTGGATAAAACGTCAAAGGATCCCTCTAAGACGAACCCAGTGCCACCCACGCACCTTAATTGTTCACGTTATAAATGTACGTGTCAGAAACTTCGACACTAATTCAGCCTGGCGGCTGCTCTAGCTCCTGAAAATAGGCAAACTCTACCCAGGGGGTGTCGAAGCGATTGCCGAATTGTCGATTCTCCGAATCATCTTGCCCTCAAGCTCATTTGTCCTGATGTTTATGACTATGCCTGCGAAGCTGTGGCCTTAAGTGATTTGTAACTGGTTGATTTGGTGATATGAGTTAAAAGGCTTAAGGAAAATAGTTTTCTTCAATGGAAAACATCTTCTGGTGTCTGCTCCTAATCTCTGTTTATTGCGTAAGGGGTGTCATTTGCGTGGGCGACTGTCTATTCCACATATTTAAAGTGTTCAGCATTCTCTAGCATAATTGCCTAAAACTACTGAGGTTGGCATGTTCTGTTCAATTGCTATATTTTTTTCTCCTAGTTGATGTTCAGTCCAGTAGTCCTACTGGCCTGCTCAAGTGCGATGAATGTCTCCTCCATCGCTTTCTCAGATCTTCCATCCATACATACTCCATGGATGTGTGTGATGTCCTTAGGTTGGTTAGGTTTAAGTAGTTCTAAGTTCTAGGGGACTGATGACCTCAGATGTTAAGTCCCATAGTGCTCAGAGCCATTTTAACCATTTGTCACACTCCAATACATTTCTCTTCTTGTGTATGGGCTTATATGTCCCGCACAAACGCATTTTCAGTCGAAGGCAGAAATGTGGTACTAAAGCAAAAGCTTTAGGTTCTACTACATGCTATTAAGTAAAAATATTCTGTTCGATTTTTATTTCCTCCTAACTGCTTGTTATTCATCTATGGCTGGCGAGTCCCAGCACAGCGCCGACAAGGGAGGGGGCAGATATTCGGTTAGCAGCCGCAGAGGCGGAACCAGTAGAGCTTTTGTCGCAAAGCAACACGTGTGATATCGCGGCGGTGCCACGCGTGTTAATTAAACGCCGGCAGCGCGGCCGATATGAACGTCGCCACGGACCGCCGGTTTATCGCCCGCAGCCAGCCGCCGACACCGCCTCCATACGTGCCAACATGTGTCGTCCGCTACCGGGGGAAATGTTCAGTGGATATCGCGGCCTAAACACGTTAATAAATCACTTTTTTACCGGGCACAATTTTTCACCCACTGCACAGGAGTGAGGACGCACAAGTTCCAAGAAGAAATTTCTTCTAAAATCCTGATACACAGGACGTTGGGAGTATAGGTACAAATATTCTGATCGTTGGTATCTTCATATGTACCAGGTTCAGTGTGTAAGTTGTTTTTTCTCTGCGTCTAACAGTCTTTCCGAGAACACACCACTAATTTACTATCTGTTACTTTCTGCATAGCCGTAACTGCATCACGAGGTAACCTGCACCTGTCACTATAGACTGTCCTTTTGTTTGAATGCATCGAAACTTCAGTAACTGTCCTGGTGCCCAGGGGAAAATAAACTTTAATGGGTTATTTGTGCCACTTATACTTGGATATGCTAACCAATAATAGCCATATTTGCCAGGGAGAAAGGTAAATACTGATGTAATTTAGTTCAATGCACTGTCCTCGGTCAATGCACTAGTACCTTAACCACCCTTTATATACAGCAGTATGTATGTATTTGTGTATGTCCAGCATCTCCTCCTAAACAGCCGTATTGATTTCAACCAAATTTGATACACATTCTGTTTGCTATATAAGAAATAGCACTGTGGAAGTTAGAAACTCCCAGCTCCGATAGAAATAGACATTTTGGCAAAAAAGAGTTTTTGCGACCATTAACAAGTAGCGTGCTCATCATGATAAGTGTGTTGCGTAGGTAGCGTCAGCATGCCTTGGAGGGGCCGTATGTGGGCACAGCTGAGCAGAGAGTGAAGATGTGAGGTGGATAGTGAGAAAGTAGGAGGATGAGGTGGACAGAGGAAGGTGGGAGGGGTGGGAGGAAGATGACTACAGCCAGAGAGGGGAGAGGAAGTGATAGAGAGAAAGAGGGGAGGAAGAAAGGGTGGGCAGAGAGAGAAGGTGATAGGAGGGGGGAGGTGGTGGTTCATTGAGAGAGAGGGGCGGTGATGTGTAAATGTACAGGCAGAGAGAGAAGGGGGGAGGAGATAGACTGAGAGAAGGGGGAGTAGGAGGTTGATAGAGGGACAGAGGGGAGTAGAGGTGTGCAGTATACTTGACATAAAAGTACGTGAGTGAAGCCATGGGGAAAAAGACTAGTTTCTTCTAAAATATTGTGCCTACATTTCTAGCCCCTCGTTAACGTCTAATTAAGTTATTCGCCTATGAAGTGCAGTCAAAATGTTTTAATTATCACATTGAAAACATCAATTGTGGCAATGATAGTTTATTAAGATGCTAGTGCTCCTCTACACATTTGCCTTTAAAAGCGACTGAACGCGTTTCAAAAACGCTGTATGATTTGATGGAGACTTTCGTTGTAGGTGTCAGCATTTCAACTCTTAAAGATAAGGCCCACCTCGAAAATAACATATCCGCCATTTTGAAAATGCCTGCCGCACAATATTTTCTTTCGTCCGAAGGAGGAGGTCACGGGGTACTACGTCAGGAGAATCCAGAGGGGAAGAGAACTCAAAACAATCTAAAAAAGCAGCATATGTCATTGTGTGTGACTGTGTGCTATGCAGAATGAGACGACGCGCAGTCGTGGAGCAAAATATCCTCTGCAAAATATCCTCTTCGACCGTTTCTCGCGACGATTCGTCTCGACAACCTCGTTACGATATTTTGGTAGGATACTCCTGAGACGGTTTGCCTCTAATGAGCATTGCTGTGTTGGCTGAAGAGCCAACACCGTGTTACTAGAGGAGGTCGAAAGGCACGCGTTTTAGCTCACGCAGGCTGGCGTGAGGAGGGAAGGACTATACCGATGTGAGGTCTGGAACATGACGAGGAATTAGAATTCAGAAAGCGGACGGAATTAGTTTCATACTTAACTTTAATCCATTAATGATGAACGTCGCTCTTGACGGTACATGATTCACAATATTATCTGTTCAGAATAGTAACGGAATATGGCGCCTTGCTAGGTCGTAGCAAATGATGTAGCTGAAGGCTATGCTAAACTGTCGTCTCGGCAAATGAGAGCGTTTGTAGACAGTGAACCATCGCTAGCAAAGCCGTCTGTACAACTGAGGCGAGTGCTAGGGAGTCTCTCTAGACTAGACCTGCCGTGTGGCGGCGCTCGGTCTGCAATCACTGATAGTGGCCACACGAGGGTCCGACGTATACTAACGGACCGCGGCCGATTTAAAGGCTACCAACTAGCAAGTGTGGTGTCTGGCGGTGACACCATAAGCATAACACACGCTTTAATGACATTAATGTGACTACCGTCTATGTTCGAACTCCACGTGCAGTAACCACTCACAGACGGAAGGTGGTTGCACTAGAGTGGAGGGTATATAAAGTGTGTGTGTGCGTGTGGGGGGGGGGGGGGAGGGGAGGGGAGAGAGACACGGAAAAACAAAGTGCAGTCGTTGACGCAATGCGGAAACGGAGCGATTTATCTGACGTTCAAAAGTGCAGGATCAATGGCATTCAGTCCAAGGGTGAAACCATTTCCGAAATGGCTAAGTTTGTAAACTGTTCCCGTACCACCATGGTTACAGTATACTATACAAGGCAAAATGGAGCTATCCAAAACGGCGTTGAGGCAACGGCGGTGCGCCATGGGACATAAATGACAGAGCTGGGTGATGTTTTCAGAGATGTGTACGGGCAAACAGACGTGGACCTGTTAACCAACTGACCCCCGGATGAACCGAGAGGCTGGTAGTAGCGTCTCGTCAACGACCGTTCGGCGAACGTTGCTGCGTGTGGGTCACCGCAGCAGGTGCCTCATGCATCCATGATGGCTGCTTTTCATCGGCGACGAAGGCTGGAATCTGCACACTAGCACCGCAACCAGGCGTCCACTCAGTAGCCTTTTCAGATTAATCACGTTTTATGCTCCACCGGACTAAGTGTAAACACTCTGCAATGTATATCTGAAGTGTGTAGGCCAGAGGAGAGTGCGTTATGGCCTGGGGTATGTTTTAGTGGCCTTCCCTGGGTAATCTAGTCGTTCTGGAAGGCACAGTGGATCAACAAAAGTATGCATCTATCCTTGGGGACCATTGCCACCCCTTCATGCAATTCGTTTTTCCTCGGGACGATGGTATCTGCCAGCAGTACAATGCTACTTCTCATATAGCAATTTTACTGTGTGGTTCAATGTACACCTGGATGTGTTTACCGTACTCCCTTGGCCACCAAACACAGCGGATTTAAATCGAATCGAGAATCTGTGGGACCAACTCTATCGGGCTGTATGTGCCATGGAATTTCAGCCGACAAACCTACCTCAACTGGCGACGGCACTGGAGTCAGCATGACACTATATTCCTGTAGGTACTTCCCAGAAGCTCACTGAGACTCTTCTTATACGTCTCGCAGCGTCCGCGCTGTAGTAGGTGCTATTCAGGTTTTTGACAGATAGTCACATTAGTGTTACTGGACATTCTATATTAACACCACACCATTGCAGCCCCAAAAACTGCCACAAGTCATCAAATTGCTTCTACGATGGTCATGCGTTTACTTTCTTCGGCGTAGTGGCAGGTCCACATGTATCCACCGCTTGCTTTGCTCTTTTGGTTCGAGGTCATATTGATACACCCAGCACTGGTCCATGTTTACTGAGGCGCGTAATGAAGTCACCTCGACTGACCCGGCACCACTGCAACATTTCTGCTGATGCCTCGCTTCGGCGAGCTATTTCAGTGTATGTGAGCAGTCACGGAATCGAGCGGGCCGCGACCTTTGCCATTTTCAAAATGTCACGCAAGATTTTGGAAACTGTTCGCATGACTCATATTCACTTTGTCGGCTATTATTCTGATTGTTATAGTCCACTCTTCGATGAACAAGCCCTCCACTTGTTTTCCCATTCCCAGTTCTTCAGACAGATGGTCTGCCTCTCGGTTCTTCGTCATTGTGTTGTTAGATCACAAGTAGAAGCGTCAGCGCAACCTAACCACTGCGTCACATGATGGTACGTTGTTACCGTACACTTCTGCCTATTCAAGACGGAGTGTTGCGGCGTTGTGTGCCTTCAAAGGAAGGAAACGAATAAACACTGTATCAATGGTCGCAGCATTTGTTTCGGCACCGCTAAGGCATGCGACGATACTGTGAGACGGGGATTACGATGTGTACTACGGCTACAGACAAGAAACGTGCACCAGCAAATAAGCAAACAATTAAAATAAGGGGCGATCAAAATGTTTCCGTTTGAGGGCGATGCTGCAGCGCATATGCAACGTAGCGAGTATGTCTGGTGGTCACAAACAGTCTGAAAAGACGTTGCGCGCACAAATTCAGTAGCCCGCCAGAGACGATGTTGCCAAACGTGTTCCTCGTTTCGTTTCCTAAAACCCAAGAAGAGAGCCATACAAAAATGGTACATGGGACGGTAGTAAGGAGTCTGAGCAGTTGTGTGCGCTATGAGAACGACTGAAACTAATTGTATCTGGTGGGCCGCTTCAATTTGCGACCGCAACGGCCTGGTTGGCTAAATTCAATGTTAATAAACTCGGAAAAGACGCAACACATCTAAGGTTTTCTTAACAATTACCTGTCGGTACCACCAAAGCTGCAACACCTTTACGAGCTTTTCATACTGTTTCTGAATATCCTGTATAGGCACCGACGTGTACGCAAGAGATTAGTGTGTCTCTTTCCGACGCGCGTGCGGTAAATACAGAAATGTGAACTATGGCGACGTTACTGCCAAATGCGTCCAAACAGCTCCAACGTGCTCTTATTATTTTCTTGGCTGTCAAAGGACAAACACCAGTAAACAGTCATCGGAGAATAAAGAATGTGTATGGCGCAGCACTACCGTTTTGGAGAAATCTGCCAAGGGTTGCGGCTGCTTCATGAAAACGCACGTCTCCATATCGGAAATGTCGTAACGTAGGAATTATGCCAACTCAAGTGGGAGACACTCCAGCACCCGCCCTATAGTCCTCACCTATCCTCGTGTGATTATAACTCCTCCGGTCCCTTAAAAAAAGCCCTTGAAGGGTCGATGGTTTCTGTCGAACGACGATCTGCAGAAGGTAGTTACGGATTTCCTCTCGCAGAGGGACACGGTGTTTAACCAAAAAGCACTCCGTCATCTGACCACAAGTGGCCCATCGTGACCATCCGACCGCCTTGTCATCCTCAGCTGAGGATGCGGACAGGAGGGGTGTGTGGTCAGCACACCGCTCTCCCGGTCGTTACGATGGTTTTTCTTGACCGGAGCCGCTACTGTTCGGTCGAGTAGCTCCTCAATTGGCATCACGAGGCTGAGTGCACCCCAAAAAATGGCAACAGCACATGGCGGCCTGGATGCCGGCCACGCCCGACAGCGCTTAACTTTGGTGATCTGACGGGAACCGGTGTATCCACTGCAGCAGGGCCGTTGCTGTTTCACCAAACTGTTATCTTAAACATGGTGCGTCGGTATAATGATTTCCTGAAGGCTGACAGTGATTGCGCTATATTGACTTACTGATTACCGGCTGCATGGCCTTCGAACGGAACCATTTTGATCACCAATATAGTCACGTAACAGTATGTTTTCGAGATGATAGTTAAAATTTTGTGGTCACCCCTTGTACGAGCTTTTCATACTGCTGGAAGATAAAACCGTAACACTTTCAAGGATAAAGTCATTTCATTGACAAGTGATGTGGCAGATAGTTCATCATTGTGGGACTATATGATAACAAATTCAGACCAAATGAAATATCCATGTCACAGTCGCACCAATACACAGTGTAGTCCCGTCAGGTGGCAACGCAGGCGTATATTCTCGCATTTAAACGATCGTAAAGGTGCAGGACGGCATTCAGCAACAGATTGTCCCAAATATCTTCCACCTTTTCTTGCGATTCGGCAATATATCTTGTAGGTTCTGGAGAATAACTTCACCATGTCCTACACGTGTTCTTTTGGCGAGAAGTGCAGTGATCTCGTTGACCAGGGCAATTGAACACTACGGAGAGCACGATGCGATGCAGCAGCCGTTACGCGAACGTGCTGAAGTTGTTCAACGGAAGTACGTATACGTCGGGGGAAGGGGGGGGGGGGGAGGGAGTCACCTCTAAACTCAGAACAGTTACATACGTTTTTGGATGGGGTCCGCCTTTAGCAAAACACAATTTTGTTTGTTGTCCCAGACATGTTTCACTGCAGTTGCAGCATCATCAATGAGTTTCCTTATTATTATGGCTGTTACACACAAGGAATGTTCTTTACCGTTTAAGTACATTAGAGTTTGTAATCTGCAACTATATACAACTTCATGTAGGTAAAATATTTACCTAAAAATTACGATTTCTAAACCGTTATGGTAATGCCTGTAATTAATAACTTGTGTCAAAGGTTGTGTGTGTGTATCTATTTACATTATGTTTCACTTACGGTTTCTTTTTTCTGGTCTTCTTCATTGTCAAGTTCTGTGTATTGAATTGTCACTGTCACTGTTTACCAGCTGTAAAAACACACACACACACACACACTTTCACATAAATTATTAATTTCAGGCATTGCCATAACGGTTTATAAATCGTAATTTTTGCGTAAATGTTTTGCCTGTATTAAGTCTTATGTAGTTGCAGACGCCAAACTGTAAAGAAAAACAGACGCTCTAAAAACGTAATACAGCAGCAAAACCACACTATGTGGTAGGAAGGTATGAATACATAATTTTGTGTGTTCCTCAAAATTCTGTAATTAAGATTTCGAAAGTAATATTTACATGTACTTAAACAGTAAAGATCATTTCTTATGCTTAACAGCCATAATAATAAAAAAAACACTGATGATGATGCAACTGCAGTGAAACAAGTGTGGGACAACAAACAAATTTGTGTTTTGCTAAAGGTGGACCCCACCCAAAAGCGAATGTTATTGTTAAAGCAAACACAGACAAAAGAGCTTCAACCTCAAGATGATTATCAGAACAGTTACTGCAGAGACGAAATAGAGCGCGCACGATCTGACCTCCTTAGCACCATCTCATCTCCGATGACGATAAGAATGAATCACAAACACTTCAGTCCGTCAGTACCCACATATAGTAACGTGATGCCATTGAACATAATCCTTGAGCTTGTTGCGTTCTTTCTTTTCGGCCGTGCTCGTATTTAACGGATCAGTTGAATTCGCATCGGTGCAATTTTGTATTTTCTATCTTTGGTGGTTTACATCGTGAATAGCTCGATATGCGAGTTTTGTGTTTTTGAATTAAGAGTCCATCGTGTTGAAAATTATTCATTCCCCGTCCACATTTGTATATCAATCTGCCTAAAGGTCACATTTGTATGTTTGCATAAAGCATCTACCTATTGGAGCACGCGAATTTTTAATTCACATATAGTCTGGAGATCGAAGCTACACAGTTTGGATAACAGTAAATATTGTATAGTCAAATAACCGCCACTTTTCGTACTATCACTTATAGAAACTCTTGTTTCGGTATTTGGATCTCCTCATGAAATATCATTAAATTCCACCTGGGAGGCATGCATATTTCTCCAATCATTTCTTCATATAAACTTATTTGGTAATACGCTTGTCTTCAGTACTCTCTTATTATAGCTTAATAGCAGTTTATTTGACACGTGATTACGTTATATGCTGAAATTTTTCTATCCTTTAAATTGTTTGTCATCATGCACGTCCAAGTTCTCTGCAAATGGAAGTGACGTAGGTTGCCTACACTTTTAATCCCTTAATTTCCCCATCAAAAGCTTTGACCAAAAAGAATGACATCCTCGTCCAGGCCTAGAAGGCCCAGCGGATGTATACCGGCCGCCGTGTCATCCTCTGGCATGCGGCGTCTTGCGTTACGGAGGGGCACGTGGTCAGCACACCGCTCTCGCGCTCGAATTGCTGACTTTGCAGACCGTGGAGCCACTACTTCCTCAATGAGACATCACGGGGTTGAGTGCACCCTGTATCAGTCCTCCCACCAGGGAAAAATCCCTGGCGGTTCCTGGAATCGAACACCGGTCCTACGCCTGTCTGCCATCCGTGCTGACCATTCACCTACGCAGGCAGACTATTCAGCATATGATAATGTATTGCTCGTTCTTCATGGGCTTTAAAAATTCGTCGAATGCTTTTAGTAGGAAACTGTTTTCAAAAATAGTCGAATGTCAGATCAAAATCTGTATTTTATGACGATTTTTCCCCTCAGTATTTGTAACCACTGTTGGTGGTCATTGATATCGTATGTGAATTAGCTTTTTTTCTGGTTACAAGAGATTTTATTATCGGTGGAATAAGCAGTTAATCGCTACCTGCGTTTGTGGGACAAACATCGTTCTCGTACGCCTTCGGTAAATGACGAAGCTATTCGGGATAAATACCTAAGGAGCCCCAAGAAATTATTGCGTGCGTATGCTCGGAAATCAGGCCTAATAATTATTGCAGGTCCTAAGTCTTTAAAGAATCGTCTCCGTTTTGCGGATTGTTCTGCGCTATCACATCTACTGTTAAACCGAAACTATTCGAGTTTGTTACAGGTATGCTTACTGAGATCGACTATGGTGAACGATTTATGAAGGAGGTTGTATTTAGCGATGAGGCCACTTTCCATATCTGTGGCCGTGTTCATCGCTGTAACGTTAGTATATGGGCTTCGGAAAATCCTCGTGCGTTCGTTGAGTACGAACGTAACACGCCAAGGTGAACGTGTGGCGAGCTCTGGTGCATGATAAAGCTATAGGCCCATTTTTCTTTGCAGGGCAGATCGCAATGTGAAACTACCACTTTGACACGTTGCAACTGTGTGCAGTGTCATGATTTCCAGAAGGTGACATCTTTCAACAAGATAGCGCTCCTCCACACTACACCAACAATGTCCTCTAGTTTCTGCATACAAAAATTTCCCCAGCGGCGGCAAGGAAGGGTGGTTTTAAATCATGACCATAACAATCCCCGGACCTAACGCTATTAGACGTGTGTACAGTGAACATATGAACGACATTAATAATTTAAAACAGAGAATCATTCTGTTACACCAGATGTTATATGTGTGTGCGAGAAGAACTAGAATATCGTTTACGTGTATGTAGGGCAACAAGTGGAAGGCAAGTCGAATTGCGCTAACAGCTATGCCCACTTGCAGAGTTTCTGTTTCATTTCCATCTTGTTTCAACTTTCTACCTTGTTTCATTTTTTTCTGTGAACAAGTAAAACTCCATAACCACTTTACACACACACATTGTGCAACGAAATATGACCGTGACACGATTTTTGTCTTAATAATCATTTCTAAAATATAGTTTTCTAACTATAATGCCTTCGGAGGAAATCTAGACTTTTAGAAGATCTCTAATTTCCATTATATTAGTGATTTCTTGGATGCTTTCATGTTTTATGTAATTGCTTGAATCAATCGACAAAGAAAGGATCCTAGCGTAAATGATACGACTAATTTAACACTTGATGAGCTACTCAAGGCAACAACGTAGGAGCTTATTCATACCACTGAGCAAAACTAAAATAAATTGTCCGACGAATGAATTATGTATCGCTATAGTAATTTTCTGTCTGATATTAGTAATCGAGGTCACCTACACCTGCTGAGGGATCTATCTGCACAATTTCCCTAAGTCCTTAGTGCATCATGCACTAACAACTAGTTTTTAGACAGAAAACAGTAATTGGAAATTTGCACTAAATAGCTAAAGTAAACTGTTTTTCTCACTGAAGTTTATGTATTACTAGTTTTAATGATTAAAAAACTCTGTAAAATCAACTGAACTGGTAAATTGCTCATGACGTATGCAGAGTCTAACCGGAAGTACACTGGTAGTAGACTAAAACTAATAAACCACCTATTCTTTGAGAATCGAACTCTTGTGTAGAACAGCTTCAGACGACTCTTCACTCCACAAATCATATAATGCGTTGAATATTTGACGTTAACCATGTAACCGAGGAAAAGTTTCGAACAAGTTTAAAATTATGCTTAAGTTTTCTTGTAAGTCGCTAAATGCTCTCACTGTGAAACTCTGGATGAGTATAGTCTGGGTAATTTGCTCTCCAATTGAAGGAGAATCAATTTTTTCACGCATCTCAGTATTTATGACGTCAGAGCTCCTGAATTATGTGTTGTGAAAGAATTTTGCAGCTTCATTCAGTGATACATTGTTTACAAAGGGTGTTGCGAATACAGTTGGTAGTAAAGTAGTAATAAATTAAAACGTCATGCCTAAAATTGAAATTTCACTGCACGCCATTTTAAGCAGAAGCTAGTTTTTCCTGCATCTAAATGCCTACGACGTTGTATCACCCAAACTATGCATCGTAAAGTGATATGATTTTGTAGCTAATTCAGGGGCACATGTTCGTACCGTTCACAAAATGTGTTGCGAATACAGTTAGTAACAAAGAAATAAATTAAAACACCATCCCTGATGCTGAAATTTACTGCATGAACAGTGAAAATGTAGGAATCGAGAAACTTTTTTCCTTTTATCATTTTGTTCGGGGTCTCAGCGAGCAACGGTTTCGTAAACGTTCGAAATTATAAGTGAAGTTTGGAAGTCACCAACTGTTTTCTTTCTCAAACACGTATGAATACAATCCGTACTTTAGAGCGCTGTCACTTGCAGTGCCTCAAGAAAAGCCTATAGTTTATAACTGTAATACTTGTCACGTCGTGTTAAACTTTTAAAATGAGAATGTGTTGCTAAAGAAGTAAATTATGACGCCATTTTCAATTTTCAAATTAGGTGATTAATTAAGCGAAATATTCAAAATCAAATTTTTGTTGCTCCTGGATATATAGGGAACCTGTACCTGCGGAATAGTCGCTTTGTAACACAGAAACCCGTCTCAGCAGATGAAAAGTTTAACTTATGACGAACAATTTATCTTATTTTTTCATCATGCCGAGTTTTGTCTTACTAGAATACAACGTGGGTGAAATAAAACAGAATCAAAGAAAAGGGATAATAAGAAAGCCAAGTGTACGATGCACAAAAACTAGAAGATTCCAAGAATAAAGCAAAAAATATACATCGAATGGAGAATTATCTAACAAGGCATCAATAAAAACAGTGAGAATAACGGTCTTGATCTTCTAAACGATAGCTGTCTCTAGAATGATGACATCCCGGGTTCGATTCCCGGCGGGGTCAGGGATTTTCTCTGCCTCGTGATGGCTGGGTGTTGTGTGCTGTCCTTAGGTTAGTTAGGTTTAAGTAGTTCTAAGTTCTAGGGGACTGATGACCATAGATGTTAAGTCCCATAGTGCTCAGAGCCATTTAGAATGATGACACGACGATTGACTATAAAGTTCAGTAAACACAGCCTCACAGCGGCAACAATTATTGCATGTGCTAACAAATATCCAAATTCATGACCACTAGATTTACTCTGACGAACATTGCTTACGCCACACAGACATCAGTTTTTAGAGCTTAATCCCTAGTCCTAAGGATATTACAAAAATAATTAGGTTTTTAAAAGGCGGTATATCTTTGAGACATATACAGGGTGAGTCACCTAACATTACCGCTGGATATATTTCGTAAACCATATCAAATACTGACGAATCGATTCCACAGACCGAACGTGAGGAGAGGGCCTAGTGTAATTGGTTAATACAAACCATACAAAAATGCACGGAAGTATGTTTTTTAACACAAACCTACGTGTTTTTTTAAATGGAACCCCGTTCGTTTTGTGAGCACATCAGAACATATAAACAAATACGTAATCAGTGCCGTTTGTTGCATTGTAAAATGTTAATTATATCCGGAGATATTGTAACCTAAAGTTGACGCATGAGTACCACTCGTCCGCTGTTCGATCGTGTGTATCGGAGAGCACCGAATTACGTAGGGATCCAAAGGGAACGGTGATGGACCTTAGGTACAGAAGAGACTGGAACAGCACATTACGTCCACATGCTAATACCTTTTTATTGGTCTTTTTCACTGACGCACATGTACATTACCATGACGGGTGAGGTACACGTACACACGTGGTTTCCGTTTTCAATTACGGAGTGGAATAGAGTGTGTCCCGATATGTCAGGCCAATAGATTTTCAATGTGGTGGCCATCATTTGCTGCACAAAATTGCAATCTCTGGCGTAATGAATGTCGTACACGCCGCAGTACATCTGGTGTAATGTCGCCGCAGGCTGCCACAATACGTTGTTTCATATCCTCTGGGGTTGTAGGCACATCACGGTACACATTCCCTTTTAACGTACCCCACAGAAAGAAGTCCAGAGGTGTAATATCAGGAGAACGGACTGGCCAATTTATGCGTTCTCCACGTCCTATGAAACGCCCGTCCAACATCCTGTCAAGGGTCAGCCTAGTGTTAACTGCGGAATGTGCAGGTGCACCATCATGCTGATACCACATACGTCGACGCGTTTCCAGTGGGAAATTTTCGAGCAACGTTGGCAGATCATTCTGTAGAAACGCGATGTATGTTGCAGCTGTTTGGGCCCCTGCAATGAAGTGAGGACCAATGAGGTGGTCGCCAATGATTCCGCACCATACATTCACAGTCCACGGTCGCTGTCGCTCTACCTGTCTGAGCCAGCGAGGATTGTCCACGGACCAGTAATGTATGTTCCGTAGATTCACTGCCCCGTGGTTTGTGAAACCCGCTTCATCGGTAAACAGGTAGAACTGCAACACATTCTCTGTTAATGCCCATTGGCAGAATTGCACTCGATGATTAAAGTCATCACCGTATAATTGCTGATGTAGCGACACATGAAACGGGTGAAAGCGGTGACGATGCAGTATGCGCATGACACTACTTTGACTCAGTCCACCGGCTCTCGCAATGTCCCGTGTACTCATGTGTGGGTTCATGGCAACAGTAGCTAACACACCAACTGCACCCGCTTCTCCTGTGACGGGCCTGTTACGGACCCGTTTGCGTGCTACGACCATACCTGTTGCATACAGTTGGCGGTAGATGTTTTGCAATGTGCGGCACATTGGATGCTCTCTGTCCGGATACCGTTCTGCATACACCCTGCAGGCTTCAGCTGCATTTCGTCGACACTCGCCATAGATGAATATCATCTCCGCCTTTTCAGAGTTCGAATACACCATGGTCACAGTTCCTACAACACTACACTATCACAGACGTCTGGTAACACTGTGTACTACAGTTGGTCTGCGTGCGGAGACGAATGCAGAATAACAATAGCAGCAAGCGCTACATGCGGGCACTGCGACAGCTAGACCAAACCACAACAGTGCACTATAGCCACACTCGTAAATACGGTCGTCATCGTAAACATGTCCCTGCAGATGCTGCTCGCCGACCGTGGCCCGTGTTTGTTACAACACGCAACTGAACGTCGGAGGTTTCAAGCGTCAACTTTAGGTTACAATATCTCCGGATGTAATTAACATTTTACAATGCAACAAACGGCACTGATTACGTATTTGTTTATATGTTCAGATGTGCTAACAAAACTAACGTGGTTCCATTTAAAAAAAACGTAGGTTTGTGTTAAAAACATACTTTTGTGCATTTTTGTATGGTTTGTATTAAACAATTACACTAGCCCCTCTCCTCACGTTCGGTCTGTGCAATCGGTTCGTCAGTATTTGATGTGGTTTACGAAATATATCCAGCGGTAACGTTAGGTGACTCACCCTGTATATTTTTTTCTAGCAGATTAATCTCTTGTGCTGATTTGATAGGAAGAACATACAGCTATTTTTTTTAAATCATTCAATTACTCTACGAAAATTCTTTACACACATACAATAGGTGGTAATAACGCCCATCGGAAAAAAAGGAAACAAATCGTCCACAGTTATAGATTTATTTAACTTCTAACAATATTTTCAAACATTTCTGAAGAAGTGGCCTAGAGAAGAATACTGACACTTTTAACAACGTAACTTTTTAATTGTCTCTGTTTGCATTTCGTAAAGGATTCTCTACAGTGAAAACATTACGCGTCATCACGTAGTTTTTTGCTGAGTTACACAACAAAAACTATCTCGTTCATGTGTTCTGCGAGCTCTCCAAAATACGGATGATTAAATTCTCATTAATTTACGGAATTACTGTTACTCCTCCTGCCTCATCACGATCTTAACATCACCATCATCATCATAGTAACAGAAAACGGAGGATCACAATGACAAATATGAGCTCACAAATAAAATGTAACTCAGGACTGGAGAACTTAAATTATGAAATTTCATTGGGCCCAGTAATTCAACCACTATCGATCTCAGCCTACATAAATGACTTTCAAATAACTCTGAGGGGCTGTTCAGAAAAACTGACTTCTGGTGGGACGAGCATAATAATGGAAGGCCCTTCTCTTCTGCGCCCTACTTTCGCCATTATTTGTAGAGGATTTTCTATGAAATCAACACACTTGCAAGAAAAAAGAAAAAAATTAATTTATTTTGAGTGACAAAGGAGCTTCGATTAATTACTTATTTCATTATTCATATCGTTCCTCCTTAGTGATAATCATTAAAATATGTGGAATGTACATTAAAAATCTTTGTTTTGCTCTAAAGTTTGTTACGTTGAGAGCTTTTTTTTCTTTTAGCACGTATGCCGCTTCCAGAAAACCTAGAATGATCTTGACAGCTTTTGTTGTGATACAGAGAGCTATTTTCTACATTTTGTGGTTTTCCAAGTACACACCAAATGGAAAAGTTCCATGTACTGTCGTGGGAATTCGGCTTAGTGGAAAAAAATTGATTTTCAGTATTTCATAGAGTTTTTGACTGAATTAAAAAGTTTAAAATGCTGTTACAATCTACTCATTAAGAGGTATCATCTTACTTTAAAGGTGTAATACAGTGCGTCAGCTATTCAAATTATAAACTGTCCATACGCGTATGTGGTGAGGCAGCGTAACCTAGACTGTTCTCTGTTTGAGAATGAGAACCCTTAGGCATCTTCCATCAAACTTAATACATAATTTCATGACTTTTCTTAACCTTACCTCGCTGACACACACCTGACAATAATAAAAGGAAAATAATGCATCGCTTGCTACATTTTCGATTTTCATGCAGTAAAACTTCAGCATCAGGAATGACGTTTCAATTTATTACTTTTTTTTTCGTACTATCTCTTCTCGCAGCACATTTTGCAGGCGGTATTAACATACCCCACTGAACGCACCTGGTAACGTATACTGGTAATATATATGATTCTAATTTTATATAGTTGTGGTGTGGGTTTACTGTCTTCAGACGAAACAGGTACGTGAACTGGATATGAGATACATTAACACAACTGTTACCTTTGCCTGTGCGTGAGTTTTACCCCTAGCTAAATGAACATCTGTTGGAAAGAACAAAATATCACTCGTACTGAAGGCATCAGTAATCCTACCAAAAGTAATGTTTATTCTGCGGCGCCGTATTTAAATTATAAGATACACGCTGTCGTTCGCTCCAGCCGCTTACGAAAATACTTTGTCATAGAAGATGTCAAGACGGCCAGTGACGGCACCTAATCGGCTTACGCGCCTATGGAGTTTCGTGTCAGGTATTCGACTGGAGGATTCCCTGAGGGAATCTTATAGGCAGTCAGTTTGACCAATGTAAAATTTATTGCAGTCGTGGTAGTTGATTTTATAACCACCAGAATCCATGAATTCATTATGTTTCTCGTGCGTTTGACATCTGCACAAGGCTACATCCCAGATAAACGTGTTCAGAGAAGATTTCCTAACACTTAAATTTATATTAGGTGTAAAAAAATTCAGAAACTTATTTCTTGCTACTGTAAGTCTACACTTTATATCATCTCTACATCGCCAACATCATTTACTTTACTGCCCAAAAAGAAAAATTATCTGTTAATTCTTGTCTTATTTTCTAATCTAATACCCTCTTAAACCACATTTAATTCGACTACATTCCATTATCCTTGTTGTACTTTTATTGTTGTTTGTCTTACAACCTCTTTGCAAGACACTATACTGATCGTCAGAGTCCTTTACTGTACTGTCCGAATTACAATGCCATAGGCAACTATAAAGTTTTCATTTCTTCTGCCTGGACATTAATCTGATTTCCGAAAATCTCTATGGCTTTCATTACTGCTTGCTCAATGTACTGATTGAGTACCATTGTTTTCCTTTCATGCCCTTCGACTGTTTTAAATGCAGTCTGGTTTTCTTGTTTCTGCAAGTAACCTTTCGTTCCCTGTATTTAATCCCTATTACCTTCTAATTCCAAATAGTGAGTTCCAGTCAGTATTGTTAAAAGCTTACTCTAAATCTACAAACGTAGGTTTCCCTTTCTTCGACTTACCGGTACCTTAGAAAATAAGTCTGCCATCTGCCTTCTTGTTATTGGCATAATTACATTAATGTGTTTTTTTTAACTGAGGGTATTTCGCCTGTTTTACATGCTTCATGTATAACAGGCACAATACTTTGTAGTTGTGGAAAAATGGTCAAAAACTCGAAGCTCCAAAAATTATTGTTTGAGGACGACTAGATCAGTGATGGTCAAACTGCAACCGGGAGCCGCTTCTGGATCGATTCAAGATTTCGTGCGGCCCGTAGTTCTCACAATGGGACCACACGATATGTGGATTTTTGCACTTTTTCATACTTACGCTACGTGAAGTTCAGGACGCAGATATTAATCGTGCAAAAATATTCGAGGCAACTCACAAAAATTCTCCAGAAAATCGACTCCGAAGTTTTCCGGCCAACTTCAGTATAATAAAGCAAGGTCAATTTTTCTCGATAGGCCGTTTGGCTGTGTGATAGAATGCCAGCCTGCTACGTGGGAGTTTTAGGTTGGATTCGTGGATGAGGCAAATTCTTAAACAGTTCCGTGAAGTTTGAAGTTCATAAAGATGGAAATAAATCAGTAGCGCTCGAGACTGTTAATCGCTGATTCGAGTTTCCTTTCGTTCATTATTTTTTTCTTTTTCTTCGTTAATTTCGAATACCGACATAATCCACATATATTGTGAAAATGGATGTATATATGTGTGTACATGTGCATGTATGTATGTTCTCCTCCTAAACCAATCGACCGATTTCGACCAAGCTTGGTACACTTATACCTTACTGTCAGACAACAATCTCTCTGTGTTTAAGAACGGTCTACCTACCACACTGGTGATGATGTGGGTAGAAAAGGAGTGTACCCTGCGACGCGTTCTTCCCAACCTTCTTCGCCCAGTATATGAGAATGGGAACATGTAGTGTCTTGCAATAAACTTTACACGTAATTTCAAACCTTCACGAATACTTTTTCTCGCTAACAACTCCTACGAAATGACGAAAGGAAAAAAGTTTGTGTGCATAACACCAGCAGAATGTGTCACGATATAGTACTGAATGTACCTGCAGAATTATGTCGTTGTACAACACGTAAGCCAGAAGATATGTCGTCATAAACAATGAGATGCATGGAAAACTGCACATCTTGCATGACGCTTAAATTTATTACTTCTCTGCCACTAACTTTATTCACAACAAATTTCGGAGACTATATCCACAAATGTCGCTGAATATACCTACAACATTATATCGTTGTACGACTCATATATCAAGAAATATGACCTCATAAACAGTGTGATGCGTGAAAAATTTCCACATCGTGCATGACGTTCAAATTCATTACTTAGTTGCTACCAACTCCATTCGCAACACATCTTGCAGACAATATTTACATATGCCGCTGAATGTACCTACAAAATTACAAGGTGTTGGTAAATATCCGCTTCAAACTTCTAAGACTCGTAGTGAAGAGTGAGTACACAATATCTCGAATAGGAACGCATGTCCGGAAACGAATCGTTTCCGTTCTATGATGGTTTCGATTCAGATGTGTAACGCGTCCACGTCTGCTTGCTCTCCAGCTAACTGGTCCTGCATGCTTTATCTTCCTACAAAAGGTATGGAACCCGTTATTGGAAGCTGTGCCACGGGATATCCGTCAGGAACTGTGGTTTCAACGTGATGGTGCACCGTTTCACTTCTCACGCGCAGTTCGGAGACTTCACAGCATATGGGATGGTGAAAGATGTATAGGCCGAGGTTGTCCAAACGCGTGGGCGCTGCGATTTAACACACGAAATTTGACAAACTCAAATGAATTAAATTATTAATACCAAACCAGAAAATCGGCAATAAACATTTAGTATTTCAAATTTGATGAATATTAATTTGAGGTTTCAGATCATGACATCGCGTAGCGCTTGACCTCACACGGATGGTTGTTTCTCAAAATAAATTCAATAACGCACTGTATCAATTCAGGTACTATTAGAATGGACAGGAAAATATTTCAGTTAACAAATTTTCTGGAATAATACATCAACCATCAATAAACATTAAGTTAATAGATCTGTTAAGATATGTAAGCACCTTAAATCAGAACAGGCAGTGAGTAACTGTAAAAACAATGTGAAATATAACATTTATGGAAGTCAGAGGAACATTGCACTCTCATAAATAGGTAGCGGTTGTCTCACTGAAGAGTCGGAGATCAGGAACTAATAGGCAAATGTAGCTTGGTTTCAAGTTGTAATAACTCAGGCTGCTCCTAGAAATGAATGTATCAATACCGTTTAAACAGCAATGCTCACATGTCTCAAACTACTATTCCCGGGTAGTAAAATTGATCTTACATTCACCCTAAGTACAAAATAAACTACACACAGTATTCATAAATTATCAACAGGGCTCAAACACGATAGACAGGATCCAGACAACCCAAATAACAGAGGCATGAACAATTTTAGCAATGTAAGTTAGCCAAGTTGGAACCTTAACCCTTTAAATAAAATCAGGATTAACTGAAACCTAAATCAACACAGCACACACAGTTTAAAAACCCTTACAGCACATAGGATAGCTCTGAAGAACTGCTCATAACGTCTGCACACTAAGGTGCTCACCAAATAAGTCAAACAAACGCCGTCTACTATTGTAATAACAAACAGCTCAAAAAGATCTGAGGTCATCTTCCACCAAATTCTAGTGCTCCACAGGCATGTAATTTGATGGACTATGAATCATTCACCCGCTCAAAGCCATATTATTCTTCAGCAAATACTCATAGCGTCCACGTTCCACATCTCCCCAGGCGCCTCGAGGTATTGCAGCCCATTTTTTCTTCCCGGGCCTCATTTCCTTACCCATACCCCTCCCTCCCCATCTTCGCTACTTCCCATCTGCCCCCTCACTCAGTGCCCTTACTTATGTTGATCTGGCTATGCACCTGGTTTCCTGCCTATTATGCAGATTTGTTCACCTTGCCTTTTCTTTTTAATCCTTCCTTTTTCTTTTTAATCCTTCCTTTTTGGAGTTTTTGTCCCTCGTTTGGGGTCTAGGCTCAACTTCTAAATTTTCTCTCTGTAGTGTGAGCCGTTTGGGGAAGAAGTTACCCCCAAGCATCTATGACATGGATACATCTCCCATCTTCCTTCCCTTTTTCTTCCTCTCCAGAGCCCCTGATAGGTCACCAGCATGTGTACCCAATTCGTGTGGAGGTACTGTTATATACCCATCTGCCTGAGTCCCTTGTCAACACAGGCATATTTATGATACCTGAGATGTTGCGTCCCCTTATGTGCCTAGCAGTGGTTGCTTGTCATTTTGGAGCATCATAACTTCTGACAATGACTCTTGATGGAGCTTGCTGTGCATGGGTGGTGCCATGGGGAGAGTTCCTGATCAGAGTGGGTGGTATCAGGGCTGATCTTTTGCATGCCAATAAAGTTCCAAAATTGTCTGTTCTTATACGACCGTCTCTTCAGTTGGTAAAGGATCATTTAATGTGCTTCTTATAACCCTGCTGCCTTCCCTTTCCTGGCTACATCTACGTGATTACTCTGCTATTCACAATAAAGTGTCTGGCAGAGGGTTCAATGAACCATCTTCAAGCTGTCTCTCTACCGTTCCACTCTCGAACGGCACGCGGGAAAAACGAGCACTTAAATTTTTCGGTGCGAGCCCTGATTTCTCTCATGTTATCGTGGTGATCATTTCTCCCTATGTAGGTGGGTGCCAGCAGAATGTTTTCGCAATTGGAGGAGAAAACTGGCGATTTAAATTTCATGAGAAGGTCCCGTCGCAACGAAAAACGCCTTGGTTTTAATTATTGCCATTCTAATTCACGTATCATGTCGGTGACCCTATCTCACCTATTTCGCGATAATACAAAACGAGCTGCACTTTTTTGTACTTTTTCGATGTCATCCGTCAGTCCCACATGATGCGGATCCAACACCGTACAGCAATACTCCAGAATTGGGCGGACAAGCGTGGTGTAAGCAGTCTCTTTAGCAGACCTGTTGCACCTTCTAATTGTTCTGCCAACGAATCGCAGTCTTTGGTTAGCTCTACCCACAATATTATCTATGTGATCGTTCCAGTTTAGGTTATTTGTAATTGTAATCCCTAAGTATTTAGCTGAATTTACAGCCTTCAGAGTTGAGTGACTTATCGCATAATCGAAATTTAACTGATTTCTGTTAGTACTCATGTGAATAACTTCACACTTTTCTTTATTCAGGGTCAATTGCCACTTTTCGCACCATGCAGATATCTTATCTATATCATTTTTCAATTCGTTTTGATCATCTGATGACTTTACAAGACGATAAATGACAGTATCATCTGAAAACAATCTAAGACGGCTACTCAGATTGTCTCCTAAGTCGTTAATATAGATCAGGAACAATAGAGGGCCTAAAACACTTCCTTAGGGGACGCCGGATATTACTTCTGTTTTACTCAACGACTTTCCCTCTATTACTACGAACTGTGACTTTCTGGCAGGAAATCACGAATCCAGTAGCACAACTGAGGCGATATTCCGTAGGCACGCAGTTTGGTTAGAAGACGTTTGTGAGGAACGGTGTCGAAAGCCACCTGGAAATCTAAAAATATGGAATCAATTTGACAGCCCCTGTCGATAGCACTCATTATTTCATGAGTAAAAAGAGCTAGTTGTGTTTCGCAAGAACGATATTTTCTGAATTCGTGCTGACTATGAGTCAATAAATCGTTTTCTTCGAGGTACTTCATAATGTTCGAATAGAGTATATGTTTTAAAACCCTACTGCAAATCGACGTTAGTGATATAGCCTTGTAATTCAGCGGATTACTCCTACTTCCCTTTTTGGGTATTGGTGTGATTTGAGCAATTTTCCAGTCTTTAGGTACGGATCTTTTTGTGAGCGAGTTGTTGTATCTAATTGCTAAATATGGAGCTATTTTATCAGCATACTCTGAGAGGAACCTGACTGGCTTATTAAGTGGTTTAAGCTGCTTTGTTAGGCAGAGGATATCTGCTTCTAAGTTTCTCATCTTGGCAGTTGTTCTTGATTGGAATTCAGAAATATTTATTTCGTCCTCTTTGGTGAAGGAGTTTCCGTAAACCGTGTTTAATAACTCTGTTTTAGTGGCACTGTCATCAGTGACTTGTTATCGCGCAGTGAAGCTATTGATTGCGTCTTGTCACTGGTGTACCTTATGTATGACCAGAATGTCTTTGGGTTTTCTGCCAGATTTAGAGACAGAATTTCGTTTTCGAAATTATTAAAAGCATCTTGCATTGACGTACGCACCATATTTCGAACTTCTGTAAAGCTTTGCCAATCTTGGGGATTTTGCGTTCTTATAGATTTGGCATGCTTTTTTCGTTGCTTCTGCAACAACGATCTGACCCGTTTTGTGTACCATGGTGGATCAGTACTATCACTTATTAATTTATGTGGTATATATCTCTCATTTGCTGTTGATACTATCTCTTTGGAAACATTCCACGACTTTTCTACACTTACGTGATCAGATCGGAAGGAGTGAAGACTGTCTCTTAAAAAGGCGTTAAGAGCATTTTTATCAGCTTTTTTAAATAAATATACTTTCCGTTTCTTTTTGATGGTTGTAGGTGTTACGGTATTCAGCCTAGCAGCAACTGCCTTGTGGTCGCTAATCCCTGTATTCGTCACAACGCTCAGTATTTGTCTAGGATTATTTGTTGCTAAAAGGTCAAGTATGCTTTCGCAACCATTTACGCTTCGAGTGGGCTCAAGAACTAATTGTTCAAAATAATTTTCTGATAAAGCATTCAGTACAATTTCGGATGACGTTTTATACCTGTCGCCTGGGGGGAGGACAAGGCTCGACAGCTTGGGGTGAAACACTTTACCAATTTCCTGATCTGCACTAGGAGGGATAGGGGCACGTTCACCGCCACAAAGCCGCTATTTTTTGTGGAAATTATCGAAGACAAGTTAGGCGAAATGTAGTCTCCCAGTAAGATGCGATGGGATTCACTGTTGATCAGAACTACTTTTGCCACTCAGTCTACAGCCCTCCGTGCTTGTGGTCATGTCAGCGACGGCACGGTATGCATTACTCGTCACCAGTCTTTGAATATGACTCAGGGAGTCATTTTCCAGAGAGACCTCATCCTTCAAAGCGATTAGGTACTTTGGGCTAATCTAGAATGGTATGGTGTTCATTGTGTTCAGAAAGGTCTTAAGAACAATTGCACAGATACCAGCACCTTTTCCTAGCATTTCAGGAGGTAACTTACCAGAGTAGGTCAAGGTTGGTTGTTGTAAGAGTGACATGAAGCTAAACGTCCCGCCAGCCATGAGGCGTTTTCGGTGCTTGCATTTCGGGCACGTCTCCCTGTTTGATGGTGGGCCATTCATGCAGTGACTGTGGACGCCCATTCCATGAGCAGAGCCCCTGTGTTCCATCGCCCATGTGTTATATCACAGCCATCACTCTCCGTGCTTAGAAGACTGCCCAGGTCATAAGAAAGAAAAGATACAGAAGTCTAAATTCCTTGGTCGTTTATCTTACACTATGGCTCAACAGAAATAGGACCAACTTCACTCTTTGCCTCTGTTATGTCCTTGCCACCTCCTCCCTTTTCCTTACCCCAGTCCTGGCCACTCTTCCACCCCCTCCCTTGCAGTTCCAACGCTCTCCCCTCCAGGTGTCACTCTCCATCCTTGGCCAGAGAAGTTTCCACCTCGCCTGCTGGTGATGAGACTCCCTATGGGGACACTTCCTCCAGGCATCTCTCAGGCCAGAAGCCTGTTACCAAACTTGAAAAGGGGAAACACAGTCTTTGCACCCAAAGATCGTCTACACTCTTTCAGTTCTGGATCATGCAGAAACCTTCTCCCTCCCCCCCCCCCCCCCCTCCTCTCTCTCTCTCTCTCTCTCTCTCTCTCTCTCTCTCTCTCTCTCTGTGTGTGTGTGTGTGTGTGTGTGTGTGTGTGTGTGTGTGTGTGTGTGTGTGTGTGTGGGGGGGGGGGGGGGGGGGGCGGGGGGGGGAGGGGGTGCCCTGTCCTCCTCAATCTATGAAGAAAAGAAGAAGAAGCGTAAGTCCCACGACAAGGCCACTCCAGTGGCTGTGTATGTGGCATCTCTCCCCTCACAACCTGAGTCTAACCTCATATTTATTGGCTCACGCCCAGTTGGATACCCGCTCCATGCTTGTTCATGGGAATTGTAATGGACACTACCATCATCTCCCAGAGCTGCCTTATTGTCTTTAACTCATCAGATCATTTTCCAGGAACCTCACTCATCGACACATTGTGGGTTTCATGCTTTGGGTTGAAACTGGTCGGCTATTTGAGGAGTTCCAGTGACATTTGCACATTGGTCCATATGGACATCGTTAATACATGGATCCCTCTTCGTGCCCAGTTCAACAAAGTTAGTGTCCAGGTCCACTTGTACTCTGTTGTCAGCAATCTCTAGCGCCCTCTTGAGTGGCCACCTACACCTGCTGCCCTAAGTGCCCTCCTTCAGCAACTCCCCCCCTCCCTTCCTCCTCCTTGGGGATTTCAATGTACATCGCCCTTTGTGGAGCCATGCCCTCACTTCTTCCCATGATTCCGCCCCTGGCCTGATTCCGTCCATAGCCAATTGTCTTAATACCTTAATTTCCACAACAATAATATACAAATATTGGCTGTTTTCATAAACTCAATGTCCCTCGCTTCCTTGCACACACCTCTTGAGGCGTGGATTGGTTGAACCTTATTTGCCTTTACCAGGCATTCTGTCTTGTCTGGATTATGTTTATCAAGTTATGGATCAGCTGCTCCTTCCACATTGCTCCTCTTGACCCAGATCACCTTGATGGTATCTGTTTAGCCACTGGTATCTTTCGCATTAGCCCTGCCTATAGTCTTATGGTTGATGCTGGGATCACGCCCCTTTCTGTTCGGTTGTCCCAGCTCCTGGAATCTTATGCCATCACTGTCCACTCTTTTGCTGCTCACTCCTGCTACTCAATTCTTTTTGCAGCTTTGGGACATCATGCACCTGCTGCCCACGCTTGGTTGGGTTTACTGGTTGGGCTCTGCCTTGCTTCTCTCTGCCATGATATCCTTCTTCCCTCTTTGTCCTCGTCCTCATGTTGTCTCCCAATACCGACACCCCCGCTCTCCTTAGTTAGTCGCTCAACCCCGGATTCAGATGAATCTCTTCTGTGGTCTGAAAGCCTCCATCGCTCCAGTGGCCTTATTGTTTGTTCCGAACGCTGTAATTGGAGTCTCAGAATGCCACTGGTTTTTACAACAATGGCTCTAAATCCGCCAATCATATGGAATATGCCTTCATGTTTCTGTTGCACAAAACACCATCTCTTGCCTGCAGTGTGTGGGGTATTTACTGCAAAAATGATGGCCATCTATTGGGCCCCCTGCTTTGCTAAAAAGTTCTTCTGCATCCCAGTCTTTTTTATGTATGGATTCAATCAGTAGCCTTCAGACGCTCTCTTCACGACGATCCACATTTTGCTGGATTGTCCCCCGCCTTTTGGCCCTTCACATTAAATATGGCCTCCCACCTTCCTTGTTACGGGTTTGAGCGGACGACTCTCACATCGTTACGTCTGTCCTCAGTTTTCTTCGCGAAAGTGGTTTGTCCTTTCAGATTTAAGTCCTCGAATTTCACTCTAGAATTGGAGTTCCTCGGTTTGCTCGAGTTGGTTAAGAAGGCCTTGACCTTTCCTCTATACCGGCCAGGTTCTCCCGCTTTAAATAAAATGGCTCTGAGCACTATGGGATTCAACTACTGAGGTCATTAGTCCCCTAGAACTTAGAACTAGTTAAACCTAACTAACCTAAGGACATCACACACATCCATGCCGAGGCAGGATTCGAACCTGCGCCTAGAACCTGCGCCTAGAACCTGCGCCTGCGCCTAGAACCGCACGGCCACTTCGGCCGGCCCGCTTTTTTCATGTGTGTCTTTTGTGCATTTTTGTCCCCTTTTTTCATGTGCCTTCTTCCTCTGGTGTTGTTCCCATTGAGTCGTGATGATGGTATCGCTTGGGTATCGGGATGGGTCAGTGGCAGTGCTGGCAGCCCATCACACACAGCATTTCTGGGGCACTCTTACTATCCCCGTTTCACCTTACCACCCTCCTTTTCTACTGCTGCTGGGCCGGCGTTCCTTTTCCCTCTTTGTTCGCCCGTTTTCCCTTCTTCACTGGACTGTGCTGTTTGTGTTGTTCCTCTCTTTATTTCTGTCACCTTAGATTATGGGACTGATGACCTCGCTGTTTGGTCCCCTTCCTTAATCAACCAACCAACCATGTGCCACATGACTGACAGCACTTTTCCTTAGATGGCTGTCCTGCAAGTATTGGTGGTAATGAACTGAGCGCAAAATCACGCACAATGCCATTTAAGTCGGCGCAATGGATATTCCGTGTATCCACTGATAGGACGTGTAAGGACGCTTGCTTTGCTACACGGGCAAAAAGGTAATACCATTCTTTCAAGTTCGTATCGAAGCAATGCATGAATCACTTCTCTCCACATAAAATTCAAACCTGCGGACGGGAGGAGGAGGGATGATCGTCCTGAGCGCGCCCGTCCCTTTATTTGTTCGGCTCTGCTGGCCTCACAGTCTGTAGAGCAAATCGAAGAAACACTAACCTTGACCTGACTAACACAAAAGCTATGGCTTTTACCCGTATGCTGGAAGCCAAATTTTTAACAAGGATGCTAATTGGTGTGGGCATCTTTAGCATCTGACCTGGTCCAACAAAACTGTGCAATGGTTTAGCAGAAATTTTCTCTTATCTGTTTCTCTAGGCCCAGATATTCTTCACAGAAACGAGATCAATTTAAATCAGATTGGCCGCCTACAGTCGTTATATCTCTGAGCTTTCCACTTATGGGCAAAACGAAAGTTGTTGCAGTTTCCTTTAATGGTGTCGGAATCAGTTTCCGTGGGAGTAGATCTTTGGATTGACCAAAGGTTGCATGTCAGTGTGTCAGTCCGTTACGCAGGTATTAGTTTTTCGGGGGTACTATTAACCATCTGATACAAAACTGTGGATTTATCCCAGTTATTTACAGAAGGGATACGATAAATAAGGTCCTGACGAACACTATCAGCGTACAATGGTCGACGGTGGGTGTGGGAAGATGGTGATATGCGATATGGCACTACCAAAACAGAATATTTTAAATTTTTTATAGGTGATGGTAAGGCATTACCCCTTACAAATGCCTTAAGGAGGTCACAAACCGAGAGAAAGCTCCACCACGATAAAAATAATTTACTGCTAGTCTTAGTGGTCGGAAGTGGTCCTACATAATCCACAAACTCTTTGTGCTACGACCTCTTTTCCCGACTAGAAAACAATTAACCACGACGAGTGTTGTGTCGGCTACTATGGGAGAGAAGTCGCGACGGCCGGTGGCAGAACCAAAAAATGATCTATACATAACATTTTCAAAATGTTGTAAAATTTCATTTCTAAAAAGAAAAGACACATAACTTAACTACGTCCTATGGGGTGGATTGAGAGACAAATCTGTAACTTCCCATTCTAGTGAGTACAATGACATAGGGGACCTTTTTTCAGATGATATCCTGGTACTTGCTTCCTACTACGATACTTGTTTCATCAACATGTATTAACAGGAACAGTAAAACGTGAACGGTAGCCGGAACTTCAGCAGCAACAGCACCTCCTTGGCCTACACTGATTCCTACCTCCATGCAACAGCGCTCCTCTGTCACTGGTGGAGTATTGGATATTCTTCAGCAAATGCTCGTTGCTCCACATACCACATGACTGACAGAACTTGTCCTTCGATAGTCAACCTGCAGATGTCAGTGGTAAACAAGTGAGTGCGGGCTCATGCAGAACGCTATTATTCGATGCGGTGAAGTACGCGCTTGCGCTGGTGGGACACGAAGGAGGCAGCTGCTTACCTACACTGGCAAATAGATTATACCACGCTTTCGAATCAAGGACCACATGTGTCATTTGCGCATTCTGCTAACCAAATTTCATAATTTGAAACCAAACTGACATATACATAAATAGAAGAAAGTACAAAAAATTAAATCTCATGTGAAAATAATTTATAAACGAATGAGAAGTTAAAAATGAAGTTTCACAATGAGATTGTCCGCAGCTCGTGGTCGTGCGGTAGCGTTCCCGCTTCCCACGCCCGGGTTCCTGGGTTCGATTCCCGGCGGGGTCAGGGATTTTCTCTGCCTCGTGATGACTGGGTGTTGTGTGCTGTCCTTAGGTTAGTTAGGTTTAAGTAGTTCTAAGTTGTAGGGGACTGATGACCATAGATGTTAAGTCCCATAGTGCTCAGAGCCATTTGAACCACTTTTTTCACAATGAGATTAAAGTTGTTTTCTTTTGTGTGAGTGTTGGACTATTCGTCAAAATGGTACAGCCAGGATAAACTGTTCACTGATGAGATTTTTATCTTTCCTAAGTGGTATGACTGAGAAATAGTATGTGATGAGAAAATGTAAAGAAATAATGGTCTGTAGAAGAATTGTTGCGTACTATGTAAAGCTGTCAGTTTAATCGACGCCATCATTTTATCATTAATGGAAAAAAATAAGGTGCCAAGTTAAGTGCTCCAATGTAAACCCCAAGGAAGGGGAGATTTAAGAAAACCATATCATTGGTCGATTCAACTGTTTGTGTAGTCTTCAGCGACACGTTTGCTAGTGAGATAATTTTATTTATATCGTGCTATGTCTGCAGAATCAGCTTCCTAAAAAAGTAGGCAACAATTTTTTCCTCTTACATTCTCACCAGAAAGGAGTATAATATTCTGTTCGAATAATAACAACGTAGATTGTCTAATTTTTGCCGTCTCGTTGTAAATAGTAATAAGAGTTAGGAAGTTTCATATGTCTGCCATATATGTCACACTAATGATTCTCCTTCAATTCGCACTTATTCAATATTAAAGTGCCTTGGAAATTTTCTTTCAACTATTATACTTTCGGGTAGATCGGATAACTAATTAGATAGTGAATTAAAAGAAATTTGTGGGAGAGCTTGACTAAAAGAAGGAGAGCTTGACTAAAAGAAGGAATCGGTTGACATGGCGTATCTTAAGGCAGCAAGGGCTCGTGATTTTTGTAGCGGAGGGAAGAGTGGAGGGTAAAAATTGTGGAGGATGAATGCAGAAAGTGGTTTCAAACTGATATACGTCAGCAGGTATGCAGAGACCAAGACCCTATCACAAAATAGATTAACGTGAAGAGCTTCTTCAGATCAGGGTTTGGACTTACGACTGTCGTCGCTCATGTTTTTCATTAAAATAAAATTTTATTCGGTATAAATTTGATACTTCAGGCTTGTAAGGGCATTCGCGTGTAAGTATTCTCAATGCGACAACGTTTATTAGTTTCAAGTATATCTGATGGCATGCTGAAAAGTAATGCCTCCAGTTTTTTGTGTGAAAAACCTTAAAGCTTTATAAGTAAAACACACGTTATTAATATTCTACGTCTTTACTCTTCATGCCTACGTATTTATTTCTCAATATGGTCACCTAGCGAACAACGCATTTCTCTCAATAAGAGCCAAGTTCGTTCATACCGTCACTTCAGAATGTTCGATTTTGTTGACGCAGCCACCTGTGCTTGTACCACTTGATCGCTATCGAAATCATCGGAGGTGTCCTTTAAGTTGTCGAAAGAGATGAATGTCTAATGGGGTCAAGACGGAACTCTACGGAGGATGACCGGTGACAGTGAGCACCGAGGCGCCGGACTGTTGCACGCATCGCAACGCTCGTGTGTGGTCTGGGACTGTCATGCTGAAGGAGAGGGTGCTCCACGGGTGGACGAACACTCGAATTCGAAACTCGAATACATCACGCTGTTCCTCATGCACCGACATATTTATGTTACAAATCGCCATGCTACACCCTGCAATTTGGGGCCATGTAGTGGCAGAGAGCCGCAATTATGTAGAGATCAAGAATAAAGGCGTAGAATTTTAATAACGGTTGTTGTATTTAAAAAGCCTTAAGTGTGTGGATAGCAGAGCCATCACTTTATAGCACACTCACTCATACGTACTGAAGGGATCAGATAGTGGTATCGAAAGTACCCTCCGGCATACACCATTGGGTGGCTTGCGGAGTATGATGTTGATGTAGGTGCACTTAGCACACCAGTATGTCTGTTCTTCAATAAGACTGAGACATAAATGAACAACTTGAACGTGGCGTGCAACATGAGGCATGTTAGTCGTTCAGGTATTTCTTTTCTATAATAGTTGAAATTTAGTGAACAAAGGAAAAAGAGGTCTGCAGTACTCAACGGCAGGATCTTTATGCCATCGCTGGCTATCGCATTAGTTGTGGCAGTGGCTGGCTCAGCATATGCTCGTGTATGATTTTCTGCAGCATAGCCACTGCCGTATGAAAGTTGCCTCGCTCGTGCACTCGGCATGTAACAAAAAAAAAGTCATTCACTAAATATATGTCACACATAATTATGTAACACACATATTAAATCACTTTAACTTACAATATAATACTAGCTTATCGCCCACTGATTCGTTCGCACACGCTATATGACCTATATAGACTTTTTGTTTTTCTTGAACCAAATTTTGATATTAGTCACAAATTGCAACACTTTCTAAACTTTTCACGCTAATTAAGGCTATAGAAGCATGGTCTTTTCTAAATGAACTTCTGTTAAACAGTGTCTACAGTACAAGATCCACACCCATCTCCAAATTTCAAGTCTATATACATAGCGGTTTCGGCTGGAAGACGATGAGTCAATGAATCAGTCTGGCTCCATCTCAGCCCCCTAGGGGTTGAATTTCCAAAAACATTGGAACACTTATTTTTTATTTGCAACCGAAAAGCCGGCCGGGGTGGCCGAGCGGCTCTAGGCGCTATAGTCTGGAACGGTCGCAGGTTCGAATCCTGCCTCGGGCATGGATGTGTGTGATGTCCTTAGGTTAGTTAGGTTTAAGTAGTTCTAAGTTCTAGGGGACTGATGACCACAGCAGTTAAGTCCCATAGTGCTCAGAGCCATTTGAACCAACCGAAAATGAAAACCAGGCTTTCAAAGATTTAGCTTTAAAATTTGTTCACAATGAAACATTTCACTCCCTCCCCCCCCCCACCCTTAAGGGCTGAGTTTCTAAAAACAGTGACATGCTTTTTTTTTATTTCCAACACAGAAGGCAAATACATATTTTCATAGCTTTAGCTTCAAAAATTCTTGCATAATGAAATGTTTCCATAAGGAATTTCATCCCCTGTTTCACTTCCACACGAGTAGAATTTCCAAAAACGGTAGAACAGTTTTTTTGTGACCGGGACATTGCCTGCCGTGAGAACTGCATAACGTAACAGTCGACACCAAGATTTATACCCTCTACGAATCTAAATAATCCACATTAGTTATTATCCGATTTTATTCAAATTTGATACACAGCCTTTTGTTATTAATCGAATGATGCTGTCAAAATTTCAGGTTTTTATTTATTATAGTTGTGGAGATAAAAGAATTACCTAAAACTCCTAAAACTACGCTTGTTTTTTAAAAAAAATTAGGAACAATAACAGATCAACTTTCATCATCGTTTGAAGCCATTCCAAAGTCATCAGTGTATAAAAATCAGTTAATTGGAATTTTCTTTTTAAAACCTTAGTCACTGTGCATTACGTAATACAAAAATCGGTCAAAATTATTATTTGATTACATTTTGCCGCGTGAGTGGGTGAGAATGATTGAGAGAGTGTATGTGGCATACATGTTAAAATTTAATATCTCATTTTTCGTAAAACCTTGTACAAAGGAACCGAGGGAAAGCTTACGCTGCAACTACGATTCAGGTGACGTATGTCTATGTGAGCATGCATCTGTATTCTGCTTCACTTTTCTCCTCCCGAATAGGAATAGGCGTGTAGTTTTCAATCTTCAATTCCATTTTTAGCCTTTGAACACGAAACGGTGTATACTTGACATCGGTTTCCACCATGTTCGGTTCATTGTCTGTCCCATAATTAGCATGCATTGAATCTGGCAAGCCACTATCGTTTCCTTGTGATGTATCAAAACTAAATTAACCAGCCACTGCATCATCTATTACTTTCTCCAAATGTATCCCCACATTCTCGTCTACTATAGCAGGGTTATTATTTTCCGCCATGTTCACAAGTTTCTTTCCACACACACACACACACACACACACACACACACACACACACACACGCACGCACCAAACGAAGTAGAATACAAATTAGCTTTACTCCATCGTCATCAACACGGCGAAATGTTACAGCGGGTCCGTTCGCCAAGCTCTGCCCCCGCAGCTGTAGTTTCTGGGCTCACACTCCGTCCACTGCTGTCAACTGCTACAAACTCCCGGCTGCTGTTGCCCGTTGTCGCGCAATGTCAAGCTGTTGCCGACGTCGTCAGCCGCCTTCTCCACCGATTGTTTTAGCCGCTAAATCTTCCACATCGCTATTGCTTTCCTTTCTGAATCATCTTTCCCTTGATCACATGTTTCCTATGTCGTTCCGTCAAAGTTTATTTATGCACATGTGTGTCTTTCTTTAATCGGGTTAGCTACACTGCTGCTTTTAAAGTTCGCATTCATTTGCACTTCACGCTTCCCGGACGCTAAATGCACAAATTGCGTCGGGGCAGGTTCGGTCGTCTGCGTTTTTGTTAATGCTATCGTTCAGTCCACCTTATGTAATTTATCTCTATATCAAATTGCTGGAGATACATTGACCACCTCCTTAGCCGTGTTTTACTTGGCATGTCTGCCCGATGGTCACTGTAAACTATTACTTTGTGGCCTAATAGGTAATATTCAAATCTCTGTAGGCCAAATAAAATTGCAAGAGCTTCCAGCTTCGAAATGCCATAGTTCATTTCCGCCCGTTGAAACTATCGACTAGCTAACGCGATCGTTTTGTGAGCTTTGTTTTTCCTTCTGTTTCAATTTGTAACAGTTCCACTCCCAGACCATAACCACATGCATCTGATCCAAGACAGAAAGGTTTAGCAAAGTCAGAATGGTTTAAGATGTGACTACTAAGCAGCGCCTCTGTAAGTTCTTCAAAGGCCCTCTGACACTCATTTGTCCATCCAAACGGTACATTTTTCTTTAATAGTTCTCTCAAACAAGGTGCATTGAATAATTTTCCAGGCACAAATTTTCGATTGAATTAAAAAAGGCCAAACATACCTTTTAATTCTTTTCGGATAGTAGGTGCTAAATAATCCCTAATGGCTTTAATTTTTTCAGGATCGGGCATAATTCCTTTTCCACTTGCAGTACGTCCCAGAAATTTTATTTCTTTCCTCATAAACTCCGTTTCGTCTAATTTGAGTTTCATTCCACCCCTTTCGATTGCTTCTAAAACCTTATCCAACAACATACAATGTTCTTCCCAAGTGAGAGTTGAAATCAACACATCATCCACATAAACTGTAATTCTTCTTAATAAATGGTCGCCTAGCACTTGGGACATTGCCCTAACAAATGCACGAACGCTGATGTTTAACCCAAAGGGCACAATCTTCTACTCAAAGCACCTTCCCTCGAACAGGAAAGCTGTGTATTTACTAGATTCTTTCGCTAAAGGTATGTTTCAGTAACCACAAGTTACAGCCACCGATGTGAAAAATTTTGTACCTTTAAATTTTTGCAATAATTCTATATTTTCAGGCCTATTACTCTCTTGCAAAATTATTTTGTTCAAAGCTCTAGCTTCCAAAACGAGACTAATCGAACCATCCTTTTTTGGTACCGCAGCCAATGGGTTGTTATACACTCTAATTCCCCTTTCTATGATGTCCCCATTGCAGCATTTTCTGAATCATATCTCTCACGCCTTTATGTACTTCCGCAACAGCGAATGGCTTTCGGAAGAAATGTGCATCTTCTTTTACAGTTAGATAACATTCGAAATCTCGAACTGGTCCTGGCTGGTCAGAAAACACTTCCTGATGCCTGCTCAAAATTTGTTTTAGCTCATCCTTTTGTGTTTCCATCAAATCCGATAATCGTTAATTCGTATTCGGATGTTTTCTGCCTCACATGGATCTACTTACTTCCTTTCGCCATTCTCATTATACCCCACAATATCCTCCTCCTTTCTGCATTAACGTATAGGCATTTAATTTTGTTCGTCGGATACATATTGCCCTTTTACTAATAAAAGGAACAGCCACTATTCTTCCCTGCTCAACGATGACCGCTTCATTACGTCCAAAATCCACTTTTTCTTTGTACTTTTGCAAGAAATCTGCTCCCACCAGCATTTCCACGCTTAAGCCATTTATTACCAGAAAATTCTGGTCTCTCTGTACATCACCGATTCTAACAGGTAGCATAACCTCCTGTTTAACTACATTCTTACTTTTTCCTGTGGCTACAATAATATTTATGCCATTCAGGGGCATTCTGACCACATCCTTAATAGCATGGAGAGCGTTCACAAAACCCTGTGACACCTACCATTAACAATATTAATTTCTATTAGGGGCTGTCCTGCAGTTTTCTCTCCTACTTCAGAATCGGGTTAGTCTAACAACACTCTCCTTTGATAATAACATCGGATTTTACAACCCTTCCTATCGTGTTGTCAGAATTATCAAAATAACTCCAAGCTTCCTCCACTCCTGTTCCTTCTTAGTCACTATCAGACACTACTCCTTCTAATCTACGTAAAACTTCCTCTGCCCCTTTATATTCTTCCTCTGGTACCTCTAACACCATTTCCCCTGTTATAGTGCTAATTCCACAGTTCACTGTAAGCTCCTCATCTACATTGCAGTGCTGACTCACACTAACATCCTGTTCTGAATCGTTATTTTCTGATAGCTGTTCCTCATTAACGTGGTTCCTGGAATCACTGTTATGATCTTTTCTTGCTCAAAAATCTACTACACTTCCCTGAAAACCACATATTTTAAGTGTCCCTCCCCTCCGCAACATTTGTTTCTACGATACCAACCCCAAGATGGTCAGCTGGTAGCTGTCTCACAAAAGGTTTTTCTAGCGGATTTAGCCTATGCTGCCGCAACCTGCAAACGCTAGCACCACTGAAGACTGCCATTTGCTTTCCCACTCTCCTACGCAGTCATTGTCACAGAAATTTCTTTCGGCTGGTTGTTTACGCCACTCGACCCAGTCAGCGGACTGCTGCTGTCTATATTCAACGTTTCGGTCTCTTTCATTACGTCTTCTTCCAACGGGATCCCCTCGCCCTTGGTACCTGCCTCTGTAATTACTGGAACTTTGCACTTCTATTCTGTTTACCTGTGCCTCGGCTCTGTTTTCATTTTGCTTAACATGAGGCCTATAATCCCTCCTAGCATTCTCCTCCTCCTTTAGAAGATTTTCTGCCCTCTCAAGATAATGAATAAATTTACCAATATCATCCGTAGGTGCTGAGATTATTTTATTACGCCAGTACAAAGGCATCTGTTCCGTCTCCACTTTAGAGCGTAAATATGACAAAGTTGTGACTCATTTTTGCACAAACCTCTTAATAGTATCTTTCTTTGGGTCATATTTTTTACCTGACTAGAGTTTGTTTAAAACTTCCATCTGCTTTCGTTTGCCCCAATATTCCTCCAAAAATGCCTGTTAAAAAACCTCTATCTTGTCATAATTATCCACTGCCCAATGTCCCCACATTCTTGCTTCACCCATCAAATCTGACGCTATGAAACCAATTTTTTTGCTTATCATTCCATGGTTCGGGCAAAACGTCTTCAAAGTCACCCCAAAATTCCTTAGGATGTACATTTATACTTGGATCAAATCGCAAAAACTGCCGATGTGACACGTAAGCAATTTCTGAGGATTCTAATACACCATTAGATGTCACGTAGCCGCTACTGTTAGTAACACTTTGTTCTACTCTTTTTAGTTTACCATCATGATTACGCAGTTGTTCACGTATAGCTGTACTAAATTGAGTTATGTTAGCTTCCAGGTTAGCAAATTTAGCAGCTACTTGCACACCAGATTTCTCACACACGTCCTTACCTTGATTTGATTTCCCATTGTGTTGCGCTTAGCCGTCGGTCGGAGTGGCCGAGCGGCTCTAGGCGCTTCAGTCTGGAACCGCGCGACCGCTACGGTCGCAGGTTCGAATCCTGCCTCGGGCGTGGTTGTGTGTGATGTCCTTAGGTTAGTTAGGTTTAAGTAGTTCTAAGTTCTAGGGGACTAATGACTTCAGAAGTTAAGTCCCATAGTGCTCAGAGCCATTTGAACCATTTGTGCTTATCCTCACATAGTTTCTCCACATTATTTAGTTGTTCTTGCATTTCCGTTAAATCTGCATTTACTTGTTTCCCTAACTGTTTGCTGTCATCAGCAACATTCTTTACGTGAGAGATCAATTCATTTTTTACCGTTACAGCAGCATTTTTACATTCCTGTTTTACTTTTGTAAAAAAAAAATCATATCGTTTTTCCATGAATTTCTTAATTTAGAAATGTGTTTTCCATTCTGGATTGCGCAAGACGTTGTGGCCGAGCGGTTGTAGGCGCTTCAATCTGGAGCCGCGCGACCGCTACGGTCGCAGGTCCGAATCCTGCCTCAGGCATGGATGTGTGTGATGGCTTTAGGTTACTTAGGTTTAAGTAGTTCTAAGTTATAGGGCACTGATGACCTCAGATGTTAAGTGCCATAGTGCTCAGAGCCATTCTGGATTCCATTTCTACTGACATGTTAGTAAACCCTTGACTAACATCAGAAAACAATCCATCAACTTCATTATGTAACCCATTTATCTCAGGACTTAAAGAATTCTTGATACCAGAACCCATTACATTCATTTTGATATTCATATCCCTCATATGTTTCAAAATATTAGCTAACATTTCTGAGGCACTATTTTTCTGCTCACAAGCAATTGACAATGGTTCCTACTTTTAAAGTTAACATTAACCTCAGATTCTGCTTCACTTTTTTCCTCCCGAATAGGAATGGGTGTGGAGTCTTCAACCTACGATTTCATTTTTAGCCTTTGAAACGGTATAAACTTGACATCGGTTTCCACCGTGTTCTGTTCCTTGGCTGTCCCATAATGAGCTTGCATTGAATCTGGCAAGCCACTATCATTTGCTTGTGATGTATCGGAGCTAAATTCACCAGCCACTGCAGCATCTGCAGACCCCCGGCTGCTGCTGCACTCTGTCGCGAGCTGTTGCCGACGTCGTCAGCTGCCTTCTCCGCCGATTGTTCTTGCCACTAAATCTTCCACTTCGCTACTGCTGTCCTTTCGGAATCATCTGTCCCTAGATCACAAGTTTCCTGTGTCTTTCTATCAAAGTTTATTTATGCACGTGTGGGTCTTTCTTCTATTGGGATAGCTACACTGCTACTTTTAAAGTTCGCGTTCACTTGAACTTCACGTTTCCCTGACACTAAAATCACCAATTGCGGTGGGCGGGGGTCGGTCGGCTACGTTTCTGTTATTGTTAACACTGTCGTTCAGTCCACCTACCTCGATAGGATTCTTGCCGATATCCCTTCACTCTGTGGTGGCAGATACGTGCTAGGCAGTATAAAGTAGCGTTGATGAAACCACCACCTAATACCTACCACACAGAGGCCGCGTATTTCTGGTTGAAAGTCAGTTCTTGAAAATTCGTGATTAAAAAATCGGGCGTTCGGGATCTTCAGTCTACTTGCAAAAAGTGTTTAAAATTAGATTAACTCTGATTTTTATTGATACTGAAACACATGAAATGGCTATCAACTCCGTATTTAATATGGTCAAACGTTATCATTCAAAGTTCACTGTCTGTATAACAAATATTCACTCGAAAAGCAGCCAGAATTTTAGTAAGTCCGACCCGACTAATTTTCACATTGTACTAGTTACAGACCCACAACTATTCGCAAGTTAAACATTCGGTCGTTTCAGTGGCTTTCTTCGTAAGAGGTGCTCGCCAAAATATTCCATATAGAGCACGAAACACGCCACAAGGAGTTGTTACTACGACGAGAAAGTTCACACTCTCATATCTCTGAAACTATTTAATTTAAAAACACCAAACTTTCATTGAAAGGTTCGTAACTCCTGCCACTTTAGTCACTATATGTTCGAACCGACGTTAGCTCACTATTTCCTGGTCTTACAGAGTATTTTTAAGGAGCGATCTGACATCGTGTTATCCGTAGACCGGCTAGGAAGCGACTCCTCTCGAGGTTCAAAAATGTTCAAATGTGTGTGAAATCTTATGGGACTTAACTGCTAAGGTCATCAGTCCCTAAGCTTACACACTACTTAACCTAAATTATCCTAAGGACAAACACACACACCCATGCCCGAGGGGGGACTCGAACCTCCGCCGCGACCAGCCTCTCGAGCTACTCTCCTACATGCCCACTCCTCTATTGACGTGGGAACAGCTTAATTCTGATTGGCTGTTGATCTAAACGACCAATCAGAACGTTTCTTCCACATAATTCTCGCAGCAAATCTCGTCTTATCCAACCAATAATTTGATAGTAATTAATGTCAGCCAAAATTCAAATTCTTGTATTTTGTTTAATCGAAATAAACGAAGTGCTAAATATTCTTCAAATTGATAAATAAACTTATTCCTCCCGTAACTTCCATTCTGGCTGCTTTTATACAAAAGCAAGCACACACGACATATGTTACCTGAATCGTGGTTGCAACATAACTTTCCCACCGTTCGTTTGTACAGAGACTTACGAAAAATGAAATATTAATTTTGACGTATGTCCCACTTACACTCTCTCAATCATTGTCACGCACTCACACGGCAAAATATAATCAAATAATAATTTTGGGCGATTTCTGTATTACGTAATGTACAGTGACTAAAGGTTTAAAAAGAAAATTTTAATTAATTGATTTTTATGCACTGATGACTTTGGAATGGCTTCAAATGATAATAAAAGTCAATTTTTTATTGTTCCTAACTTGGTTTTAAAAAATAAGCGTAGGTTTTAGGAGTTTTAGGTAATTCTCTTCATCTCCAGAACTATAATGAATAAAAATTTAAAATTTTGACAGCCTCATTCCATTAATAACAAAAGACTGTGTACCAAATTTGAATAAAATTGGACAATAACTAATATGGATTCTTTAGATGTGCAGAGGGTATGAATCTTCGTAACGACTGAATGTTATGATACGCAGTTCTCACGGCAGAAACCGACTTTTAACTAGAGTTACGCGGTCTCTGTGTGGTAGGTATTAGGTGGAGGTTTCATCAAGGCTACTTTACACTGCCTAGCACGTATCTACTACCACATAGTGAAGGGACATCAGCAAAATCCTATCGAGGTAGGTGGACTGAACGATAGCGTTAACAAAAACGCAGATCACCGACTCCGCCCCGCCGCAATATGATGACTTTTGAAAATTCGCTAAGCTCAAATGCTACGTGCAAAATGTCTAAAAAGAAACATATTCGTAATATAATGACAAAACCTACTAAAATTTTAATATCAGACTTATAGTGATAATAACATCTTCCTTTTTTGCCGTTTTTGTCGTAAAAACGATGAGACATTGTTTTGGTCGTGTGCTCTCATACTATGTGTTGAGCTCAGCACCAGGTGGTAAACGGTCTGAAATATTGCAGTTGTTTGTTAAACTAGGGAGCAAATGCGTGAGGTGACATCTTGTTGCTCTTCACCATAACATCAGCAAGGTTCCGCCATAAATAACTTTGCGGCCTCCGGGGAGGAAATTCATTTAGCCGCCGCTCGTAACAACAGCGTTCTCGCAGTATCATCACAGCCACCCGTGACGTCACCGTCCCCAAAAAGTCACAACGCTGTCATCCCACCGGTGCCTCCCAGCCAAGCGAAAACTCCTAGGATGCGTTTCTCATGCAGTACACCAGTTACTTAACAGTTAACACCAATTACTTACAAGTTAACGCAATGTATGAACATTGATTTATACAAGACATGCAATATCAAGTACTTCACTCTTATTGCGGTGAAAACTATGGTAACCTACTACCAAAACGCCTTCTTTGTCATCAGCACCATCTTCATTATCAACACCGTTACCCGACGACCATCGTTACAAGTCTCCAGCGGCCTCATTGAGTAACAAAGGCCGGCCGCGGTGGTCTAGCGGTTCTAGGAGCTCAGTCCGGAACCGCGCGACTGCTACGGTCGCAGGTTCAAATCCTGCCTCGGGCATGGATGTGTGTGATGTCCTTAGGTTAGTTAGGTTTAAGTAGTTCTAAGTTCTAGGGGACTGATGACCACAGATGTTAAGTCCCATAGTGCTCAGAGCCATTTGAACCATTTGAGTAACAAAGTGCTGTAGGAAGAATCGTAAATATTTTAGGACCCAGTTGTGAGTACAGTTCGGATTTCGATCCATGAATGGTGCAGTTAACATCATGAATTCATTCCCTTTCCTTTATTCCCCCACCCCCCGCCCTTTCCCCTTCACCTTCAATTTACTTAATGTATAAGGACATGTCCTGACTGGCTGACGCATCACCGCCCACCCAAGCGGAAACTTAAAATTTGGAGAGTGTGTTGATCTTATGTTGTAGGCATCGTTTAAGAAGGGATTTTTCGTAATTCCAGACCTAAGGGGGTGAAATAGGGTATGTAAGGTTTTTTGAAAATACGTCGCTATTAAGGCAATTTTTAGGCTAGAACTACGAAAATTGGTATTGGATTTTCCAGCCAGTAATAAAAAAAAACGTTTTTTTAGCGTTCTTGAGAATTCCATCATTAAGGGGGCGAAATAGTGTTTGATAGTTTTTCCGAAAATACATCATTATTGAAGAACTACTAAAGCACTTTTAAAGCTCCATCTATGGAAATTGATATTTGACTTCTCGGTTGAAAATAATACGTGTCTGGTGTTTTTGGAAATTCAACCCCTTAGGGGGTGAAATAGACGATGAAAATTTTAATGAAAATATATCATTATATTAAAACAATTTAAAGCTAAATCTATGAAAATTGGTTTTTATGTGTTCGATCAGACCTAAAGGATTACTCGTCAAGGATGAAAGTATCTATGAAAATATCACTGCAAGAACTCAAAGGAACAGGATTAACGTAAACGTTTGACCCTTACAGAAGCGCGTTTTGGTCAGAGGTGTATTCGGAAACGATCATGCTTCTAGGGTCTTAATTAAGTTTAGAGGATGTTGGACTTTGTGAACTGAATCAAAGATAGATATGTAACACTCACCTCGACAAATCGACTTTTTCCAGAAACGCGTAGAAAAATAAATGGCTCTTTAATACACTAATTTTGCAGTGGGCCTAATATACATTTATAAAATTATTTTTGTTGTAATTAAACGCACGCGGGAGTGAAGCAGCAGTCGTTAAGCTAGCTTTCATATAAAATTACTCAAAATATTAGTACCGACATCTGAAGCAGTTTTTCCCCGTGGGACAACTTTGAAAATATTTGAATTCGATTATATATTGAACTCTCCTTCGTTCCTCATCCACTAGTGGTGCCGCTGTTTGCGCCACACGCAGAATACGTTGAACAGTGGCTGTCTTTCGGGTCGTCAGTTTTGTCACCGGTTTACGAGTTGTTGGTGGTTTCGTTCTCGCCTTGGAGGACAAATTGCTTCATTCTGCTCTGGCCTGGTGCAGTAACAGTGGCTCAATGTTCTAAATAAAAAACGGTCTCTGTTGCAATGCTTACTGATTAATAACACGTTTCTCACCCTTAGCACAACATGACGAAATAATTGTTACATGAAAGTTCTGATTCGGGCACTTATTGAAATGATTAATTGGTACGTCGTGCGGTCATAATAAGAGTTCAAGAACTCATTATTACGTAATAGGTGCTGTAAGAAGCAACTCATCATTTTCTGAGCATCTTAAAGTCATTGGACATTGCGAACCAACAAATGATGAACTTCATACCCTACATAGAGCTCCTAAAGGGAAAAAACTGTCTTAGTAGAATTCGAAATAACGGAACTTGTTTTATAATTTGATCAGTTAAGCCTTAACGACCAAATGGTAAGTAAAAATCAAATATACTACACCACGAGATTAGCTATGCGAAAGTTTGCTTGATTTTATTCCAGATTTATTCTGTGCTTGTTTTTCGTGTATCTCTCACACTTGACCTCCAAAATTGTGTTTTTGTGTTCGGTTGTGTTTATTCCCTAAACTGGTTATTACAATCTAAGCGGATACCTATTTTCACGTTAACCCTCTCCTCCCCCTACTTACGTCACAGGCCCACCATCTCTTTCCCCTCCCATCTCCCGTTCCTGTTTGCCCTGCCGCCTGATTCCCTCTCCCTTCCCCTCCCTCTTTTTTATTGCTGTTTTCATTACTGTTTTGCCAGCGAGCATTTTAATTCTCATTTTATTGTTATTTAAATCTTACCAATTATTGTTCTCACTGTCACTCGCATTTTATCATTCTCATTACTTTTCATTCTTGCTTATGTAATAAAAACTGTTTTTATAGGCTCGGTACTTTGCTTCTTGACCTTATATCGCTTGCTGTAGTGTATTTTATTATTTCAATTTTTATCGTCTTACATGAATCGTTTAATTTATCTTCCCTCACTAGCAATGACACCACCCGGCCCTTCCCATCAACATCCTCTTTTACCTCACTTCAATCCGCGTCCTCGTCGCCTCAACATTCATTTCATCAGCGGTGGTATTTGTTTATTAGTAAAACAGATGCCTGTGAACGTCAGCCTATCTGCTTCTTTCGCTACCGATGCTTTGTGAGTACATTTGCTTGCCTTGTGCAGAATACTCGGCGTCACTTTCATTTCGTGATTTTCCGTTCCCGTATGGTCATTTTTTAATCATTTTAGGATTTTTATCTTCTATTTGACGACTGCCTTTCCGCTTCAACCTTTTTTTCGGGTGGTTTTAATATCGACTAAAGTGACTGCCACCATGCCTTTTAATTCTGGCTAATGTAGCCTCCTGTTCCTTTTCTAGGTAGGTTTACTCCTCGCAACATTACCTTTTCCACCACTTAATGGTTTAGATAGATTCGCGAGTTAAAACTTCCGTGTAATAATTACTTTCTCAGGTTTTGCAGTTAACCTGATGATGCGCCAATAGCGTGAAACGCGTTATTAATCAATAAACATTGCAACAGAAGGCTGTTTTATTTTGAATGCCTCGGTGGCGATGATTCTTTGATAGTCCATAAAAATTGATCATTGATTCACATCTTGTTTTGCTTAACAGAACACATAATTTACAATGAGAAAAAATTTTATATTTAAATATTATGTCACATTTAAGTTTAATGAAATAATCTGGCAATGTTGAACCGAGAAAGTTCCTGGCCGTCAGACATCGTGCCGACCCAGAAATTCGTAATTTTCTCAACTAATTCCCTACTTTTTCCTTCAGAGCGTCAGCTTTTCATATTGTTTTAAGCGTTGTTGTTGATGCCATGTCCCTTGGGAGCCAACCTGGAATCCGCATATATCAAAATAACATTATATGATCAAAAATATTTGGATATCCCTAATGTAATTTAGAACTAACCACTACGTGCCATGAGGGGCGGACCCGCCACTATAAAAGGAGACGGCGATTACTGTGTTGTCAGTAGAGAAGCAGTGACACCAACATGGGTCGGTCAAGAGACCTCTGCGACTTCGGACGTAGAACAGCCGTTGGATCTCACCTGGGCAACAAATCTGTCAAGGACGTTCCAACCGTTCTAAAGATGTCCAAGTCAACTGTTTGCGATGCGATTGTAAGGTGCAAATTTGAGGGAACAACCACATCTGTGACCAGGCAGACTTCTTTAACTGATGAATAGGGACCGTCGAGCATTGTGGAGAGTGGCTGAAAAGAACAGCATGAAATGAGCAGAAGAAATCGCCCTTGAGTTCCAAAGTGTTACCACTAGTGCATCCAGTACAGTGACTGTGTAGGGCGTTAAAAAGGATGTGTTACAGTGGACGAGAAAGGGCTCATAAACCACACACTTCTGTTGTCAGTGCGAAGATATGCTCGAAGTGCCGTAAAGAGCGTGCCTCTGGACAGCGGATGACAGGAGGCCAATGATTTGGATCTAGGAAACACGCTGTACCCTGTGGCAGTCAGGTCTGTGTGTCTGGGATTACCAGATGCCTACAGAACGTTATCTGCCATCAAGGATACTGTCAACAGTAAAGAGCGAAGTAGATGATGATATAGCTTAGGAAAGTTTTTCGTGACTATGGTGTGATCACCTTCCTGCGTTTAAGAAAATGCTAATTGTGGAAGGATGTGAAAACATTTTACAACATTGTGACTGTACTGCGAACAGTAGAGAAACAGTTCTGAAACGATGATAGTTCGTATCAGTACCGACAAAGCATCGTGTCATAAAGCGTCATCTGTGAGGTAATGGTTTGTGGTCAATAACATTCCTGAAAAGGAATGACCGGCCGAGGGTCCCGAAGTCAACCCAGTGCGCCGGCTTTGGGATCAATTAGAACGTTGACTTCGCTCCAGACCCCAGCACCGAGCGAGGTGGTGCGGCGGTTAGCACACTGGATTACCGTTAGGAAGGACGACGGTTCAAACCCGCGTACGCCTATCTTGTTTTACGTTTTCCGTGATTTCCCTAAATCGCTTCAGGCCAATGCCGGCATGATTCCCTTGAAAGGGCACGGCCAACTTTCTTCCCCATCCTTCACTAAGCTGATGGGGCCAATGACCTCGCTGTTTTGTTGTTTACCCCGAATTAACCAACCAACCAGCCAGAACCCAGTGTCCGTCACTACAACCTTCTCTGTTTTGCCCTTGACGAAGGATGCGTTGCCTTTCCTCCATATGTTTCAATAACACGATGTATGGGTACAGACAACTTGCCGTCTCTGTAATGGTTAGTAAGCAAACGAACTGTAGAAAAGGCATAATATGCGACTTAGAAGCATTGAAAATAATTGAAAGTAGCTGAATTCGAAGAGACTATCATGGAGGACTGCATTGATCATGACAGGAATAAAATTCGCTATGAATAGGAAAGTAGGGCAGGAAGTGAAGAATTCAGTGATAGAGTTGTTCTCATAAGAATCGACAGCTATCACAAACGATAGTTCATGTATATATGAAGACATCACAGCAGAAGATGACATGATAGTGAAACTGTATGAGGACTGGAGTCGCGGGGGACTGGAATACGGTTGTAGTGAAAGGAATAGAGGCAAGGGTTACAGGAAAAGTGGGATTGGTAGAAGGAATGAGAAAGAGTTCTGCAATACATTTCAGCTAGTAATGGCGAGTACTCCGTTCAAAAATTACAAGAGGAGGCTGTATACTTGGAAAAGTCCAGGAGATATGGGAAGATTTTGTCATGGTCAGGCAGAGATTCCGAAAACAGTTATTGCATTGCAAGGCGTACCAAGGAGCAGACGTAGCCTCAGATCACAATTTAGTAGTAATGAAGAGTAAAATGAAGTTTAAGAGACTAGTCAGGAAGAACCTGTGCGCAGACAAATGCGACGGCAGCACTGAGGAATGAAATACGATTGAAGTTCTCTAAGGCTGTACATACTGTGATAAAGAATACGTTGGTCGTTCAGTTGAACTGGAATGGTCATCTCTAAAAGGGGCAGTCACAGAAGCTCGGAAGAAAACATAGGTACAAAGAAGGTAACTGTGAAGAAACCATGGGTAATGCTCGATGAAAGAAGAAAGCACAGAAATGTTCAGCGAAATTCAGGAATACAGAAATACAGGTCACTCAGGAAAGAAAGAAATCGAAATAGCAGGGAAGCTAATACGAAATGGCTGCATGAAACATGGGAAGAAACCGAAAAAGAAATTACTGTCGGAAGGACGGACTCAGCATATAAAAAAAGTCAAAAGAGTCTTCGGTAAAATTAAAAACAAGATTTGGTAACATTAAGAGTGCAATGGGAATTCCACTGTTTAATGCAGAGGACAGAGCGGATACCTGTAAAGAGTGCACAGAAGCCTTCTATGTGGGGAAAACTTGCCTGATGTCGTACTAGAAGAAACAACAGGTAGAAACAGGAAATCCAGTATTAAAAACAGGATTTAAAAGAGCCTTGGAAGACTTAAGATTAAATAAGGCAGGGATAGAAAATATCCTATCAGAATTTCTAAAATCAGCGGGGAATTGGTAACAAAAAAACTATTCATGTTGGTGTGTAAAATGTACGTTTCTGGCGATATACCATCTGACTTTCGGAAAAACATCATCCGCACAATTCCAAGGACTGAAAGACCTGATAAATGTGAGAATTATGGCACAGTCAACTTAACATCTCATGCTTCTAATTTTCTGTTAATAATATAGTGATCAGTTTGACTTTAGAAAGTGTAAAGGCACCAGAGAGGCAGTTCTGACAATGCGATTGATAAAGAAAGCAAGAGTAAAGGGAAATCAAGACATATTCATAGGGCTTGTCGACCTGGAAAAACCGTTCGATAATATGAAATGGTGCATGAAGTTCGAAATTCTGAGAAAAATAGCAGTAAGCTATAGGGAAAGTCGGGAATTATACGATACGTACAAGAGGAAACAATAAAAATGGAAACCAAGAACGAACACGAAGTGGATTAAGTTCAGGAATTCTGCTACATGGGCAGCATGACGGACGGAGCAAGGAGGACATAAAAAGCTGACTAGCACTGGCAAAAATGGAATTCCTGCCCAAGAAGTCTACTAGTATCAAACATAGCCTTTAACTTGAGGAAAAAATTTCTGAAAATGTACGTCTGGAGCACAGTATTGTATGATAAGAAAACATGGACAGTGGGAAAATCGGGACGAAAGAGAGTCGAAGCATTTTAGATGTGGTTCTACGGAAGAACGTTGAAAGTTGGTGGACTGATAAGGTTACATCCACCGAGCGAGGTGGCGCAGTGGTTAGCACACTGGACTCGCATTCGGGAGGACGACGGTTCAATCCCGCGTCCGGCCATCCTGATTTAGGTTTTCCGTGATTTCCCTAAATCGCTTCAGGCAAATGCCGGGATGGTTCCTTAGAAAGGGCACGGCCGATTTCCTTCCCCATCCTTCTCTAATCCGAGCTTGTGCTCCGTCTCTAATGACCTCGTTGTCGACGGGACGTTAAACACTAATCTCCTCCTGTAATACATCCAGTAAATAACTGAGGACGAAGGTTGCAAGAGCCAAACTGGCATGAAGAAGTTGGCACAGGAGATGAATGTATAGGTCTGTAGTAGACCGCATCAAACCGGTCAGAAGACCGTGGACTCGAAATATGGAGCAATAGAAGAAAGTCATTTGTTCGAATGAGTCTTTCGTTGCTCACTGTTTCCTGTTTGACAGAAAGGTGCAACATACCGCGAGTTCGGTAATGATTTGTTAGTCCGTGGGCTGCATGGTTGATTTGGAAGGTCGCGTTTACTGTCAAGATTTATGTGAACATTTTGGCTGATCAGGTGCATCCTCTGGTGCAGTGTACGTTCCCCACGGTTATGCTGTGTTCCAAGACGCCAGGCCTCCTGTTTCCACAGCTCGTATCGTCAGAGCTGGTTTTGCGAACATAAGGATGACTTGTCGCATCTCCTCTAGCCACCACAGTATTATTGGGCCTTTGTGGTTTTTTACAGGAAGAATGGCATACGATTCCATTGAAAAGCGTACAGGACGTTCCGGGACGACTGGAAGCTGATCTAAATACCGACGAGTTCCCTTCGCCGTATTACACACGATAGTATGTTTAGTATTTCCATTTTTAGCCACTCATGGTCGCTGTCTTAAACTGAAAGTACACTTGTGGTCCTCGTCCGTACGAAAGGAAAGTGCAGGGCTCTCGACTCGACTTGCCACAGGGTATTTATGCCACTATATGGCTGTTGAAGTTGCGTTGTAACATTTTGCGTAAAGACTTGAGGCAGTTGTCACCTTGAGGCGACATGAACTTTTTGTTTGTACGTAATCTTAAACAAGGCATGTTGTTCGAGTATAGTTGAAATGGATAAACAGCAGAACGGTATTGTCATAAAAGCGCTTGTGCACACACACTCGCACGCAAACACTCTTCCCTCTATTACCGAACTGACGATTCCTTTATGCCTCAGGATGGGTCGTATCGAACAATCCCTTCATTAATTTAGGTTGTGTCAAAAATTCCTTCTCGTGACCATTAGATTGGGTGTTTCCTCATTAGTTTTGCTATTTAACCACCTACTCTTCAGCGTTCTTCTGTACCACCGTATTTTAAAAGCTCTCATTTTCCTTGCCTGAAAAGCTTATTGCTCATGTTTCATTTCCGTACAACACTGTGCTCCAGACAAATGCTTTCAGAAAAGACTTGCTAACAATTTAACGTATAGTCGACGTTAATAGATACCCCTTTATTTTTCAAAACACCATTTCGTACCTTTCCCAGTCTGCATTGTATATCCTTTCTACTTGAGCCATCATTAATTATTTAACTGCGTGAATAATAAACCTTACCTACTAATTTCTGTGTTACGTTTTCCAATCTAATTCCACCAGCAAACTGGCGATAAATCCAATACACACTTTCTCACGGAGACGTGATTATTTTTCATCTTTTGTGACGCAATCGCAGTTTGGCGGTACTGTATTTATCAAGCCTTCTCACAAGACCCAACAGTACACGGCGTTCCAACAGACCCTGTTATGAGCATATTTTCTTTTGGCTTGCGCACTGTGTATGACTATTTGGCGTGACCTCCGTGCAACGCACGTCCTCGCTGGAACACCAGCAGCTCTGGACTGGCTTGGGAAACGCTATGACAGCTTGTCTGGAGGGAGCTTCCAGCGGCGCATGCGCACTCGTAGCCACCCCACGCGCTCGCTGCCGACTGCTGCCGAAGACGGCCGAGTCCTCGCAGCGTGGCAGCGGCGCACGCAGAGGCGTCGTGTGGCTCAGTTGTTGGCGCGTCGCCCGGCGCGCGGCGGGTTGCCGTTCTCCGCACGCCGCAGGGGCAGCGCCACACCAACTATCGTCTGGCGGTTCGCCAACTCATGAAGTCGAGACGCGGCTGGCTTTGCGAGCATCTCTGCAGACTGGGCCTGCGCAGGGAGATCGCCGCCGTGGAAGCATGCGTCCACACTGAGGTCTAAACACTTCCCTCTCACTTTCGTATTTCGCAATTTCAAAAATACTTGCCTATGACTGATGTGTAAACATTTCCCCCGTTGGTGTTATTATTGCTTATTTTCCATTTTTGACCAGTTTCGGCTGTTATGCCATGTTCACGACATAAACCGCGGGCTATTACGAATAATTACAATTGGCGGCGGAAATATTGTCATAGAAATTTTGAAGAACTATGGCACTTGTCAGTGAATTCTGTCACTACAGCAGCTGGCTACTTAGTTGAGTGTCTGCTCATTTTAATGATCTATGGCACGCTTAGTTTTTCCAGTCTTTCATTTTTAGTTCACTTTATGTCAGTTCTAATAACAAACAAAGATTAGAAGCACGCCTGATTAACAGAATGACACACAGCTTTGAAAGTTATATCGTACTTGATGTACCCTATGACGCTAGTTATCTGGCAAGTCGCTGACGTTTGTGCATAAAGCTAGATACACAGACAACAGTGGCAAATACTGGTCAATTACGTAAAGCGACATGGTATTTTAGGTGTAAGCTGTAACTCACAAGTTTTTTAGACGCTGAATATGTACATAGTGTTCCTTATAGGAATTTTTTTTCCTACAAGACAGACGGAATCATACTTCTATACAGTGTGAAACCAAACCCAACTACAAAATTTCGAAGACTGTTCCTAGATAATTTCAGAGTATTTTGGTATAAGTGACAAATGGTCTCCAGTGAGTCATTAGAGGTTAAATGTTTTCGACTGATTTCTTGCCCCATCTTTGTATTTTTATTTCAGTGTAAACATATGCACAGTAGTGCAAATGCAAATGATAACAGTAGGCACTGTGTGTCTCGTTTAGTAACAAACTTGTTGCATTAGTTGGACGTTGATTCTTTTATAGGATGTGCTACCACATGTGACTAAACTCCACGCAAGAATCGACAACATACAATTAAGCTGTAATAGAGAATAAAGGCGACGACCTTATCGCTAACACAGCGTCAATAATCTAGAGACTATACTATAAAAGGCACAAATCATTAGCTATAAAACAAACCATGTATCAGTGATACTAGCACTGGCGATGAAATAAAAAATTTGCAAAACGTTAAATTAAAAACTAAATTTCGTTAAATTGTTGCTGAAATAGCTATTGCTACAAATACTGTTTTTTCTTATCGATTCGCATAATGGGATCAGTAAGAACATATATGGTGACACATTTTGCTTGGGCTGCCGACAATAATAAACTGTGTGTCTCTGTGTTGTAGAAGGGACTGGTTCTTTTCAATGTTCGTTAGTACAGCTCCATCGTAACAACAGTATTCTGGATATTCCGATACTGGATGACTTAACTTATTTTTTACGATATACTTATCTTTTTTTTTCTTCTTAGATACACAACCATACTATGCATAGTTGTATGGGACACCTCGCTATATTTTTAGCGCCTGTATGTCAGATACAATTTTAATATGAACAGTGATTTTCAGGTGTATTAGGGATACTTGTAACGTAGCTACGCTACAGTAAGAAGGTAACTTCGTCTCATATATAATCTGTGTGATACTGGTCAGTATTAAACTCGCCGTCATAACCACAAACGTTACTAAAGACACGAGACACAGTAATTTATTATTGTCAATACACCAAACAAAATGTCACCATACACACTACGATTTTCTTACTTATGTGACTACGGAAATCCTGTAACAATAACTACTTAAGAAATAATTATAAAATTTCTTTTGTTATTTAGCTCTCGTTAAAATTATTATTTTATTATATGAACCATTATCACTGATACATAAAAAAAGTTATATCATCCGATTCGTATCTGCAGCAAGAACAAAGTTTGATCAAACAATTGACTCTGTTTTAGCGATAAGTGCGCCGCCTTAAATTCTTTCTTCCGAATACATAGTACGTTGCTGTTTCTTGGCGCAACTGCATGGAGTGGTTAGCAATGTTTCATGTTGAAAATGTACTCGGTGTTAGATTCAACGGCTGTGAAATGTCACTGTGTTTTTTAGTGTGGGACCATGTGATGTGTGTTCTTTGACAGCTTTGACAACTTTCATGGCACCTATGCGGTTGAAGCAGTCTTCTGTTTTCACTACAAGTAGCTACGAACATTATGACTAAAGGGATGTTCTAGTCGAAACAGATGAAACAATGAATTTTTTTTTTACATAATTTGCGTCCCTGAAGTACGTAGATTATGCCTGCAAACGCGTTTTTGAATGTGAAAGTATTTTATATAAGTTACAGCATGTTGAACGGAAACGTGCGCCGACCGAAAAATAGGCCGCTATAGGCGCTCGATGATTTAGCTCAAGAAAAGAATCGACCAGTACACGAATTTTTGTCGAATGAAGATTTGCTTAAAAAAGCACCGCTGGCAGTAGCCAAATCAGAAATTCAACCGTTATTTGGAGACTAGTACCGAAACTACTTCATTGTGAGGCAAAAACTGTTGAAATAACATATACAGCTGCAGGTCTGAAGACCATGAGTGTGTTAGGGAATTGATTGACAGGAAACGCGTGGCCGCCGCAGGGCAACTAATGTCTCAGTATAATAAAAGAGCCCGGATTGAAAAAATACAGCACCAAATTCAGAACTAGAGTATGTCTGGAGAAGAAGGATGCCTCTATATTCCTGGGATCGCTGAAGTTTTGAAACCAGGTTTTTTTCTTGCTCTATACTTTAAAAGCGTTTTTCTCGAAACAACATTTTGAAGAGCGCGATGCACTCTAGAGCCTGGACATATTAACCGATTCATTACTTTTTTTCGAAATGGAAAATGATTAAACATAGGGAACCGAAGACAGAGATATTTTATTCGAAATTTCAGTATTTTGGAAAACGTTCGAATTTGGGAAAACATACAAAGAAATTGACATGTTTTTCAGATAGTTACCTTTTTTGAGATACTTTTCAAAACCCCATCGTTATGGCCCCCAAAGTCATTCTAAATTAAGAATTTTCTTTTTTTATGCGTTTCAGAAAGAGCCACAGTACAACGCCTCGCTCAAACCAGGACGCGCCGTGAGGCGCATAATTTGACTAGGGCTTCAGCCGATATTTTTACTTTTTCATGAGATAATTTTTTTGTGTACACGAATGAGTGTGTAATAAAGCGATAAAACACCCATTTTAGTTGAAACAATTCTTGTATGAAAAAAATTCTAAACTTCGCCCATTTTTTGTGCATCTCTACCAGAACGTCCTCACTTTTTTTTGACAAATTGATATTTTTGAAATATTGTCATATGCGATGGTATTTCAGATGATCTTTGTAGCATATTGGCACCGCTTCTTTGAGGTATTGGATTCTTGCTCTTGACACCGAGCCACCCTTAAGGTGACAATTGGTGAGGCTATTCGTGATCTTGCTGGCATTATTTTTTCCTCATACAGCACCGCTCTCATCGGGATTCATTTAATTTGTATCTTTATGTAATTTTGGGCGTGCATGTCTCGCGGTATTTGTTGTGGATTGTCACTCTTGTAATTTCGCACCCCGGATGGCAAGGCATCGCGTCTCTGCAAAAAGCTACTTATAGACCTGTTACACCATCTATATTTCAGGCATTAGTAACTAGGTTATTGTACATACATTTCACAAGAATCTTAGATATAGGACAATACTTGCGGCCGTGTCACCTTGTGTATCGTCATTATCAATAATGTTCAACACTATTCCCGTTATTACTGTCATTACTGTTTATTAATGATCCTCTGTTTCGGATGTCACATTGTCACAATCTCAAAATGACGTTACCTTTTCGTCTACATATGTAACATCGTTAGTTGTGGTATGCATTGAGTGTAGCGTCACGGTTTCAAACTAAACTGTTCTTACGCACAATGACGGTTCCATCAAAGCATAAGGAGCGGTCAGAAAGTATCTGTTAAAAGGCCGTACAGTCCAGAATCCGTAAGCCAATCAAAGTCGCCGTGAACATTGAGATAATCATCCCACCGACGCAGTAGGTTGCAGAGACACAGAGTGCCCTGCTGCGTGAAAAATCCCGTAAGCCTGCTGCACTTCGTCGTCTGACAGGAATCGCCAGCCCTTCAAGACATTTTTTAAGGGACCGAAGGCGCGATAATTGCATGGGGAGAGATCAGGACTACAGGGCGTGGGCTCGAGTGTCTCCACTTGAGTGGCGTGGAGACGTGCTTGATCAACAGTATACCTCGTCGCGCACCGTTCCACTACGGTGGTTTTCGACAGACACATGCTTCATCCTCCGAGGGATGTCTATCGGTGTTTGTCCTTCGCCAGCCAACGAAAGAATAAAAGCACGTTAGTTCTCTTTGGACGCATTTGGCAACAACGTCGGCATAGTTTACGTTTCCGCATTTACCGTACGCATGTCAGAAAGACACGAATGCCACACTAATCTCCTACCTACGTGTCGGTGCTTCTACACTCACATAAGAGTCGCACTACGTTGCACATATGCTGCAGCAATGCCCTCAAACGAAATTTTATAATCACCTATTATAATTTATTTGATAATATATGTATAGGCTGTATTTATAATATTTATGTTGATAATATAGTGATGTGAGAAATTACATTCAATGCATGCTTTCCACTTCAGCCATCTGGTAGCCGAAGATGTTCATCTTGCAATGTGCCGCACTGCGAGAGCCAGTTATGCCTTTGATGTAGTGTAAAGTGTCAACTTTGAATAGATACCACGTAGCCATGAGGCGATTCAACTTACGCGGCATCACATTTACTCTAAACATTGTTATTCATAAAAGTCTGTTTCCTCGATTCTAATGCTGGTTCTTTGTACCATAGACCAAACTAATGATCGTGTTAAAACGAAACTTGTAATTTGCAGTTTAATAAAAAGCATTTAGCGACGAAGACAAGGGTGTATTGTCGAAACAAGTTTCATTCACTTGTTCTTGACGGCAGTAATGCTCTTCACCGTCAAGATCGCGTTCAGTACTGCTCAGAACTTTCACGGTTTTGTTTTTTCGGCAGTGTTAGTTGAACGTTAACAATGACACAGAGCAGTATGTATAGTTCCACTGGTAAAGAATTGGCCGGTATGTATCTCATATACGATTTCTTTGAAAGCAATGAAAAAGCGTCACAAAGACTCTGAACTAAGCTGTTCCCACACCGATGGCAACACATCGCAGTCCTTTTACAGATGAGGGTTGTTGCATTGCTCTGAGCATTTTTATGTGCCTGTTTGCGGTTTGGTTATAGTCTTCTTCAATGTTTTAGAGGTATTTTCGCAGAAACAAAGATATTTAGGGCAAAAAGCCGAATAAATCGTAATTACGTTATTATTCTGTGACAAGATACCGGAAGACTCGGGTCCCATATGCCGAAATATTCAGAGAATATTGTGGACAGCCTCTAAAATTTGTTCCAGGGGATGGGGTAGAGACGGGATGCGCTCGAGGTTTCCTGTATAAGAGCTAACCAGCCTTTGTGATTCAACTTTTTCTGCTGTTCAGCGCAACACTGCTCGTATTTCTTCTGACTGACAGACATTACATTAAATCTGATTTCTTTCTGCAGGTTCTCATCTGGGTGACTGACCTCTTGTCTCCTGTGATTACGTTTTTTCGGATTTGCGCTTGAGATGTGGCACATTTTTCAGTAGCTGCAATGTAACACATAATATACACCCGACGGTAAACGCTACCACACCCAAAGAACTTCAATGACATCCACTTAATACTATCCATAGCGATAATGGCAGAAAACAACATACAGTGGAGACTGAACAGCTGGTGTTGCATATACGACAAAGGTGTGGACTGAATTCTCAGACACGTTTCCAAAATCGCATGATGATGCTTGTATGTCACCAGCTAGTTGTTTCATTTACGATGTTTGAGTAGAACTTTCTACTTCTTACGTCTGTCATGAGGTAACTAGAGGTTCCTATTTCTCGCCATTTTTAACTTGTCATTCCAGCGATCTACAAATTGTCTAATTTATACATATCACCCGCTACGTTTCTCTGTCTGTAGGTGAACCCTAATCTCAATAACCACTGTAGGGGTTTGGTACGGTTTTTCACTCATACGTAAACTGAGTCACGGGGAGAGGTTGTGTGTACAATTTACAAGTATTTCGTGCAAACCGGTTAAACTATGATGATGTCTTTGGATTAACTCTTTTGTCTTGAGAATTTTCCTCGCGTGGACTGCTTAAATAGTTTACATTTGGAGTTTATATTAAGTTACCTAACGTTATTCTCTGAATTTTAATCATAACTCTACGCAGTGGCCTGTCCGGTTGAAAATACCTAGTGCTACCAGTGCGAAGGGGGTGGGTTGTTGGGAGGTGGCCAGTCATAGTACAGGCAAATGTCCCCTTCCTAAGATTAATTTATCATCTAGAACACTTTTTCGTATGATGCGCCGTTTTCGAAAGACTTATGTAGTTTTCTCAAATTTATTATTATAAGAATATGCAATTGCTTGCATGTCCATCTTATTTAAAAGTCTCTTAGGTGGTAATTGTTTAAATTTCAGTTTTTGAGTTAACTGATCAGAAATGTGTCTGAAATGTACCTAATTGACAATATTGCAACCTGGCAAATATTTAGGTTTGCTGTACTCTCTGAAGAATATAAAGTCGCTAATTGCACGTTCATATGTAACTAAAATGCTACAAAAATATATTCATTTCACACTTTTCATCAGTATTAAATCATCTTCTTTTTCCTTAGATATGTGTAGACTTACATACTTTCTTTTAAGATATTAAAAAATTCTTTGGTTTAGACCCAGTGTGTCTACAACCAGTGGTTACTCTACCACTTACGACGTCATATCACAGAAGCATGTACAGAAAGTAAGAAAATAGGAAGGATAATGATTTTCGATACACTTTATTACCAGCATCATCGATAGCACAGAGATCACAATTATTATGGCACCCTCTTATAAGCTATTATTTATGGTGTGATTTATTTGATTTCCTCCCATTATGTTTTTACGCTTTCTACGAATTTAGTTCAACAATGAATTAGGGTTACACTTTTCTGGAACATGACAATTCTAGACCCAGTACTTTCTCGTGCAAGACTATTTCGAAAAGGAAAAGAAAACGTAGACAAAAAAACTCAGTATGTAGACGACAGCACTCTCTAGGCTATTTACACCCGAAATACGGGTGCTAAACTACACAATATTTATTTACTTATTATTTACTGCATTAATTAGTAGAAAATTTGTTCTGTCGCTTTGTTCTCCACTCTGCTTTCTCTTGACTTTCTACAGATATATAGCATGCCACAGTGTGTATCGGACCAGCTTTGTGACTAAATTCAGGAATTCGTAGCGTGTATATCTCAACAGACATAACGGGGCTAATTCACCATATGTAAAATTAACGCAGTTGACAACCTCCAGGCAATGTTATTGGGTTACTGCTAATGAACAATACAAATTATCTAGTGTATAAAGTGAGAGCTCTGTGAAGCTGTTTACGGACGACGTTGTTGTCTTTAAGAAGGCTGCAACGCGAGGGGGCTGTAGCGAAATCCGCGCAGACGTGTAAAACATCGAATATTGGTGCGGGGACTGGGAGTTTACCTGATGTTAACAAATGTGACGTATTGCGAATAAATAGACGAAGAGGTTCATTATTGTACCATTACACTACTGGTGACCGTAAAATACCTAAGGGGAATGACAACATTAGTTTCAGGAGAAGCAGATGGCAGGCTGGGATTCACTCGAAATATCTTAAGACTAAGTTCAGATGTCGCCGCACACTAACGCGAGATCGAATTTCAACAGAGTTCAAATGGCCGGCGGTGGGATGGCGCTAGCTGCTGCAGTGTAGTCAGTCTTTTCCGGTTTCAGAAATCTTGCAGGTGGTTGTTCAGTGGCGAAACTACATTATTTATACTCGCTGTCCAGCGAAGAAATCCCTGTTTTCAAAATTAAATATCTCGAAAACTTAGACCGACAGACGAGCACAGATGCGAATTTTCGGAAACCAAACATCGCTACTTTTGTTTATTCACGACTCCATTCAGGTGGAAGTATGTTTCATCTGGGAACCAGATGCAGCCAACACCAAACCTTTCGTTATCAGTCATTGTGAGATCTGGATCGCAAGTCAGCCCTCTCGCACAGCTCGTACAGGTATTGCCTGGTGGCTTTGGATTTTGAACCGGAGCGTGTGTAGGCTCTGTCTCAATATTTTCTGTGTACTAAAACGCTTCAAATGAGTCTCTGCTGCAATTCTTCTGACGGATTTCCTAGGATTTTGCTGAAATATTCAGAAACTGTGGCGACATTTTGAAGATTAGCTACAGTTTTCCTGGAGCTAACATTCCCCGCTACATCATCAGCCACGGTGCCTGCCCGTTGTAATTTGGCGAAGAGTTGTATGTCATATTGATTTTGAACATTAAATCGTGTTTGAAAACTGCGTCTTGTTGCCGTAAGATTGTTTTCTAATCTATGAATTGTACTACCAGAAAAACGGGTTGTTCAGTGGAATACACGATTTCAACCTCTTCCTTCGGTACGCTGATCTCCTTCCGCGTTTCTGCCGTGGAAGCGACCGCTCTGAGCTGCGCCGCACTGTTCACAGCACTACGAATTGCGATTACAGCGCCAGATGTTAGCAGCTGTTCTAAATATTTCTAATCTTCAGTATAATTTCTGTATACAGTTCTTACACCTTTCACAATAAACATACCGTTTGTTGCACTCTTCGATCGATCTTAGTTTTCGAGATATTTGATTTTCGGTCAGGGACCCTGTTGCTGGATATCCTGTACAAAAATTCAAAGTTGATTATATCTGGAATAATTCATGCAGTACGCAAAGTTATCTAAATGAAATTAAAGTACAGTGCGACGCTAACACCCCATGTAGAGAAATGGGTTGAACCATCACAAGGATTTGAACAGTGTGGAATGTTTCCTTATTTCTTCGGAATTCTCGATTGTTAACATGTCAAAATACAAACTCCGAAACTCTCAGTTTTCTTGTACTTCACTTACAAATTTTTTTTCTCTAGTATTCTTTGTGCTACGTGACTATATATATCACTTTATCTGCGTAGATATTAACGCTTATGGGAAAAAAACAGGTACTCGCGAATTTTCAGAGATTCTATTATATCGTTAAACCTACCTGTAAAATCTTTGGATACACCGAAACCACGATACGGCACTTCCTTGTGTCATCGCAGGCGACTGAAGCATTTGGGCTGCGGGAAAATTTAATGGGACCCTATGTCGGAAAGTAGCTGGCATCAGGAAAGACATGTTAGCCTTAGCAGGTAGGTACGTTGAGCGTACTTTGTGTGTAACGTGTAATAAGTGGATACCACCACATCGCCCATTTGATGTCAGTATTGATTGTGCTGAGTACATTGTAAAAGCGATTACCGTACTTTACCCGTATGTTGGAATGGGAGATTTATTGAAATGTGAAGATATCCAAGAAAGAAATCTCACAACTATAAATGCCACCCAGAATGAACCTCCCACTTCATCACCGGATAAATTCGCGGTAAATTTACCGACGACTTTGTTAATGAATGTATACTTCAATAATCAGACCATATGATAAGAACTAAAAGGTATTTACAAATGGCAAAGTTTTTTTAGCTGTATTTTCCTTTTTTCATGAATCGTATCCCTCACAGAAAGTCAAAATCAATTCTTCCCAAATTCGCTCTCTCAGAATTTTTTTGTGCAATTTCGACGGTATACACAAAAATGCTGGCTTTTTCCTACTTTGCCAATTAGTAGCTCGATGTCAATATTCACACTTTCCTTTCACTCATGTTTTCGAAAAGTCCACAAAAGAAAAGTAACTGAGACACACAGGAAATTCATCTGGTCACCACGGAAACTCTCGGTAAACTGAAGCGTACACAGGCGCCATCTGTCTTTATAATCCTCCAGACGTTCGTCTGGGCCTAGAGGTTTTTTTCCGCGAACACTCCGTTAACGTATCAACACGCGCTCATATCATCGGCTGTAAGCTGAACGTTAGATATCTAAACACGCAATTTGAAAACCCAATTCACGTCTCCGTCATGTGAACTTAGATTAAGTAAACCACGAAAGATCTGGCTTAGTCATTCGATCGATTTTTTTTTTTTTTTGAGAGATTTTAGTTAGTTAAGTACTTTTAACAGGTTCAAGAGACAGAGAAATTAAAGTGGGCACTGGTTCATATCACTAGCAGAAGCTGAAAATTTGTGTCGGGCCGGGATTCAAGCTTGGGTCTCCTGCTTACAAGGCAGATGCGCTGACCACTGCGCCATTCGGACACATTGGTCACAATAACCACACCGACTACCCTGGCACGCTTCCTGCCACACCCATATTCCCAGCTTGTGCCACATACTACTGATGTAGTGCCCCTGCTCATTAGCCTCCTTACTCTCAGCATCACGCCGATTTCCATAGAATTCAAGCTCGCTGCTCATCTGCATTGAAGAGATCATTGGCCGTCATCACCTCACCAGTTTGGCTCTGCTATGGCAGAGATAAGGGTGATCCAACGAAGATCGTCGCCTTTCTTCCGTATTTCGGTTAGTACTTGCGAGGGGCTTAAGGAGACGCTCAACGAAGTCCAGTGACAGAGGCTACAAGAAAGGGCTGAAATTCGGAGAGCATAAGCCCCGCTCAGTGTCACACAACATATTACTTTTTAACGTTCTTTTAAAAATTTGAATGATTGCCTTGAATGTGGAATGGATACGAAACCCGAATTATCGTGTAGCGTGTTGTAACTGCTAGTGGTGTGCTTACTGTGTGTTGTTATTAGCAAAATTTTATAATAACTAATTGGGCAATGCAGTTCCCAGTACCAGTAAAGAAATTCAGCAACTGCAAAGTACATTCAACCCCTTAGGCACTGAATCCTCTGGCCCTGTTCAAACTGATAGCTTTGCTCCCTGTGCACGTACAAATAAATTGAATTGTAGTTAAAATCTGTGTTATTAGGCCGCATCATGTTTCTTCTAAAATGTTCGACGTTTCGACCCCTCTGCTGGGGTCTTCCTCAGGACCTTGTGGTGTCCACTACTGCTAGAACACTGTCAGAGACGAGTGTCGCGTCCACTTATAAAGCTATTTTAAATACAGTGGTGAATTCTATGAACAGGCTGACGGCCTTGCCATGGGCTCACCCATTTCGCCAGTTGCAGCTGACGTTTTTATGGAACATTTTGAGCAACAAGCGTTAAGTAGTGCTCCTTTGAAGACTTCTTGTTGGCTCCGCTACGTGGACGATACATTTGTTATCTGGCCACACGGCGAAGAAGAACTTCATGCTTTCCACAATTTCTTAAATGGAATCCACCCCAAAATCAAATTCACCTTGGAGGTTGAGAGTGAGGTTGGTCTCCCGTTCCTAGATGTGTTGGTATACAGATCTTATAACACTCTAGGTGACAGTGTATAGAAAGCTGACTAACACAAAAAGGTATTTAGATGCCACTTCGCACCACCATCCAGCCCAGAAGTAAGCAGTACTCAACACTCTGTCTTCACGTGCCTTTCGTATCAGCGATGACGACAACTTGGAATCGGAGTTGAATTTTTTAAAGAGGACATTGAAGGCAAATGGATACGATAGTTATTCAATCGACAGGGCTTTTAAGTCGACTATTTATACCGCTAATAAGAATGACGAGGAACCGCCTTCTCACTCCGTCAGGTTACCGTTCGTTTCTGGGGTCACTGACCGCATAAGCAGAATTTAAAGAAAAATGGTATTCAGACATCTTTCTTTAGTCAAAACAAAATAAAAGAGTTTTTCCGACGGAAAACGGATGCACCTGATTACCTCCACAATGCAGGCGTCTATCAAGTGTTATGTGGCTGCGGCAAAGTGTATATAGGCGAAACAGGAAGAACTGTTAAAGAACGCATTAAGGAACACGAACGGCACATGCGGCTAAAACAAAGTGCAAAATCGGCAGTAGCAGAACATCACGAGAACTGTGGCTCTGACATCGATTTTAATAACGTACGTGTACTGGCTAAAGAAACAAATATTTATAGGAGAAAAGTATGAGAAGCGGTTGAAATTTCTAAGAATGCAACTAATTTCAATAGAGAGGACGGCTATAGGCTTCCGGCATCTTGGCTCCCCGCCATCAAGGAAGTAAATACGCGGCCGCGGTGTGGTAGCGGCATAAACAACGTGCTGCAAGTCACCTCGGAGGACAATAATATTTTGGGTAAGCATTCCCCCTCTCTTACTCTGTCCGTTTAGAATCTAGCCACTGATGGTGACCAACCAATAGCAGTAGCAGGGATTTCAACCAATAACCCTTCTCCAGCATAGCGTGGAAGAGTGCCTTTCTATCCAATGACGATGACCGCCAATGGTATCCACAGAAGATAAGCTACCAACGCCCCTTCTTCTGCATCAGCCTATGACTATGGCCCACCAATGTTAGCCATATGAATTTTAACCAATACTATCACTTCTCGAGCACGAACGCCAGAAAATTCCCCCTTTATAAGTGGATGTAAAGTCCCATAGTGCTCAGAGCCATTTGAACCATTTTAATAATGCACATAATGTTTAAAACACCCGTAGCTGGTTATTTTATGACCGAACTTTTGATAATTATATATTTTTGTAAATGAATTTCGCTGAATGTAGTCAGGCCTCCCAGCCACTGTATATTAGCGACGTTAAGCTGGAGACTTTCGCTGTTAAACCACAAGCGACTGAGCTTTATCCAGCAGTGTTCCTCACGCCTCTCCAGAACTGCTTGCTCCACCCACTGTCTCTTGATGTCTCAAAGGTATATCAGCCATGTTTTAATTCTTGTGATTGCATAAAAGTCCTTTGACCTCTAAGAAAGTGTGTTACACTTTTTCATAAATAGTCAGATGATAATCGTACAAGAGATCGAAACCGGTCGCCATATGAAATAAAAAACTTACATGCGATGAAGACTGCTTCTATCGCAATAATTTTATTATAGTTTTACTGATTGCTGTGTGTACGCACAATGCTCCCAAAAATTCGCAATACATGATTAATTATGTAGATAGAGGGCGATACGGGGTCCGAAAGGTAGTGAACAGCAACCTCTCGCAACTGCAACGGCTCTCGCCTGGCTGAGCTTAGACTGGAACTGATCTTGGATGACAGATATGAGTACGTCATTACCTGGTGCTCCAACACTTTGCAACATTAATAAATCATCTTCGCTGGCGTGTGGAGGGGTTCCATTCTCACAGCAACCCGTGAGCAGATGTTTCAATGGATGATAAGAGATCTGGAGGAAGTGCTGCAGTGGGAACACTCGGACACCCTTTCCATCGAGGTAGGTCAGGATATCACGGGCAGCAGTCTCTCTTGCGTTATGTTTTTGAAAAGTAACACCAGGGAGACAATGAAGATGGTGCACAGCCACTGGTCTTACTGTGGCGTAAATGTGAAGGCTGCAATGCAATTTCATGACTGTGTACATCAGAAGAGCTCGTGTTGTGTAGCCGATGGCACGCTGTACCATCTCGCCAGCTAGTGACGATGACATCTCACAGCGTTAGTTCTGCTTGGAGACTCTACACGCGAATACGCCTGTCACGACTCTGTACTCAGAGCGTCTTGTGAGAACACGACGTGGTACCACTCTTGTGTCAAGTGTTGTTGTTGGGCGCTCCATGACTGGAGCACCTTTCTCTGCTGCCACGTGAATGGAAGCTGCAACAGTGGTTACCGTGCTAACAGGGGAGACGGCGTCGCGCTCACTCTGTGGGTATTCATCATGCTACAAACAAGCTTATTTCACGATGTAGCTTTAGGACGATGCACAGGGAACAATGCTCCAGTCCTCTCGTGCACTAGTCGCGTGAGATCACTAAGATGCTACATGGCTCCTGAGCCCATCGACTCCACCTTAACAGTCGTGAGGTCCCAAAGAAAGCGACCAGCAACCATATGGAACGAAAACCCGCAGCTCGACTGGCCATCATTCTTCCGCTGTCGTATTTCTACACGTACTGGTTGATGTTTTTCCTTCTTACACGAGGCATATCACGATTTTCTCACAAACATCCGTCATTCAAATGCGATGACATAACGTCTGCATAATCTTTACTTACATAGGGTATTCGGAAATTCTCGTTATAGACGTCTAAGAGTTTTATAGGGAAGTGAGTAGATGATATTTTGAATTGAAGCCATGTCCGGAAACGTACCGTTTCCGTTGGTATAACCGTACAAAACATGTTGGTAACCCGACCACTTCTACCAGTAATTGATTAGGCGTGAGCCGTTACATCACTTGTTTTACAATTTCACTCATTAATAGTCAAATAAATTGCTTCCGTACTCGTTGACGGGTTCCCATCGACCTGATGCAGTACGGCTCCGTCAGATTAGGGTGTGCGGCATCCCCTTGATAACCACAGCCACGCCTGCTGACGGTACCCTTTCTCAAAGCCGTTGCGTTACTGTAGCGACAAGGGTATGTGATGGAGTCGGACGTTGTGGAGAGAGATCTTGATAAAGGCGACGAGCAGCTCCACTATTACCGTGAGCTTCGCTATTCAAAATAATCATATCGGGTATTGAGCTAACGTGTATTCAACCATGTTTCTCTTACACTCACAGACAGGTGAATAAATTTAGAACCGGGTCAGAGAGGTAGGATAGAGGTTAAATGGTATCAACCGATCTGACGTAACCACCCCCACCATTACTACCCTCTCGCAAACCTAACTAGCAAACATGTTTTCAAACGGTTGTAGCACATGATGCTTGTATTACTGCGAGAGATCGCTTTATTCACCTCGATAAGCAGCACACACTACACTACTTGATCCAGAGGGACACGCAATGTTATTCAGCCAAGAAAGGTCGGGAAAATTATGAATGCATTACATGTATGATCCTAAGCTGCTTCATACTTAGTTTATAATATTTGAAAGTTCATTATACCTTTCGGGAATATGTTCTCGGATACATGAAACAAGTGCTTGAAAGAATAACTATCGTATTTTCTCATAACAGCCAAATTAGTAACAATTCCAAAACTGTATTCTAATGTTAACTACAGATCTCTACTGTACTGTTCAAAAATTTCTATTTATCAATGGCTACAGTGGACTCACCACAATCTCTCACTAATGCCCATACAGTCATATTATAAGCAATTTTCTTTTCACCCGGCACTTAATTTGTTCCTTACCACACTCAAAAGTACCACATAGTCTGTTATTTAATTTCTAACATTCTTCTGCGTAACATAGCACTCACAGTTATGATATATATGTCGTAAGAAAGGGTGTTTCATTTCATCAATTACTTTATCAGATCTGTCAACATAATCCGATATCACAAACATGTCCATAGTTATACAAATAAATCGTCGTGAAAAACGACATATAGAACTGGTGTCAAACTTCCAGCTCAAATACAAAATTCGTGACAAATACAAAAATGCACCAAAATTCATTCCATAAAATACAAGTTGGTAGGCTACAGCGATTAGGTGAACTTAAATATCGTGGAGAAACTATGAAACTGAAGGACTAGAAAAATCTGCAATTGATGTAAGAGTTAAGAAAATTGGAAGGTCACATGATCTGACAAAGAATATTTACATCAATAAATGTATATCTAGAAAATCAAAACTAAAACATATCACAGTGGTACAACAGGAATATTTATGTGGTTGTGAATGCCTAACGATCAACTACAGGGCGTCCAGAAACAGTCTCAAAAGCTTGTAAGGTAGGTTGTGCTGAGAAATAACTCTCAAGAAAAGCTTCGGTAAGTCTCACGTTAGTGAGTTAATTAGCATTGAAGTTAGCCAAACAGACCGTTGCGTGCACAATTGAAGTGGCACGCGAGAGACGGTGTCGCTAAACATACTCTTCGTTTGGCATCCTAAAGCCGGACAACAGAGCGATACAAGAATTGGACACGGGACGGAAGTGAGGATAAAACCCGAGTCGAAGGCTAAGCAGTCTTGTGCACTATCGTCTGCGCTATGACAACAACTGACACTAACCGTATTTGGGGAACTGCTTGAATTTGCGCACACGACGACCTGACTGACTGACTTCAGTGACGTAACTCGGAAACGGCGCAACGTATCGAATTGAATTCTTAGCGATTATTTTGCGGTACAACCTACCGTACCACACCCTTACGAGCTTGGCAGGTTGTTTCCGAACACCCTGTATAAGCTGCATAGAATAGAGGTACTTCAAAGACGGATTATTGGAAAGGTAATGGGTGCAATACAAACTACAGACGGTTCTAAAATGAGAAGTAATCAGGAGATGCACAAAAGTATAGAGAAAATATGGGATGTTCTGGCTAAGCGAAGGTTAATCCTTTGAGTCCCAACAACATGGAAAAAGTAATTTTACAATTTTTCACAAAATTAACCTTTATTATTGTAGAAAACAACGGATAAAGGAACAAATTAGCAAAAAATAAAGAATACGTTGTTTTACGATGGTGGTTTCACTTTGTAACCTTCAGGACACACAGTTTTCAACCACCCATCATTTTATTTACCATATTTGAAATCAAAATCGGTTTTTCCTCCTGTACACAATCTCACATCTCGAAACTTCCATCAACTCATAATACTTAAAACAAATTAGAGCTTTAAGTAACAAGGAAAATTGCGCCTGAAATTTAATTAGTTGTATATCAAAATTACACATTCCCCCTTGGTATTACGAATTCATAATTACGTCACAGTAATATTAGATATTTATTTTCACTATCATTAATCTCATCAAGATGGCTACCCAAAAAAGCCGCACGTCACATCTTCTGCAATCACGTTGCACAATATCTCCGCCGATTGTGGCTTGGAACACTAAAAGGGACTTATAAAGGCACATTTGCATGCCGAGCGTGAGTTTCCTTGGAAACGCGAGATATTAATTAAATAAATAATCAGTGACAAATAAATAAAGCCTATGGCACACAACTGCAGCGCTGTGTCGCTGATAAAACAAAAGTACATTTACGTTACTCGTATGTTTGATTAAAAAAAAGGAAGAGCCCTGGTTGAAGTGGTGCGAGAAGCACGTATTTTAGTTTATTGTCTGGCACACCGCCATATTTCATGATATAGAAAATTACTGCGAGTTGCAACCATACTAGGCACTCGATTCTGCAAAGAATTTATATTTATAAAAGTAAGTAGGATTATGAACTGTAGGCTTATTCATTGAATATATCTGATTTAACTAACTGTGTAATTTTTTGTTTAGTAGACAATCACCTCTGTACGACGTTTTGGCATGGCTGGCAAATTATTGTAATATTGAGATTTAGTTTATGAGTCCGCACCTACCGCAGCAGTCTTTGGAATCGATTTAATTACGAAGTCCGATTATTTCAGTTTTATTTCACGGTCAACTACGAGTAACATTGCCTTTACGAAAATGCCATTGTCAAGCGTCTGATACCGAATAATTAAAACCTGACGACTCATAGGAGAGCCAATCATACAGATAAAAATAATATAATATTTTATTTTATTTTATTTTATTTATTTTATATTGGCGACTGCGTGTCGGACTTGTTATTTTGTCATTTGTTACATTGTTCTCTTTGTTTCATGTGAAAAATCAACCTTCTGGTCCTGGACTTGACTATATGAGAAATAAAAAAATCAGAAGATATTTGCCAATTATAAAATTTTGCGGGAAGACGCAAAGAAGCTTCCAGCAAAATAAGGTAAGACGCAGCATCTTTGCATTAGCAGGCTTGACCAGACGTATAATTCAGTGTATTAGCTTTTCAGTAAAATTCTGTAGTGTTTCTTTTCCGCATAACAGTTTCAGTGATAAATTCCATTCTCAGTATTTTTCCTTAAACAATAACGTATGCAACAATACCAATACACGAGTGTACAATATGGCCGACTTCTGTACGATATCATGTAACATGGCCAGCAGCCATTACCAATAATCTCAAATTCAGTTTATATTTTTAAATTAACAGACAGCCATTGTTGCTACGACCGATTCATACTCAACTGTATTTTATTTTAAAATCAGTGTCAAATATTTTCTTGAAATATATATCACGTGTGGCATGGTAATAACTAGAAAACAATACGCAAAAATGGAACAGCAAAGACGTACTATTCAGACGCAATCCGACTCGGACGAGAGACAAATGTTAGAAAATGACTTTACGACAGCAACCGGTAGTGACGATTCATCAAACATTGACGCGAGTGTTGATGAAAATTTTGACAATAGGCCTTCCACCACAAAAATTTCAAAGTCTCAATCAGAGCCCATGTTAATGCATGACGTCACGTCTAATGACGCGGCGGGGGCAGAGACCTTGCAAATAGTAAACATTGCCGACATGTTACAAATGCTAATGAAGCAAAACGCCGAAAACATGGCAACCTTACAGATGCAAAATGAACAGTTAAAGACACAAAATGACGGAATCAAATCTGATCTCATAGCACTCAAGACAGCTAATGACACTTTGTGTAAACGTGTGGAACTTATAGACGCCACACTGACCAAACAGATGACTGAACTCAGTACGAAATTTTCCAAGCTTAATACGAGACAAGAAAAGACTACAAATGACGTAGCACTTTTACAGACACAATTAAAAAACCTTAATGTCACGTGTGAAGCTCTTACTGAACAAATTCAAACACATCCTTCAGTACACGACAACCTTGAAAAACGAATTACTGACGTGCAGAATAAATTTGACGATGTTGAACAACACCTGACTGACATCTTACAATCTGATGCCACAGCTCATTTTCAAAATATTAATAAAGAATTTCATGATTGGGTAGAGAACAAAGACAAACATTTTGATAGATGCATACGTGAAAATTTACCAACAATTGTGCACGACTCCGTAGTGGAATACATCACTAATAACAAACAGCTGATTAGTGATGCAGTACAATCCGTCACTGCACCCATGAGACAATTCACCGATCAACCACAGTCTGAATGTAACGAAAATATCAGTCAAAATGTACAGTTCAGAAATCAATATACATTCGAGTACGACACACACATACCGCACACGACAAACACACAAGAACAAAACACACCACAACTACAACACATACCACGATGTGCAAACACAAACACAAGCTATTATCATGGTAAACCACAGCAACATTATCGTAATTACTCGCTAGCTGAGCATTGCAGTAATTACAGTGGTACAAATCCATATCATAATGCAAAGGAAGACGAAAGCTTAATGAAACACAGGCAATTTCAGATTTTTATCCCAGAAAAACGAACCATTCATCCGGTGATTTTTCTCAAATCTTTTAGTAACGCATTTCCACGCACTTGGAGTGACCGGAAAAAGATTTCATATATTGTCGGTTACATCCAAGGCGATGCAGCTGTCTGGGCATACAGTCAAGCTGACGTATGTACCACGTACAGTGAGTTTGAGCGTGCTTTTCTGAACAAATTCTGGTCGCAATCCGTCCAGGAGCGACTCAGAAGACAAATTTTAGAACCTGAAACTTTTAACAGTAAAAATGGTAACTTACGCAGATATTTTGAAAAATACTTGAACATGGGACATTTTTTAGACGAACCAGTCGCAACGCGTGATATACTCCGAGCGTTGAAGGCCAAATTGCCTTTCAACATTAAGGAAAAACTTCTACATATCCCGGATGACGATTCAGATTATTTTTTAACAGCTTTAGATTCGGTTGACATGTTACTTGAAGATCAGCGCTTCGCGCGGCAAAACAGCAGCCACAATGTTTACACTAGTGGTATGCAAAACATGCAGGCTTGCCAACACAATTCTGGCGCGCCCACAGTTGGATACGCGGTACAACAAAAACAGCAAACTCACATGCCGTCTCAGTACGGAAATCAAAATCAACACGCGTATTCCAATACGAACAATAGTTACAACAGTAATAACATTTCATGCGGCAATCCATACAAAAGGCACCGCGGTAATAACTACAACGGTAACAACGGATACAAAGGTAATAACAAAAACACAAACAGAAATAGAAATAATAATAACTACGAGCCAAGACAGCATCAAGGTTGGACTCGTAACGATCAGTACTTTCATTCAAAATCTGCTTTACCACAGCAGCCACCAGGTCAAAATTGGAGCATACCTTACGACCGACAGGTAAGTTATAATGCGCAACAGCAACAACAACCGCAAAAGTTTGGAGATCATAATAGGCAATATCCGAATGTGAATATAATAGAAATGACACCTGATGCACAACCTCAATCTGTGTCAGTACCTAGTACAAATGCTAATCCAACAAACTAGAAACAGTCACTACTTTGCCCCAGGTCGTGGCTGAAGAATCCTTGGGGGGCGGCTTCAATGTTAATCAGTTATTTGACACCACACTTGAACAACAGAATAATGTTATGCCGAGTAATTCTAAACAAAAACTACCTGTTTCATTTATAAGATACAACCACAATAACAATATATCAGATGAACTTTTACAAGACAGTACACAATGTCGTTTAAACACAAATGAAATTGTTTTAGCATCCACTACTGGTGCAGTAGGTGGGATTCCAACTACTATTATCCCAGATACAGGTGCAGCTGTGAGCGTTTTATCTTTTAATTTTTATAAAAAGATGTGTGAATTAGAACCTGTGCCTGAGTTTCCTGCCCAAAACTGTAAAATAACTACTGCACTAGGTAATAAGTCATGTAGGGTTACGAAGCAAGTTTTTGTAAACGTTAAAATAGGTAATGGAACCGTACAATGGCCATTCCTGGTTGTACAAAACCTTGTGACTAATTGCATATTAGGAATAGATATTATGAGCGAGAAGGACTGCATTATAGACTTCTCCAAAGGTAAATGTATTTTAAATGATAAAAGCAGGGTAATTATTATTGATTTGGACAGGAGAACTCTAAAGCATGACAAACACTGTACAGGGTACAAGGTTCAGTTAGTACTTGACAAAGACATTCAAGACATGCAAACACACTCATCTGACGCAGAGCTAATGGACTTGAAAACATTGCTTGATCATAAGATAAGTGAAGCTACAGCTCTCAGTGTACATGAACGTATAAAACTACAGGAAGTGTTATCCAAATATTTACAAGTTTTTACCAAACGATTAGGTGTTATCAACACGTATGTGTACAAGATTGAAGTTAAGCCTCACAAGATCTTCTACCATAAGACATATAACGTACCGTTATCTCAACGACCTGCTGTGTGGCAAGAACTAAAACAAATTACAACATAGATTATAAGTAGTATAGAAATTTTCATTTCAGCGGTTCCAGTGACGCAGTTGAAGACAGAAGAACTTTTCTTTCAACGCCGCGGCACCACCGAGAAGACTGAATATTAAAGTAAAATTTATGATTACGTAGCAGTGAATGACATATTAATTTTTCACGGAACATTTGTTATTGTAGGTACCACTGACTTGATATGACACCTGACGAACTGACAGACGTCATCTGTGAAGCGATCTTTTACTTTGAGAAATAGATTAGACGCACATCTCTCAACACGAAAAGCATCTATCAGTAGTCAAGGCCACACAGACACTCTACACACACGCACAAAACGCGAGGAATCGAACATTTTCTCTCTCTTACTATTTTGGATATTTATTGAGTAGCGAAAACGCCTGGTCTTGCCTACTGATGTAATGAATGTTGTGTCTAACCTATCTTAATTTCAGATGACATCACAAAAAACATCGATAAAATCCCAGCAAAACCGTTAAAGAGGACGTAAATATCTGCAATCCATGTAATCAAATGTGACACAATGTAATAATTTATAGCTATGTAATAATGATGAAAACATGTTTATGTGTAACTGTATTATGTTTATGCTAAGAAAATATGTGACGTGTATATGTATGATTACTTATGTTTTTATTTAACTGATGTATAATGTAACTGTTACTGTGTGAAAATTTGAACGATAACGAGTGCCAAAATGTGAAAAACTTTTTTTAAAAAAAAAAAAATGCGTAGTGAACCACTGTTCATGGACATTAACGTACATTACTAAGTCTGCAACTACGCAGAAACCTATGTGAAAGAAACTGTTAATGACATTCATGATGCATCGTACCTTTGTTAACGCGATGAACGATTTCTTCGATGAGTAACCACGAACATTTAGGTGAGCTATATTTAAAAAAAAAACTGAATATGTGAAGTGCATAATTCGTGCATCGTCTAGTGACATTACTACAGTACCCAACTTCAAGATGTTAACTGGATTAAATGGACACAAAGTGCCTGTCCAGAAAACAACACGACGGGTGGAAGAGTTTTGGTTGGAACTTCAGGGAATGAAATGTTCTCGAAATGTGACGGACACTCTTACCTGGACTGTCCAAGGATCGACGCCAGCTATGTGCCGTCCGAGGTTCTGCAACCAAGCTTCCACGGAATGTAAAAAAAAAAAAAAAACGAACTGCACGTGGACCAATTACTCGACGGGTCACGTCTGATCTGTAATAAACAATGCTTTTTGTCACAACGAACTGCATCACAACGACTATAATGGAAATAGGAAATGGACACGCTTATGTATTAATCACGTTGTTATACAACGATGTTACTGTGATCAAAAAACTTTACCACGACGATACTAACCTGTAAAAAATTATTGTGCAGCAGATGAATATGAACTGTGATAACGCCACGATGTGTATAGGTCAACGCACCTGAAACATACGGACATTTTTCTTTGAAGTATTTCAAAACAATACTATGTAACTAAGAACATTCAACAATCTAAGTTGTATTGTGTTATAACGAATATTGTAAATTTAAAACTAAGTTACCTGTCATAGAATGTAGTCTTCATATGTAATCTTGGTGGAATATTTTCTTTGTGCAACGACTAAGAAATGCGCGCGCACACGAACAATATGAACTGCAATACTGTGCCGCGTGATCTAAATTTATGAAATAACGGCAGTGCCGTAGTTACACAGACGCTTCTGCGCATGCGCGCACTCTGTTTTGCCAACATAAGAACTTTTTCGGCGCACGCGCGTCATTCAAATTTTGTATATAATATACGTATAATGTAAGTCATGTAAATAGTTGTAGATAACTTAGATTTTCTTGTGCCTTTAGGTGAATTGCTCGCCTGCAGGTGTGTCCTTTCGCCTCGCAATTCAGGGGGCAATATAAAGGCACATTTGCATGCCGAGCGTGAGTTTCCTCGGAAACGCGAGATATTAATTAAATAAATAATCAGTGACAAATAAATAAAGCCTATGGCACACAACTGCAGCGCTGTGTCGCTGATAAAACAAAAGTACATTTACGTTACTCGTATGTTTGATTAAAAAAAAGGAAGAGCTCTGGTTGAAGTGGTGCGAGAAGCACGTATTTTAGTTTATTGTCTGGCACACCGCCATATTTCATGATATAGAAAATTACTGCGAGTTGCAACCATACTAGGCACTCGATTCTGCAAAGAATTTATATTTATAAAAGTAAGTAGGATTATGAACTGTAGGCTTATTCATTGAATATATCTGATTTAACTAACTGTGTAATTTTTTGTTTAGTAGACAATCACCTCTGTACGACGTTTTGGCATGGCTGGCAAATTATTGTAATATTGAGATTTAGTTTATGAGTCCGCACCTACCGCAGCAGTCTTTGGAATCGATTTAATTACGAAGTCCGATTATTTCAGTTTTATTTCACGGTCAACTACGAGTAACATTGCCTTTACGAAAATGCCATTGTCAAGCGTCTGATACCGAATAATTAAAACCTGACGACTCATAGGAGAGCCAATCATACAGATAAAAATAATATAATATTTTATTTTATTTTATTTTATTTATTTTATAGACTGCTTCAGTACACTGCTGTGAAACAACAAAGGATCCAGTTATTTTTTCCGTTTGTTAAGTATAGTCCCTATCCATACTAACCCACAGTAACTATCAACTTCGGTTTCTCTATAAGATAAGTTACTTCTAACAGCAACAAACGCTCCTTCATCAATGATATTCAACCCTCCTTCGTGAATACCGTAGAGCATTTATAAAAATTTCTGCTGAGCTTATCGCCAGCCTTGGTTAGCTTCTGGTACCTGTAAGGATTTGAGCTTCAGTGTTTTCTATTAGCACTTACAGCTCTGGCTCTTTCCCAACACAGGTACGACTATTTACAACTTCAATAACGACTGTTGCTGTGTCTATCCTCGTCCAGTGTCTCTCCTGCACCCTTTGAGACTGTGGTCCTTTCTGTTCCTTCCTGAGATCTTCTAACCTAAAAAACCGTCCAATCAGCCCGCACAACCCTTGTTACCCATGTAGCCGCTACGTGTGTGCAGTGGACCCCTGACCTATTAAGCCGAATCAGCTGTACCATAACCAAAAATCCAAGATCTTTGATCTCTGAACGATATCCGTGTACCGAGCAATACATTTGAGGGTACAGAAAAGTGCGTTAGTAAAAAACGTGTCATTGACCAGTTACATTACACAGTACAGGAACGCTGAAGTGAATTCACGATGTTGTACTCACGCTTCTTACATTCCAGCAATAAATGGTGCTGTGAAGTGTGAGAACAAAACGCGAGAACGTCGGAAGCGTGGGGCCGATAGGTCTGCACAGTACGGAGGTCAGCTCATCGCCGCGACCTCCACCCCGCAGAGTCGTATTTATGGAGCGTCAGAGAGTCATACATTTTCATTAGCGTTATGTGTCTATCCAAAGCATCATGAATTCTAATTTCTCACCGAGTAAAGTCCATCAATCGCCCTGACATTTTATCGACGTCGGTGTTTATTAATGCATCGGCGTATATGTTTTGTTCCATTCGCCTATACCGAGAGAGAAATGACGCGGGATACAAGGTCGCAAATGCGTGCGACATGGTTTCCAAACTGACTCTTCGTTAGAGCTTACTTGAGTTTTCACATAGGCTTCTGCTGCACGAAGTACAGGGAATTCGTACGATCATACAATTTTCGCGTGTGATGGAGAATGGAAAGTGTATTAGTTTCAGGTAGAAACCTTGCTCCGGAAATCACTGACACGGAAAGCATACATCAAATGCGTCATGCTTCTGTAGTAAAATATCTTTCTCGTGCATTTAAAGAAATCGATGTTCAAAGATTCATGTGCCTCTGAATACCATACAAGATGCGAGGTCGCAAAAAGCCAATGATGTTTTCGGCATTCAACGGCCCACATCTTGTTTACCATGTAACCACAATATTGGCTGCTAATGGCAATAAGGGTGGGGAGTGGAGATATCCAATGGTGAGAATAGCATGAGGCTACGGAGCGTAGTCGAACTGCTTAGTCGATGAGTAACTCACAACAGTGTTACAATGCTGGTGGTGTTGATACAAAGCAGAGAAATGCCAGCAATAAACAAAGCAATAACAACATTTGCTGAACTTGACATTTCGCTAAAAAGGAACCCAAGGAACTTCGCGAAATGAGAAAGAAGTGGCAGATGAAATGTTAACGTTTTTGTAGGATGAGTCAGTGCAATGTGTGCTGTCGAATACGTGCGACTGCGTGGACAATGAACATGAGGAGTACAGTATTGACGATACGTGCTTAACAAGTGAAAGTGATATTGTAACAGGTGTCGAACCATGTAATTAATCATCCTTGTGGGACACGAATACACAAACTCCTTCTCCAGTGAAACCTAGTAGAGGTCAATCGTTGTCCAAGGAGCGGGTACTTAATATAACTACGTATATGGAAGATTATCTGCAGCTTAGTAAAAAAAAAATGAAATTATGAACAGATTTCGAATATGTCCTCAGTAATGTTGCAGTGAAGTCCGTAAGAAAAGCTACGGGATCACAATAACTCGTGATCGTTTCTTAGCTTTGGTTACTGATAATAGCTCGATACCAGTGCCTATGAGTTTAATTTGTACACCACAGCACTGAAGATGATCACTATGTGATTGAAAATCGATTTTGTTATCAATAAACCATCAATATTACGGCCAACGCTGACCTTCCTTTTAATAATTGCCTGTGCCATACGGCTAGGAGTGTGCTACAGTGGTTTGAAGAGCACGATATTAAACTTACATTGATCTCTTTCCTATCAAATTCACCTAATCTGAACAAGAGAGAACACATCTGGGACGTTATTGGGCGCCAGCTTCACTCCCACAAACCTCTTACCACTAATTTATGAGAATGCCGTGACCTTCGCGCAGACATGTGATGGTCAATACCTCTGGAAAACTAGCAGGAACTTGCCGAATCCACGTCGCGCAGCATCTCTGCTGTATTGCAATCCATAGATGAACCGACACGCCTTTATGCTGGAGATCATAGCGTCTTGTCTCGTCAGTATAATTTCATGCAGCAATTTTCATCATACTTCCACTTGATAGCACGTTGGAGCGAGAGTACAGGTAGGGTAGATGCATTCACACAAGCATATGGCGAGACTTTGAGCTCGTCGTCGTTGCATCCGCTTGTGGCTCTTGACGGGTTTAGGTGTGGGCTAATAGAGCCGGGGAAAGAAACGAGGACTGAGGGGAAATGAGAAGCCGCGGTGGGTGATGGAGGGTGCTGAGTGCGCCGGAAATTTGGGCGGCCAGTCTATCGGCGTCTGCAGCCCGCGCCGCACGCTGGAGGCCACCTCTGCCCAGTTTTCAGCGTTTTATGTCGGATGCAAGGACTGCTGCGCTCAGGCTATTGTCTGGTGTAACAATAATGTACCTATAATAATTTTTTTCTTTATGCATTTAGATAAATGTTTCTTTCTGAATTTATGTAAAATAATGTAAATATTATTTTGAATTTTTTTCCTTTTCGTGTCATGTTAAAGAAAATGTAAACAACTTTTGAAATGAATGTTATTATTTATGTTAGATTTCAAATAATGTGGTAATCAAAGGAAAGTGTATTTAATGTTAAAACTATTGTAAAATGTGAAAATTGTAAGTTATACACTTGGTCCATACGTAGGTAATGCATTAGGATATGTGTAGTAGAAAACCTGTGGTGAATACCCTACCTGTAGGGGAGCGGGAAAAGGTGGAGGCAGGCGAGGCGGGAAAACGCACACTGGCGCGGTTCGGCACAACGGGCTCAGTAACACAGTCGGAGGCGAGCAACAGTCGGAAGTACACGTACTGTACCGAGGAGGCTACCCAGGAAAAGTGGATTCCATTGAGCCTCGGATGAACCGATTCCGACGACTACTTGGCATGGCTATATTCTGAGGCACAAAATTGGAAAGATTACGACGCTAAGAAGATGGAAAGTGCCGATGTTGTGTGAGCCTTAGCCGTGCTTGCATGTGTGCCGTGCTGCCCGCTATCTCGCTGCCCGCCAACCGCCGCACCGACTTGCACAGGTCAAACATTTATTTCATCTTTAGAAGTGTATCTGTGTGGACCAGTGTCGAAACTGTTTCTAATGGTTCAATAATAACGTGACTTTTACCAGAATTGCTTTAGCCATGACTTATCCTGATCACTGACCTAGACAGGATCCTTACCTCGTATTGTGCAATCCGAGTATCCTAAACTGAAAGTTTAATGTTAGTGTTAATGAAAATTATCAGCCGATTAATCTATGCCATAAAAGGGATCTGAAGTTCTGTGTGTTGTTGCAAATGTTGGTAAAGAACAAAAGAGTTTTTTTTTGAATTGAGTTAGCGATGTTATTTAAGTAATTTGAGCCAGAAAGAATGACAGTTAAATTATTCAGAAGTAAGTCAAAAGAGTAGTTATCCATAGATTGATAATTTTGTGTGTTAATTTGCCTTCAGTACTTAGCAGTTTCAGTATAACGACCATAACAGTTTCAGGGCCCCCCCTTCTCTTGTTCATTCGTTCAAACCTTGATGTGTACTGATCAAATTTGACCAGCAAAGCTAAATTCTATATTAATCCTAAATGTATTAGAGTTTTTCCATTATTCATAGTGATATTGTGTGTGTACTTTTAAGATTGTCGACGCTAGGGCAATCTATGCCCGATTTCAGTCTGCTCAACATACAAAATGTAGTTCGTAGTAATCATTACTGTGTGGTGTTGTGTAAAAGTAGCTCGTCCAAATTAGTACAAAAAGAGAAAACTTTAGTTCAGTGGATTTTTCGAGTTCCAAACTTTGCCATATAACGCATCATTACTACGTGTTACTATGCTTGTACATGCACCCACTTGTACAAGGAAAAACTCACTAATTGCCTAAGTAGGCTGGCGACCGAATTGTTAATTATAGGTAGCACCTACTGTGTGTACTTCTTGTCCATGCGAAAGAGCAGTTATACTCTACATTTACTTGATGCATCACTGTAGTTATTGACTGAGTACAAGTCCGATCTTGCTTCTATTAGGTACACGCGGTCAACTAATGTACTAAAATCCTTGTTTATAAGGTGAAGCCCGTGAACTTATTACAGTACAGGCTTTATAGAGCTAACCTACGTCCGATTAGGGCGGTAGTGTTACACTGGTCGCACTTAATTTCCGCATTCTGCAGGCTGCAATAGAGGAGATGACTGAAAGCTGAAGAATACTGCGAAGGAAATTAGATGTGCGTTATTTACGCTAGAAACTTCGGCGAAACGACGCGCTACGATGAAACTTTTATCGATATGCTCTTGTGTCCGACACAGTCGACTTCACTTGCGATGAGCTTTCCGAGCTGCATTGGTGAAGCAGGCTATCACGAACTTTGACCAACTCATCTCAGAATAGAGAGAGAGGAAATACAGTCCGAAACGTCATCTTAAGCTCCTGATCGCCAGAGCAAGAACAACTCTAATGAAAGAAGCGTATATAACTACATCCGTACTATACGTACGAGCATTACAGAGGGTACGTCCCATGATAGCAATTGTTAGGCCTTCTTTCAGTTCCATTCCGGTGTGGAACGAAGAAAGAAAGATTGTGTAAAGACCTGTCTGTCCGTTGTAATTAGTCTCCTCTTGTCCTTGCGAGACCTTCAGGGACGACACTTAGAAAATCTAAGTATATTACTGTATTTGTCAATTAATACTGTTTCTTGAAATTCTGAAAATAGATTCTCGGGATAGCTGGCGTTTATCATCAATCGTCTGCTATTAATTACCCCCATTACTCTTTCACTTGGATCGAACAAACGCGTGTGCATTAGTGATGAATATCTTGTTTACAACATTATGAATTACCCCGAAGAAAACAGTCTATTTACACATGGTCAACACGGATTTAGAAAACATCGCTCTTGTGAAATACGACTAGCTCTTTACGCAAACGAAGTGTTCAGTGCTGTCGATAAAGGATTTCAGATTGAATCCGTATTTCTAGATTTCCAGACGGCTTTTGTTACTGTACCTTACAAGCGGCTTTTAATCAAATTATTTCTTTTCTGTCAGAGTGGTCACAGTTCGTAGAACTGAAGGAAAGTCGTCGAGTTACACAGAAGTGATTTCTGGCGTTCCCCAACGTAGTGTTACAGACACATAAACAATTCACAAGACATTATGTGAAGCCGTCGTCGGTTGTTTGCAGATGATGCTTTTTTTTATCACCTAGTATACTCATCAGCAGATCAAAACCAACTGCGAAACGATTTAGATAAGATATCTGTAAGGTACGAAAATTTGAGCCTAAGAAATGAAAAGGATGAGGTCATCCACATGAGTGCTAAAAGAAGTCGTTAAACTTCGGGTAAACGATAAATCAGTCAAACCTAAACACCGTAAATTCAATTAAATACCGGGGAATTACAATTACAAACAACTTATATTGGAAAAAACGTATAAAAATGCTGTCGGGAAGGCGAGCCAGAGATTGCGTTTTATTGATAGAACACTTAGATGGTGCAGCAGATCTACTAAAGAGACTGTTTACACTACTCATGTCCGTCCACTTTTGGAATAGTGCTGCGCGGTATGGGATCATTAATATACAGGATTAACAGAGTACATCGAGAAAGTTCAAAGAAGGGCAGTACGTTTTGTATTATCGAGAAATAGGTGAGAGATTGTCACGGATATGATACAGGATTTTGGGTGGACACTATTAACATAAAGGTGTTGCGGTGGAATCTTCTCACGAAATTTCAATCAACCAACATTTTCCTCCGAATACGAGAATATTCTGTTGACGCCAACCTACATAGGGATAAACGACCGTCATGATAAAATAAGGGAAATCAGAGCTTGCACGGAAAGATATCTGTATTTGTTTCTTCCGCGCTCTGTTGGAGAGAGGAATAACAGAGAATTAAACTGAAGGGGTTTCGATGAATACTCTGTCAGGCACTTAAGTGTGATTTGCAGAGTAACAATGGAGATGTAGATATAAATATAGCTATACATGTAGATGCCCTGCTATGTATACTTTCAATTTAACCCGTTATTTGTATTTGATACGCGTCCCATACATTTGAGAATTTTCTAGGATGGGTCGATCAACTGTAAGGAAACGCATTTGCATATTAATTGCATTTCACTAGTACTCTGCGAGAAAACCGAACTTTGCCACCTGCTCTACCTACGATTGAGCCTATTTGACAGTGCTAATGCTTAGTCCTTTTTGTATGGGTTGACTGATTTCAGCTGACTCGTTGATATTGCACTCATTTAAAATAAGTTTTTTTTCTTTTTGTGAACGATACAGTTTTATATTTCTCTACATTCAAAGCAAACTACCAATATTTGCACCACCGTCAAATTTTATCAAGATCTGACGGACTGTTTGTGCAGCTTTTGCCAGACATTATATCATTATAAATAATCGTGTCATCCCAGATAATATTGTCTACAAGGTCTTTAATACATCATGAACAGCAAAGATCCGAACAAGTTTACCTGAGGCACACATGAAGTTATTTCTAAATGTGTCGATGACTCTCCATTCAAGATAACGTGCTGCATCATCCCCACCAAGAAATCATCAACGCAATCATATTTTTCCCTTGACATCCCATACGATCATACTTTCAATAATAAGAATAATAAGCGTATGAGTGGTATTGAGTCAAATGTTTTTTGGAAATCGAGAAATACTACAGCTACCTGACTGCTTTGTTCTATGGCATGTCATGGACAAATGTGCAAGCTGTATTTCACACAATACATGTTTCAGAACCCGCTGGTTAACGTGGAGGAAGTCATTCTGTTCGAGATACCTCATGGCGTCTGAGATCAGAACGTAAGATTCTTCAGCAAATGGATGTCAAGGGTATAAATTTGTGGATCACTTCTGCTACCTTTCTTGTAGACGGATATGACCTGTGGTTTGTTCCAACTACCGGGCACGATTTTTTGATGAAGAGATATACAGTAAGTTACCGGTATGGTTAACAGAGAGGCTAACTTATCCGCACATTGAGTATAGAATCAGCCAGGAAAACCAATGGGCTCTTTAACTTTATTCAGTTTGAGTCGCATCAGCTGTTTTTCATCACCACTGACGCTACTTCTGTGTAGCTCGTATTTACAGTGGTGCGAGAATGAAACTGGGGCAGTATACCTAGGTTTTCCTTTGTAACAGAAGATTTGAAGACAGAGTTCAGTATTTCAACTTTTGGTTTGCTACTTCAATTTCAGTTTCTGTCTCGTCCATGAGCCATTAACAGCTTTTACAAATACCAAAACTTCTGTTGTTTTCTTGTCCTTTATCTTCAGGATTCCTTCACTCTTTTAAAGTATTGTTTTTATTTTCCTTTCCCCAGTACATTTTGAACTTGTTGTCTTTTCCTTCCTACCTTGCAACCCTTCCATCTGTAACACTTCAATTCTACAACCGTCCCTACCTGTTGTTTCCCCTACTCTTACTTCTTTCATTATTATTATTATTATTATTATTATTATTATTAAATCTTTCTCAATCTCTTCAATCCTGCTTGTAGTTCACTTCTTCTGCCAAAGAAGAAGGTAATCTGGTGTGAACCGTTGTGTGAAAATGGACAAAAATGTGTTATACTTTCTACCTTCTGATGTATTTCAGCATTAATCGTAATTCAATAAAACTATTCCGGTTTCACCAATGTACGGTAGTGATTTCTTCTCTATAAGATTTTTGTAAGTGTTTTCTCTGATTATTTCTCCCCAGTACTATTATTCTATTATTTTTCTTCTACGGTTTCCTGTCTTAATTTAGTAGTGCATGTGTCTCTGCCATCCAAATAAAATAGACTTTTGTCATATTTACTGATTAATAATTTGATGTTTTTGTCACATCAATAAATGATTTCCTTGTTAATTTAGTTATTAAAGATAAAATATTTCTTGGATTCGCACAAGAAAGTTCTTATTAGAAAGTTGTAGCTGCTCAGCAAGTTTTGGTATTATTTATTTATTTGTTTCAGTTCAATAATGCTTATGTCTCTGCCATCAAATCAAATTTACATTTGCAGTACATTATCAACATTAATTTAACTGATATTATTTATCGTCCCAGAAATGACTTTTTGTGAAATCTGTAAACTGAGTGGCTATCTGTTTTATCTAATTTAATCGTCCGTGAGTTCATCAGATATTTATTTTGGTAGCGTAATAATGTTTTATTGCTTTGTATACTTTACATATTAGTTATTGGTCCTATCTGGAAACTTCATTCATTTCTGACCATTCCTTTAAATTTCAGTTTTCATAAACAGCTTTCTCTGTTATATTAATAGTTGTATTCTGACACCGGCAGTTCACTGAACTAGTTGATTTATATAATTCATGAGAGTTATAATCGACTTTTTTCGCAAAGGCAGTTATGGAGTTAGTTTTTTTTCCATTTGCGATGGCTCTTTCACTTATGAAATATTTCGCTGTTTGTCAACATAAATTGCGTGTCTTCAGTCTGTGTCACACAAATTGGAGCGGCCTGAGGGTTTTTTTTTTTTTTTTTTTAGATGATACTCAGTTCTCATCCATACTGAGACTCATAGCTAGTTAGAGCATCCCGGTCTCTTGCGTAAAAAACGCCTTGAGTAAAATTAAATGGTTACTTCTTTCGTCAGATACTAGTGAAAAATGATTTATTTTAGAAAAATAGTCATTAGATTTAAATAAACTCGACATGGAAGTTTATGAGTTACTGATAAGAGGGTATGCTAAGATGCTTCAATTTGAAAATTGTATTCAAACTATAGTTTCACCTTTACAGAATCTGATATGAAACATTTTACATTAACTTCAAAATCAGTTAACTTCCCAATTGTTATACAATCCTCACTTGCAGTCGTAATTTAAAAAACTCGGATTCTTACATGAGAAAAAGATGACATCGTTTGACAAAATAGATTCTAAAATTTAACTTTTCTGTAACAGGATTACAAAACACACAAAATATCACAAATCGGATTCACCTAATAAACCTATACATTAAATCTAATGGAAAAATACTTGGTTCCTACATTTAAGGGTCAGTATTGTAAAATTCAGCCAAATCCACATATCGCATTGCTGCATACTTAAGACTAAATATACAAAATTTCAGTACCTTAAAAATTTGTTCCTGTTGCTTTCCCTTTGAGTTACAGTATAAATTCATTGCTCTTCTATAACTGCCATGGACAATGGTCAATATTTGTTAACGATCAGTATCACTTCAGTTCTTGTTAATCTTATAGCCTCACAAATAACTACCGTAATACACACTTTTATAGAAATAACTACTACCTAACATTTACTGTCTCTGTGTGAACATAAACAGTATAATTCATCACTTCATTTTATAAAAACTTTATTATGCTGCGTCCATAGACCAACAAGTAATTCCTCACAGCTAGTCACAAGATTTAAGACAATCCCACCTATGAGTGAGTGCAACGGCAACTGCTACTGCGCTCCGCGTGCTCCTACTTAACAGTCGATTCTGCCACTCAGGCAACATCTTTGGCTCAATGGTGTCAAAGTTACAGTCCCTTCTACGTATGAAAACTGTTTCAGGTCATTTTTCTTGGATTATATCACAAAATCGGGCTCCACATACCAAGTGGATCCCTCACACCAGGCTGCATACTGTAAATATCAACATTACTATCAGCTTCGTCAATGTTTGCAATTCTGCCATTTGTACAGAGGCTGACTTGCAACACTTTTGTTACCTTGTAAGGAATATTTACGTACGTCAGCCAGCATAGTGAAGAACGCAGTAGTCCAGAATATGTGGGTTCCTGACGACACAGGTAGCGCCAACGGTGAAGTAAGGAGGAGATGGTGTCACGGTGTGGGCGTGTTTTTCGTGGTTAGCGTGCGGTGCTATTAATGCGCATACGAAATCGCTAAATGCGGAAAAATTTGAACACGTTTTACAGCATTGTGTACTGTGTACAGTAAAAGTACATGAACATTTTAGTGACGATGGTAGTTTGTATCAGCATGTCAATTCGCCCCGTTATAAATGCTTTATGGACAATTACATTCCAGAAATCGATATGCCTACGTACAGTCTCTGCCTGAAAGCCATGAAATACCTTTGGCATGAGTTAGAATGTCGATATCTCATTTCAGTATCACTACCTTCTGTATTTTGGCTCATGAGACCTGTTTAAACCTTTGCGTCACTTTTTTGTAAGTGTCGTATAATGGTGCAATTTCAGTACCAGCCGAGGTACTGCAGCGGCTGAGACAATGAACTCGTGTACAGAAATATAAGTTCATTCAAATCTTTGTATGACCAAAGTTAATATAGCTTTCAATCTTATTTTCTTGCGACGCTTTGCATGAATGTCTAAATGGTTCCATGTAGATTATCGCAACGGATTTCTCCACGATCCCGGCTAGAATGTCAAGCGAATGGCGTCCACTCGCCTTTACCGATTTTTTCCAAACTTACAGTGCGTGCAGTGCTTGGCAAGATGCGAAAACGACAGAAGTGAGACCTCAAGATGACCCAACATGTAGAAAATAAGCTTTTTTTTTTCTCGCGCGGGTCGGGCGCGACAGGAGCCATGTCTGTCAGCGTACTTTCAAGGAAGCGGTGGTCGCAGCGGAAAGAGTACAGGGCAGCAATAGTAGAGTCGTGGGGTCGAATCTCTATGTGGAAACTCTTTCTTTCTTCTCAGTTTCTGCGTTACTTTTATCGCAAATGAACCGAAACATAGTATATTGTACTTGTTAATATATTCATAAAGAGGAAAACCAAAGGAGAATTTGGGATGGCAGGCAAATTTCCAGGAAGGGATTGCAAGGCGTATACGAGGACTTCGTGTATGAAATTATATTGTCTTATTATTTTACAATTTCTAATTTCTACATAAAAACAGGGGCTGTTCGTAGATCACAATGAGACTCGCGGAAGTCCGGTGCGCTTAAATTACAGTCCCTTCTTGGAAAGTTATTTGCAGAGTCCTCATGGGCGCTGTTGGTACAATCCTTTCTTGAAATTATTTGCAATCCCACATGTTCTTTTACTTTTCCTTTTCAAATCTTTTGTGAAGATTCCAGTTTCCAGAAGAGCAGTACTGGTTGAAATGTGTCAGAAATAAGCAGAAAACTTCTGTAGTGACGTAGCCCTTTGGTGCTGTGAGTTGGCAAGTCATCTCCGAATCCCTTTTCTGCACAGACGTCTCTATAAAGGACCGTGGACAGAATTCACATACCAGCAGCATTACCATATGCAATGTTCTCCATGTGTTGCTACATGCACTCACTTACTGCCCTTTCGATCGAAGACCAGTTTCATCCACATTATAAATTTGATGTGGCAACAGTTCAGTCTCGTCGTACAACGAAGCCAAAAGATCAAAAAAGAGCTTCACTGTTTGCATACCGAATCGCATACCTCTGTCATAATTTAAATTTTTATCCTTCCTAAGAACAATTTCTGGATTATACTTTAGAAATCCTTTTAACAGATATCTTCCTGCTTCATCGCTAGAGAAAGGCGTTTTCATGCCCCAGACTGCGGTGATTGCAGTTGCTTTTGCATATAAAGGTTTTGTGATGACACCAAAACCAACATTCCGCAGCCAAACAACTCTTGTTTTTAAGTTCTTTTTCAATGATGAGCTCCAACACAGGATTGTGGTCAAGTCTCCTAGGTGGTGTTTTCTTTTCATCATTGGTCAACCAGTCTCGAAGAGTTCTTTGTGGTATGTTAAATGTCCTTGAAGCTTCCGAGACCGTAGTTCCAGATATAACTGGTTCAATGGCCTTCCGTAGATCCTCAGTAGTCCATTTTGCACGAAACGTTTCACAGAGATGACCCATGTCGTCACCTAAATAAGAAAAACACACAAATGGCGTTATTATCTGCAGGTTTTTATCAAATATATTGAAAAATATTTAAATAGTTTAAAATTTATTTGTATGCTTTAACACATGAAAGAGGCGCTTTGATGACATAGTAACAGAAACATTAAATGGGAATCGATTTAGAAGTTTTTACGTACCTCCTTTAACTCACGGAAAATATTGAGAGTAAAGCAAACTTTCAGTACACGGCATTACGCTGACGGATGTCCAGTTCGCACTGAGGTTGCTATTGCTGCAAAGACGATACAAGCATGCAGTGGAATATTCCCTTCGTTACTCACACAATGCTGCCACCATCCGAACATTTCCACAAGAAGCCATTAAACTGCGCATAGCGTTTAAACAAGCGCGGCGTTGTTACCTCCAGTTGCCCCATTATACAGAACTTAAATATATAGAACTAGTAATACTTACAAGGGAACCTCTCCATCGCTCCCCCCTCAGATTTAGTTATAAGTTGGCACAGTGGATAGGCCTTGAAAAACTGAACACAGGCCAATCGAGAAAACAGGAAGAAGTCGTGTAGAACTATGAAAAAAACAAGCAAAATATACAAACTGAGTAGTCCATGTGCAAGATAGGCAGCATCAAGGAGCGTATGTGCTCAGAAGCGCCGTGGTCCCGTGGTTAGCGTGAGCAGCTGCGGAATGAGAGGTGCTTGGTTCAAGTCTTCCCACGAGTGAAAAATTTACCTCCTTTATTTTCGCAAAGTAATGATCTGTCCGTTCGTTCATTGGCGTCTCTGTTAGTAGACGAAAGGACGTGCCTCTCCGATGGGAAACGAAAACATTTGATCGCAAGGTCATAGGTCTACCGATTCCTCCACAGGAAACACGTCTGACACATTCTATACGGCATGTGCGTCACATGACAGGAATATGTTGTCGACCCACCTAACTTGTACACTTGGCGAATGGGTAAAAAGATTCTTCTACCTTGACCGATTTAGGTTTTCTTGTCGTTGTGATAATTAATCCGAAAAAGTGATGAAAACATAAATGTTTGTTACATAAACTGGAACAAATGAATTACCTGAAAATAAAAAATTAAACTTTTCCCTCGAGGGAAGACTTGGATCAAGGACCTTTCGTTCCGCAGCTGCTCACGCTAACTACGGGACCACGGCGCTACTGAACTCAATCTGTCGTTGATGCTGCCTCTCTTGCGCATGGACTGTTCAGTTTGTATATTTTGCTTGTTTTTTTCATAGTTCCACACAACTTCTTCCAGTTTTCTCGATTGATCTGTGTTCAGTTTTTCAAGGCCTATCCACTGTGCCAAGTTATAACTAAATCTGAGGGGGGTGCGATGGGGAGGTTCCCTTGTTAGAAATGCTGCACAAAACGCAACATCATATCACACAACAATAACAGTAAAAATGCTGGAAACTGCATATGGTGGAATCTAGTGCGCATTGATACATGCGATTCTAAGATTAGTCACTAGACAGGAACACTGAGCAGCAAACATCATGCATTTCTACCTACGTTATTTTACAGGTTCAACACTCTCCTCTACTTCCAAAGAAAGTAAAAAATGTCCTTAATTATTTGTATTCGTAAGGGTTTCTTCCTTTCGAGCAATAGTTTCAAATGTTACTTCATATTCAAAGAGTTATATCGTTACACTGTCTTTATGCCTACATCAAAAAACGATACAAATTCTCAGTGAGACTTGACAAACAACAGAATCTGTCCCACTATGAGACACTGTGACATACCACTTCTTCCAGGAGAGAGCTGTTGTCGTTTATCGCCTTCCAATCAAAATGTTTGCTGCCACAACTGAAAGCCAACTGCTGTTGCTACCTGAGGGGAAAAGCGAGAAGATGGCATTTGAACGTCCACCGATAATAAGAAGAAATCGACTACTGAGCAGTTTTGTTAGCAAGTAATTGGACATACCACCTATTCATTTGAGGCTGGCTACGCAGACTTCCACCTTTGCTGTTCCCTGTCCAAATGTCTGCACGAGAAGTACTCCGGTAACAAGGATGCTTTTTAAAACTTAGTTTACGAGTTCGTGAACAAAAAACCCTAAGATTTCTTCATTTGTGCATTCTGACAAGTACACTAATGTCGAAAGAAAATGAACTTGCTGGTGTCTGTCAGCTGCTCATTTCGACTAAATTATTTTATCACAGACAGGTATATGAAACCTCTTGTTTTTGTATTAACCGGTAGATTACGAAAGGATTATTTTAGTCTCTTGTAATTCTTAATTAATTCATATTTGCCTGTAACGTTCACGCGATTTTTATTTCACCACACATTAGCAGGCAAGATTGGTACTGAATTTTGGCAGCACGTAATAAATTACAATGAATTCGTTTGTGAAGGATGATAGGCATAAAAGAAACTTGCTACGTCTCATTTAGTAATTGAGATTCAGCTGTGCTTACTTATTACAAGCCCCTCATAAACCGATTTCAAGATGTAAAGCATTACGTTCCTAGACCTTTTTTGTTGTAAAATACTAAAACTAACTGTATTTGATTTTAGAATGTAATGAGGTATTTTGTGATTTTGTGTAGATTTCTCGTGTTTCGACTAGTGTCAGCTACTGCTTCCCATAATGAAATGATGTATTATTTTCCTTGTTCCAGGTGAGTCAGTTCGCTGATTTTCGTTGAGCCATCAATACGTGAGTATTATGTTACTATAATCCTAGATTTCTCAATAAATTTCTGTTATAAATACCAACCCCATCTATTTTTAGTAACTTGTTGGATTAAGTTTTCCAGTACCACAATATTTTTCCTTATTAAAAAAACATATCATTTAAAACATTTCTCTATGCTTTTCCATGCTCTCTATAACTATTCATAGAATACTTTTGGGGTCTGAAAAATGAAAGCAAACAGATAATGACGTTTTCCTGTTGCCGTCTGTAACCAAATTTTCGTTTCTAGAGATTCATTTCGAAATTTCTGAAATGCTACATGAAAAAAGGCTGTTTCCAGCTTGTAACGGTTTAACTTAAATATTACATTTCCGTTCATTTTTAGTTCAATATAGGTAGTCACGTAGCTCCCATTACCATTTCATGGGCATCCCAACATTCACTTATTGGGTTATGTGCTTCGTTACTCAATAACACATGTCACTTGTGATTAAAAAATTATTCCATTCGATGTCAGCATGTTGAAAGTTAAAGAAGGAATTTTTAAACTGTGATAACAAGAAAGCTCTATTTCTCCAACTAGAACAAATTTAATTTTAGTTACCACACATCACACTAATTTCCAAGTTACATCGGACAATTTATTTCGCTACAGAATTTCGTAATAATACTGAACTGATTGTGTAGTACCTGTAATTTCACATTTCTGCTGGTAAATGGGTTTATGCGTTATGTGATAAGCTCTTATGAAGATGTTACATAGTTTTCCTACTCATTCTACACAATTCCAAGGCAGAATGACCAATATCATTTACGCAAAGTGTTAAAAGCGCACAAGATGAAAAGCCATTATTACTTAACACAAGTTTGAAACTGAAAAATCAAAACTACGAAAAAAAACCACAATGAAAGCAGAACTGAGACTGAAGTACTTGTTGTAGTAAGAACTCACTTCCCTTCTTCACAAAAAAAAACTTCACATTCGGGCAATTTGATCTTCTACGTACATTTCACCGCGTGAAGAAGAGAGCCAACAGAATAATGTTGCCGGTAAAGCAGAACTGGCCTGACCTACTGGTTGCAGCAGGGAAGGCTAGAGTGACATTTTGAATTTGACTCAATTTTCTTTTTGACACAAAGGAACCTCATATTTTGGTATTTCATGTTGCACATACACCTGACTAATCCTTGGCCACTTCCTGTTGACTGAGAATTTGCTGTAAATTGGAGACGTATTTCGTCTTCAAGAACGTCTTCAATTCTCAATAAGTTCTTAGAAAATGTGGTGAACTGTGATCTTGCGTAGATTCTTTCTGCATTCGATGTCCGTAAAAGCCACCTCCCATCACGTCCATAACGACTGCCAACAGATTGGGTGAGTCACTTCTTCCCTTGTCTACATCTTCATCTACATCTATACTTTTCAAACCACGGTGAAGTGCACGGTGAGGGTATCTCCCATTGCACTAGTTATTGGGGTTTCTTCCCGTTCCATTCACGTATGGGTCGCGGGAAGAATAATTGTCTGAATGCCTCCGTGCGCGCAGTAATTTTTCTAATCTTGTCCTCTCGTAATTTAAAGTACGTTCCTGAAACTTTGACAACAGACTTTTTCTGGATAGTTTACACCTGTCTTCAAGAGTCTTATAGTTCAGTTCCTTCAGTGTCTGTGGAACACATTCCCACGGATCAAGCAAACCTCTGGCCATTCGTTATGCCCTTCTCTGTATACGTTCGATATCCCATGTTAGTCCTACGTGCTACGGGTCCCACACCCTTGACCAATGTTCTAGAATCCGTCGCAAGAGTGACTTGTAAGCAATCTCCTTTGTAGACTGATTGCACTTGTCCAGTATTGTACCAACAAACGGAAGTGTACCACCTGCTTCACTCACGACTGAGCCTACGTAATCGTTCCAATTCACATCCCTACAAAGCGTTATACCCAGCTATTTGTATGATTTGGGCTATTCAAAAATGGTTCAAATGCCTCTGAGCACAATGTGACTCAGCATCTGAGGTCATCAGTCTCCTAGAACTTAAAACTATTTAGACCTAACTAACCTAAGGACATCACACACATCCATGCCCGAGGCAGGATTCGAACCTGCGACCGTAGCAGTCGCGCGTTTCCAGACTGAAGCGTCTAGAACCGCTCGGCCACAGCGGCCGGCTTGGCCGATTCCAACTGTGACTCATTCATTTTATAATCTTAGGATATTACGTTTTATTCTTTTTTTGAAGTGCATTTTTGAACACTTAAAGTAAGTTTGCTACCTTTCCAACACTTTGAAATCCTGTCAGATTATGACTTAATATTTGTGCAGCGTCTCTAAGACAGTACTGCATTACAGATAGCTGCTTCATCCGCAAGAAGACTAGAGTTACTATTAATATTGTCTGCAAGGTCAATAATGTAAAACATGAACGAGGATTCTCCATTAAAGGCAATGATGCGTCCAAAAAGTCCTCAAACCAGTCACAAATTTCACTTGATAACCCGCAAGACCGTAATTTTGGCAGTAATCGTAGGTATGGGATTGAGTCAAATGCTTTTCGGAAATTAAGAAATACTGCATCTACCTGACTGCCTTGATCCAAAGCCTTCAATATACGAGTATCATGTAAGAAAACTTAGAGTTGAATTTCACATGAGCGATATCTTCGGAACCCACGCTGGTTCACACTGAGGAGCTCATTCTGTTCGAGATACATCATCATGTTTGAACTCAGAATATGTTCTAAGATTCTATGACGTCGGGAATCGGACTGGCACAGGTGACACGCAAATGCGCAGGATGTATTTTTTTGTCAGGATTCCTTTTCGCTTTTTTGGCCTGAATCTCAAGGCTCAATTTAGATTCCGTTTTACTTTGTACGGCTCTCTCAATATTGAAGCAAACACCGCTCAAAATGCTAACCCCTGAACCTCCTACTTCGTCACCGTTGTCGTCTTTAGGATGCCCGCATATGGCATGAACAATTCGGGCACACTTTCACATTTATGAGCACAGCTGGTTTCATTTAAGCAGACGCAACAGATATAAGAAAAAGAACGATTACCGGTAACTATAGAAATCGAAGGTTCTTCGATAACCATGGCTTCATCACTATTTTGGTTTCCTGCGTCACAGACCGCATTCTCATCTATGTCTCCTGCAGGGAGCTATGCTTATTGCATTGATTCACCTCATCTTTCTTTCTGCTGTTGTGTTCTTTGTATGCTCTCTATTATTTTTTTCCAGCTCTTGTAAGACGTCGTCAGGCAGTGACGACGTCGAGAGACCTACTCTAGCTTCGCAGCCGAAGAGAGTTCTGTCAGTCCCTGAATGAAAAGTTCCGCATGCAGCGTATTTTCACCGTCCTGATTTGCTCTTTGGACGCACCCCTTGCGGCGGCGCGGTTCTTTCCGTCCCTTTACGACGAACCTGCACCTACCTGTGAACATTATCTCAGCATTTCATCAGTAGGGAAGCCGAGTGAAAGCTACGGTACTGCAACGTGAACCAGGCTGCAATTTAAGTCACTAATCTACCTTTCGGGAGAAAGTTTTCACACAAATGAAAGGTTGGAAATGTTGTCCTCAATTAATATATTCTGAAACTTAGGTGAACAAGTATCACTGCCAAGCCCGTGCTAGTCTTAACACAGTCACTAATAACCCCTTTCACTCACGTTAGCAAGTTTATGGTGTTGCATTTTCCGAAAACGTAATAGCTACAAAAATATTGATTGTTTTTGATTGATAATGCTCTCCAAATATTAAGTCTGTCGGTACCAAATGCAGTCACAGTTTTTAGCCACCGACCTGCTCAATACGCCACGGGGAATTTGTCTTTTTTCGTCAAAAAATTCACTTAAAATTTCTGAAATTTCTACACGTCCATCTGAATAATTATGCCGTCACTTCACCACACTTTTGATGTATGAAACACTGCTAGATACGGCAACTTATCATTTCCATCGGAACTACTACTACATACGTCCGAACTGTTTCATGGCTAGTCTCCCACTCTTCCCTAGAATACTCTGTCTTCTCTACCAGCAGAGAAAGGCGCGCGAAGAACATAAGAATATTGATTTACAAGTGGTCAGTTTACTCAACAGCCAATAGCAAAACAACACTCTCCCGCGTCAATCCGCGCTTTTCATCAATAACCAATCGCAAAATAGTAAACCTAACGACTGCACTTTTTACCGAAGTAATTATCTAATATGCTGAAGTTTTACTTACGCATAAAGTTATTTACTATTGTTATTTATACCTGAATTAACTTTCCCTTTACCATAAACTTACTTTACAAATCTGTTCTACAAAAATCCCCTTTGTCCATATCCATACTTCTTCGAAATGTTTCCACACTAAATCCTACGACATAACTCGTTAAACAAATATCTTCATATTAACCTTAAATCACACTCACGCATCATTCATACTGCTAAAACACATTTATAACATTTTACCTACACAAAAAGACATAATAACACATTATGAAAATACTAAAATAGTTTATGAAAAACATTCTATTACTTTAGTGCACTCTAGTGAGCACAATCGAAACCTATCCAATACTGTCCTCTATCGTCTGATACGTAAACTACGTGTGCGTCCAGTCTCGCGTCACCATCTGTCACTATCCACCTCTGAGACACATCTCCCACTTAAAAGGCAGGATCGGAATACGGCGCTACGCCTCACCCTGACTTTCTGAATGGCGCCGCTCACTGTGGACGATCTTCATGGTGGGCCAATACTCTTTTAGGCTACTTACCACATTGTGTGCACGTTCCCTGCGGTTATCGGACTGCAGAATCGGTGGACCACCAAGCAATGTAAATACGTCGATGAGATTGTAGGCCCATTCTTCCGCTCTCTTTGATTTCAGAGACCTGAGAACTATAAATTTAATGAGATGAAACTGGTAGACCATTATAAACTTGTTTCCTCTATCAGGATAGGACTGAGATAGGACTGAAAATCGATGATATCGACCTAACAATGGGAACTGAACTCCGAAAAAAACTGTTGGCTTGACCACAATACCTTTTTAACACCATTTAGTTCCTTCTGGCAAGGATCACAAAGGTGAATGTACAGCTCAGTATCACTACGGTTAATGATCTTATACTTGGATGAAAGTTCTTTCGACATTATTTCCTGCATTCTATGACAAATAACCAAATGGGCCTTAAGGAGGATGTCAAATAACTCGGAATCTGCGACGGAAAACAGAATAGCACTCGTGTATTCTTTAACAGAATACATCAACTTAGAGTTATTCTCACCACTAGTACTTCATAGCGTTTCAGTAGCCAATAGTCCCGTGATTCCTTCCTCATGGTCGTCTTAGTCTTTTCCACATCGTTGACTAACTTTTGGTAACTTTTTTCGTTTAAGAAAACACAGTTTTTAGCAGAATTGAGTCTTACATGACACAATTCATCGTAGAACCGTCGTTGCATACCAGCATGGCATGTCCCTGTCTTGTCGCTACATTCCATTCGGACATGATAATTGAAGAACAACAGGAAGCGATGATAGGAGAGCGTCTGGGGAACTACAGCCGGAGAACTGATATGGCGGTATCCATGGCGTGATAGTTGAACGTCATACTATATGCTTTCTTCGCAACCATGAAACAAAGACCCTAACACTACCGTAAACAATGGCGGCGGGAAAAAATGGCGGAATGAGGCGTATTATATACTTTACCAGCAGACAATCCCGCAAAGTACGCGTATACAGTGCCTAGTCGATGAAAAAATATGTCTTTTCATATATTGACGTTCGATTTTAGGCAGTATACACATTACCTAGGCATTCTATAGAATGCAGTGTTTCACACAATGCCGGTTCTTATACAGGGTGTTACAAAAAGGTACGGCCAAACTTTCAGGAAACATTATTCACACACAAAGAAAGAAAATATGTTATGTGGACATGTGTCGGGAAACGCTTACTTTCCATGTTAGAGCTCATTTTGTTACATCTCTTCAAATCACATTAATCATGGAATGGAAACTCACAGAAACAGAACGTACCAGCGTGACTTCAAACACTTTGTTACAGGAAATCTTCAAAATGTCCTCCGTTAGCGAGGATACATGCATCCACCCTCTGCCACATGGAATCCCTGATGCGCTGATGCAGCCCTGGAGAATGGCGTATTGTATCACAGCCGTCCACAATACGAGCACGAAGAGTCTCTACATTTGGTACCGGGGTTGCGTAGACAAGAGATTTCAAATGCCCCCATAAATGAAAGTCAAGAGGTTTGAGGTCAGGAGAGCGTGGAGGCCATGGAATTGGTCCGCCTCTACCAATCCATCGGTCACCGAATCTGTTGTTGAGAAGCGTACGAACACTTCGACTGAAATGTGCAGGAGCTCCATCGTGCATGAACCACATGTTGTGTCGTACTTGTAAAGGCACATGTTCTAGCAGCACAGGTAGAGTATCCCGCATGAAATCATGATAACGTGCTCCACTGAGCGTAGGTGGAAGAACATGAGGCCCAATCAAGACATCACCAACAATGCCTGCCCAAACGTTCACAGAAAATCCGTGTTGATGACGCGATTGCAGAATTGCGTGCGGATTCTCGTCAGCCCACACATGTTGATTGTGAAAATTTACAATTTGATCACGTTGGAATGAAGCCTCATCCGTAAAGAGAACATTTGCTCTGAAATGAGGATTGACACATTGTTGGATGAACCATTCGCAGAAGTGACCCGTGGAGGCCAATCAGCTGCTGATAGTGCCTGCACACGCTGTACATGGTACGGAAACGACTGGTTCTCCCGTACCACTCTCCTTACAGTGACGTGGTCAACGTTACCTTGTACAGCAGCAACGTCTCTGACGCTGACATTAGGGTTATCGTGAACTGCACGAAGAATTGCCTCGTCCATTGCAGGTGTCCTCGTCGTTCTAGGTCTTCCCCAATCGCGAGTCATAGGCTGGAATGTTCCGTGCTCCCTAAGACGGCGATCAATTTCTTTGAACGTCTTCCTGTCGGGACACCTTGTTCTGGAAATGTGTCTCGATACAAACTTACCGCGCCACGGCTATTGCCCCCCGCTAATCCATACATCAAATGGGCATCTGCCAACTCCGCATTTGTAACCATTGCACTGACTGCAAAACCACGTTCGTGATGGACACTAACCTTTTGATGCTACGTACTGATGTGCTCAATGCTACTACTGTAGAGCAATGAGTCGCATGTCAACACAAGCACCGAAGTCAACATTACCTTCCTTCAATTGGGTCAACTGGCGGTGAAAGTAGGAAGTACAGTACATACTGACGAAACTAAAATGAGCTCTAATATGGAAATTAAGCGTTTCCGGACACGTGTCCACATAACATCATCTCTTTATTTGTGTGTGAGGAATGTTTCCTGAAAGTTTGGCCGTACTTTTTTGTAACACCCTGTATATACGGCATTAGTCATAAATACAAGAAGTTGTCAGCTCTGAAATATAATAGTGGGTTACCAAAGATTATCTTATTCTTTTCAAGTTATAACACAACCGGCTACTACTAAATTAAAAATACACTGATAATGTTATTCTTGCGTAAGGATACTTAAATGACAGCGATCGTGCGTAACAGTTATCGGACTGTTTTTGTTTATCTTCGTCTGAGCTGTCATCTCCATCGGCTCTATTGACGTCTACCTGTACTCTGTATTTTATATTTATATAGTCATCGTGAACTTCAATAATTCGTAAGCAATCGTCCGAATCTACCTCTTCATGTCTTCTAAAAAACTCATCGCGACCATATGTCTTTTCTTACGACTAATCTTAGTGTTACTGTCAGCTCGCAGAATTTGCGCACTCCCTTTAGCTCACTGTTGCCTCCTCGTTACTAACTGGTGCTCGCGAACTTTGCGCGTCACTAAATATTTGCATTTTCTCCTTGCTGTCGGTCAACGTCCTGTTCTCGACGTCCCTTTTTCTCCTTTCACTGCCACATAACCATCTCATCACATAATTCCTTTTGAAATCCTCCCACTCGGTTTTTTAGCCCTTGGTGCCGATTATCGATTTTTCGCAATTTTCAATCCCTGACAACTCACTTACGCAAATTTTATCATTATCTGAACTGTTGTCGGTGCGTCCGCAGCTCGTGGTCGTGCGGTAGCGTTCTAGCTTCCCACGCCCGGGTTCCCGGGTTCGATTCCCGGCGGGGTCAGGGATTTTCTCTGCCTCGTGATGACTGGGTGTTGTGTGCTGTCCTTAGGTTAGTTAGGTTTAAGTAGTTCTAAGTTCCAGGGGACTGATGACCATAGATGTTAAGTTCCATAGTGCTCAGAGCCATTTGAACCATTTGTTGTCGGTGCGTTTTATGTTGTACGTAGTCGTTATCTGCTGCAGAGCGCTCATCGTATTCTACTGTGACGTCCTCGTTCTGTTCTGCTGCCGTAACTACAGCTTCAACACGGACAGCTGATACATATGATTTATTCGGTACTGGCGGGCGACCTTTCTGCCAGCAAGTACACATTTCATGGGCTGACTGCCGTGGCCGGCCGCGCTGGTCTAGCGGTTCTAGGCGCTCAGTCCGGAGCCGCGTGACTGCTACGGTCGCAGGTTCGAATCCTGCCTCGGGCATGGATGTGTGTGATGTCCTTAGGTTAGTTAGGTTTAAATAGTTCTAAGTTCTAGGGGACTGATGACCATAGATGTTAAGTCCCATTTTAATTTGACTGCCGTGCCTCATTCCTGAACTCACCTGTCGCTTTGCTTGCAGTGGCCTGCGGTGCTTCGCAGCTGCTCTCTCGTGAGCTAATTCATTACGTCTCTGCCGGTATTGTTTCTTATGCCCGGGCCGTGAAAATCTGTCCGCATTATTTTTGCCCGAAAGTTACGCAGTCCTCAGTTTTCCGCGTTGTTGCTGTCGTGGTAATGTCGCGATTGAAAATTTTCAAATGTGCGTGCATTCCCAAGGGACCAAACTGCTGAGGCCATCGGTCCCTAGACTTACACACTACTTAAACTAACTTAGACTAACTTATGCTAAGGACAACATACACACACACACACACACACACACACACACACACATGCCCGACGGAGGACTCGAACCTCCGGCGCGAGGGGCCGTGCGATTAGTGACACGGTGTCTCTAACCACGCGGCTACTTCGCGGGACGTAATGTTGCGATGCAAATCCTCTTCCGCGAACGCTGAAGTACTTCGACCTCTGCCCCTGCCCCTGTCTCGTAGAACGATATTAACGTGATACCGATCGCCGTCATTTTGTTCATTGTCATTGGGGTTAACCCTGTCGCTACTACTCTGGCGATAATCACGATTACTTCGGCAATGATGTTCATCTTCTACTTTTTCTAGAAACGCAGAAAAGTTTTTGTGATTTCTTCCTATCTATGTCTTCGAATCCTCTACATTTTCCATAGCTCCCAAATAATCTAGGATTCGGATCGTCTACTTCTTAAGTATGTTAATTTTCGGTACCAGAGTTCACAGAAATTTTTCATTTTGTTTCTGTCCCTACTGTCATACAATCTGGCCATTATGGATTCTCGACATGAACAAACTTATTTTTGTTCTGACCAGTATTCCTCTGTGAACTTCAGTTTGAATTCAATAAACGTCATTTGATCGGTGTTCACATTTAGTCTCCATTGTTTAGCATCACCTGCTAATGCACTAATGACTACGTTAATCTTTTACTGATCTGTCAAATATTCAGGAAAGATCCCTTCATACTTTTTTCAGAAAATCCAATTGTTGCCAGCCAGTATGTGTTTTGGCAGGATTAAAGCATTCCTCACCCTCCAATAGTTTGGTATGAGGTATTCTACACTCCTGGAAATTGAAATAAGAACACCGTGAATTCATTGTCCCAGGAAGGGGAAACTTTATTGACACATTCCTGGGGTCAGATACATCACATGATCACACTGACAGAACCACAGGCACATAGACACAGGCAACAGAGCATGCACAATGTCGGCACTAGTACAGTGTATATCCACCCTTCGCAGCAATGCAGGCTGCTATTCTCCCATGGAGACGATCGTAGAGATGCTGGATGTAGTCCTGTGGAACGGCTTGCCATGCCATTTCCACCTGGCGTCTCAGTTGGACCAGCGTTCGTGCTGGACGTGCAGACCGCGTGAGACGACGCTTCATCCAGTCCCAAACATGCTCAATGGGGGACAGATCCGGAGATCTTGCTGGCCAGGGTAGTTGACTTACACCTTCTAGAGCACGTTGGGTGGCACGGGATACATGCGGACGTGCATTGTCCTGTTGGAACAGCAAGTTCCCTTGCTGGTCTAGGAATGGTAGAACGATGGGTTCGATGACGGTTTGGATGTACCGTGCACTATTCAGTGTCCCCTCGACGATCACCAGTGGTGTACGGCCAGTGTAGGAGATCGCTCCCCACACCATGATGCCGGGTGTTGGCCCTGTGTGCCTCGGTCGTATGCAGTCCTGATTGTGGCGCTCACCTGCACGGCGCCAAACACGCATACGACCATCATTGGCACCAAGGCAGAAGCGACTCTCATCGCTGAAGACGACACGTCTCCATTCGTCCCTCCATTCACGCCTGTCGCGACACCACTGGAGGCGGGCTGCACGATGTTGGGGCGTGAGCGGAAGACGGCCTAACGGTGTGCGGGACCGTAGCCCAGCTTCATGGAGACGGTTGCGAATGGTCCTCGCCGATACCCCAGGAGCAACAGTGTCCCTAATTTGCTGGGAAGTGGCGGTGCGGTCCCCTACGGCACTGCGTAGGATCCTACGGTCTTGGCGTGCATCCGTGCGTCGCTGCGGTCCGGTCCCAGGTCGACGGGCACGTGCACCTTCCGCCGACCACTGGCGACAACATCGATGTACTGTGGAGACCTCACGCCCCACGTGTTGAGCAATTCGGCGGTACGTCCACCCGGCCTCCCGCATGCCCACTATACGCCCTCGCTCAAAGTCCGTCAACTGCACATACGGTTCACGTCCACGCTGTCGCGGCATGCTACCAGTGTTAAAGACTGCGATGGAGCTCCGTATGTCACGGCAAACTGGCTGACACTGACGGCGGCGGTGCACAAATGCTGCGCAGCTAGCGCCATTCGACGGCCAACACCACGGTTCCTGGTGTGTCCGCTGTGCCGTGCGTGTGATCATTGCTTGTACAGCCCTCTCGCAGTGTCCGGAGCAAGTATGGTGGGTCTGACACACCGGTGTCAATGTGTTCTTTTTTCCATTTCCAGGAGTGTTTATTTGACACAACTGGCCTTGTCTCGTTTTATTTTCTAAGCTACAAATTTTGTCTTGATTTGTGAAGTGTTTTGGTCACACTTCTGTTAGTAAATCTTTACATGTTATTTCTATTTCTTTCTAAGAATCAACCACCGTCTTTCTCAAATGTGAGATTTCGTTTCAACATTCGTCAACAATATCGGTTTTCAGACCGAAGACCTCTTCGTCCACTTTCGCTACTACTAAAGGTTCTCACGTTTCTTGTATCTTTGTCATTTCTAAATAACACCTTTCGTTGATATCTTGATCTATCCTTACATAATGACACACTACTATTTATGGAATTTATTTCAAGTTTTATGTCTTGGATTACAGTACTCAAAACACCTACTTTTTTGTATGTTGTCTCAATCCCTTTACTCATCTTTATTACCCTGTGTTTTCGTTTGATTCTCAAGGCTACTATTTTGAAATTTCAGTTGATTATTGAAGCTACTAACTGTGTTTTGAGTTGATTAACAAGACCACTAACTTGTGCCTTAATTTATCTGTTAATGCTGCTACCTTGTGCTTTAATTTGTGTAGATAAAATTTTAAACGTATCGTTCACGCTCAAAGGTTTTTGGCTGCCTTTATCTATCTTCATGTTCTGATTTCACCTCGTGTTTCTCAAGCGGATGTTTTCTATTTGTGGCAAACTGAACAGGTCAACCTATTCATTTGCATAACCTCTGTTTTCCAAGTAATCTTTCCCCTTTATTCCGTCCTGTAGTTCCTGTTTTCTTTGTGACGGGCTCATAAGCTGAATCTGATCAGTTGCGTACGCGTGATATGCTGCTTAAGCCAACTGCCGTTTTGTGGCTCTACCTGGGTGTTCATTTTGGTACCTGCTGCTGGACTCCATGATGTTTCCCGGTACGCCCTGTGCTCCCTCTCTTGTTCATTTCGGTCTACTACTGTTTTTGTACGCATTTTAATGCCGAATATGAATTACAGTTTACTTTATAAACACGCGCAATACTCAATGTTATTTGCTTTATTGAATTTACTGCAAGTTCGTGCCACTGGACGTTCAGTGTTCCTAATATGTTTGTTTCACGCTTAGGAGATATGATACAGTCTGTATTTAACTGTGTGAGAAGTTAATGTCTTGTCATGCGGCGCAACTTGTAACTCTACCGGCTGCTACTAAATTACCAATACGCCGATAATGTTGCTCTTATGCAAGGATACTTATTTAGTCGTGATCGTGTGTAATGGAACTGTGTCGGACTGCTTTTGTTTCTCTTAAGATTTCTGTTGCAAGGGAACAGTAGCAGAACAAACGGGAACCGAATCAAGGTGATCAAATAAACTGTACTAATTAGCCAAATGTTTACCAAGTACTAGCATGGTTCATAAAGCAAGGTAACTATTGGGACTGAATCTACTTGATAATGAAATTCTGTATAACTAATAAGATACAAGGCTTCAGCGCAATTCAGCAAGTAATGCACCAGTGGTTTGTCATGAACAACACAGGATTAGTATTAATATATGCAAGCAACAACTGGCTCTAAGTGGCATTTACTATTTGTACATTACAGTAGGAAGCTATTGAATATTACAGATAAATGATTACTAATGATGGAGACTACTGAATTGGACAAGGGGTTCTTTTGTCTGTTTAGGTTTTGGAAATTACAACTACTGAAAGAGTTTTCAAGTAATTGTGCCATTTGTACTGGTTATTATTTGTACTCTCAAGCGGCATTCACTTCCTTATACTATTTAGCTCAGAAGGAACACGGAATATCTGAATCTACTGTAGTTTGAATAGTTGTAGCTATTTGCCTACTATAGTACACACAAGTTAGTGTATTATGAAATTTAAATGTAGCTCATCTGTTAACATGGAGGCTCAGAAACTCGTCTACCAGAAGATGCAAATATATCCTGAACATTTTAGTCATAACACAATATTAGAAACACTGTTAACTACATAATACATGACATTATAAACACTGTTATTTCAATAAGAAGAATCTTTAAATTGAATACTTTAAATCTTCTCTTAGTAACTGTACTTTGATGAAAGTTGAACTATCTTTTCATGAAAATCATGTGGAGTATTTCAAAACTATTGTTCACTAAATAATTATGTACTTTACTACTCCGCAGAGTTTATTAACTTTTCTAAAGCGATGTAATTGCTTTCTAATTCAATAAAATAGGATATTCGGAATTACTGTAGCGCTTGGGATAGGACACTGTATTGGTAAATGACTTAGGGTACAACACAGTGGCTGAACACAAAGTTTACAAAACAAACTTATTATTGAAAAGGAAACCACATAACTGGTCTATCCAGTTATACAGTACTCAACTGATAATTTGGGATGAAGTTGGTGGCAGTGTCGATCTCCTGTGCCATTCCAAAAAGGCGGTAAAAGTATCCATGGCTCTTGCTATGTAACAAGCTCTGAAAATTCCGTTATTAGGGTCGGATTTTTGTAGTACGGATGTAACCAAAGTATACCATGAATAATAAACCAAATTACGTCTACATCCAAGGCTACTGATGCTATGTTATATAACCCTGCCTCGTTCAGTTCACAAGATGCGAACACTTTGCTTGCTAGCCACCGACTGACTCATGCCACAGAGAAGCTTAGCAGATGGACCGCCAGATCCAGCTCTTCTATTCCCGCCAACCCAGTCTCGTTGCAGAGGGACTTCCCTATATGCCCTTTGCATTAACCAGTATTACAAGTAAAGTTTTAACATTTCCATTCTTTCACAGTATATTACTTTAGAAATTACGTCCATAGATTAATTACAATTACATAAATGGCTATAACAATGAATAAAACATTTACATAGATGTTACATCAAAATGCTTCGTGATACAGAAGTCTCACTGAGTAAAAAGAAAGAAGTCAGATAAAAAAAATATAGGTGTTATTGATAATAGTGTTTCAAAGCGAGCAAATAATTACAACAGAAACCAAAGATTATTCACCAGAATGACTCCACAAATTGTACTTAATGAGAGAAACACGCCATTTTAAATGTCTGTACATACACCTAAGATACAAGCATTCAGTTGGAAGCAGTAAACAAGATCAGAGATTTTAACGGGAGAGAGGTTAGTGTTTTGCATACTTTGGTTATAGTTTGTTTTCAGAAAATTACAGTGACATTGACTCCAAAATTAAATCATTATGTAGTTTATGCGATACAATTATAAGAAACTCAGTTCGTAAAATCAGTATTAAGTCAGTGGTAGTCCGCCTCGATAGCTGAGTGGTCAGCGCGACGGGATGCCGTGCGAAGGGGACCGGGTTCGATTCCCGGCTGCGTGGGAGATTTTCTCCGCTCAGGGACTGGTGTTGTCTTCATCATCACATCATCCCCATCGTCACGCAAGTCGCCGAAGTGGCGTTAACTAAAAAGATTTGGGCTATGCGAACGGTCCACCCGATGGGAGGCCGTAGCCACACGACATTTCAGTCAATGATAAATTTTTATAGAACTGTTACAATTCTGTATAGAGTATTGATTGGACCCTGACAGAAAATTAGAAATATAGGCAGCGGAAATGAGGTTTAGGATATACCACAACTTCTGATATCCTAAATGAAGGTATAGAACTCGGGTAAGGTATGAACGATATACTGGAAGAAATTGAAGCCTACTGGATAAAATGGTTAAATCATGTTGAGATTACCCGGTAGTAGATATAAAAAAAGACTTATGGTTATAAAGCTGTTGGGAAAAGTTGTGAAGAAATACCACGGGAAAGATGGAAAGTCTATTTTTGAGATTCTTGAAAACGGAGTAGTATTAACAAGACTAATTCTTGATTTTTATGCGCCTGCAATACCATTCTTATAATGATTAAACATTTTTAAATTTTCGTGTCCTTATTTTACATTTCACATTCTCAAGCTTCTAACCGGTTTAAACCTGCCGCTTGTTAAGTTATACGCCCTTCCATGTGATATATTTTCATTTAGACTGGTTCCGCTCTTGTGCCGAAAATACTATTGGATTGTATCTGTACAGATGAAGACAGGGAGACATGGGATATTTATACTTAATCCTCACAACGTTTCTAGCTTTACTCGAAGACTAGTCGCGAGAGCGCAGATTTGAGTAAGGGATTACGAAAGGAGCAATATCTTTGCAATAATTCGGTCGCTTCCCTTACCGGCCTATCCAGAGAACATCAGCCCCTGGGATGGTTTCTCTTTCTGAGGGACTGCGTCGTTTGCATAAACTACTTCCTCCGGAAAGTTTACCGATTCTTTATCAAGTTTTAACTGTTTTGTTTTCTCCGGTGTCTCTTTCCAGCTCGAAACGCTATCCGCAGCTTTTTTCCTCGGGTAAGAGCTCGCAGGTAGAAATCTAATAACGAAATGTTACTTAGCCGTAATAGGAGATGCTTTTTGAAGTTATTTTATGTCGACCTGACCTTTTCGTTTTAAATATTTCAATTCTAATAGAGAAATATGGACCTTTAGCTGTTGGTTTCCAGCGTACGTCAGCTCCTCACCAATGAACAAGACTGTTCCCGCTTAACCTACCTACTATTTAAGCCTCATTTGGTGAGGATATGCATGTTCTCCATCATAGTCCACACGTCTCATTCATACAATGCTGTGCTCCACACGAACATTCTCACAAGTTCATATCTCAATTTCAGGCCAATGTTTAATACTAGCAGACGTGTTTCCATTTTGATAGTGTTGACTGGATACAGTAACTTTGTGGAAATTTTGAATTTACAGCGAGCGGAAAATTATCTACAATTTGTACATAAACCACACAGCAGCGCTAGCAGATGAAAGGGTGACAGTAATAGAGTGATTTAGCCTTACCCTGATTTGCAAGATCAGTTGAAGTGAAAAGACAGTGCCCTGAAAAGAAAACTTGATATGAACATCAACAGAATGGAAACAAAGTAATTAGATTAGAAAATGACACGATAAATGTGATAGATAAGTTCTGCTATTTGGACGGCAAAATAATTGAAGATAGCAGAAGAGGATATCAAATGTAGAATGGCAATAATAAGAAAAGATTCTTCTGAGAAAGAGTGATACATTAGCATCTAATAAAAATTTAAGTGCTAGGAAGTAATTTCTGAAAGTACTTACCTGGGGATTTTAATGAATTTGAACCGTGGTCGAGAGGGTACAGACAAGAAGACGGTAGACGCTTTTGAAATGTGGTGCTGCAGAGGAATACTGGAGAGTAGACAGCTAGATTGTATACCTAATGAATCATTCGAGGGAGTAAAGAGCTTTGTGACGCAATTTTTAAAAGAAAGGGATCGGTTAATAGAACACATCCTCAGGCATCGAGGAATAAATAGTTTAGTAATAGGACGGTTAAAATTGTAGAGGGAGATCAAGGCTTGAATACAGAAAATGAGTTCAAGTGGATTTATGTCACAATGGCTACGAAGCGACTTGTACAGGATAGACTAGCGTGGGGGACTGCAATAAAACTGTCTTCGGACTGGTGGCCGCAACAATAATCGTTTGTGAGATTATTTAACCGGACGTGGCTTACCCTTTATACTAAGGTAATCACAGCAACGTAAAAACATACGCAAACGATGAACAGACTATAGCTTGTGATTATGGATACAGTTTCTTGCTGGCAGTCCGCGTTTCGTATTGGTTGAAGCAGTGATCTTTAATTTCCTGAAGGCGCTTGATATAGTTCCTCACGAACAAAACATAATTCGAAGCATCATATCAGCTCTCCCTGTTCGTCCATGAGATCCTGAAAGCATTAGCAGTAGATACAGGCGGCCAGGTTGACTCCGTGTCACTTGATTTCAACAAGGCGTTCGATACAGGTCCGCAATGTCGCCTAACGAACGAAATACTGAATACCAGACCAGCTGTGCAACTGGACTGAAGAGTTGCAAATAGAACACAGAATGTCATTCTTAAGAGAGAAATCTTCAGCCTTTAACAAAAATAAATAAATAAATAAATATATATATATATATATATATATATATATATATATATATATTGTAAAAAATGAATGGATGAAAATGGGGAAGAAATGGCTTTAAACATTTTTGTTATTTACTCTTTCAGTACGAACTTTGTTGTAGAACCCCTTATTTACGTGTGGTAACAAAAATTCATTTAGACAGAATTAAGCACATTTAAAATTACGTGAACCTTAGCAACCCTCTCATACTGATAAATTCATACTAACTGATTAATAACATTTATTTGAAAATTGTATAAATTTTTTACGTATTTCGGCCTTGGCACACATTTTCTAAATGCAGTGGTTTTTTAAATATTTACTGAATTCTTTCCCGGCGTTAGCTATGGAACACAAGACTGTCTCTGTTAGCATAAAATGGTTAAATATTGCCAAGCTGACCTGAACGTTTAATTATCATTGACAAAACACACTTCACTATATGTTTAAGTTATTTGCTTTAGAAATTGAAAGAACCAACAGATTAACAACTTCAACGTTAATTATGCGCCTATGAATGCACAAATGTAAAACCAGTAATAAATTCAGTCAGCCTCAGGATCGCTGTAAAAGAAAAATATTTCGTAATTCACTGCTAATTTCACCTGCTCCCGATTTATGGGTTTGGTTAATTTTATAGCAGAACAATTTTTAAAATGTGCCGCCGCTGCAAATCGTTCGGTCGCGGCACAGCCCAGCAACACCAACGATAATCGCTAAAAATGCTGAAAATTCTTTAAAGAAATATTATAGATGACATGGGCAAACTAATTTACATTAGTGATACACAATTTTGATAAATTATAATGTATTTAGACCACAACAATAATTAAAATTACACACCTTTACAATTTCTCCTCTAATGGCGGCTAAAGATAGATACAGACAAAAGAAGTCTACTCATTCATAAAATGCTACGTCACAGGTTCCTCTCTCTCTCTCTCTCAGCTCTCGAGGAAGACGACAAAGAATGCACATTATGTATTCCTATTTATACTATTGCTGATTGTGAATGTCTCTTTGTAATCTTACAACATTATTTTCCTCTGTGGCTGTATTTTACATTTTTTTCATCGCAGATATTAACATATTTCGTAATTACATTATGAGTATAGAAATATTACAATCATAAATACATCGAGAATATTATTACAGAAAATATTACAATATAACGAACGTCCTTTATACAAAATTAAATAATATTTTTTTGCTAAACAATTACAGTACATACGAATTGCTTCATAGCGGCGTACATAGTACAGTTAAATGTCATTTCATTTTATTAATAGTGTGTGTGCTGCCAGGGAATGTTACAAGACGTAAAAGTAACTTCGGACATAATCGAAGAAGATGTTATAGAACTGTTACTATCCAGTCGTGGACTACGTTGGACGTTCCATGATGCTTTTCCCAAATGATGCTGTTGTATACGGACAAGTCGCAGCGCTGGAAAATTGCAGACTTACAGACAAACGATGCGTGGTGCAGGGATTGACAATTTGACTCTCAACATAAACATCTGTGATATACGCCATCTAAGACAAAATATCGGTCAAATGTTTTGCGAAATGACTTGTCTAAAAGTACGAAATAAAATTTAGTAGACAAACATTTGATGTACCGCATTTGCTGTGCATGATTTCGAGCACAACTGAAAGGCGATTGAAATGTTTCTTAATGCCTGTTATTTCTTATCTTCAGATAAATTACTTTACAAAACATTTGCTAGATTTCTTTTTCTTTTATTGGTTTATAATTTTCAAGTTTTATTCGGGTAGCATGATTTTAGTGAAACTTCATTTGCTTTCCTAACGTCTTCTGTTCTCGATTTGTCCTGAATTTAGTACTTGTTTCGGAGGAAACCAATTTGATAGTTAAACATCACACAAATGTAACTTTTGATGCGCAAAATAGCTAGACTTCGAAGAGAAGAAATTTTTGACACTTCATGTAAATGTCTAGCAACCATTGTACATGAAATACACACATGAAAAAAATTTTGCATCACATGGGTTCCGAGAGCTCCGGAACATGTACAGAAAATTGGAATATAGATCAACATAAATATAATTTCCGCCCTCTTTATTTTTCATGAAAACCACATATTGCATGTTGTACCACCGTACAGCGAGACCTTCAGAGGTAGTGGTCCAGATTGCTGTGCACACCGGTACCTCTAATACTCAGTAGCACGTACTCTTGCATTGATGAAAGCCTGTGTTTTTTGTGGCATACTATCCACAAGTTCATCAAGGCACTGTTGGTCCAGATTGTTCCACTCCTCAACGGCGATTCGGCTTGGACCCCTAAGAGTGATTGGTGGGTCACGTCGTCCATAAACAGCCCCTTTCAATCTATCTCAGGCATGTTCGATAGGATTCATGTCTGGAGAACATGCTGGCCACTCTAGTCGAGCGATGTCGTTATCCTGGAGGAAGTCATTCACAAGATGTGCACGATGGGAGAGCGAATTGTCGTCCATGAAGACGAATGCCTCGCCAATATGCTTCCGATATGGTTGCACTATCGATCGGAGGATGGCATTCACGTATCGTACAGCCGTTACGAAGCCTTCTATGACCACCAGCGACGTACGTCGGCCCCACATAATGCTACATCAAAACAGCAGGCAACCACCACCTTGCTGCACTCGGTGGACAGTGTGTCCAAGGCGTTCAGTGTGACCGGGTTGCTTCCAAAAACGTCTCCGATGATTGTCTGGTTGAAGGCATATGCGACACTAATCGGTGATCTGTAGCGCGCTGCATGGTGTCGTGGTTGCAAAGATGGACATCGCCGTGGACGTCTGGAGTGAAGTTGCGCATCATGCAACATATTATGCACAGTTTTAGGCGTAACACGAGATCCTGTGGTTGCACCAAAAGCATTATTCAACATAGCGGTCATCCACTGCAGTAGTAGCCTTTGGGCGGTTTAAGCGAGGCATGTCATCGACAGTTCCTGTCTCTCTGTATCTCCTCCATGTCCGAACAACGTCGCTTTCGTTCGCTCCGAGAAGCCTTGACATTTCCCTTGTTGAGAGCCCTTCCTGGCACAAAGTAACAATGCGGACGCGATCGAACTGCGGTGTTGACCGCCTAGGCATGGTTGAACTACAGACAACACGAGCCGTGTAGCTCCATCCTGGTGGATCGGCTGTCAGACCCCCTCTGTCTAATAGGCGCTGCTCGTGCATGGTTGGTTACGTCTTTGTGCGGGTTTAGTGACATCTCTTAACAGTCAACGGGACTTCGTCTGTGATACAATACCCACAGTCAACGTCTAGCAGATGGTTCAAATGATTGTGAGCAATATGGGACTTAACTGCTGAGGTCATCAGTCCCCTAGAACTTAGAACTACTTAAACATAACTAACCTAAGGACATCACACGTCGATGCTCGAGGCAGGATTCGAACCTGCGACCGTAGCGGTCGCGCAGTTCCAGACTGTAGCGCGTGGAACCGCTCGGCCACTCCAGCCGGCCAACGTCTATCGTCAGGAGTTCTGGGAACCGGGGTGACGCAAAACTTTTTTTGATATGTGTATTTCAGTTTCCGCTGAAGTCACGAAGTAAGTTGTTTTTAATTACCCTGACTGTTTTCAAGCACTTAAGTTTTTTTCAGAACTATCCCTTTTGATGGTTTGATACCTCTCTTCAGTTTCCTACGCTTCGTTTGCATATTAAATTTTGGACAGAAACCCATTGAATAGTTCATAGGGCATCTTGCTTCCGCTCCCCTCAACCAATTGATCAAACAGACAGAAAGACCAATTCTTGTATGATTACACGATTGCAGAAAAATCAATGGACGCAGCTGCGTCCATTAAATATCTAGGAGTATGCGGACAGGGCGAATTAAAGTGGAACGATCAGATAAAATTAATTTCAGGAGTAGCAGATGCCAGACTGAGGTTGATTGGTAGATTACCTCAGGAAGTGCAGTCCGCCCACAAAGAAGGTAACTTACAATACCCTCGTTCGACCAATACTTGAATATTGCTTGTCGGTATGAGATCCATACCAGTTAGAATATACAGATAAAACAGAGAAGATCCAAAGAAGAGCAGCGCGTTTCCTTACAGTTTCGTTTAGTAAGTGCGAAAAGTGTCAGAGATGTTTACGAAATTCCAGTGGCAGGCACTTACAGGGAGGCGTTGTTCATCACGATGTGGTGTACATTTAAAAAAGAGTGTACATTCGTAGGACATTTAGCCGCTATGTTACTTCCTCCCACATATGTTTCGCAGAAAGACCGTGAAGATGAAATGAGAGATATTAGAGCTGACACAAAGACTTGTCAAAAATCGCTCTTACCGCGCAGTTTTCGGAATCGGAACAGAAAAGTGGCTAGTGACAGTTGTACACGAAGTACCCTCTACCTCGTTTAACAACGTTTGTTGCAGAATGCAAATTCAGGCCGGCCGCTGTGGCCGAGCGGTTATAGGTGCTTCAGTCTGGAACCGCGCGACCGCTACGGTTGCAGGTTCGAATCTTGCTTCGGGCATGGATGTGTGTGATGTCCTTAGGTTAGTTAGGTTTAGGTTTAAGTAGTTCTAAGTTCTAGGGGACTGATGACCTCAGATGTCAAGTCCCATAGTGCTCAGAGCCATTTGAGCCATTTTTTATAAATGCAGTTGTAGATGTAGGTGTAGATAGACATTGCCTTCATTTGACGGGAACTGGTCGTAAGTCAGACGCGCTACGTGGGACACCGTTTTCTATAGTTGTAGAAATTAACTCACAGTTGCGAGTTGTCTACCTAACGGTCTGCAGCAATAATAACTCATTTTCAGTATTTCATATAATTATTGACCGAATTTAAAAATTTTAAATGCTCTTCTAATCCACACATTAAAAGGTATGATCTTACGTCGAATGTTCAAGTCAATAAGTGAAGTATTATAGTTAGGAACTATATATTTCTTGGGGCAGCGCAATTCACGGCGCGCAAATTACCCAATCTGTATTCATCCAGTATTTGAGAATGTGAGCACTTCAGCAATTTCCAAGAAATTTCACGCATAATTTCCAACATTTACCAAACTACCCCAGAAAACAATGAAGGTAAGGAAGTTTATCGCTTACTACGTTTCCGCTGTTCGTGAAGTAAAACTCCATCAATAGGAAAGACGTTTCAATTTGTTATTTCGTTTATTACTTCTTTGCTATCAATGTTATTTGCACCCATTCTGAAGACAGTTCCATATATAACACTGTGTGGATTTGTAAAATTATGTCATTTTACGACACACAGTTCGAGAGATATAACGTTGTAAATATTGAGGTGCATAAAAAACCTGCTTTTGCTTAAAACAAAGTGCAAATTACCCTGTCTAGACTATCACTTTTTTAGTGAGAGCACTTAGCGACTTCCAACAAATTTTAAACAGTATTTCAAATATTTCTTCGACTTTTTTCTCCTACTGCTTAACGTCACATATTTAACCCATAAGTCATTTATAAAGTAATCAGAAGTTTGAAGATCTTTTATATTTGGGAGTTAGATAACTCGGAAATCATGGACAAGGACAACCTTTTTTGCCCTCCAGGCCTGATCAGATACTTCCTTAACCCTCTGCCTACCAGTCAAGTATCTCAGGCCCCTGTTGTTCAAATTGGTGTAAATTTACACTATTTTGAGTACTGATGTCGCGAACGACTTTTTGTAGTATAAATACTTCTAAAATAATATTATTTATTTAAAGTTTACATTTAAAGAAACACAAGTTTTGTGCATTATATGGTGGCTTTTATTCTTATTGCAAATTTGCGCACTGTCTGCAGACAACAGCGGAATGTTCCGATCATACATGTTTGGTGCTGCTGTAACATGTAATCTGACATTTTGTGTCTTTCTTCTCTACACAGTATGCACATCATCTCCTTTTCCTAGCTATTGGTTTCACAGCCCTTCCTCGATCCGGTGCTAGTAATGTGTTCGTTGACGTCTTTACCCCTGCTAGTTGCTTTCCAAATTGGTGATGGGAAGTCCGGCGCCTCATTTTTTTGTTTGTAGCCAGCATCATCCAAATTATGTTTCCATTCATTACACTTACATAGTTCATGGTGAAGAAAACCATCAGCGGCCAGCGCTTTGCTTTCTCTTCATACTGTAGCATCGCGCCTTTTAGTCTATGGTGTCAACGCCACACTTTGTGGCATTGTATGTCATTATAGCTTGACGCTGCTTTACTTGCAATGATGACACTTTTGGTTGGCCATGAAAAGAGCTAAGGACGGTAGCAATTTTCTTTTTATTGGGAACATAAGGGACTATCATCACAACTGGCTGAAAACCAAGGAATGCAGAGTATACTTCACGCCCTTTACGTGTAATTAAAGCGGCAGGTAATTCACCTTTGTTTTCTCGGATAGTACCGATTAGTATAAGATCTTTTGATTACAAATAATGAGCTAAATAGAGAGATGTGGAAAAATTATCACAGGTGGTATTACGTCCAGGCTGTTCAGGTTCAATCACCAGGGTTTTCAGACGCTCTGTCCAAGTCGGACGGCTCTGGTGCTTCCTCCTTCCCCAAATACAGTTTGATCTTCCAGCAGTAACTTATTGCACTGTCACAACTCCCAGGTCTTTATTCCGTATCTACCAAGTTTTGATGAGATGTATTGTCCATACGGTCAGCGACCTCGAAATGTGACGAGCCGTTCATCCATGGTCATGCACCATCTTGGAATGTAGGCATCCCTGAGGATAGTTTCCCACGTCTCAAAACATTCCCTTACTGGTTCCCATTTGTCATTTGACCTATGTTCAAGTCAAGCTGCTGTACCATCAAAGCGCAATACCCTCAGAGTAGCTCGGAAGCGGTTGCGAGACACAATTTCATTGAATAGTTGTCGTTCATTATCAGCACTAGAAAGCTGCCCGATATTTTCATTTCTTGACTTGCAAACTCCGGTCAGGATCGGAACATCAAGAAACGTTTCGTTTCATACGTATCTATATTCTCTCAGTCCTCGTAAACCATTCGGCCTTCCTTGTTGGTCCACATACACACTTTCTCAATGAGAGGTACACGAAAGAACACCATAAAACAAAATTCTTCATTATCACTAATCAAATAACTTGTAGGTCCCTGGCCTTCTTTCAATACATCCCCCTGCCAGAGATTCCAGCTTGAGGAGCTGTAGCCCATATTTCATTCCGATTACGAGAAAACAATAAGTCACACTCAACAGAATTTGCACTAAATTGTTCTTCTGCATTTTCCGAAAACGATTCTTCAGGCTCATCATTTTCGTGTAGCTCTGGGTTTTCAGCGATATCTACCTCATTATCGTCATAACTGGAAGATTCAATTTCACTAGATGGGTTTTCAGAGTCAGAAGACTGCTCCAACAATTCCCTTATCTCTTCTGATAGTTCTCTTCCGCGTAAATTTTTCAGTGTGTAGAACAGACCGCTGGTACGAAATAATGCACCAAAATAAACATGTACTTACCACAAGGAAAAATAAGAACGAGAGTCAACAACGGCAAATGACGTAACAGACGTTACGCACACACACATCTGGTTGTTGAAAAATTGCTTCCAAGGCCTCCGAGGCCCGCACGGAAGGAGACGTGCACCAACACTTTAATGCAAAGCCATACGTAAATTTTTATAATTTTTTTCTAAAATCATAACTAACTTACACATTAGAGAAAGTCATAAAATTTCATTAAAATAAATATATAGTTACTAATAGAGAAGCTATGAAATATCACGGACGGACCTCTGAGCCCCGATTGTAGATGAAGTATTAAGCTCACAGGCCGCCTTTTCGCGTGACACAACAGTAGCGCTCCTAGCGCTTCAAGTCAAAACTGGAGCTTCCGTGGCTTTAATGTTTGTTGTGTAACGCACCGATGTGAATTTCGCCCCATTCTGGACAAGAGACTCCAACAAATTATGCCTAAAAGAACACTTATTTTTGAAATAACATTCATTTTATTTTCACCAGTATTTGTTCCGCAGACCGCATTGAACCAATCGCTGGTTGCATCTGCCCCCCCCCCCCCCCCCCCCCTCTCTGCGAAACGCCGTTTACCCAGGCTTCAAATGGCTCTGAGCACTATGGGACTTAACTGCTGTGGTCATCAGTCCCCTAGAACTTAGAACTACTTAAACCTAACTAACCTAAGGACATCACACACATCCATGCCCGAAGCAGGATTCGAACCTGCTACCGTAGCGGTCGCGCGGTTCCAGACTGTAGCGCCTAGAACCGCTCGGCCACTCCGGCCGGCCGGTTACCCAGTTGTTGGCGTGGCGGTGGTTACAACCTACTGAAATAGGAGATAATATAAACGCTTAGGGCACTCCTTTACACATATTTGGGGTTTATGTGACTTGATTCCATTTTATCATAGTATCTCTTTCTGACAATAAACACCAATGTTTTAATTTGCTGCAGGCGGGATGGAGGCACTGTGTTTACGCAGAATTGGAAGCAATTATTTTGCAGAAACGTAGCTGCCTTTGTCGTGAAGAACCTTTGGCCGTAGCTCGCTCCAGCTGATGCAGCGGCCGTCTCCATTAGCTAACAACCTTCGCCTTTTAGTTTCTCTAATTGGCGGCTGGCCTTTAATTAAGGAACGCACATTCCTTGGTAGCCGTTCCGTTTGTTTTGCGTTCCTCGCGCGGGCAGTTACATTAGACGGTAATGGCCGGCAGTGTAGGTGTTTCATGCAGTCGCGTGAGCTCGCACCAGCGGAACGTAACTGCTGCCGTTTAAAGACAATTTGCTTCGTATCGGCGCTAGGCGCTGAATTACCCCTCCCGACACAAAGAAACAAGTTGGAGATTGGTGGCGAGAAACTTCCGTGCATGCAGCTTGGCGACAGACACACATTAGAGATTTCAAAAATTACGTGCCTCGAGTAGCTGAGATAACACATGTATCATGTAATCTGCTAATTTAGCGCTTGCGGAAATTCAGTGTGAAGTATGCAGTATCTTCCTACACAGTACGTTTAAAACAGCTAACATGAATAGTGATACAAATAAAAGGTCCTGGAAGATGTCAAAACAGGGCTCGACAGCTTGTGCAGCAACTACTCCTGCTGTAAAAACATGCGAGTGGCACTCGTTACCACATCTGCAACTCTTATGTCCTTAAGAATTGTGCCTGGCCACGGCAGACAGTGGAACCTAGCCACAATGATGCAAACATCCTAGAAATGCAGACGGTTATCTGTCCGTAAACGACAGTGCACGATACCAATATGTTCCAAAACCCACGCGCAAAAATGCGCTTCTACAAGGGCCTAGCGAGCATCTGTAGACTCATCGGAAGAACGGATGTGCTGCAGCTCTTTTACACTTTTGGATCAAAATCTGAATATTTATAGACTTCCTACAGTCCAGCTAAATCGAGAAAATTGCATGGTTCTTTTATATTAGGCGTGGTCTGGAAAGGACCTTAGGCGGTTTGGTCATGGGAGGCTCCTGAGAAAACCCCCAAAAAACCTTGTTGGGATGGCGACTTCAATCATTTCCACTTATGGCAGATTGTCGAAATTTTTACCGTATGTTCTTAAGATGACGATGTCGGAGAACTTTAAACTTTTTTCGATATCATTGTCCGGTTCCGAGATCCAGAAGTTCAAATTTACCGTACTTAGGCACGTAGAATGTGCTCGTAATATCCGATTTGAGACGTATAGTTTTAACTTACGTAGTGAACACACAGAAAGACATCACCAAACTATGTTTATAGTCAAAGTTTTTGCAGCCAGTAAAATTTTATGACACGCTGTCTCTGTACGTGCACTTCACACCGATACATATGTTCCCAGAATTGTACTGCAGTGAGAAAAAATGGGCTAAAACGTATTATAAAATGCCTGCAAATAACTTGAAATGACTGCCAAAAATTACGTAAAACAGGGAAGACCACAAATTCTGTAATTTTTTCTAGTAATATTTTTACTTTATTAACATAAAAATTATAAGCAGGGCGTGTCGATTAATTACGACCGGTGAGCAAAGTTTCAAGGAAAAATGAAAAGCAAACGATTTTGTGTTAATCTTGTATCATGCGTATTTATTTGTTGTTTAGATGAGTCAAAACTTCTGTGACCTACAGAATTCGTTTTATACAAGCAGCACAGACTGCTGTAGCACCGGGAAAAAAGGCTAATACGTCCCTCTTTAAAAGAGTCTGGCAGGAGAGGCGGGCGGACCAACTGCTCTATCCTCTTTCCGCCTTCCACACCACAAGTTTTGACATGGAAACGTATTTGCAATTTTAGTATGGAAAGACAGCAGCAGAGAGACAGTGACGGTGGAAATGAGTGGAGACAGGAACGGGAGACGCTGGCAGAAAACAGAGAGAGAGATGGGTAAGAGATAGAATCGATGGGAGCAAAAAAGAGATTGGGGACAGTGAAAAACAAAAATACGAGTGAGTGCGACCATTCATAGGCTTGGGAGAGGGGAGGGGGGGGGATGTGGACCCTCCCAGACCAACGAACTGTAATACGTACGAGGGGCGTTCAGAAAGTAAGCTCCGATCCGTCGCGAAATGGAAACGACTATGAAAATCCGATAAAGCTTTGCACAGATGTGTTGGGTAGTGTCTCTAGTATAACCCCAGTTAGCATCACGTCGCTCTTCTCATTTCTGAGCTCGCAGTGAGTGCGTAAAGATGTCTAGAAAATAGTGTCTGCCGCCAAGTACGAGGGCCTGGTGAGAAATTTCGCCTGAAGCTATGCAGCTAACATTACATAACTGTCGTGCTGTTTCTTCTTCAAGACAATTCTCAGCCGCATTCTGCAGGGGCAATGAAGATGCTCCTGCATCGTTTTCAAATGGAAATGTGAGATTACCCACAATACAGTCCGCAATTGTCTCCCCCTGAGTTTCATCTCTGGTCACATGAACCGCTGTCTTTGAAGACAACATTTTGACACAGACAACGAGGTGTAGGCCAGCGTGGAGAATTGGCAGAAAGCACTGGCGGCTGCCTTCTATGATGAGGCTATTGAAAAGTTAGTACAACGCTATGACAAAAGTCTAAGTCAGAACGGCGACTACGTAGAGAAGTAGCTGAAAGGTGTAGCTAATTGTTACAAGTAAAACATTTCTGATGTTCACTGTGGTTTCAATTTTGGCAATCAATCGGAGCTTACTTTCTGAACGGGCCTCGTATGTATAGGGGAGAAAATGAAATTTTTAAGGTGTGGGTTTAGGAGAAAAAGTAAATTGGACCACCAGAATATCTGAGCTGCTGTGGTGGAGACAGTAACAGTGAGAAAGAAAGACGAACATAGAAAGTGTAAGTGAGAGAGGACACAGTTAATCAATAGGAGAAAAAGGAGACATTAGGCGAGACATGTATATACACTATGTGGTCAAAAGTATCCGGACACCTGGTTGAAAATAATTTATAAGTTCGTGGCGGCCTCCATCGGTAGTGCTGGAATTCAATATGGTGTTGGCCCACCCTTAGCCTAGGTGACGGCTTCCACTCTCGCAGGTATACGTTCAATCAGGTGCTGGAAAGTTTCTTGGGGAATGGCAGGCCATTCTTCACGGAGTGCTGCACTGGGGAGAAGTATCGATGAGACCTGGCAAGAAGTCGGCGTTCCAAAACATCCCACAGGTGTTCTATGAGATTCAGGGCAAGACTCTGTGCAGGCCAGTCCATTACAGGGATGTTGCCGTGTAACCACTCCGCCACATGCCGTGCATTATAAACTGGTGCTCGATAGTGTTGAAAGATGCAATCGCCATCCCCGAATTGCTCTTCAACAGTGGGAAGCAAGAAGGTGCTTAAAACATCAATGTAGGCCTGTGCTTAGATAGTGCCACGCAAAACACCAAGGTGTGGAAGCCCCCTCCATGAAAAACATGACCACACCATAACACCACCGCCTCCGAATTTTACTGTTGGCACTACACGCGCTGTCAGATGACGTTCACCGGGCATTCGCCACACACACACCCTGCCATAGGATCGCCACACTGTGTACCGTGATTCGTCACTCCACATAACATTTTCTCACTGTTCAATCGTTCAATATTTACGCTCATTAAACCAAACGAGGCGTCGTTTGGCACTTACCGATGTGAAGTGTGGCTTATGAGCAGTCGCTGGACCATGAAATCCAAGTTTTCTCACCTCCCGCCTAACTGTCATAGTACTGCAGTGGATCATGATGCAGTTTGAAATTCCTGTGTGATGGTCTGCGTAGACGTCTGCCTATTAGACATTACGACCCTCTTCAACTGTCTGCGTTCTCTGTGAGCGAGAGACGAAGTCGGCCTGTACGTTCTTCTGCTGTACGTGTCCCTTCACGTTTCCACTTCACTATAAAATCGGAAACAGTGGAGCTAGGGATGTTTAAGAGTGTTGAAATTTCGCTGACAGACGTATGACACAAGTGACATCCAATCACCTGACCACGTTTGAAGTCCGTGAGTTCCGCGGAGCACCCCATTCTGCTCTCTTGCGGTGTCTAATGACTACTGAGGTCGCTGATATGGAGTACCTGGCAGTAGATGGGAGCACGATGCACCTAATATGAAAAACGTATGTCTTTGGGGGTGTCCGGATACTTTTGATTACATAGTGTATATAGACAGTGAGTGAGAGGTGTTGAGTATGAGGTCTTCACTACAAAGAGAGACTGCGTAACAGAATTTAGAATGTCCTGTGTAGAAAGAGCGCGAATACGTTCGCATGCCAAAATTTTTGTTGAGGGAGGCCGAATGAGGACTGAAGCAGCTGGTTCCTCATGTTCCTGTAAGAGCATTTTTAAAGAGGAACATACTCGTCTTTTTTGTGCTGCTGTAGGTCGCAAAACCATGGTGAAGTTGGAGGACATTAGGAAAAGCAAAATGTAACTCATATCGAGAATACAAAACTTTTATTTTATTTAATTAGGTGAACAAATTGTAGTCAGTAATGCAGAGTAGTATTGTGGAAATTGTTGAAAACTAAAATAAAATGTCTTTGGACATAGTGGGACTCACGTTTAAACGGGAGGAAGACTGCAGAAGGCAAAAATAAATAACACTTCCACATCCACAAAGGTGAGATAAATGAGAGAAATATTGACTATAGACAAGCAAGCATTCATGCTGCATGACCAAATGAGTTAAATGCGACTGCTCAGACGATGGATGACGGTACTGCCCAGACAAAAGTTACATTCTTCAGGTACATCGAGAGAGTGACAGTCAGCAGCAGCAGAGAGCCTGGAAGCGAATCTTCTCCCATCTAAGTCCTCGCCTAAACTTCCACAATACCCAAGCTCCACTTGGAGGGCGATTTCAGTGCTGCTGTCAATCTGATAAACTAATTTGTTCCCTTTTCTACTTAAAAACAGGGGGAAGCACCAAAAACTCGCACTGAGGCCTTGTGGTTGGTACTGGTTTCGGGGAGTCCCCATTAGTCAGCACTGTCCACACCACGTCTGGTAAGAGGGCGTTACTTTGGACTGGACAGTCCGTAATTCTGGAAGGAAGAAACGAGCCTTCTTACGCCAGGAAATCTCCTGTAGGGGGCTCCTCTTCGAGGTGCGTGCAGGACGGCAAATTTCACCCTCGAGCGCTCTCTGCGGAAAACTGTGGTGACCAGCGGCGCCTTGCCTGTAGCAAGCGGATTAGCACTAGGAACTGCCCACAGCAAGCATTTCGGTAAATACGACTATTTCTAAGAAAGTGCCATCTAGGACGCGATCTCTCCCTGCTTTTAGGACACCATCAAAAGCCTTCTACCAACCGTATGGGAATGGCGAGGCCTCCGGACCAACTCCCTTCTGGTGAGAAATCGAATACATTCCATTTCTGTCAAAATGTACGAAGCGCACAGAATTAACTACCACATAATCGTAACAGCAGAGACAAAATCGCAAAGTTAGAATTTATATGCAGTGATGGAGAAACGTAACATGTTAAGTCTTCTCAATAACGTAGCGAGTAACATTACTCCACCCGAGCATCGAGGAAAAGTGGAGACAACTGGTGTAGTTGTCGTAGAACCCCTTATCAGTTACAAATTTCAAATGGCTCTGAGCACTATGCGACTTAACTTCTGAGGTCATCAGTCGCCTAGAACTTAGAACTAATTAAACCTAACTAACCGAAGGACATCACACACGTCCATGCCCGAGGCAGGATTCGAACCTGCGACCGTAGCGGTCGCGCGGTTCCATACTGTAGCGCCTAGAACCGTACGGCCACTCCGGCCGGCTTATCAGTTACAGGGCCCGCCCAACAGACAAGCAAGATGAGCTACCGACCTTCCTTCAGGAGCTCAGATCGAAACATCACCAGTGGATGTAAACAACAGACATTCCGCATAAACACGGAATTACTTCGTGAAAAGCCGTGTGACAGATCAACCAATTGGAACTAATGTGACTACGTGTAGCCCTCCGCCGAATCGGCGTTATAAGCAACAGTCAGATCGGAAGTGTGTACCTACAGCTAGGACAGCTCCGGCCAATGCCTACACCGGCTCTAGCATAGTAGACACTCGCCATAGCCTTCAGTAGAAAGTTGTATCTTTGGAACTGTATAGAGTAGTATTTTGGTTATTATTTTCATTTCATTGTCTTGTACTGTTATTTTGTTTTTTCCTCCACAAGCATTGTTGTGCTTCTTGTTCTTGCGTTTGAAAATTAGTACACACAAACAAGGTTCAAAAATAGTTCAAATGTCTCTCAGCACTAAGGGATTCAACTTCTGAGGTCATCAGTCCCCTAGAACTTAGAACTACTTAAACGTAACTAACCTAAGGACATCACACACGTCCATACCCGAGACAGGATTCGAACCTGCGACCGTAGCGGTCGCGCGGTTCCAGACTGTAGCGGTCGCGCGGTTCCAGACTGTAGCGCCTAGAACCGCTCGGCCACTCCGGCTGGCACACACCAAAAAGGTATTTTAGTTATAATAAAGTGTATTCAAACTTGATCGTTAATCCTTTCCTGGCAATCGCAGGACACTACTGTAGTCACGCTGACTTCAATTCTCCTGGTTTCCCATAATCACTCGATGCGAATGCAGAGGTAAGTTTTTAATTTTAATTCATTAATTTATGTATTACCATGTGAACTTTAGGTATTAGGTCATGAAATAAAACATTCCATAATTCACTGAAACCTGATAAGAAAATTTAAAAAGCAAAGTAGAATAAGAATTAATAAAATCTTCTTCTTAGCCTGTAAATGACAATCATTTGGGCGGCAATTAGGTGAAATGTAGCACCTGAGCAAGGTGCACTTTTGTTGGACTTGCTGATGCCGGATCCTCTTGATCCACGATACCTAAGGTGACTGAGTAAATGGCGCAGTAAAGGAAATGGCTCGTAGTCTGCTTAGCACAGCACTGGACGCACTGCGGCGATTTGACCGATTCACACAAAGCCGGTTAAGTGACCTTCATGTCGGCCAAAGCGGGCTGTTTCCTGGGGATACCTCCTGTTTCAGTATGTAATCACATGTAGCTCTGTCCTGCCACTGTTGAAGTGTCTGTTCTGTATTTGTCTTCACTAAGGGGTCGGTAATTGACATAAAGATTTTCCAGCAAAGAGATGTCGAACAATAGGTCCATGTGGGTGTCTCATCGGTGTTGACTTTCGGATTTGAATGTTATTATCAATCTGATGTTGGTTGGGACTATTCAGATCAGAGCTTTAACCTTCTCGATTTCGGATGGTGTCAAGTACCCGGTCACCTTGTGGTAAGCTTTGTGAGCCTCAATGTCGTCCTGTTTCGAGTGATAAAATTGGCACCGTTCTGTGGAAGTATATTCTGCTGCCGAATAACGCCAAGTCTGAAGCCGACGTCGGCAACACGTGTAAGCTTGCTCCCCAACTCGTGCCTTTTAATTTTAAGATACTCCCTCGTGCTGCGACCTTAATTACGACACTGTCACATTGCTCCTTGAAGGTCAGGCTCCTCTCAAGACTACTCGTGAGGTATTTAGGAGTTGAACTGCGATTGAGTGGAATTCGTAGACATGAGATTTTTAACTTAATGTTGGCATATATGTCGTGAGGGTGGAAAGCACTGTTTTGTTAGGACATGACTTCGGACTATTGGCTTTGTTATACTCTCCCTGGTTATCAAGATCAGACGAATGTATTTTTTACCCGCCTTCGAATGTCTTTTGCTGGCTCGCGAGGGCCAGATCGTCAGCGTAAATAAGATATGTGCAACAACAGTAAAATACGAAGAACTTTATAGTAGTTCATGCAGTACACGATACGTTGCAGTGGAAGGTTTAAATTCTCACTTGGTACGTAATGAAAGAAAAGTTAGAAAACACGGATTTATTGCGCCTGATACGATGTGAACTACAAATTATTGTAGGCCTAACATAGAAAATGGGACAGGAAAATGACACTAATCTTCCCAATCAAAATTATCAAGCGACACAAACTTTTTTCCACGGATTGCGGCACCTCGTGGACATATCAGTTACAACACAGTTGAGTCATACGTTATTAACAAAAGGTGGATATTACAGATGAGTGTAGAACAAAGAAAGAAAAGAATATGTTGATAGATAAGCATAGTAGTGTACTTACCGTAGGTGTAAAAAGTTTGCGGATTTACATAAGCATAATAGAGCCGTCTGGTGAGTTCCTCTGATGGCGGTGATGAGGAACCTGCTATCATTTAATTCATGGTACATTTTCAGCTTAGGTGTGTGTGTGTGTGTGTGTGTGTGTGTGTGTGTGTGTGAAGATGCCGCGTGGGATTAGTCGAGCGCTCTAAGGTGCTGTAGTCATGGACTGTGCGGCTGGTCCCGGCCGAGTTTCGAGTCCTCCAAAGGACATGGGTGTGCGTGTTTGTCCTTAGGATAATTTAGGTTAAATAGTGTGTAAGCTTAGGGACTGATGACCTTAGCAGTTAAGTCCCATAAGATTTCACACAAATTTGAACATTTTTTTGTGTGTGAAAGGGTATGTGTATAGAGATACTTATACCATTTCTTAAAAGCTGCCAGTTTAGTGATAACAATAGTTCATGTCAATAGTCCTAAAGTAGCTGATAAACTACAAGCGTAGAGGCAGTATGAGTGCTGAACTAAGTTTTGTGCTCCTCTGACCTGATTATTAAGAAAAACCTCCATATTTTTATGATATTGTGTTGATATGCACAAAGGCATGTAAACTGTTTGTAGTAACATTTACACACGGTCAAGACACATTAATGTAACCATCGCCTATGTTCAGCGTCAACCTCTCCCAGACGGCTGCTGGTAGCAGCAGCAGTGGAGGGTATGTGCATCGTGTAACTGGGACGCGGGAAACACTGAAGTCGTTGTCGTAATGCCGCAACGGAGTGATTTATCTGACGTCCAAAGAATCATCATCGTTGATCCTCGGGCCAAGGGTGAAAGCCTTTCCAAAACGGGTAATGCTGTAAAATTTTGGCGTGCCGCCGTTACTAAAGCATACTGTGCATGACAAAATGGTGCTGTCCAAAACCTGCGCCGAGGTAACTGCGGTGAACCACGAGCCACAGATAACAGTTGCGAACGACGGCTGCGGAGGTATGTTGGGCGAATAGACATGCAACTACTGAGAAACCGATCGTCAGACGAGTGTCTCCTCAACGACCGTTCAGCGAACGTTACTGCGTATGGGCCTCCGCAGCAGGTGCCTGGTTCATGCACCCATGCTGACTGCTGTTCATCAGCGATGAAGGCCGGAATTTGCACGCCGGTACCGCAAACGGACGGGTACTGAGAGGCGACAAGTGTCCTTTTCAGATGTATCGCGTTTTTTGCTCCATTTGCGTTAACCACCTGAAAGCAACAACCTGCAACAATCCCCGGAAAGGTCCAGGCCGTCGGAGGTAGCGTTATGTCTTAGGAATGTTTCCGTAGTACCCTATGTGTGATCTCGTCATTCTGGAAGGCACAATGGATCAGCAGTAGTATGTATCTGTCCTTAGAGATTATGTACACCCCTATATGCAGCTTGTTTTTCCTCAGCACTACGGTATCAGCCAGCATGCCAGTGCAGTGTACCACACAGCTCGTAGTACACGTGGGTGGTTCAGATAGCACCAGGGTGAGTTTACCGTACTCCCGTGGCCACAAAACTCCCCGGATTTATGCACTTCTGGAATCTGTGGGACCACCTCGATTGGGCTCTTCGCTCTATGGATCCTCAACCGAGAAACCTAGCGCAGCTTCCCACGACGCTGGATCGGCATGGTTCCACACCCCTCTCGGTACCTTTTGGAACCTCATCGACGCTCTCCCTGCACGTCTCGCATCGGTCCACACATCAAAACGCTATTATGCAGGCTTTCGTCAGGTGGTCACATTAATGTAACTGTAAAGTGTGTTTTTTCGTCTTCATGTATTCTGCAACCGATTAGGAACTCGCCTGAGGACATATCTGTGCTGGAGCTTCAGTTCCCTTTTTCATCAAAAGACAAAGGAAAGTCACGGGAAAGCGAAGAGAAAGTTGATACACTCTTGGGCTACAATTAGTAGGGGGTGACATCTGACGTCTTTCTAAGTGGTGTACTATTTATTAGATAATTCCGAAGAAAGGTACAAAAGCGTGAGTTAGGAAAATCTTTCGAATAGATCTGTATTCTGTATTATTTTACAGTAATATTTAGTATTCCCTTTCCAGACTCACAGAGCAGTAACACAAGATTAGTATATATAGATGTCTAAAATGAAGTCGTACCAAGTCATAAGAAAAGGCAACTAGCCTCCGTAGCCTAGCAGCCCGGCTTTCGTAGCCGTGCAGTGCGGACGTGCTGTTTGTTTCCGTCTGTGGTGGGCGCGCGCTTGCTGTTTGCTTTGAGCGGCCGCCACCTGTCGCTTACGTATACTTGAATCATGGCCAACACTGCGATTCACCTTCTGCAAAGTCTGTACCCGACCAAAGACCTTAGAAGTGGAATGCTTCCTACGCAATTTAGCTACGAGCCCAGCTTCCGACATTTGGGGCATCCATTGTCAGTCTTAAGCAGTACGGTGTACGTCAAAGTCGTGTATGACGCTGTGTGCGGAAGGGTGCTTCGTGAAATCAACCAGGGCCGGTCTACGCTTTTGTCACGCCGACGGCAATGTCTGTGCGGTCACTGTCGACCACGCAGGTTTGGGCGTGGGCACCATATTTTCGAACTACTATTCGAGCTCCCGTCGGAAAACGTTATCGCGGCATTGAGCCCCTGTGGCCCTGTACGTGACCAAACTGCCGAGCGCTGGGCGCAGTTCAAATGGTTCAAATGGCTCTAAGCACTGTGGGACTTAACATCTGAGGTCATCAGTCCCCTAGACTTTTTTTTGGTCATCCGTCTATTGACTGCTTTGATGCGGCCCGCCACGAATTCCTTTCCTGTGCAAACCTCTTCGTCTCAGAGTAGCACTTGCAGCCTACGTCCTCAATTATTTGCTGAACGTATTCCAATCTCTCTCTTCCTCTACAGTTTTTGCCCTCTACAGCTCCCTCTAGTACCATGGAAGTCATTCCCTCATGTCTTAGCAGATGTCCTATCATCCTGTCCCTTCTCCTTATCAGTGTTTTCCACATATTCCTTTCCTCTCCGATTCTGCGTAGAACCTCCTCATTCCTTACCTTATCAGTCCACCTAATTTTCAACATTCGTCTATAGCACCACATCTCAAATGCTTCGATTCTCTTCTGTTCCGGTTTTCCCACAGTCCATGTTTCACTACCATACAATGCTGTACTCCAGACGTACATCCTCAGAAATTTCTTCCTCAAATTAAGGCCGGTATTTGATACTAGTAGACTTCTCTTGGCCAGAAATGCCTTTTTTGCCATAGCGAGTCTGCTTTTGATGTTCAACTTGCTCCGTCCGTCATTGGTTATTTTGCTGCCTAGATAGCAGAATTTCTTGACTTCATTGACTTCGTGACCATCAATCCTGATAAGTTTCTCGCTGTTCTCATTTCTACTACTTCTCATTACCTTCGTCTTTCTCCGATTTACTCTCAAACCATACTGTGTACTCATTAGACTGTTCATTCCGTTCAGCAGATCATTAATTCTTCTTCACTTTTACTCAGGATAGCAATGTCATCAGCGAATCGTATCATTGATATCCTTTCACCTTGTATTTTAATTCCACTCCTGAACCTTTCTTTTATTTCCATCATTGTTTCCTCGATGTACAGATTGAAGAGTAGGAGCGAAAGGCTACAGCCTTGTCTTACACCCTTCTTAATACGAGCACTTCGTTCTTGATCGTCCATTCTTATTATTCCTTCTTGGTTGTTGTACATATTGTATATGACCGTCTCTCCCTATAGCTTTGCCCTACATTTTTCAGAATCTCGAACAGCTTGCACCATTTTATATTGACGAACGCTTTTCCCAGGTCGACAAATCCTATGAAAGTGTCTTGACTTTTCTTTAACCTTGCTTCCATTAGTAGCCGTAACGTCAGAATTGCCTCTCTCGTCCATTTACTTTTCCTAAAGCCAAACTGATCGTCACCTAGCGCATTCTCAATTTTATTTTCCATTCTTCTGTATATTATTCTTGTAAGCAGCTTCGATGCATGAGCTGTTAAGCTGATTGTGCGATAATTCTCGCACTTGTCAGCTCTTGCCGTCTTCGGAATTGTGTGGATGATGCTTTTCCGAAAGTCAGATGGTATATCGCCAGACTCATATATTCTACACACCAACGTGAATAGTCGTTTTGTTGCCACTTCCCCCAATGATTTTAGAAATTCTGATGGAATGTTATCTATCCCTTCTGCCTTATTTGACCGTAAGTACTCCAAAGCTCTTTTATATTCCGATTCTAATACTGGATCCCCTATCTCTTCTAAATCGACTCCTGTTTCTTCTTCTATCACATCAGACAAATCTCCACCATCATAGGGGCTTTCAATGTATTCTTTCCACCTATCTGCTCTCTCCTCTGCATTTAACAGTGAAATTCCCATTGCACTCTTAATGTTACCACCGTTGCTTTTAATGTCACCAAAGGTTGTTTTGACTTTCCTGTATGCTGAGTCTGTCCTTCCGACAATCATATCTTTTTCGATGTCTTCACATTTTCCCGCAGCCATTTCGTCTTAGCTTCCCTGCACTTCCTATTTATTTCATTCCTCAGCGACATGTATTTCTGTATTCCTGAATTTCCCGGAACATGTTTGTACTTCCTCCTTTCATCAATCAACTAAAGTATTTCTTCTGTTACCCATGGTTTCTTCGCAGCTACCTTCTTTGTACCTACGTTTTCCTTCCCAACTTCTATGATGGCCTTTTTAGAGATGTCCATTCCTCTTCAACTGTACTGCCTACTGCGCTATTCCTTATTGCTGTATCTATAGCGTTAGAGAACTTCAAACGTATCTCGTCATTCCTTAGTACTTCCGTATCCCGCTTCCTTGCGTATTGATTCTTCCTGACTAATGTCTTGAACTTCAGCCTAATCTTCATCACTACTATATTGTGATCTGAGTCTATATCTGCTCCTGAGTACGCCTTACAATCCAGTATCTGATTTCGGAATCTCTGTCTGACCATGACGTAATCTAATTGAAATCTTCCCGTATCTCCCGGCCTTTTCAAAGTATACCACCTCCTCTTGTGATTCTTGAACAGGGTATTCGCTATTACTAGCTGAAACTTGTTACAGAACTCAATTAGTCTTTCTCCTCTTTCATTCCTTGTCCCAAGCCCATATTCTCCTGTAACCTTTTCTTCTACTCCTTCCCCTACAACTGCATTCCAGTCGCCCATGACTATTAGATTTTCGTCCCCCTTTACATACTGCATTACCCTTTCAATATCCTCATACACTTTCTCTATCACTTCATCTTCAGCTTGCGACGTCGGCATATATACCTGAACTATCGTTGTCGGTGTTGGTCTGCTGTCGATTCTGATTAGAACAACCCGGTCACTGAACTGTTCACAGTAACACACCCTCTGCCTTACCTTCCTACTCATAACGAATCCTACACCTGTTATACCATTTTCTGTTGCTGTTGATATTACCCGATACTCATCTGACCAGAAATCCTTGTCTTCCTTCCACTTCACTTCACTGACCCCCTACTATATCTATATTGAGCCTTTGCATTTCCCTTTTCAGATTTTCTAGTTTCCCTACCACGTTCAAGCTTCTGACATTCCACGCCCCGACTCGTAGAACGTTATCCTTTCGTAGATTATTCAATCTTTTTCTCATGGTAACCTCCCCCTTGGCAATCCCCTCCCGGAGATCCGAATGGGGGACTATTCCGGAATCTTTTGCCAATGGAGAGATCATCATGACACTTCTTCAAACACAGGCCCCATGTCCTGTGGATACACGTTACGTGTCTTTAATGCAGTGGTTTCCATTGCCTTCTGCATCCTCATGTCGTTGATCATTGCTGATTCTTCCGCCTTTAGGGGCAATTTCCCACCCCTAGGACAAGAGAGTGCCCTGAACCTCTATCCGCTCCTCCGCCCTCTTTGACAAGGCCGTTGGCAGAATGAGGCTGACTTCTTATACCGGAAGTCTTCGGTCGCCAATGCTGATTATTTATCAAAATTTAAGCATTGGCGGGGATCGATCCCGGGACCGAAGACGTTTTGATTATGACTCAAAGACCCTACCCCTAGACCACGGTACACTAGACTTAGAGCTATGTAAACCTAACTAAACTAAGGACAGCACACACATCCATGTCGGAGGCAGGATTCGAACCTACGACCGTAACAGCCGGGTGGTTCCGGACTGAAGCGCCTAGAACCGCTCGACCGGGCGGAATTCCAAACGTACCCCGTTCGTAACGGTGTCCGATGGGCCACCATCTATCTGTGTTGCCACCTGCCGTCTTACCTGCAAATCAGCGGGTGCCGAACGGTCATTATATACCACGGCCAAGCCAAGGTCAGTTCCGGGTGCGGCAAAGGTCATCTCAGATCTGTCTTCAGCGACGCATCACCCAATTGCCGGCCGCTACCATGGTGCCTTAGACCAATCACCTACGCATCGGCGCTCTTTGTCCTCCAACCGACTGTCGTCAATCGGCCCAAGTACCAGTGACCCTTCGAGCCGTTACAGATAACACCAGAGTCGACGCATGACGCCACAACCTGCCAGATACCGGCTCCATGACCAACAACGACGACTTCCGATGACCTACCGGCCGATGACATGGACGCCCTGTTGCTTATCACCTTCGCGACGGTCTTCCTCTCAGGCCGTCGCAACTCCCCCCCTGTCTTCCGACACAGAGGGACAGACACGCAAACAACGTTGACCTAAGCGGCGCAAGACGAGGCGCTGTACGGTCTCAGAATGAGACACCTCACCTTCCCCTGAGGCTCCAGAGGAGGCCTCGGAGGACCTGCACGATGACAAGAATGACGATAACGCGAGGCCTGTCGGTACATACTCTGCTGGCTCGCACCGGTGCACCTCAACCGATGGACTCCAACGTTACGACTGCCGCCAATACGTCCTCCGCTCCTACGGACGAAGAGCAACGCACGAACGCCACGACAGCGCCCTCGATGGCGTGGAGTGACATCGACGATTGCCCAATCCACAAGCTGGGTACGGAGTTACCCCAATGGGAGACCTGTTTCTTTTGTCACCTATCATCTGAATTGTTTGATGCAGCCCACCACGAATTTTACTGTGCCAACCTCTACATCTCCTCAATCATATGCGGAATTTATTCTAATCTGTGTTCCTCTACAGTTTTTCCCTCTACGGCTCCCTCTAGTACCATGTAAGTCATTCCCCAATGTCTTAAGAGATGTCCTATGATCCTGCCCCTTCCTCTTGTCAGTGTTTCCCACATGATCCTTTCCTCTCCGATTCTGCACAGAACATCCCCATTCCTTATCTTATCAGTCCACATAATTTTCGACGTTCGTCTGTTCAACACATCTCAAATTCTTCTGTTCTCTTCTGTTCCGGTTTTATCACAGTCCATGTTTCACTACCATATAATGCTGCGGTCCAAACGTATATTCCCGGAAATTTCTTCCTCAAATTAAGGCTGGTTACACTGCCGATAACGCAGTCAGGTAGCGTACGGCACGGCTCGCCACTGCCTCGACCTCTCCACGGCGCGGCTCGACTCCAAACGTACCGAACCACATCAACACTAACAACATCAGGTGCCTTGTGAAAATTCAACTGCTGTACGAAATGATATGGGCGTCGACATGGCAATACTGCAGGGAGTCCACTTGGCCACACTTATGGACGTCGCGGGATATAACACTCATCCTTGTCCTAGTGACCACCTGGGACGTGGCGTAGCCATCTACGCCCGAGACGGCATTCCGGTAACAGATACTCTCCGTGCGCAAGAGGCATGTCTGTCACCGTCATGGGGACCCTTCGTCGGCTTCCACCACCAGACGCGACAGAGCACACTTCTATTCAGAAGACATCGCCTCTTTATTTATTGGGCGCTGTGATCATTACTTGCTAGGGGGTAATTTTAACTATGTCATGCATCGTATGAATCAAGTGTCCCAGTACGCTATCTTTCAAGACCTGCGCCTTGTCATCCGTAATATGTTGTTCTGCAACACTTGAGAAGTTCGGCACGGCGACGCACCTGATCACACTTACCAGACGGGTCACTCCGCGAACAGGCTTGACAGAGTTTACGTCTCTCGGGAACTTAGACTTGCTCTTCAAGGAGCAGAACTTTAGCCTACGTATGCAATATTCTCCTCACGCGACAAGTGGTCCGGCGCAGTCGTTCACCGTGGATGCTAAACACCTCCCATCTCCATGAAACCGACTGTCTTCAGTGCCTTAGCGAGGCGTGCGTCACCTGTGAACTTCGCTTACGTAAGTACTGCTTACCCTTCACTTGGTGCATGGAATGTGCTAAACATGCCATCCGACGTACCTTGATTCAGTATTGCAAGGAAGCAGCTGCGTGGCGCAGGCACGCTACCGACTATTTCTACGCCGTTCTCAGCGACCTAGACGCCCAGCCACCTACCCCTGAAACCCTGAGTTAACGCAGCAGGAATAAGGCACAAATCGTATCGTTGACTCGCCGTAGACTGCAGGGGGCAGTGTGGAGGACCAGACGTCAAGATTCGGTGGAACAGGAACATCCCACCGTGCATCACGTCGCATCCGATAGGAAACACAGACGACGACGACTCATCACGGAGAACACTTGTCGCGCCCAGCAAATCACTTGTCAGGCTCAGATCGTCAGTGCCTTTGTAGACCACTACCGCACGAAGTACCAGGAGGACCCCACCATAACTCGGGCTGAAGAGTTTGTGTTACCACAGGCGGACGAGCTCACGGAGCTGGTTACGTGCGATGAAGTCCACGATGCAGTCAACAAAGGTGCTTTGAATAAGTCACCTGGCGTCGACGGATTGTTGTTGTTGTTGTCTTCAGTCCTGAGACTGGTTTGATGCAGCTCTCCATGCTACTCTATCTTGTGCAAGCTTCTTCATCTCCCAGTACCTACTGCAGCCTACATCCTTTTGAATCTGCTTAGTGTATTCATCTCTCGGTCTCCCTCTACGATTTTTACCCTCCACGCTGCCCTCCAGTACCAAATTGGTGATCCCTTGATGCCTCAGAACATGTCCTACCAACCGATCCCTTCTTCTAGTCAAGTTGTGCCGCAAACTCCTCCCCAATTCTATTCAATACCTCCTCATTAGTTATGTGATCTACCCATCTAATCTTCAGCATTCTTCTGTAGCACCACATTTCGAAAGCTTCTATTCTCTTCTTGTCTAAACGATTTATCGTCCATACTTCACTTCCATACATGGTTACACTCCATTACAAACACGTCGACGGATTACCGATAGAATTTTATCGCGCCTTCCTTGCGCTACTGGCTTCGCGGTGGACAACATTGTTTCATGAACTACCAACCATGGGCAACGCCGTACTACCAGCCTCTGTCACAGGAATTATTACAGCCACCCGCAGACAGACATCGGCAGTGACGTCAGCATATTACCGCCCCATAACTCCGCTTAACGCAGGCTATAAAATTTTTGCACAACGCCTGGCGACCCGTTGCCCCAAGATACTGCCTAGCGTTCTGTCCCCAGAACAGACAACGTCGGCTGGCTCAGTTAATGTACAAGTGGGCACAGGGCAATGTCGCGATTTAATCGCACTGGCAACAGCGTGCAGACTCCGCGCCGCGGTGGTTGCCATTGATGTTGACAGCACATTCGACAAGATGCGGCATCATTCTCTACTCTCCTTAATAAGCCGAATGGGTTTTCCACTCTCCTTTAACGATATCATCCGGCGCCTGTACGGCAGCGCCGAATTCCTGATTCAGGTCAATGGCCGCGTGGCGTGACGAGTGACCATCCATCCCTCCATAAGACAGGGTTGTCCACTTTCGACACTACTCCACGCCATAATCCTGGAGCCATCCATCGGGAGCTTGACGACCCACCTTGCTGGTCGCACTTTGCGACAGCACACTTTTCGTCGTCGTGTGTATGCGGACGACATCCTCCTCTTAGTCCGCTCCCGGATCGAAACACAGATGGTATTTGATTTGATATAAATGGACGGAACTGCAGTGGACAGTAACATGAATGTGGCTAAATCCTCGACGATGTCCATTCGATGCGGTCTCTCACACGACGATTTAGCTGTCCTCCCGTGCATACAGAAACTACGATATCTTTGTATGATTTTCACGTCCACCTTGCGCCACTCCGCTTCCATCGGTTTTCAGCGTACTCTCCAAATTGTCAGCACGGCAGTGCGACAAAATCTCCTCCGCCGACTCAGTTGTGTACAATGTGTCTAATACCTCAGTCAACATGTGGCAATCAGGATGGTCAACTATTGGACGCAGCCTCGAGACCACCTTAAGGCCGGTACACTCTTCGAGGTCTGTTACGAAACTCTGAACCCCCTGGCGAGCGGGCGGCCTCAGCCTTGTCAATGTGCGACTCCGAGCGACCTCTTTGCAAATGGCAACAGTAAGCAGTGGAACGGGGGCGCCTCCCTTACGTGCAGCATTCTGGACATTCTTATGCGCGCGACCATATCCCCGCCGGTGTCAGTAGGCCACATACGCACTATCAGACGCATTTCTGATTTCGTCGTCGACTTCAGTTACACTCACTCTCGCCGTACAAGTGCCTTCCTGGATCCAAAGATCTGTACTTTCCCCTATCTTGTTACATATGCAGGAACAATGTCGAAGTGCCGCGCGGGGTAGCCGCGCGGTGTAGGGCGCCTTGCACGGTCCGCGTGGCTCGCCCCGCCGGAGGTTCGAGTGCTCCACAGGGATCTGTCCTGGGGCCACGCTTTTGGGATATCAACATGGAACCCCTTTTGGACAACCTGCAGAACAGCGACGATGTGCTAGAGGGAATAGCCTACGCAGACAACCTCCTCCTGCTGGTTGGCGGTCGTAGCCGCGAAGACCTGGAACCAAAAATTGAAAGGGCCATATCCATCTTGAGTACATGGTGCCACACTACCAAAACGAAGATCTCACCAAGTAAGTCCACATACTTACTGTTGAACGGACAACTAGTTAGGAATCCGACAGTAAGAATAGATGGCTCACCAGTTCTTCGCCACCACGAGGCACGATACTTGGGTGTAGTCGTCAACCAGAGGTGGAGTGATACATCACGCATTGACACTGTAACGTAAAGATCCTTAGAAACACTCAACAATCTGATAGCGATTGGAGATAAACGATTCCATCTGCCACCAGAACTAATAAAACTATATCACAATAGTATACCGACATCAATTGTAGGATACGGGTCAGGAGTTTGGGCTCACCGGCTCACGAGGGTCATGCCTGCCATGGCCGTAAGAAGAATGCAGCGAAATATGCTCCTGTGATCAGTAGGGACATACAGAACAACTCCAGGGGGAGCACTATCAGTATTAATGGAGCTTTGCCCTCTCGACATAAAGAGCAGGGAACAAGCGGCGTGGTATTGGGTCAAAAAGGGAAACAGGGATAAAATAATTGAATTAATGGGGATTCACATGGGAAACAAACTAGAAGTTAGGCGTAGGGGGGAGGAGCTTTGGCAAGAACAGTGGGATAATGAAGACACAGGTCACAGAACATATGAATTACTGCCCAACATCCGCCACGTCTGGAATTAGGGGGAGGGTGCACCTTTTTACCCTATTCTGACAGTCACAGGACTTCACATAGGACTAAGTATAAGGTTATATGTAGGATAAGCTAGGATAGCAACATCAGAGTAGAACTGCAGCGATTAACCACTATGGGCCAGCCCGGTTCCAGGGGCTTGCTCACCGAGATTAGCTCGGTGAGCACGGTCAACCAATGTAGGTTTATATACGCTAGCACACCTGTTACGCTGCAGGTAGACTAGCATAAGTAGTAGACGTAGTCAAATATTGGTAACCTTAGGACATAGCAGTAGTGCCCATGGTGGAAGAGTAATAGAACTAACATTCTTAGAATAGAAAGCTGCAGTAGTAATAATTGTATTAGTATCAAGTAGGACTCACTAATGTATTAGGTGGTGGGTTGCTGCATATCAGCGGCAACGTTTACGATGTTCCAAAGAGCGTAAGGACAGGACCAACGAAAAGTATAGGTGCGTACTTTTCCTCGGATGAGAGCAGATGGTCTGAATAGTGATTCTGAACGTGCGCTCATATGGTGAAAGGTGGGAACACGCAATACGACTAGGAACATTGTCGAATATAGTAGTTTTGGTGGTCCAGGTGTTAGGCTGTGGGCAGGCATAACGTTGCAGGGGCGTACTGACCTACAAATCTTTGGACACGGTACTCTCATCGGTTATTGTTATTGTGACTCTGTGCTCCTTTCCATGTGCTTCTTTTCAGGGGTAAATTAGGCCCTGACTTCATTTTTATTGTGACAGCGCAAGGCGATATTCGGCGGACGAACAGGCCTGCTGGTTCCCCTCATTAAAGCCCATCCAATACGTGTGGGATGCATTGGGGAGAAGTATTATAGCACATCCAGGTGCACCAATGACCATGCAGTTGTGATCTGCGCGAGTGGAGGAATGGTACGCCCTACCACAAGAACTCCTTATGGACTATGTGGGCAGCAGGGCAGTAGGTTGCAGAGCATACATTGCTGTCTGTGGTGATCACACATTCTTTTAAGAACCATTTCCCGCAAAGTAATGTCCAGGGGACCATTATAAATCGGATGACTTCGCTGTAGCTACTGTCCTTGAACGAAAGCGTCATTTCTGTTTGACTCGTTTCGTAGTTCTTTCAGTTACCTTCTGAACTACACACTGGCAGTTCATTCTGCACCCTTTGTTACTTGCCAGTGGCACATTATGCAAAAGTTACTTCAGACCTTTAGTTTTGCACACCAGTGTAGTTATGAAATAACAATTTTTACAAACATTTATTTGATTTATCACATAATAAAGTCTAACAGAGAGGATTATATTTTATAAATAAACTGGCCTACATTATATTTACGTTTTTAAAATGTTTAACAAATCTGTGAGATGGGGCCGATGTATGGTATCCAGCCGTTTGTCAAATGGCTCTGAGCAATATGGGACTTAACTTCTGAGGTCATTAGTGCCCTAGAACTTAAACCTAACTAACCTAAGAACATCACACACATCCATGCCCGAGGCAGGATTCGAACCTGCGACCGTAGCGATCGCGCGGTTCCAGACTGTAGCGCCTAGAACCGCTCGGCCACCCCGACCGGCAGCCGTTTTTCCCCTCACCCTTTGACCCTCCCCACTCCCCATCTAGCCTTACTTGTCGGGTCTGTTAACACATATTTGACGGCTACTTAAGTATAAATATATGAACATACAAGTCTGCAAGAAGAGTGGCGTGATCTAGCGAACGGATATAGAAATAGCTGCCTGCTTCGTTCCTAAACACTGCACTAAATTTCTGTTTTGATGACAGTAAATTAAATAAATACCCACAAGTTTCGCTTTAGCTATAGCACTGATACACGCAATCTATAATAGGTTCCATATGTAGGGCGCAAAAGGAAGTAGCGTAGCTTTCTGAGCATATCTCTATCCCGTCGAATGAGCTGCGAACCTCGCTACAGATGTTTGCCCCGTGGAAACGGAGGACTTCTGCCCCATCTCTGCCACGCTACGGCTGCATTAATATTAAGCAGAACGAGACCTCGTATGCATGAGCCTGAGAACGTGGAGATTCTGCGGTTAAACGCCAGCGCTGCCTCAGTTGGCGAAGAGGTGTGCGAAAAACGACCTGCAGAAAACAAATCACGCCGCCGGCCACCTTTCTCCGCAAATGTTGACGCACGAAATTGGTTTCCGGGCGGGGAAAGGGTCTTTCAGCGACGGCGTCCTCAGATAAACTACTTCCACCCGCCAGCGCGCCCGCGGGAGACTGATTGTTTGTGATACTTCCCACGTAAACGGCCGTGTGTGCGGCGCAGCTTGACCCCGCTGCCCGGTAAGAAATTGTGCGGTTAACCAGCTTACCAAACCGTGGCGTCAACATACACGTAGTGGCTTGTCCAGGGCATGGAGTGTGGTAGTGCATGTTCCGTAGCTGTAATATTGATTTAGAATAAAATGACAAAACCAGTTGTACTTCTTATTTTGAAGATGACGCCTGGTTTCTGTCCCGAAATTTTGTACCCCTGAGGACAGCGTTAATTTGCGTCAGTTTCGTTTCTTCTAGTCGATCTCCTTGTGCAGTATTATTTTATTGCCATACTTTGTAGCCTTCTTCGGTTTTTTGTCCATGATGATTCTGTTCTGGGTCTAGTTCTATCCTCGAAATACGTGAAAGTTTAAATATTTTATTTAAAAATCATCCTGTTGTAAATCTCTGGTTCCTGTATTCTTATTTCTTCCAGATGTCTTTGTATCGGATGGTCATACTCAAAGTGCAGCCACTCACCGAGGTCTAGTGTCGCTGTAGTTATCACATGGCAACGAAACTTGGTAGATGTGCGTTAATGCGGAACCGTTTTACGCTAGGAAAAAATGTGTCCCAATTTTGGCCAGCAGTAGCAAATCTGGCACTTAACAGCATCTCTTCGATGTCTGCGGAACTCATATTGAACAAGTTGTGTATGCAGTGGTTAGTAACATCAGCATTGTGCCTTTCTTGCTTGTTTGACCTTTTCTGCCAACATTCCGTTCCTAATCCGTTACAGATCGCACACACAGCGCCAGATTTGCACCTGGTGGTCAGAATTTGAACTGATATTTTCCATCGTAAACCGGATCCACTTTAACTCAGTAAAAAGGGATTGACGGGGGCATCTAAAACGTTCAAGGAGGGGCAGCTCGTTTTGTATTGTTGCGCAATAGGGGAGAGAGTCCCAAGGATATGATAAACGAACTGGGAAGCGGTCATTACAATTAGTGTTTTACGTTGTCTCAGAACCTTCTCACGAAATTTCAGTCACCAACTTTCTCCTCCAAAGGCGAAAATATTTCGTTGGCACCCACCACCTAGGGAAAAATGATAATCATAATAAAATAAGAAAAATAGAGCTCGCACGGAGAGCTTTATGTGTTCATTTTTCCCGCGCGCTATTCGAGAGTGGAAAGGTAGAGAAAATAGCTTGAAGGTTGTCGGATGAACCCTCTGCCAGTCACTTTATTATGAAATGCAGACTAATCTTTGTACATGTAGATTTTGTTACGATGTTTGTTGGCGAGTTGGTTTTCAATACTATTTATTTTACTACGCCTCATGCTAATGATTCCAGTTGCTACAGTCTCCTCTGTATAGCTAACTTCTTTCTACTTTATTTTCTGATATTGTTTCAATAATGTCTCTGGAGGCCGAAACTGGTCGTCAAATTTAGAATAAAAGTGTAACTGGTGCTATAATTTTACTCCAAGAGTGGTAGTGGTTCGATAATGCGTTGCCGAGTAGTCTATACTGCCAGGTCACAAGATTAAGACCGCCTTCTGGACGTAGCTTACGTAGAGCGTAGTTTATGAAGAAGACCCTTTAGCAGGTGAATTAGATGCACCATCCGACTAGTGTGAAGTAACCACCTTCTCCCTCCTGCCGTTAGTGTAGCATCGTGGCGTTGACTCACGAGGTACGGAAGCAGTCGGCACTCATTCTTACCCATGGCTGCTAAACCGAATAGGGATCCGAGGGAATAAGTTGCAAGGTGCTCGTATCTTGTCCCGTAGCCACACATTTGTCCTCAATTGGATTTAAGTTTCGAAATTAAAAGCAAAGCTTTCAACTTTGAAAAACGATTTCCATTAATCATCTTTTGAATGTTGCGCTCTTCTTTTTCCGTGCACACTGAGAAAAATTGTAGAGATATTCAGGCTTACGCCAGACACCGTTTGATTAGTTCTTCTTCACCAAAACATGAAAACAGTTTTATTGCTATCTTCAGTGGAATTTTTTTTTTTAGTTTGAAAATTGTTGTAACACTGGGACATTTCAATTTCCGACCTAATTTATCTATAAACATAAACGACATAATAAGAATAAGTGATTCAGTTTACATGTATCGATTTACATAGATAGTTAATGACACACGTTTATTTATTTATTTATTTTTTTATTTATTTATTTTTTTTGTCATCAGTCTACTCACTGGTTTGATGCGGCCCGCCACGAATTCCTTTCCTGTAGCACTTGCAACCTACGTCCTCAATTATTTGCTTGACGTATTCCAATTTCTGACTTCCTCTACAGTTGTTGCCCTCCACACCTCCCTCTAGTACCATGGAAGTCATTCCCTCATGTCTTAGCAGATGTCCTATCATCCTGTCTCTTCTCCTTATCAGTGTTTTCCACATATGCCTTTCCTCTCCGATTCCTTACCTTATCAGTCCACCTAATTTTCAACATTCGTCTATAGCACCACATCTCAAATGCTTCGATTCTCTTCTGTTTCGGTTTTCCCACAGTCCATGTTTCACTACCATACAATGCTGTACTCCAGACGTACATCCTCAGAAATTTCTTACTCACATTAACGCTGGTATTTGATATTAGTAGACTTCTCTTGGCCAGAAATGCCTTTTTTGCCATAGCGAGTCTGCTTTTGATGTCCAACTTGCTCCGTCCGTCATTAGTTATTTTACTGCCTAGGTAGCAGAATTCCTTAAATTCATTGACTTCGTGACCATCAATCCTGATAAGTTTCTCGCTGTTCTCATTTCTACTACTTCTCATTATCTTCGTCTTTCTCCGATTTACTCTCAAACCATACTGTGTACTCATTAGACTGTTCATTCCGTTCAGCAGATCATTTAATTCTTCTTCACTTTCACTCAGGATAGCAATGTCATCAGCGAATCGTATCATTGACATCCTTTCACCTTGTATTTTAATTCCACTCCTGAACCTTTCTTTTATTTCCGTCATTGCTTTCTCGATGTACAGATTGAAGAGAAGGAGCGAAAGGCTACAGCCTTGTCTTACACCCTTCTTAATACGAGCACTTCGTTCTTGATCGTCCACTCTCATTATTCCCTCTTGGTTGTTGTACATATTGTATATGACCCGTCTCTCCCTATAGCTTATCCCTACATTTTTCAGAATCTCGAACAGCTTGCACCATTTTATATTGTCGAACGCTTTTTCCAGGTCGACAAATCCTATGAAAGCGTCTTGACTTTTCTTTAGCCTTGTTTCCATTATTAGCCGTAACGTCAGAATTGCCTTTCTCGTCCCTTTACTTTTCCTAAAGCCAAACTGATCGTCACCTAGCGCATTCTCAATTTTATTTTCCATTCTTCTGTATATTATTCTTGTAAGCAGCTTCGATGCATGAGCTGTTAAGCTGATTGTGCGATAATTCTCGCACTTGTCAGCTCTTGCCGTCTTCGGAATTGTGTGGATGATGCTTTTCCGAAAGTCAGATGGTATATCGCCAGACTCATATATTCTACACACCAACGTGAATAGTCGTTTTGTTGCCATTTCCCCCAATGATTTTAGAAATTCTGATGGAATGTTACTATCCCTTCTGCCTTATTTGACCGTAAGTCCTCCAAAGCTCTTTTATATTCCGATTCTAATACTGGATCCCCTATCTCTTCTAAATCGACTCCTGTTTCTTCTTCTATCACATCAGACAAATCTTCACCCTCATAGAGGCTTTCAATGTATTCTTTCCACCTATCTGCTCTCTCCTCAGCATTTAACAGTGGAATTCCCGTTGCTTTTAATGTCACCAAAGGTTGTTTTGACTTTCCTGTATGCTGAGTCTGTCCTTCCGACAATCATATCTTTTTCGATGTCTTCACATTTTTCCTGCAGCCATTTCGTCATAGCTTCCCTGCACTTCCTATTTTTTTTCATTCCTCAGCGACTTGTATTTCTGTATTCCTGATTTTCCCGGAACATGTTTGTACTTCCTCCTTTCATTAATCAACTGAAGTATTTCTTCTGTTACCCACGGTGTCTTCGCAGCTAACTTCTTTGTACCTATGTTTTCCTTCCCAACTTCTGTGATGGCCTTTTTTAGATATGTCCATTCCTCTTCAACTGTACTGCCTACTGCGCTATTCCTTATTGCTGTATCTATAGCGTTAGAGAAGTTCAAACGTATCTTGTCATTCTTTAGTACTTCCGTATCCCACTTCCTTGCGTATTGATTCTTCCTGACTAATGTCTTGAACTTCAGCCTACTCTTCATCACTACTATATTGTGGTCTGAGTCTATATCTGCTCCTGGGTACGCCTTACAATCCAGTATCTGATTTCGGAATCTCTGTCTGACCATGATGTAATCGCATTGAAATCTTCCCGTACCTCCCGGCCTTTACCAAGTATACCTCCTCCTCTTGTGATTCTTGAACAGGGTATTCGCTATTACTAGCTGAAACTTGTTACAGAACTCAATTAGTCTTTCTCCTCTTTCATTCCTTGTCCCAAGCCCATATTCTCCTGTAATCTTTTCTTCTACTCCTTCCCCTACAACTGCATTCCAGTCGCCCATGACTATTAGATTTTCGTCCACCTTTACATACTGCATTACCCTTTCAATATCCTCATACACTTTCTCTATCGGTTCATCTTCAGCTTGCGACGTCGGCATGTATACCTGAACTATCGTTGTCGGTGTTGGTCTGCTGTCGATTCTGATTAGAACAACCCGGTCACTTAACTGTTCACAGTAACACACCCTCTGCCCTACCTTCCTATTCATAACGAATCCTACACCTGTTACACCATTTTCTGCTGCTGTTGATATTACCCGATACTCATCTGACCAGAAATCCTTGTCTTCCTTCCACTTCACTTCACTGACCCCCTACTATATCTACACTCCTGGAAATTGAAATAAGAACACCGTGAATTCATTGTCCCAGGAAGGGGAAACTTTATTGACACATTCCTGGGGTCAGATACATCACATGATCACACTGACAGAACCACAGGCACATAGACACAGGCAACAGAGCATGCACAATGTCGGCACTAGTACAGTGTATATCCACCTTTCGCAGCAATGCAGGCTGCTATTCTCCCATGGAGACGATCGTAGAGATGCTGGATGTAGTCCTGTGGAACGGCTTGCCATGCCATTTCCACCTGGCGCCTCAGTTGGACCAGCGTTCGTGCTGGACGTGCAGACCGCGTGAGACGACGCTTCATCCAGTCCCAAACATGCTCAATGAGGGACAGATCCGGAGATCTTGCTGGCCAGGGTACTTGACTTACACCTTCTAGAGCACGTTGGGTGGCACGGGATACATGCGGACGTGCATTGTCCTGTTGGAACAGCAAGTTCCCTTGCCGGTCTAGGAATGGTAGAACGATGGGTTCGATGACGGTTTGGATGTACCGTGCACTATTCAGTGTCCCCTCGACGATCACCAGTGGTGTACGGCCAGTGTAGGAGATCGCGCCCCACACCATGATGCCGGGTGTTGGCCCTGTGTGCCTCGGTCGTATGCAGTCCTGATTGTGGCGCTCACCTGCACGGCGCCAAACACGCATACGACCATCATTGGCACCAAGGCAGAAGCGACTCTCATCGCTGAAGACGACTCGTCTCCATTCGTCCCTCCATTCACGCCTGTCGCGACACCACTGGAGGCGGGCTGCACGATGTTGGGGCGTGAGCGGAAGACGGCCTAACGGTGTGCGGGACCGTAGCCCAGCTTCATGGAGACGGTTGCGAATGGTCCTCACTGATACCCCAGGAGCAACAGTGTCCCTAATTTGCTGGGAAGTGGCGGTGCGGTCCCCTACGGCACTGCGTAGGATCCTACGGTCTTGGCGTGCATCCGTGCGTCGCTGCGGTCCGGTCCCAGGTCGACGGGCACGTGCACCTTCCGCCGACCACTGGCGACAACATCGATGTACTGTGGAGACCTCACGCCCCACGTGTTGAGCAATTCGGCGGTACGTCCACCCGGCCCCCCGCATGCCCACTATACGCCCTCGCTCAAAATCCGTCAACTGCACATACGGTTCACGTCCACGCTGTCGCGGCATGCTACCAGTGTTAAAGACTGCGATGGAGCTCCGTATGCCACGGCAAACTGGCTGACACTGACGGCGGCGGTGCACAAATGCTGCGCAGCTAGCGCCATTCGACGGCCAACACCGCGGTTCCTGGTGTGTCCGCTGTGCCGTGCGTGTGATCATTGCTTGTACAGCCCTCTCGCAGTGTCCGGAGCAAGTATGGTGGGTCTGACACACCGGTGTCAATGTGTTCTTTTTTCCATTTCCAGGAGTGTATATTGAGCCTTTGCATTTCCCTTTTCAGATTTTCTAGTTTCCCTACCACGTTCAAGCTTCTGACATCCCACGTCCCGACTCGTAGAACGTTATCCTTTCGTTGATTATTCAATCTTTTTCTCATGGTTACCTCCCCCTTGGCAGTCCCCTCCCGGAGATCCGAATGGGGGACTATTCCGGAATCTTTTGCCAGTGGAGAGATCATCATGACACTTCTTCAAATGCAGGCCACATGTCCTGTGGATACACGTTACGTGTCTTTAATGCAGTGGTTTCCATTGCCTTCTGCATCCTCATGTCGTTGATCATTGCTGATTCTTCCGCCTTTAGGGGCAATTTCCCACCCCTAGGACAAGAGAGTGCCCTGAACCTCTATCCGCTCCTCCGCCCTCTTTGACAAGGTCGTTGGCAGAATGAGGCTGACTTCTTATACCGGAAGTCTTCGGTCGCCAATGCTGATTATTTGTCAACATTTAAGCATTGGCGGGGATCGAACCCGGGACCGAAGACGTTTTGATTATGAATCAAAGACCCTACACCTAGACACACGTTACGTAACTGAAACCGGACATACAGCAAGTACATGCTGCGGCAATTACTCCTGGTTTGTAAAACATTTGTGGAGTTTCGCACATACCTTGCGTGAAGCTATGAAGTTATTTTGCGTTGTTAGCAACTACCACACATTTTAAAAAAAGTCTTCTGAAAACAACACAAATGTTCCTCGTGTTTTTCGTTTATCTCAGACCGAAAAGAGCGCTGTTTAGCATTTCACGATTTTTTATTCAGTGGCCTTATTTTCCGCTATTTTCGATGTATTAAGACTCTTATTTTCTTTGCTAACGGAGGTTTTGGTAGTTAACATAAGTTTTTTACCCATTTTGTCACAAAAACACAAGATTTCATTCGTAATTTAGCGTATTATTGAGGTTATATGAAGTTCATTTGTTTCGTTGTACGTTCGTTTGAATGTACACGCACGAATTTAGGATATTCATTCTCTCCCTCTCTCTCTCTCTCTCTCTCTCTCTCTTTCTCTTTGTGTGTGTGTGTGTGTGTGTGTGTGTGTGTGTGTGTGTGTGTGTGTGTGTGTGTGTGTGTTTGGTGGTGGGGGTGAAGGGATGCCTATTTGTCAGTTCTTACTGTATATTGTGGCAAATAATGTTTTATTGCAAGAGTGGTGTATATTTGGTACGTTTTTTCCCTTGGGCTGGTGATTCTTGTATGTGATCATTCTCTTCGGCAGGAAAGTGCACTTGTACAAAAGTAAATACAATTATAGAAAAAAATGTTAACCTCCCGTTCACCCAGACATTCCAAGCAACAGCAAAGCTGGGTTGCGCTCTCGTCACCCATTCACGGAAACCGCAAGGATGTTGGTCGGAAACAGCTTGAAAAGTGGTGACTGCTAGAAACAGATATGGCAGATTAATCCTACGACGGAGAAAATTAAGATGGCACGCATATCGACAAAGCTACCCGGCTTTGAACTGCCATGCATCATCTGGTCGGTTCTTAGCGAATAAGAACCAATACTGCAAGCCGTGCTGACTCTCCGCACAAGTGAAGAAAGTAATTTCACCCAGCTGTGATTATGGCGCCTGGAAATCCAACAAAGTTCTTAGTGGTGACAGGGGGATGAGTAAAGTATATTCGTCGCCTACATATTAGACTGAGATAATTGTAGTATCATTTGTTTGTGATGCAGCCAAACCCTAAATAAATAGCTAAATATTGTTGTTCATTTTTCTTGCAATCAAATCGGCTGTGGGGCGATTCTGTGCCATTAGTTGACCAGCGAATTTTGAGTGGGGGGGGAGAGGGGTACTATATTTTAATGCTCTTAGGTATTGTGTATATCTGGTTCCGAATTTCCTACATGTTTGTCTCACATATATACATCGACAGCTGGTGCATTTTAATTGGCAGATTTCCTCCAGGCTATACTTATCACTGTTAGTTGTTTGTCTCCAATGTTGTTCTGTGCCCTCCTGATACTTCCGTATACCACTGTCAAACGAAGAAGAGGAGTCGGTGCATGGAGTACACTGAAGGCACCAGCGAGGTGGATTAACGTTCAGCTGTTGTAACAGAAGAAGAAATATGCTGTAGCCAGGAGACGTCAGAACCTCAGAGGGTGTGCGAGGAACAAACTGAGAGCGAAATCGGGGAGAACCCCAACAGATCGGGAGGTCGATGAAGAGAACAAACGACAAGATTTATTTTATTCACTCTGCAGCGGTATACGTTTGCTGATATGAAACATCTTGGTAGATTAAAACTTTGTGCCGGATCGAGAATCGAACTCAAGACCTCAGCCTTTCGCGGGCAAGTGCTCTATCGACTTCTTTTCCTTTTTTTATATTTTTCCTAATGTGTAGACTACTTTTTTATTTCATTTTATTTTTTAAATCGCCTTACTGTCTACTTGCCTAACATACTTTAATCTTAAAAAAATTAAATAGAAGTCAGAGGTACCCCTACTTGGCACTACCACTTTACCCAAAAAAAAAAATTAACTCTCCGTCTTCAGACGTTGCCCCTAATTGTTCCCATAATTCCCGCTAGGCGCCAGGATTAGTAAACGCGTAAAATGAAAATCCTATAAAATATAAAGTCACAAAAAAATATTATTCAAAAGAAAACAAAAAAAGATTTTTACATTGCTTGTGCAACCTCGGCTAAATGAATCTTTCTCCAAGAAATGATGCAGCTGGATTTTCTTGTTCACTGCCATCGGGGTTCTCTGTCGTCAGCAATGATGTGTTGGTTGGTTGGTTGGGGAAAGAGACCAAACAGCGAGGTCATCGGTCTCATAGTATTAGGTAAGGATGGGGAAGGAAGTCGGCCGTGCCCTTTCAAAGGAACCATCCCGGCATTTGCCTGGAGCGATTTAGGGAAATCACGGAAAACCTAAATCAGGATGGCCGGACGCGGGATTGAACCGTCGTCCTTCCGAATGCGAGTCCAGTGTGCTAACCACTGCGCCACCTCGCTCGGTACAATGATGTGTAAAAGTATCTACAACGGAATCATTTTGCTTTGCTAGTGCCTCAACGAGTGCAGCTCTCCATGAATTAGCCTGTCTCTTTTCTTTCTCACCGCTTACAATTTAGGACTTTATGTCTTCAGTGTGAACCGACTGAGCTACCCAAGAAAGACTCACGACTCATCCTCAAAGTTTTACTTCCGAAAGTATCTCGTCTCCTACCTACCAAACGTCGAGAGTGATCTGCAAATGTCGTAGGAGATCTTCTGTGAATTTTTGAACATAGCAAACGAGATGCTGGAAGAAGAAAATCCGAGAGGACGGGCAGTGAGTCGCACTTGTTTAGTTCAGTTGATAAAGCACTTGCACGCAAAAGGCAAAAGTCCCGAGTTTGGGTAGCCGTCTGGCACTCAGTTTTGATCTACCGGAATGTTTCAATAAATGACAGGTGTCCTAGGCGAGAATGGAACAATTACAAATGCACGACAAGAGAACAGATTCCAAGGAATGACCAAGCGGGTCCAAGGCGCTGCAGTCACGGACTGTGCGGCTGGTCCCGGCGGAGGTTCGAGTCCTCCCTCGGGCATGTGTGTGTGTGTGTGTGTGTGTGTGTGTGTGTGTGTGTGTGTGTGTGTGTGTGTGTGTGTCCTTAGGATAATTTAGGTTAAGTAGTGTGTAAGCTGAGGGACTGATGACCTTAGCAGTTAAGTCCCATAAGATTTCACACACATTTGAACATTTTGATCAAGCGAGAAAGCAAGACGATGAATTAACGCAGTAGAGGCAGAGAGGCGGTAACTAGGCACAACAGGAGCGTTTACCAGACTGTTGGGCTGCGGCGAGGGCTGTTGACCGGGGCACTCTTCGATTTTTCCCATACCTAAAGGATTTTAGAGTCAGTATTCGGACGTCAGTTACCTATGACACACAGAAAAACACCTCAAAAAGAAGATTTTCGAGCGCTGTTGCGTACCAAATATTTTTATCCTAGTAATGTAAACGCGGCTAGGTGATCGTGCAGCGTAACAGGATTGCAGTCAGAAAGGTACTAAGTCCGACTGTTGCTAATGTAATTTTCTGCTTTATTTAAGTTCCAAAAATTATTAAAAAACCAAAGTGTTGGTTAACAAAAACTACATAGTTGGGAGTTCGCTTCCGTAACTGAGTGGTCAGCGCGGTTGACTCCCATTTAGCACCCTGGTAGTGCCAGAGATTTTTCCTTGGTGCTGACCCGACGCCTTCCATGCTGAATCCGAATGACGCTTTTAACACAGGATGGCACGGTGATCGTCGTGAGCAATGGACCGAGCTTGCTTTTAGTTGACCACACGAACCAAAGTCGGATCATTGCCGCATTCCTTAACCTCTTCCGCTGGTCTATCACTGTCCATGTTCTCTTGGACTACCAAAGTCTCCTACAAGGGATCTCATATCTTGGCGCTACACTTCTAGCGCTGTCTTCACTATACTTTCTTCCCTTACCAGTACATTGTCCCAGCCATTCAGTTTCCCTGCTGTTTATTGCTGCTGTCACATTTGGTTCATTAAACAGCCTGTGCATTCTTATGTTTTCTCTTCTTCTAAAAAATTCGTTTTTTAACATGGGTCCAAGGACCTTTTTTAATGAAATGATCGTACGGCATTGACAGCAGGGAGTCCCCCACCTGGGGAACTTCGGCCTCCGAGTTTCAAGTGTTTTCAGTTGACGCCATATTGGACGTGACGGTGAGGACAAAACAATACCAGTCTCCGAGAGGAGAAAGTCTCAGACCTGGCAGCGAGTCAAGCCCGGGCCTGGCGCTTGTCACTCAGTCGAGGGCATGGACTGCCTAACACTGTTTCCGAAGGCCATAATTTTCCTCTCCGTCTTATTGCTCAGTGTCGATGTTTCGCCCCATACGTTTAAACCGGTCGCAAAGTTGCCTTTTACATGCGGAGTTCTTTCGTTGTTGGCAGTCTGCTGCTCTACAGTTTGCCCATTGAGAATAGACCTCTGTCTGCAAATTTAGTCTGCTTCATTACCACCTCCTTCGTGTTTGACACTACTTCCTATATATATATATGAAGCTCTCCGTCTTCTTAAATTCTGTGTGTCCTACTGCCAGTGATCCCTCCATTTCCCCTTTATTATTCCTTCTTACAAAAGTTGAATCATATTTTTTTGTAAAAATAACATTTTTAAAATTTTAATTAGTATTCGCATGAAAATGCGAATATTCAAAATAAATTAAAATGTAGTACAAAAATGTAGAACGGCAAATATAATACAAATTCCATTTTTGTAGAGACTAAACATTATTGTTGCAGTGTATATTATTTTCATTTTAAAAAAGGCGTTTTACATGTCCGTACTAAAATCCAATTTATTTTCATAAGACCAGTAATTAAGAGTTAAAAGGTGTCAATTTGGTGAAATAATTACAATTGAATGCTTATTAATTAACATTTCCATTTTTTAATCATTACTGAATTTAAATAAAAGTCAAAAGTAGTTCCTACTAGAGAGATACCATCTATCAACTCCAAGAATACAAACCTATTGCACTACGCTCTTCAGTTACAGATGAGTGCGTTAACAAACTATAGATGTTTTGTACTTAACAGTCCTCAAAAGTCTTCAAATGTGACTTGACAAGAGTTTGACAATTCCATTGTGCTGCTTTACGATATTGATGTCCGGACACTGACCTCGAGTTACTGTATGTATGAAGTACATCGAGTGGGAGGCAGTCAGGTCCCCTCCATTTCTTCTGGCGAGCACTCAGATTCGGTGTGCGTGGCTGTCAATCTGGAAGGCGTATGAGATCCAGTGTTCTAGGAACCAAACGATTATTCCAGTCAATAGCACGTCTGAGACTGGAGATAAATTAATGGACATTCAGAAGAACATAATCCAAGCAATTCCGAAAATACCCGCTTCCATAGCCGAGGTCGCTAATGCACGCCTGTGCGGTGGCTCTCGATTGGGAGTAAACCGGTTCTAATCCTGGATGTGGAAAATTTTCGCTGCCAGTATTTGGCCGGTAAAGTGAGAACAGGTTACAAATCTTTGCGCCACAGTCCTGGATCTCACTCAAAACCCACTCCGCAGTGCCTCATGAAGTAAGCGTAGGTAACCCTGTTGACGGTGTTCTGTCCGTCTGATGGGGACGTTAGAGTTGGCGGCCCCCTTCGTGCTACTCTGAAGGAATAGGGTAGGTGCCGGCACCGGTTTTCACCCACTGCTTCCCTTCGTCCGTAACAACACAAACCCATCATTACATTGCACAAGCACTCGCTGCAGTCATCAACCCAGCAAAGATAAACACTTGAAACGTCATAGCAGGTCGGAAAAAGGCAATGGCAAAGCACCTCCAGAGAACCTAGCCTAGAACGGAGATGCATCTGCTCCCCTACACTCATTCCCTGTGTATGGAACCGACTTTGAATACCGAAGACTGCAAACGCCGGTAAATGCGAGAACTATCTCACAGTTTACTAACATCTCATCTGTCCTATACTCTGACAAGAAGAGTACATAGAAACACGCAAAAAATCCAGGATCTGTTACATGAAGATGTTCGGCATTAGGAAAGATAAAGTCACCAGAGAAGCCTTTTTGACGTTGCGCTTGATAATGGAGGCAATAATTCACAAAAATTCAAGACCCCTTCCTAAGATTTCTGGACATAGAAAAAGCCTTCTACGATGTAAAATGGTGCAAGATGTTTGAAATTCTCAGAAAACAGGAATAAACTGTGGAGGGAAACGGGAAATATTTACAAGAGCAACAATAAGTACGGAATATCAAGCCTGAAGTGTTCGGATTGAATAAAATGTAAGAGAGGGGTGTACTCTCTCTCTCTCTCTCTCTCTCTCTCTCTCTATCCCTCTCCTGCCTACTGTTCAAGCAGTACACGAAACGATAAGAGAACTAAAATAAAGATTCAGGTGTGAGATTAAAATCTAGTGTGAAAAGCTATCAGTAACAAGACTCGCTGACTCGCTGATGACACTGTTATACTCCGTGAAAGTGAAGAACAGTTACTGGACATGTCAAATGGGATGAATAGTTCTATGAGCGCAGAATACAGACTGAGAGTAAACCAAAGAAAGACGTATTGGCGAGTATCAGAAATGAGACTAGCGATTAACTTAATATCAGAATTGGGGATCTCACAGAAGAGAAACTGAAGGAGCTCTGCTACCTAGAAAGTGAAATAACGCATGGCGGACGAAGCGAGGTACACATGAGAAACATAATAGTACAGGCAGAAAGAGTATTGCTCTCTACAAGAAGCCTACTAATACAAAAAACAGGTGTGAATTCCTAAGGGATGAAATTACTGAGGTCATCGGTCCCTAGACTTACACACTACTTAAACTAACTTATGCTAAGAACAAAAAACACACACACACACACACACACACACACACACACACACACACACACACACACACGCCCGAGGGAGGAGTCGAACCTCCGGCGGGAGGAGCCGCGCAATCCGTGACATGGCACCTCTAACTGCGCGGCTGCTATTAAACACGTGCTTTAATATGATGGAATTTCTGAGAATGTACGTCAGGAGCACAGAAATGTATGGAAGTGAGTCATAATACTGAGAAAGCCAAACAGAACAAATAGAAGCTTTTGAGAAGTGGGATTACAGGCTGCTGAAAATTTCGTGGACTTGTAAGTGATAAGTGAGGAGCTATTTCGCAAAAATGAGCAGTGAATTAACATGTCGGAAACTCTGAGATGATAGCACGTATGTCGTGACACCACGTAACACTTCCATGCTACTATAGCTCGTTGGACTAGAGCTTCCGCTCACATAAAATCTATACGCTGTGTCGATCCCGATTTCCACCCCACGTTTTGGCTCCGTGAGGAGTTACTCATTTTCTCCGTTGAAATTATCTTTTATGTCTACTACACTGACGACGAGAAACGGCAAATGGTGACTATGGCTAACCCCTTTGAGAAGCGACTAAGATGCAAGACACGTCCCTCCCAGGAAAAGGTGTTCGCAAACGTTTCGTACTTCCATCTCAGTATTGTGGATATGCTTCTCTCTCTATTACGACCGACGCAGACCAAAAGAGCAAACTGCTGGTGTGTTACATTGAGGTGACAAAAGTCACGGGATAGATCCTAATATGGGGTGTGGCCCCCTTTTAGTGCAGCATGCAGCAGCTCGACGTGACAAGGACTCAGTTAATCGTTGGAAGTCCCCAGCGGAAATCTTCAGCCACTCTGCCTCTCTAGCCGTCCATAACTGCGAAAGTGTTGCCGGTGCAGGATTTTGTGTGCGAAATCACCTCTCGATTATGTCCGCTAAATGTTCGATGGCATTCATATCCGGCGATCAGGGTAGCCATATCATTCACTCACATTGTCGAAAATGTTCTTCCAACCAATTGTGAACAGCTGTGGTCCAATGTCATGGCGCCTTGTCATCCATAAAAATCCCATCATCGTTTGGGAGGAAGTAGCCGAACGTAACAATTTCCAGATCGGCTCAGATGGATCAGAGTGCCCGGTCCATTTCATGTAAACACAGCCCACACCATTATGGAGCCACCACCAGCTTGTACACTGCCCTTTTGACAACGCGAGTCTATGGCTTCGTGAGGTCAGCGCCACAATCGAACCGTACCTTCAGCCCTTGCCAAATGAAATCGGGACTCATTTGCCCAGGCCACGGTTTACCAGTCGTCTGGTCACGAACCCAGGAGAGGGGCTGCAAGTAGTGTCGTTCTGATAGTAAAGGCATTCGCGTCGTTCGTTTGCTGCCAAAGCCCATTAACACCACGCAGCGTCGCTTGTCTGCTAAGACTGATAACTTACGAAAACGCCGCTGCTCTCGGTCGTTAAGTGAAAGCCGTCAGCCACTATGTTGGCTATGGTGAGAGGTAATACATGAAATCCAGTATTCTCGATACTCACTTGACACTATGGGTCTCTGTATGATGAATCGCTGACAGTTCTCGAAATGGAATCTTCCATGCGTCTAGCTCCAGTTAACACTCCGCGTTCAGAGTCCATTAACTCCAATCGTGCGGCCATAAACACATGGGAAACCTTTTCACATGAACTGCATGAACTGAACACCTGAGTACAAATGACAGTTCCGCCAATGCACTACTCTGTTGGACCTTGTGAACGAGACACCACCATCACCTGTATATGTGCATATCGCTGTCCCATGACTTGACATCTCAGTGTGCGTACATACATACATACTTACATACGAACAAAAGAACATCCATTTTTGTAATTTGCATGGATATAACAGAACATTAACCTCCATCCTTCATGTACTTTTCAGCAGATATGTGAGTTACGCTTTCCTAATACCAATTGGTTAGCACACTGGACTCGCATACGGAAGGGCTATGGTTCAACTACTCGTTCCATCACCCTAACTTATATTTTCCGTTGTTTCCCTAAATCGCTCCGGGCAAATGCCGGTATGGTTCCTTTGAAAGCTGAACCGTTTCCTGGAAAGCCTTCTTAAAAACCATAGTAGAATGTTACGATAACCACAGGAGAATTGTGTCAGTAACGAACAAAACTGTGTGTCCAGAATGAGATTTTCACTCTGCAGCGGAGTGTGCGCTGATATGAAACTTCCTGGCAGATTAAAACTCTGTGCCGGACCGAGACTCGAACTCGGGACCTTTGCCTTTCGCGGGCAATTGCTCTACCAACTGGTAGCTCAGTTGGTAGAGCACTTGCCCGCGAAAGGCAAAGGTCCCGAGTTCGAGTCTCGGTCCGGCACACAGTTTTAATCTGCCAGGAAGTTTCAAAACTGTGTGTGTTTATGTATTCAAATGTGCTATCAATGATGGAATATTATTTCTGAACGAGAAAAAGCCCTCCATCTTTATGTGGTTTGAACATAAAAATATTAATAATGAATATATTACATACTTCTGTGTAACAGATACCGAGAATAAAAAAGATTATGAGTACGTCATACCACGGAATTTCTATATAATTATGTAATAAAGACTTGAATGAATAAAATGATCACTCCGATTTCAGCTCTCGAACCTACTAGACGCTTCTATACGAGGTTGCTTCTGAATGCACGATAATGTTAATTCTACGTAAGTTTTTTCAGAATATGTGCGTAAAAAGTACTTGTCCTTGTAATCTTATTTAATTCCTCTCCCACCATGTGAATATAATGAAATGGAATAATTAATTATGGCTAGAATTCAAGTTTTATCACTGGCCATCTGTCATTTTTTTTGTCGTAATGACGCATTGGCAACCATTACGTGAAATATAATTAATCACATGACTTTCTGGATTGGCCTCCACGATAACAGAAAAAAATACTTTATAAATATTTTGCTATCAGGAAAAGAAAAGTTTTGCAGGAAAGATTTCATTAAATATTCATGACGAATGCAAAGATAATAAATAACACTACGAGATGCAGGCTTTCTTATGAGTAAATCGCTGACTGGTAAAAATCTTGTTTTCACTGGCGTAAGTATTATTCAAATCGTAATTAACAGTATAAAAGATCTGTGTTTAACAAAGATCTTACGTAACATTGAGAATAGTAGTGCGGCTACGTAGGTGATTATATCGTCTCTGTCTCTGCAACAATACTGATTTATCGGACATTAATTACTACAGTTTTTAACAAATCAAACGCATTTTTGAGCTAGCTGCATGTGTTGACAATATAAGTAAATTGCTACAATTCCACCTAGAACCTTTACTCAGAACTACTTGCCTACATAGCGAAACTGATGATTGATAGGATATATTTCAGCCGCTACTACGAGTGTGCGAAATATAAGTGATGTTACGACTTACAAATATTTTCATTCACGATTCCAAACGTAAGAAACCGATACCTTTTATAAGGAACAGAGATAGAGATAGAGAGAGAGAGAGAGAGAGAGAGAGAGAGAGAGAGAGAGAGAGAAGCGATATGAAGGACACAACAGATTTCCTTCCCCATTCTTGAAACAAATACGAACTTCTCTCTCTCTCTCTTTCATGACATTGATTTCGACTTGACGTTTCAGCCTTAATCTTCCTTCCTTTCGTTTCGTTAGTGACGTTGAGACCACAGCCCATTTGGAAAAAAATCTTGATGAGGCTATTTGTATATTTAAGGCACAAGTTACCTCTAAACCGGTTTTAAGGAGCAGACGAAACTAAGAGACAGTCGTTTTTCAGCGTAGAGGAAGTTAGAGAACGTTCCAAAGCATGTCCGACATTTCCTTAGTGTCTTTTCCACTTTAAGAACTGTAGCCTTCTGTCTTACTTTCTGTGCTCCTGCAAAACAACCACCTAGCCTTTGCGATAACTTCAGATTGTTTGGAATAGAAAACATTGTGAATTTAGGATGCGCTTGCGATAAGCAAGTTGCTCAATATATTTCCATAGAAGCGATGAAAGAAACGAAATACGATGATTAGCATTTCTGGTTGCGATTCTATCTGCTCCTGAATGACCTTCGTTGTTTACAAATTGGTTCTCGGCGTTTTGCTGCCCACTCACGTTTATACAGCGATGTGCAGCAGCAGAAAATCACCCTACAGAGTGCCGCTGAGCAGTAACAATAAACAGCGCGAGATACGACGGAGTACTGTGCCATAATTCAGATTCAGACAGGTCTTACCTGTATCATCAAAGAAACGTACAAAGCAAGTACTACAGGCCGCTATAAAGGTTCTATTTTATTTAGTTCGGTTTCTTTGGTTAATATAGCTCAAAACCCTTCGAGAATATACTGATCTGCTATCTAGTGGAATAGTGTGATAAGAACCTTTCGTATGGTTCTCATTTTTTTTATGTCGACAGATGGACAACCATGGTTCTTCCGTTTTCGATGTTACTATTTTCAGTGACAATGCTCAGCAAAACCAGGAAATATAGTTTATCTGTTGTATTATTTGCACAATTATTTTAAGGAAATACTGCGGAGGTACTGTACTCCTACAACCCGTAGAAGTCGTGTGTGGGTGAGAAGTTGCGACATGAGAAAATCATTGATAACGACCGGTGCTAGTATTCGTATACTCAGTGTCTGGAGTCGCAGGACACACTGGTGACAGTCCCGATGACAGTTCGTACATAGTGCAAGGAAGGGTATCGCAAAAGACAATGACGTATTAGCAAATCGCAGTAACCTGGAGAAATTTCACTGAACTTTGTACACGAATCACTTTCTGTCTCGCATAAATTACTATGACAGTAGGACATCCTTATCATCCATATGGCCGAAAGTGGGAGCGATGGCGAAGAAGCATAGCTGAGGAAAGCCTGAATCAATTTCCACAGTACTTGTTATGTACTTGACTCATTCTCTCTCTTTGGTCTAATCCTACGCAAGGTTATGGTGCTAAGTCTCTTGACGACCAGCCTCCACGAAGCACTGTCTTGGGCGTGGTGACCTGCTTGCTGCAAGACCATCCCGGTCGAGCTGTTAATCTGGTCTATCCGCCGCATTGGTGCGCGTCCTCTAGGACTTCTGGCGCCAACTTTTTCCTCTATGATTGTTCTTTCCATTGCCTCTTGCCTTCTGGAAATGTCCCCATAATATTGCAACCGATTTTGATTGACAAGAGTTAAGTCTTGTTTTGTGCAAGAACGATTCATTGGTTCGACGTGCTGTCCACAGTATTCGCAGTAATCTAGAGCACCACATTTCCAGAGTATGATTCCTCGGACAATCCCTCGGTATCATCGTCCAAGTTTCTGCTGTATGGATCGCGATAGGGAAGATTAGAATTTAGACTTGGGGGAGCTTAGTCTTGACAGTGATAGAGGTGTTTTTTTCAAATCCAAACAAGTTGTGCTGTAGAATGTCTCTCGATCGAAATGAGTCTACGAATATCAGGCTCACAACATCCAGAATTAGTACCAACCAATCCTAGATACTCCAAACAGTTCTTATGATGTCAGGACCTCAGTCATTAGGACGACCTACAACCATCACTTTAATTTTTGTGTCGTTCATTTGAAGATCATATGCTTTACTTTGTTCGGCCTGCCTTCGCATGATGGTTTCCTGTTGATGTTCGTCGGTTGCAATTATCAGTGTGTCATCTGCATAGCCGACATTATTAATTTTTCTGCAACTTACAACGATGCCGTCGTACCAATCTTCGAGAACCTTCTTCATAATGTGCTCACTATTTTCAATGAAGAACAGTGAACAGAGATTGCAACCTTGTCTCATGCCGGCATTGCTAGGCAAGATGTCTGAGATGGTGTTATTGGTTCTTACTCTCCCTTAGTTCAAGAAGTAAAGTTACCGGATCAGGTATACTAGCTGTCTGGGCGTACGAATATCGATGCGGAAAGATGATAGCTTTGACTACTTCACCTTGTCTGAAGCTCTCTCGTAATCCACAATAAACTAGACTCATTATTCGTATAAATTATTGTCGTAGTAATATATCTCTGTTAGCCCTAATGGTGAGGATGAGATGTGGTCACAGTTAAGAATGTTTGAAAACGACGTGTTGGTATCCCTTTCCTGTATCTAATTGATCTGGAGTACTTTAAAAGAATGAAGAAAATTGTGTCTCTTATTTGTATTGTTCAGTGGGTGAACCAGGTCGGGAGAATGAGCGCACCAGAGAGCTAATAATTTTGTCATCGTGTTTCAGGGCGAAAGATCATGCCACGCGGCTGAATGACACGTATATGTTTACCGTCCTGTCTTGAGTCGCATAGTATCAAACAGTGGGGAAACAGACAGTTATGAAATGCATGTGTCATAATCGTATGCGTTCGAGGTCACCGGAGTAAAGTTAGTCCACAACATACACTAGTAAGCCAAAACTTTATGACCAACTGTGTAATAGCTTGTTTGTCCATATTTTGAACGAAATACATCACTGATTCTGCGTATCAGTGATCCGATAGTTTGTTGGTACGTTTGTAGAGGTATGTGGCATTAGATGTCCAAATACAGGTCATGTAATTCGCGTAAATGACGGACCGCTGTTTTACGTACGCTGTGATGCCATCAGATAGCAACCCAGATGGGTTCCGTACGATTTGAATCAGGATTTGATAGCCGAGATATCAACGTGAGTTCATTATAATTCTCCTCGACCCATTGTAGCACGGATCTGGTTCCAAGACACAGAGTTACGCTACTGAAAGATGACATCGCCGTCGGGGAAGACAGCAAGCATTAAGGGATGTAGGTAGTTAGCAGCTGTCAGCGTGTTCGATTTCTATCATTGGTCCCACGAAAGCGCAGGAGAGTGTCTTCCATAGCATAATACTGCGTCCACCAGCCTTCGTCAGTGGCTCGCTACACGTTTTAAGTCACCGTTCACATCGATGAGGGCGTTTGTGGAGATGACCATCGACCTGATGTAGCAAAAATATGATTCACCCGAAGAGCCGACTCGTTTTCATTGATCGACGGTCCAGTTCTGATGGTCCCGTGCCCATTGAAATCGTAATTGGCAATATCATTGGGTCAACATGCGAAGACGTTGACTTGGTCTGTTGCGGAGCTCCATGTTCAGCAACGTACGATGAATGATGTGCTTAGAAAGACTTGCACGTGCACTAGCATCTCTTTCGGCAGAGAGCCACAGATCACCATCGATCCTACTTCACATAGCAGGCAAGCCTCCCAACGCCACGTCCTGTAAAGAATCGTGGACGTTTAACCATTTAGCGTCTAGTGGTAGATTCGCTGTGTTGCTAACTGTTTCCGTAGATGCTCACGGTATTAGCTCGTGAATATCGACCAGCTTCGCCGTTTTCGAGATATTCGTTCACAGGGGCTGTGTAATAATAATCTGGACTTCGTCAGAGTCGCCTGTCTCAATGGATTTCCCCATTTGCAGCCCCTGTTCCTGTCTGCTCCGCTTACATACTGTTGTTAACGCGTCACGTGACCGCAACGCCTCCAGGCGTCGCGGTGGGCAGTGGCCATAATGATTTGGCGTATCAGTGTATGCAGACTGACACATCAGTACACAACATTCCTGACTAGATCCATGATAAATGTTGTGGAGAGCAGCATGTCTGCGTCACTCTGACCATTAAGATGATCCTCTACCCTCCCCCACACCCCACCCGGTTTTGGTCGCAGATCTTTTTATTTCCTTCTTTTATTTCCTTCATGTAGGAGTCTTGGTCTTGTGATTACGGATGAATCTTTTTCAGACATACTTTAACATAATTTTCTTATTGTATCTCTATGTGTGATGACCTATTTAGACGGCAGTAGAGGGATACAAAGAGATGAATACAGTAAGCATATTCAGAATGATGCAAGTTGTCGTAGTTATTCGGAGACGAAGAGGTTTGCGCAGGGCCGAGTAACATGGAGAGCTGCATCAAACCAATCTTCAGACTAAAGACCACAACGACAGCACATACGCATTATGTATCAGACATCATATGAATCTTTACCCCCCACACCACCCCTCCCCCCTTGATGTCCACCTGTCATATCACCTGATCCCTTCTTTTAGTCAGATTCTACCACAAAATTCCACAATTCGGCAATAGCTATTTAAAATCTGGTGGAATTAGCTCGTCGAAGAAGTTGTCGAAAAAACCTAACATCTCACTATGAGTTATGTGTAAACTGGTCCTTTTATATGTGTCAACGAAGTTATACATATTTGTATAACAGTATTGTGCTGTGTAGAAAATAAACAATAAATGTGTATCGTAAAACAGTGATGTGAAGCTGCCAGTTGGATTCAATTATTACAATTCGTGTACGTACATCTACGTGAGCGACGCACCTTGTCGTTGGTGGGATGGCTTGCTAGCCTCAACGATATGCACACCTGTACAGCAGGTACAACCAGAACGGAGGGGTTTCTGTTGACAGGCAGAGTGGCAGCAGCCTTTTAAGTAATCGCAGGTGGAAAAGAGTTGGAGGGTACAGTTAGTGGTACAGAAGTACCCTCCGCCACACACCATTAAGTGGTTTGCGGAGTATGATGTAGATGTGGATGCACACAAGTGTGCATCTATTCGTCCGAAACAAATCAATGGCCACGGATGTCTTTCTTCAGAGCTACAATAATATGAGCAAGCTCACATATTGCAAGGTTTTTAGAATACTCTGTATAAGTTTCACGGGGAAGCCCTTACACATTCTCCATTAGGTCCCGATCTGTTACCATGCGATTTCCGTGTTTTTGGAACCCTGAAGAAATATATTCATTGTCGCCGGTTTGCTTTGGACAAAGAGGTACAGGGCTGGGCGCAATAATGGTCCCACAGGCAACTGCAAACACTTTCCCACGCGGCCACTGACTGTTTTCTCTCATCGTGGGATGAATTTATTAACAGTTATGATGACTACTTTTTTTTGTTTGCCTCATTTTCATTTGACTGTATCCTATATTTCGGCTACTTCTCTATACAGCCAGGGAAAACAGTTCGTCACTGTAAATCAAAGTTCGATTTTTGTAAATTTTATGTTCTATTGACTGAACACATGCTCCGCTAAAGCTGACGATTTTATTTTCTGTAGTCCACAAGGACTTTTGTGTTCCTTCAAACGTGTATTCACGTTTCTCTTTGTAGTTCCAGTGTAGACCTTACCATACTTACATGAAATGTTGTGTACTCTGCACATCGACAGACGAGAGCGTTTATTCTTTACACATCTGAGGGCTTGACATATTTTCTTTGTTAGTCTAAAAACTGTTTTGACAATATGTTTCTGTAAAATCTTACCGATCTTATCAGCCACTACTTTTTAAAAAAAAAAAGAAAAAGGAGGGAGACACTGTTGTTCCATCAGGGGTTTCATCTCTTCCTTCGGGCTGCTGTTATTTCGTCACAGAACGGCAATATGGAACAGCCATTGAAATAATATTTACTATTGATTTGCTTTAGCTCCGGTTTGTTCCAGAAGAGTTCAATGACGGAATTTTGAGGTAGGGGAAAGATGGAAAGGGCGTTAATCCTGACTATCATCTCCTATACAAAAAAAAAGAAAATGTTAATCACGCAAAACATTATTGTTATTACTGACATTTTAAAACTCATAATTTCACTGGCTGCGATTTATTTGGCCTAAATTTCTCAGTATTTCAAGCGCTTTCAAGTTACAATATCATGTACTTAGGCTATAATTCATTGCTCGGGACGAGATAATAGAAACTGTAATAAAATTTTAAAGAAGAAACTAAGGGAAGAAATTAAAATTACACTTTAAGAAACTACTAACTGACGAAACACGCTTTGCCCGGGTATTTATTATGCCAATTTTCTATTAGTAACAAAACAAAAAATGAACTGTGTTTGTAGCGAAGTATGGAAAAAAATTTCATTTCAATGTATTTGTGAACATCCCTTCGAAATTGTGTAGTCATACAAAGAGTTATGCATAATGTACAAATGTATAATTACTGTGTCCATATTGAGAAACGTCATCCCGTACAGTCTCTGTACGCTAGGCGGAGCTGCTTCGCGTGTCTACAATGCGGTTTTGAAAACGTCTCTGTAGTAACGTCTATTCAAAGCTGTAGAGACGACTACAGTCAATGAGTGTAAATTTTTACCAATCAAGATATCTTTGTACCACTTACCAATTTTGTTTCAAATGGCCGCTTTCCCATCTACATGCATAATTTTGTACAGAAAGTAACACGTTTATTACCCCTGCGATTTCTAGTTAGTATTTCAATTGTCTTTTCAACTTCCTACAAGCTCTTAGGCTATTGATTATCCTTTAATTAGGTTGACTGTGAAGCGAACTTCTGGCGACAGTTATTTAAAGTCGATACAAATATCTTAGTATCTGAAAGTAAACATTCAATACTGAAGTAACACTATTTGTTTCTACCTATCATTAACACCTGACGATCTAAATTTACCCAGAGCATTAGACTCAGAAAAAAAATTTAAGACTTTTCTAAAGTTATCCTGAATTACAGTGTAAAGTTGTACCACCCCTAAAATTCAAATTCTGCTCTCACAGGGCATAGTTAATCTACATTTTCACTTTTCCCAGTATTAGTAACTATAGCTATTAAATGTTACCATGTCTGTTGTAATGTGTAATTTATTTCGTGACCAGTATTTTCAATAAAAGTGGTACGAAGTTACCCCGATTAACTGTATCTTTTTGGCCTACAGTCGTTTGCCCTTCCCCGTTGAAAGCTGCCTAAAGTGCTACCAGCTGCCAGGGATTTCCTTAAGTTTACTCGACTATAGTAGTGTCGTAGAAATAAACAAAAAATGTATGTATTGAAACTTCATGCATCATGCAGCATTTTTTCCCACACACCTCAATGTTTATGAAATCGTATCTCCTGATTTGCGTGTCATACATTGATATAATGCTGTAGGTGCTTTCAGTAGCATATGTAGATACTGTCTACAACCATGGGTTGCGAATAGAGTTTGTAGAAAAGAAGTAATAGATTTAAGCGTCATGCACAATGCATCATTTTATCACGCATCTCACTGATTTTGGCATATCTCCTGAGCTATGTATGGTACCATGATACACTTTAGTAGGTGCATTTAGAGGCATATGTGGATACCGTCTGCGAAATTTATTGCGAATACAGTTTATCTGCACGGAAGTAATACATTTAATCGTCATACATGATGTGGCAGTTTTTCACCCCACCTCATTGTTTATGACGTCATATCTCTTGAAGTATGATAGGTAGGTAGTTCTTGCCCAAACATCGATTGTTGCCTGACAGTAAGGGATGCGTGTACCAAGTTTGGTTAAAAAAGGCGCAGTGATTTATAAGATGATTTGGAACATACACATATATATACATTCTTACAATACCTGTGGATGGCAATTCGTGTACTTCTTTGAGGTCGTGAGGCTAGAACTCTTACCAAATGAGATTCCGAAGCTCAGTGAAAGGATGTATAAAATCAGATAAAGTAAAAATTTAGAAAATTAGAAAAGAGTTAATAAGTGAACCAATGAACAATCAAACATATTTACAAATGCATAAATGGAAGGAGCATACGGAATACGTGTCAGACCAAATCCCTGAAAGTTTATTATTATTATTATTATTATTATTAACGAATTCCAGCTGCAGGGAATGAAAACTATTCCATTTTACTTCTATCGATTATGCTTCATAAATCTAAGGCGAAGCAGTTGTAATGTATGCATCAGTTGTAAGTAGTTGAGGCGCTGTGGTATCTTACACCTGCCATGTCACCATATCAGCAGTTTCTTGTCTCTCAAATTCCCATAACTATGTTGAGAGTACATTTACAGAACAAGGTTCATGAATGAGTAATATTTGTAAACCTGGGTCCAAGGCAGCAGTTTTTTCTACAGATATTACTCAGTGATTCCCGTAAGCTTCTTCGATTCGTTCGGTTGTAAAACTCGACTGGCGAACGGTCCGTAGCTTTTCTCCTGGGTATTGGAAATCCAATTCCGCTAAGGCGCGTCTTTAAAGTTCAGAGTATTTTAATCGGCTTAATTAAATCGCTCTCACCGAGAGAATGCCACCCTCCCTTCCATTCCCGATTACAGCACGCGGCACTGAGCTTCCATTGTGCCTGTTCAAGAACAGGTAGTAGAAAATTCCAACTGCCAAATTACACTCATAACCAGTCAGCTTGTTTAGAACACAGTATACATCTGAAACGACAGAGTACCTTGAAAGGTATGACCTTGAAGATACTATTCCGCGCCGGAAACCATATCTTCACCTCTGTGCTGTACATTGTTTGTTTTTTTATATCATTTAACTTCTTTTCATAATGATTTCATGTCGGTATATCCACTGCACCTTCAACCTACATCCATACACAATGCAAACCACTGTGAATCGCATGGCAGACGGTGCGTCACATTCCATTCACGTCCCATTCCATTTACGTTTCGAGCCTGGGAAAAATGATTGCTGAAACGTCTCTCTGCGTGCTGTAATTAATTTAATCTTGTCTTCGCGGTCCATATGGCAACGATATGTAGCCAGTTGTAGTACATTGCCAGTTCCATCAAATTTGGTTCTTGAAACCTTCTCAGTGGTCATTCACGCGTTAGTCTGCGTCTTTCTTCAAACATCTGCCAGTTAACGGTATTCAGCATCATCTTGACACTCTCCCATGAGTCGAGCAATCTGTGACCATTCCTGCCGCACTTTTTTGTATCCGTTGAGTACCCCTGTTGGTCCTATTTGTTATGGGTCCCATACACTTGGACAATATTGCAACATCCGTTGCATGAGTTTTCTAAACAGTCTCTTTTGTATACTGATTACACTTCAGTTGTATCCTACCAATGAACCCAACTGTGATACCTGCCTTACCTGCGAATGGGCCTGTATCATCGATCATTTCTAATCCACACAAATTGTTATATCGAGATAACTATATAAGTTAACCTATTCCATCTGAATCTCGCTGATATTGTAGTCATAGCATACTACATTGTTTTTGTTTTGTTAAGTAGAAAATTTTACATTTTTGAACATTTAAAGCAAGTTGACAATCTTTGCAGCATTTTGAAATCTTAAGACGTCACCGAATATTTGTGCAATTATTTTCAGACAGTACTTCAGTATAAATACGTGTATCAGCTGTGAAAATCTAAGTTTGTTGTCATCCCAATTACACCATATTTAAATACACTATCGGGTACTGTGAAATTAGATTTAATATGCAAAGTGTCGCCGGCCGCGGTGGTCTAGCGGTTCAGGCGCTCAGTCCGGCACCGCGCGACCGCTACGGTCGCAGGTTCGAATCCTGCCTCGGGCATGGATGTGTGTGCTGTCCTTAGGTTAGTTAGGTTTAAGTAGTTCTAAGTTCTAGGGGACTGATGACCTCAGATGTTAAGTCCCATAGTGCTCAGAGCCATTTGAACCATTTTTTTGCAAAGTGTCACAGAAATGTTGCAACACACTTCAAGGGCTTGTATAGCGTGTCTTGAGAAACAAATCGAGAATTGGAACTGTGTCTGGAAACACCATCCAACGTCGCTACAGAGCGTCGAAGTTATAGGCGCCGGCGCCTGCCACTAGGCAACCTCTTTGGCAGCAGATGTAACTTTGTACGCTGAGGGGCCGTATGCAGAACCTCTCGCAATCTTGTTTGTTATTCACTGATCGCGACTGATTGCCACAGTCGCCAGCGGAGATAATGGGACTAGCAGCTGAGTAGACAGGCCTTGTCTCCTACGAATGCAATGCGCTGTTGCCTCGGTGGATGACATTTTCGGATATCGGTTTCCATCCACATCCACCTCCTGGAACGCTCTAAACTCTCCAAGTTTTTCGGTGTATAGGAAAAGAATAAACTGTAGATACAAACCTTGCGAGGTGCCGGGGCTAGCAGTGTATTTAACACTAAATTCTAGAATCTATACATGTAAATGATGCTCTAAGCCCCCCCTATTCTAACTCCGACTTTTGCTGTTGCACAAGGATTAAAAAAAATATACGCGAACTGACTGTAATCAACCCTGCAAGTGGAGTAGGAAAGAGTTTGGCACCTGCAATAATTTAATTTGATAAATAAGTTAAATAAAGGAAGGTTTCATTAACGTAGTGAGAAATGATGGGTTGCTCTACCGATTAACAGAATGAAAGTTCTGTCCAAAATAACAATATGATTTATTAAGACTAAACACAAAATAATAAACAAAAACACATGAAACTGTTATGTCCTAGCCAGTAATGCCACCCGAGCCCGCTGCCAAAAGGTTGGCAGTATCAAAGTCCGGACGCCGTCCGCATAAGCAGCGCCAGCGAGACAGCAAATCGCCGCAAGTCTGCGCGCGCCACCGCTGGCTTCTGGTTTCTTAAGCGCTGGAGTCGCGAGCGCTAGGACAGTTCTGTATTCGCCGCTCAGTTGTATACTCGCCACCGAATTGTGTACTTGCTAGTCAGTTGTGTGTTCATCGCAGCAGAGTTGTTGTTTGTCGTCAGCCGACGCTGACGTAGCCGCTCCGACTCAAACTAGACAGATTTCTGTAGACACCGAGTTCACTACTGTGTTTCTGTATCTTTATTAATAAAGATAAGTACCGACTTTTATTTAATCAGAGTGTTTGGGGTTTCATCTTTCTGTTTACTGTTCCAGCGGACCGGTCGGCCCGCTATTAAAAGTGTGGCGGTGACTTCGTAAGCCATTTCTACAGCCAAGTGTTTGTCGCTACGGACACCGCCACAAAAGAAATATTTATAATACGTCAAATTGGCTCAAATTGGATACACAAACAAACGCTGTGAAGGTGAAGTTGTCCCTAAACTAGATTGTGAGGTTTATGACGAAGTGGTATGTGGAGCCAATTCCTTGCCACTCAAATCTTAAGAGAGACACACAGCTAACCCAACATTAATTGCTGCTACTCAAGACAGAACAAAGTTAGAAAAAGACGAACAGGCGCACTCTGCTGGGCTCTGATTATCACCTAGGAAAATCCCTATCTGCCCGTGCTGCGGACATACATTACCAAACTGTCTTCTTAACTGCCAGAACACGATCTGGCGTATCGGAGGCGAGGGCTGGTTGCTTCGACGTCCTCGACCGAAAAGCGAGAGCCGACTACCTAGAGCACCCGTACAGGCCGAACACACCACATTCCCGCCCCCACGACAGTGGCCGTGGTTAAACGTTCCAATCAGCAACTCGAAAACCGGCGGAAAATTCCACTCCATTGCCGGAGCACTACCATTCCACCAATGGAGATTCTTGGCGCCAATTTCTGCGCTGATTTTGCTACGTCACGGAGCTATGCCCTGAGCCAGCCAATCACAGTTACTATTTTGCAGAAAGCGCGGGAATTTTCCCGCCACAACTGCCTGGGTACACAAGTCATTCCCACGCCTTGCTGGTAGCCCGCCAGAAAGTGTTTTCGCTAAGATTCTGCGAAGTAACGGAACCTCTAGCCCAGCCGCTACTTCAGACCCCTCCGGGCGTGTCTTTTGACAATGTCAGCGTCTGCAAAGCATTCACTCGACTTCCTCACACCCGTCGGCTTAACCCTTTGCCAGATCAGGATAGCCCGCCTGTAATCGGACCACCCGGGTGACGAGAGACGCTGCGTGGGAAGTCCGCGTGTGAAGGAACAGCGACCCTTCACTGCATGCAACTAGAGAGGAAAATCGTAAGATAGAAATATGAGAGGGGGCTCATGCCACCTCTCAACCTTGTCCAAAACAGTCATACACCAAGGCATCCATAGGAAACAATGCGTATCTCTATAGCAGCTAACACCAGCTTCTCCACTAGTGACCTCAGCAATCAGCTGCGATTACTACATGACACACAACATTGCGAGACGTTCCGCATACGGTCCCTCAGCGTACAAACTTACATTTGCTGCCAAAGAGGTGGCTTAATGGCAGACGCTAGCACACATTACTTCGGTGCTCTGTGGCGTCATTAAATGACGTTTCCAAATACGGTTTCCAATACTCTATTTGTTCCTCAAGATACCCTCTATAGCCCCTTGAAGTACGTCGCAACCATCCTGGGATTCCCCCTGTATCAGCTAGTACGATTGTTTTAGATATCAGCAAGTATGATCTTTTGAGTATATGGCTCTGAGCACTATGGGACTTAACTTTTTAGGTCATCAGTCTCCTAGAACGTAGAACTACTTAAACTTAACTAACCTAAGGACATCAGGTTCGAATCCTGCCACCGTAGCGGTCGCGCTGTTCCAGACTGAAGCGCCTAGAACCGCTCGGCCACCCCGGCCGGCTTTCGAGTATAGTAGACCTCAAAACAGTCTTTTAAAGGTGCAACAACATGACACTTTTTAGACTGGAATGCACTGTCACTACTTCTTTCTCTTCAGTAGCACGTAACACTTTTTGAGGCATTCTCTTTCTTCTGAGATTGGGATATGTGCACTGGCAAAGAGCCCACGGTTTTGCCTGAAGTCCCATAGTGGTGGATCTCGTTCATAGTCGCCTATTGTGAACTACACTCTTCGTCGTGACACATACGGTCTGAGCTTCTTTTACACGGTCCAGTCAAATAAATGTGACTATCTGTCAGAAGTCTTTTGCGGCGCGAATCGCTGCGAGACGTAGAGGAAGAGGAGTCAGTGCGGTTCTGGGAGGTACCGACAGCGATGTGGAGCCACGCCGAATACAGTGCCGAGGACAGCTGCGGTGGGTTCCATAGCGCGAACGGTCCAGTCGAGGTAGTCCCACTGATTCTCAATTGGCTTTTAAACCCAGCAGTCTGGTGGCCAAGGGTGTATGTTAAAGCCCTTCTGATGCTCTCAGAACCACGCACGTTCACTGCAGACTCTGTGACACGTGGCATTGTCCTACCTTTAGATGGCATCGCGCAGAGGAAAACCAAACTACGTCTAACATGGTCCCCAAGGATAGATGCATACTTGTGTTGACCCATTGTGCCTTACAGAATGATGAGATGACCCAGGGAACCTCGAAAACATTCTCCAGACCATAACGCCCCACATTCTGCCTGGACCCTCCCTATGATAGTTTCAGGGCCGTACACGACAATGACCGCCTGACCGATGGAGCAAATACGTGATTCATCTGCAAAGGCTACTTGTTGTACTTCCAGTTGCGGTACTGGCACAGATTCTGGCCTTCTTCGCCAACGAACAGCAGCCAGCATACGTTCATGAACAAGGCGCCTGCTACGGAGGCCCGCACGCAGCAACATTCGCCGAACGGACGTTTAAGAGAGAATGTTGGTAGTCCCTCGGTTGATGGCCGGACACTTGCTTAACAGTTGTGCGTCTGTTCGTTCGTACGTATCTCCACAGCCGTCGTTCATCCCTTTCATCTAAGGCCGTGTTATGCACCATAGTTGTCTCGCTGTCTGAAAAGCGTCATTTTGCCACACACGGTATTCTTTCATCCTTGGCCCGAAAGCCAATAATCATGACCTTTTGGACGTCAAATAAATCGGCCCGTTTTTGCAATACAACAACATCTGGTCTGTTTTATATACTCTCCACTGCTAGTGCCGTCACATCCCGTCTGTGGGTGGTTATTGCACGTTGACACAGTGGCGGATACATATGAGTGGGGGGTGGGGAGGTCTCGTGGAGCGCCCCCCCTCCCTCCCGCCCCCTTTGCGGGGCCGCCCACGTTTCCGCCCGTACCGCTCCGCCTGTCCGTCCGCAGGCTATTCGTTCCTTTCTTTCGTCGGTCGACTCGACTGAATCGAGTTATGTAGTTGCACTTTCCTATGAAGCACGCCGTCCTCGTCATCGTATTTTATACGTTTCTGTCTGGCACATATACAGAGTGTTACAAAAAGGGACAGCCAAACTTTCAGGAAACATTCCTTACACACAAAGAAAGAAAATATGTTATGTGGACATGTGTCCGGATACGCTTACTTTCCATGTTAGAGCTCATTTTATTACTTCTCATCAAATCACATTGATCATGGAATGGAAACACACAGCAACAGAACGTACCAGCGTGACTTCAAACACTTTGTTACAGGAAATCTTCAAAATGTCCTCCGTTAGCGAGGATACATGCATCCACCCTCCGCCACATGGAATCCCTGATGCGCTGATGCAGCCCTGGAGAATGGCGTATTGTATCACAGCCGTCCACAATACGAGCACGAAGAGTCTCTATATTTGGTACCGTGGTTGCGTAGACAAGAGCTTTCAAATGCCCCCATAAATGAAAGTCAAGAGGGTTGAGGTCAGGAGAGCGTGGAGGCCATGGAATTGGTCCGCCTCTACCAATCCATCGGTCACCGAATCTGCTGTTGAGAAGCGTACGAACACTTCGACTGAAATGTACAGGAGCTCCATCGTGCATGAACCACATGTTGTGTCGTACTTGTAAAGGCACATGTTCTAGCAGCACAGGTAGAGTATCCCGCATGAAATCATGATAACGTGCTCCATTGAGCGTAGGTGGAAGAACATGGGGCCCAGTCAAGACATCACCAACAATGCCTGCCCAAACGTTCACAGAAAATCTGTGTTGATGACGCGATTGCACAATTGCGTACGGATTCTCGTCAGCCCACACATGTTGTTTGTGAAAATTTACAATCTGATTACGTTAGAATGAAGCCTCATCCGTAAAGAGAACATCCGCACTGAAATGAGGATTGACACATTGTTGGATGAACCATTCGCAGAAGTGTACCCGTGGAGGCCAATCAGCTGCTGATAGTGCCTGCACATGCTGTACATGGTGCGGAAACAACTGGTTCTCCCGTACCATTCTCCATACAGTGACGTAGTCAACGTTACCTTGTACAGCAGAAACTTCTCTGACGTTGAGATTAGGGTTATCGTGAACTGCACGAAGAATTGCCTCGTCCATTGCAGGTGTTCTCGTCGTTCTAGGTCTTCCCCAGTCGCAAGTCATAGGCTGGAATGTTCCGTGCTCCCTAAGACGCCGATCAATTGCTTCGAACGTCTTCCTGTCGGGACACCATCGTCCTGGAAATCTGTCTCGATACAAACGTACCGCGCCACGGCTATTGCCCCGTGCTAATCCGTACATCAAATGGGCATCTGCCAACTCCGCATTTGTAAACATTGCACTGACTGCAAAACCACGTTCGTGATGAACACTAACCTGTTGATGCTACGTACTGATGTGCTCGGTGCTAGTACTGTAGAGCAATGAGTCGCATGTCAACACAAGCACCGAAGTCAACATTACCTTCCTTCAATTGGGCCAACTGGCGGTGAATCGAGGAAGTACAGTACATACTGGCGAAACTAAAATGAGCTCTAATATGGAAATTACGCGTTTCCAGACACATGTCCACATAACATCTTTTCTTTATTTGTGTGTGAGGAATGTTTCCTGAAAGTTTGGCCGTACCTTTTTGTAACACCCTGTATTGTTAACACATACCTATGAGAAAAGTCACGGTCATTCTAGTGATTTTGACACGTTATTGTCTGGCATTTGTTCGAGAAAAGTCGCGAATATTTTACTGTTTTCTTGTACAGAGAACCTTCGATACGTGGCGTTATAAATACGGACTATTAGCGGAACAGGAGGCTAGTTTACATTCAAAAGCAGAAACATTAAGACTGAAGAATGAATAAGTAAAAAGTCCTAGTTGTAGCAGGTGTGAAGCGTGGTCAAGAGTGAGAGTGATCATTCGATTCTGAAGTATTAATAATAGTAAGTCATAGTAATTTCTCTTCAAAAGCGTTGTTTGTTCGTCCTGGATCTGACTATCCTACTTTGCACACGCTGTACAAAATATTGGCTTGTCTATCTGCATCTGTTGCTACAGTAGAACGAAGTTTTTCAACATTGCGGCGTCCAAAGACATGGCTGAGGTCGACAACGGAGGAGGATTGACTTAATGGCTTAGCTCTGCTAACACTCACCTTTCCAGGAAGAATAGGTGCAAAGAATTCATCATTTAAGGAGGAGAACCACAACTGTAACTTTTTTATAAGATGGCATTGTCTTGCATACGTGTATAATCAGTTTAAATAATTCTTAAACTTTGTATGTGACTTGATTGTTTTATTACGGTAAAAGTAAAGGTAGCTCAAGACATCTTCAACACCCGCTTCTTGAGGTTTTCTGTATCCGCCACTGCATTGACATCTAACATAGGCGCTGATCATATTAATGCGACTGGACCGTGTATAACGCATTTAAGATCCATCTGTTAGCTAGAAACTGAACTGCTCCATTCATACAGTGAAGCGCGCGTTTGCGAGCTGAGCTCGTTGTACAATTTAAATGCCATAGCAGCATCGTGCGAACACAGCTTGCCATCTTAGGCGATTGGGCTAACTTTGTCTGCAAGGTCATTAGTATACAACGTGAACGGCAAGGGTTCTGGGGCACGTCTGAAGTTACTTCGGTCCGAGATTACATGCTGCATGCATCCTACGAAGACCTCCTCAACCTAGTCACCACTACCTCATAGCACAACACTTCTGACAATAAGCATACGTGTGGGACTTAGTCGAATGCTTTTCGGAAGTCAAAAAATACTGCATTTTCCTGACTTTCTTTATTAATTGCTTTCAGGATGTTATCTCAGAAAAGCACGAGCTGGCTTTCACATGATCTGGTACACATTTTAACCAGCTGCTACATCAGTTCTTCACCTCCACTCCTTTCATTTTCCAGGAGGAGGTGGTGGTGGTGGTGGTGGTGGTGGTGGTTAGTGTTTAACGTACCGTCGACAACGAGGTCATTAGAGACGGAGCGCAAGCTCGGGTTAGGGAAGGATTGGGAAGGAAATCGGCCGTGCCCTTTCAAAGGAACCATCCCGGCATTTGCCTGAAACGATTTAGGGAAATCACGGAAAACCTAAATCAGGATAGCTGGAGACGGGATTGAACCATCGTCCTCCCGAATGCGAGTCCAGTGTGCTAACCACTGCGCCACCTCGCTCGGTTTTCATTCTCCAGTTATCCGTTGCCGCACGCGGTTAGTAAAAGTCCATCCACGGTTTCGTGATGGACCACAAGAATTCCAAATTACTGATCTCAATTTCCTAGCATTTATTCTGTCGCACGGGATTCTCTGATCAAACTATTTCAAAATTTCATTTTAATTTTGTGCGCCACTGGCCTTCCTACAGCCGCAGTCTTCTGTTAACCTGAGGAAGGAAACTCATGTGCCTCATTCTGTGCGTGTGAAACGTGAAAACTAAGGTCTGCGTCTCATCGTATTGTGTGTGTTTGTGTGCTGTAGTTTCTGAGGTGGAGATTCTGGATCCACCCAGCGTTTGCCTAAACAAGCGTGAAAATCGACCTAAAAACCATAGTCGGACTGGCTGGTCTTCCAATTTAACAGTTTTTAAACCGCCGCAAAGTTCCGTTCAGGGTCTTGCCCACCTACGTCTCTGGCAAACAAACAAGTTAAACACTACTAACAGGTCGCCTTATATAACAGGTGATGCACCGGCAGCTATGTTCGCTCATGTAATGTTAATTAAATACCAACTTCTATATGGAAAACCTTTATATATATATCATTATTTTAAAGTTACTCCATCTAAATCTAGTACGCCAAATTACGTTTCGAGGGGCCGGCCGCTGTGGTCGAGCGGCTCTAGGCGCTTCAGTCTGGAACCCGCGGCTGCTACGGTCGCAGGTTCGAATCCTGCCTCGGGAATGGATGTGTGTGATGTCCTTAGGTTAGTTAGGTTTTAGTAGTTCTAAGTTCTAGGGGACTGATGACCTCAGATGTTAAGTCCCATAGTGCTCAGAGACGTTTGAACCATTTTTTACGTTTCGGGGTATGTTTTTTCTCCCTTAAAAGAGAAATTAGGCACAAACCAAAAAACACTCACTGCAATATTTTACCCGCCAAGATTCGTCAAAATCGTTTATTCACGCTTGGGTATGTTCCCTTGTAAGTCGCCAGCGTTCAGATTCGGGGGCAGGGCTGCGGCCTGCAGCTGGTGAAGATAAGAATTTGGCGGTGACTTGCTGATTCATCTCGGCTTGCGGACTGTCAGTGACCACCTCTTGTGGCTGCCGGCTGGCAATGACTGAGGACGCCCTTCTCGGTGTGGTGTTACATATACATTACTGGCTATTAAAAATGTTACACCAACAAGAAATGCAGATGACAAACGGATGTTCATTGGACAAATATATTATACTAGAACTGACGTGTGATTACATTTTCACGCAATTTGGGTGCATACATCCTGAGAAATCAGTACCCAGAACAACCACCTCTCGCCATAATAACGGCCTTGAAACTCATGGCCATTTAGTCAAACAGAGCTTGGATGGCGTGTACAGGTACAGCTGCCCATGCAGCTTCAACACGATACCACAGTTCATCAAGAGTAGTGACTGGCGTATTGTGACGAGGCAGTTGCTCGTCCACCATTGACCAGACGTTTCCAATTGGTGAGATATCTAGAGAATGTGCTGGCCAGGGAAGCAGTCGAACTTTTTCTGTATCCAGAAAGGCCCGTACAGGACCTGCAACATGCGGTCGTGCATTATCCTGCTGAAATGTACGGTTTCGCAGGAATCGAATGAGGGGTAGAGTAACGGCTCGTAACACACCTGAAATGTAACGACCACTGTACAAAGTGCCGTCAATGCGAACAAGAGGTGACCGAGACGTGTAACCAATGGCACCCCATATCATCACGCCGGATGATACGCCAGTATGGCGATGACGAATAGACGCTTCCAATGTGCGTTCACCGCGATGTCACCAAACACGGATGCGACTATCATGATGCTGTAAACAGAACCTGGATTCATCCGAAAAAATGACGTTTTGCCATTCGTGCACCTAGGTTCGTCGTTGAGTACACCATCGCAGGCGCTCCTGTCTGTGATGCAGTGTCGAGGGTAACCGAACCCATGGTCTCCGAGCTGACAGTCCATGCTGCTGCAAACGTCGTCGAGCTGTTCGTGCAGATGGTTGTTGTCTTGCAAATATCCCCTTCTGTTGACCCAGGGATCGAGACGTGGCTGCACGATCCATTACATCCATGCGGATAAAATGCCTGTCATCTCGACTGCTAATGATACGAGGACGTTGGGTTCCAGCACGGCGTTCCGTATTACCCTCCTGAACCCAACGATTCCATATTCTGCTAACAGTCATTGGATCTCGACCAACGCGAGCAGCAATGTCGCGACACGATAAACCGCTATCAGGATTGGCTAAAATCCGACATTTATCAAAGTCGTAAACGTGATGGTACGCATTTCTCCTACTTTCACGAGGCGTCACAACAACGTTTCACCAGGCAACGCCGGTCAACTGATGTTTGTGTATGAGAAATCGGTTAGAAACTTTCCTCATGTTAGTACGTTGTAGGTGTCGCCACCGGCGCCAACGTTGTGTGAATACTCTGAAAAGTTAATCATTTGCATATCACAGCATCATCTTCCTGCCCTTTAAATTTCACGTCTGTAGCACGTCATCTTCGTGGTGTACCAATGTTAATGGCTAGTAGTGTACAGTCCTGGTCCTCTGCTGCTGTTGAAACAGCAGCACTTATGTCATCAAATTCCCAACAATATCGAGGTTCTGGCATGACAGTAAAACGACAATGTCTTCATTTACCCTCTCTTTCCCGCCGTCTCATCTATCGAATGTGCTTGGCAGTGCTGTAATGATGTAGCCTCTCCTCCTTACAGAGGCCCTGGACAGCGACTTCTGCAGTGCCAGCGTACTGAATACGTCTTCTTGCAGCAGTGCCACTTACCTACTGGTGCGTCTTCCGACAGCCTCCCCATGAAGTTCTCACGGGAGCGTGCTGCTTTGCCAGAAGGAACCCTGGCGCAAGACATTTTATAAATCGTTATACGCATACGACATAAAAAATAAATTCATTGTACTTACCGTCATATATGAGAGTGGAAACTAGACACTGTTGATAATAGACAGAAATCTCTTAGGAGTACCGAAACTATGGCAGAAATCTCAGAGTAGTAATAAAAAAAGACATTTGGACATTTACTAAGATATAGTAAGATTTTAACAGACATATTGAAGGAAAAATTATGGAAAAATATCCCAAAGGAATGCCAGGGAAAATATAAAGATTTGTTATAAGTAACAAAATACGATAATTACGAAAAAAATTAGGACAGCAGAGAATAGGGGAGAACGATTGCGCCCATAAGGAATGGTCTTCAGAACATGCAGATGCAGATGATAACTGATGATGATTGATGTTGATGACTCGATGGTAGCTGCAACGAGATACGTGTTTGTTGTAGACGCTGGCGGCGTACTACATGTTCAGTACCTCATGTACGATAAAAGTGGTGAGATATGAAATACTCTAGTATATTATCGACTAGCTTTTGCATCTACGGAACCCCTGAAAATGGTTTAAAAAGGAGAGTGGACGATGTGTACCCCACACATACAGATTACTTAAGTTACCCAAAAACTGTCGAAATACTTGTCACGTGCTCCACTTATTTCTGTAACGATTACAAATTTCTTTCTTTCTTCTTTTTATTATTTTTCCATTCTTCTCACGTTTAGTCATTAGTAGTTCTCACTCACAATTATTATTAGTTTTTTTTGTAATATTAGGTGGAGGGTAATTTTAATGGGTAGTTTTAATGGACGAATCAGTAATATCTGGCTTACAGCAAGTTCTTAGAAGAAATTCGTCCAGAGAAACGCAAACTGCTGGAACGACTGATAATCGGCAGACAGGTAACGAGGACACTAGTGTGCACTGTGCAATGAAAGCATCCGGAGAGCCCTATATAATGAATTTTCCAGGAGATTTGACGATTAGTTGGTCCGGTAGTATTAAAGGAGGTGCTGGACACACGATTAGTGGCTCCCTGTCCGACAAGGAAAATGAACTACATAGCTCGACACCTGTTTCAACATGACTTTCATTTATTAAGCACGTATCGTCCTCATTGTACTCCTCATGCACATTGCCCACACATTCCACTAACTCATCTTGCAGAAACGCTAATATTTCATCTGCCACTTCTTTCTGACTCTGTAAAATTCCTTGGGTTCCTTTCTGACTCGACAACGTTTCATTTGTTTATCGTTGGCATTGATCTACTGTGTATCGCCACCATTAGCACTGTAGCACTGTTGTGAGTTTCTCGTCAACTAAGCAGTTCAACTACGCTTCGTAGCCTCATGCTGTGCTCCCCAGTGGATATCTCCAGTCCCGCCCCTTCTTGTCATTAGCAGCCAATAGTGTGGTTGCATAGTAGATAATATGTGAGGCGCTGAGTGAAGTAAACATCATTGGCCTTCCGCGACCTCGCACTCAAAGGGTTCCTTGGCAGTAAGACCGAGGTGGTATACAAAATGTACAGAGCGATGCCACTTGACAGTGGAAACTGAAACAATTTAGTTGCAGTGATGGATCACGCTATATCCCGTGGAATCCTACGGATGTTTTGGGTCTGGGGGACATTACCTGCCAGCAAGTGTACTACCAACACTGGAGTACGGAGAAGTTGGCGTTACAGTACGGGCTTGTTTTCCGTGGTTATTGTGGTAGCCTTTTCGGGCTGATAAAAGCGCTGTTTGCGGAAGGATATGAGCCCACTTTATAGCACTGTGTACTGCCTACAGAACAAAAACTGTTCGGAGACGATGGTTGTTCGTTTCAGCATGACAATGTAGCCTGTTACATAGCAGCCTCTGCGAGGTAATGGCTTGTGGACAACATTCCTGAAACGGACTGTCCTGCCCATAGTCCCGAACTGAGCTCAATGGAACACTTTTGGGATGGGGTAGAACGTCGACTTCGCCCGAAACCTCAGTTTCCAACATCGCTACCCTCTCTGTTTCGGCTCTTGGGGAAGAACGTCCTACCAATCCTCCACAGACATCTCGCTGAAAGTGTTCTTAGCACAGTGCAAACTGTCATAAGGACGAAGTACGGACACACTCCACACTAATTTCCGCTGGTAGATGTCTGGGTATTGATTATGTGGTTGAGTATATTAGCTTCTGCACTCTAAGGAATAACAACAAAATGTATATAGTGTTTTGTACATGTTTCAAATTGCGATACATAAAAAACGGCCCATTTATTTAGAGGTGATGAACAAATGTAGTCACCTCAGAGCAACATTACAGTTGTTTCCATTAAATCCTGAGATGTGGCCACCAGTATTTTATCTTGCTAGAAGCTCGCGTTGATGCAGCATGATAAACGTGAAGCAGCATATGGTACAAAAGTGGAGTGAGGTACAAGCAGCAGATGGTACAGTATCTTCTATCCCCGTGGAAGAGTCCGCCACTTGTACTGAACTTGCTTCTGATTGGTCGGCACAATAGGGTGTTAGGTGACAAACCGCTTAACTTCTCTTATTAATTATTTATATACTTCTCATTGTATTTAGCCCAGTTTTCAGTATGACAAACTCTCATGGCCACAGTACGAGTCTACCGTTTTTGTTTATTAAATTTCACTGGTTGTTGTTGTTGTGGTCTTTAGTCCTGAGACTGGTTTGATGCAGATCTCCATGCTACGCTATCCTGTGCAAGCTTCTTCATCTGCCAGTACCTACTGCAGCCTATATCCTTCTGAATCTGCTTAGTGTATTCATCTCTTGGTCTCCCTCTACGATTTTTACCCTCCACGCTGCCCTCCAATACTAAATTGGTGATCCCTTGATGCCTCAGAACATGTCCTACCAACCGATCCCTTCTTCTGGTCAAGTTGTGCCACAAACTTCTCTTCTTCCCAATCCTATTCAATACTTCCTCATTAGTTATGTGATCTACCCATCTAATCTTCAGCATTCTTCTGTAGCACCACATTTCGAAAGCTTCTATTCTCTTCTTGTCTAAACTATTTATCGTCCATGTTTCACTTCCATACATGGCTACACTCGATACAAATACTTTCAGAAACGACTTCCTGACACTTAACAAATTTCTCTTCTTCAGAAACGATTTCCTTGCCATTACCAGTCTACGTTTTATATCCTCTCTACTTCGACCATAATCAGTTATTTTGCTCCACAAATAGCAAAACTCCTTTACTACTTTAAGTGTCTCATTTCCTAATCTAATTCCCTCAGCATCACTCCACTTAATTCGACTACATTCCATTATCCTCGTTTTGCTTTTGTTGATAACGATATTGCAACCGAAGTGCTTCGGATACTTTCGGGTCGCTTTGGCGCGTCTGGGAGAGGAAGTACTTTGGCTGTGCTAGTCAGACTGTTTCGGGCGTTCTTCAGAGACGGACCCGTGTCTCTGTTTCGGACAGACATGTCGTCCTCTGTATCGAAAGTTGTCAGAAAAGTTACCATACTATTAAGAAAGTTATGTCAAGTGTCGTAGAAGACTGTGTAAAAAGTGATTATTTAAAATATAAACAAAGAGGATATATTAATGAGAGGTGTCGCCTAACAGCATTGTCAGTACTACAGATCTTGCCCTCTGTAGGTACAGAGACTAACCTGGGCAAGTGGCATCCCATATGAAGAACAACCACAGGTTCATTTTCGAGATGACAGCATAGCGGCCTCCGCCGAAGAAGATCTTACTACCGTCGAGCTTTCTTCTGCGCTGGGTACACAACTTTAGAAGACAAGTTCGTGGAAAGAACGGTTATGGACTCTTATTCAGTCTCTACAGATCTCCCCAGCTTCTAGATCTGACTTCCAACACGACAACGTATAATTTAACAGCGCGTTGAACCATTGCTACACGTTATGGCAAACGTGGAAAATTAATATTTATGACGAACTGCTATTTAAAAAGTTCACGTCCCCGTTTATGGCATTTTGTCAATTTCTGGGGGTGTGCAGTGCAAGATAATGAAATGGCCGTAAACACCTCAGTCAAAAAACTGAGCTTCGTTCTCCGTAATGCGACACGAAAGGCGCGGCACGTCCGCAGCTTCGTCACTTTCGCCTGGAACACGGGCGGCGGCCACGACCCCTGTCCGAGTCACGGAGCTCCTGGGCGCGTGCCGCGCCGTGATTGCCGTGCCCCGGCGCTTTACGTCCAGCCAGGTGGCGGCGCTATCTCACGCCACATCAGGCCACCCTGGCAGCCCACACCGCTGTAATTGCCTTCCGCTCGTTATGGCAGAAAAACTCTCCATCAGTCATCCGCTACAAGTTAATTTTGTATCAGTCTGGCTCTAAAAACGAGGCTGGCAACCGCAGATTCTGCAGTTCTAATCCTTCCGGGAGTTGTTATCTGGTTTAACGTTCTTATCGACGTGCGACGAAAGAGCTATAATGCTACTTGTTGAAACAGAGCTGAAATCGGCAGAAAGTATGCACGAGGAAACGAAACGAAAATATCTCTGCCAGTTATGAAATTGGCATTTTCTCCCGTCCGCAGCGCGTGGTCGTTCGGTAGCGTTCTCGCGTCCCACGCCCGGGTTCCCGGGTTCGATTCCCGGCGGGGTCAGGGATTTTCTCTGCCTCGTGATGACTGGGTGTTGTGTGATGTCCTTAGGTTAGTTCGGTTTAAGTAGTTCTAAGTTCTAGGGGACTGATGACCATAGATGTTAAGTCCCATAGTGCTCAGAGCCATTTGAACCATTTTGAACCATTTTCTCCCGCCATCTGTGTTTTCCCTTAAAGCATTGTACTCTAAGGCAAACGCGTTCTCTTCACTCTTTGATTACTGTGGACGAGTTAACTCGTTATTCTCTTCCACTCCCCAGACGCTGAGGACGTGTTTAAACGCAGCTTCTGAGTTTTTCTGAAGTACTGCTGCTTTGTTTACGTGTCTGATTCCACCGACTGTCTCACTGCTGAGGACGAGTCATTCCCATATCCCGGTGAATAAAAAAAGTTTCGAGTTATAATACAATATATGTGCTCGTCTGCACTCAATCATTTGCAAAAAGCCTGGTTTTGTTATCCTGAACCGTTTATGAAATACGACAGTTCTTATGACCACATGATTCGCTATGCACAGGGAGAGAAATGGGCACACTGAGCGTGACTGTCCACAGGATATAAAAATCAATAGCTGTAGAACAACATGAGATATCGTTCTGCTCTCAATTTTAAATAAAATTTCCGTATCTTACCCACATTTCATACACAGCAATGTATGAGCTAGAATCAACTATATGCATAGTGAACACAGTGCATTTTTACCTGTGCATACTCTTTAAAATTTTGTAGAATACTTTACTCAATTTCATGCAGCACAGCAACTATGATGAATAAAGAAAAGAAATTTGGTTCTTTACTGAAGGATGAAATCAGACTTTGGGTGAAAATCATTTCTTTCTGTCAATCGTTTTCTTAAACTCGAAGAAAAGTATTTTATAGCGGCTGGAATGCCGTCTCTCGGCACAGGCTGCACCTTTAGGCGGGAAATACAGCGAAAACAAAGCTGTGCTCAGCAGAGCGTGCACAGAGCACACCTGCGGCAAACGATTAACGGTCCATACATCTCTCATTTGTTTGATTTGTTGCGCAAATACATAACTCCAACGTTTATTTATACACAGATTATCACTTTTCACAATAAGCATTTTCTTCAATTGACCTCCAGTGACTTGCAGCTAACATACCTGTCCCTCATCCTAGATATTGATTACGACGGTTTCTTTAGTGCGGCGATTGTTAATGCCGAACCATTCTCTTCTGCAAAGACGTGTCACACAGGACGTTAGAAATAACATTAGACCCTTCAAATAAATCAAGAATGTCATTAAATCAATAAGGACGATGACCATCATGTCTCTGGACTTTGGTGTTAAAATTTGCATTTTAACACTTCATAAGTAAAATATCTCACCAACCACAGCCATGCTGACTAAGACGTATAAGGAGCCAGACTAACAAATGAGAGCTGTATTTTTCTTCATTGTCTGGGTTTCGACAACATTTTATATACATTTGTTATTCATTCGTTGTTATCTACAGATGAATTTATTGACTGGTAGAAGACCGCCTATAACAAGATCACGTTAGTTGCAGAAAATGTAGCACTCAAGGCAACACTAACCCTACGACTCATCCTTTAAGGTTGATTGAAGAGATATTGTAGATCTAAAAAGAGCATTTGACCGCGTTGACTGAAGTGCACTCGTTGAAATTCTGAAGCAATAAGGAATAAAACACGGAGATTGAAACTTTATCTACTGCTGTTACCAAAATCGAGACTGCAGTTTTTAGTCGAAGGACGTGAAGGAGATTCACTAACTGAGAAGAATGTGACACAGTGTTGTCATTTATCCTTCACTTCATTTAGTCTGTACGTTGAGTAGTGATGGAAGCTAAGGAGAAATTTTTGGGAAGAACTGAAGTTCCGTGAGAAGAAATAGAAAGTTTCAGGTTTGCTGATGACTTGTAATTCTGCCAGAAACGGTAAATTACTTCACAGGTCAGCTAAACGGAACTGATAGTGTCTAGAAAGGAGATTACAAGATGAACATCAACAAATGTGAACCAAGAGTAATGGAGTGTCTCCAAAGTAAATCAGGTGATACTGGGGGAATTCGATTAAAAATCAGACTACACCATATATGAATAGGATGTGAAATGCAGACTAGTAATACCGGGAAAATGTTTCAAGACAGCAGAATTGTAAACACACAATACAAATGTGTTTCAAATTCTTTTCTGGCAACATTCTTCTGGAGTGAAGATTCATGTGCATGTGAAACTTGGACCAGGAACACAATGGACCAGAAGAGAATGGAAGCAATGGAAATATGCTGCTGAACAAGCTGACGATTATATGTGTAGATAAAGAAACTTGTGAAGAGACACTAGATCAAATCTCGGAGAAAAGAATTACGTCACATTTTGACTACAAGAAAAGATTAGTTGGTATGACACATTTTGACACATTAAATAATTGCCGTTGCGGCAATGGAAGACTGTTTCATGGGTCAAAATTGTATAGGAAGACCATGAATTGAGTGGAGTAAACAGGTTCAAGTTGATGGACGTTGCAGTTGCTGTGCAGAGGACGAACTAGCGTGATCAGCTGTATCAGACCAATATTTACGATTGAAGACTACAACAGCATTAATCTGTTTCTTAATGTGCAAGACTTACAGTATTTAAATGTACACACACATGAATATTTCACAAAGGTTTTCAGGATTCATGCTGCGTGGGCTTTCAGAAACATAAAAATAAATTAAAATGCACCTGAAGATCTACGATTTTATGACTAACGGTTGTGAATGGCTCGGAGACTTTTTAGCTAATAGAACCCAATATGTCCTCGACGGAAAGAATTCGTCAGAGACAGGTATGTCATCAGAAGTGGGCCCAGGGAAGTGTCGTAGAACGACTCTTATTTCCTATACACATAAACGATCTGAGAACAGGGTGAACAGCAATTAACGGCTGTTTGTTGATTCAAAATGGTTCAAATGACTCTGAGGACTATGGGACTTAACATCTGAGGTCATCAGTCCTCTAGAACTTAGAACTACTTAAACCTAACTAACCTAAGGACGTCACACACATCCATGCCCGAGGCAGGATTCGAACCTGCGACCGTAGCAGTCGCACGGTTCCGGACTGAAGCGCCAACCGCTCGGCCACCGCGGCCGGCACTCTTGGTTGATGATTCTGTGGTGTGCGGAAACGTATCGTCGTTGAATGAGTGTAGGACGATACAAGATGACTTAGAGAGAATTTCCGATTCGTGTGATGAATGGCAGCTAGCTCTGAATGTTTAAAAGTGTAAGTTAGTGCGGATGAGTAGGAAAAACTATCCTGTAACATACGAATACACCATTGTTAAGGTGCTGTTTGACGCAGACACATCGATTAAATTTCCAGGCATGAGGCTCCAAAACGATATGAAATGGAATAAGCACGCCGGGTTTGTACTAGGGAAGGCGAATGCTCGATTTCGTTTTATTGGGAGAATTTTGGGGACATGTCTTTCACCTATAAAGGAGACGGTGTATAGAACGGTAGGGTGACACATTATTAAATATTGGTCGAGTGTTTGGGATCTCCACCATGTCGGATTAAAGGAAGACATCAAAGCAATTCAGAGGCGTGCTGCTAGATTTGTTACCGGTAGGTTCAACAGCACGCAGGTATTACGGAGATGCTTCGTGAACTCAAATGGAATTCCCTGGATGGAAGATAAGGCTCTTTTCACAAGTCGCTATTGCGGAAATGTAAGAGACTCGGGACTTGTGGCCGACTGCAAACGACTCAACTGCCGCCAACGTACATTTCGCGTAAGTACCACGAAGATACGATGTGAGAAAGTAGGGCTCGTACTGTGGCTTCTAGACATATTTTTTCTCCTTCACTCTGTTTCCGAGAGGAACAGGAAAGGAAATGACTAGTAATGGTACGAGATACGCTCTGCATTACCCCGTACGGTGGCTTGCGGTGTTTCTATGTACATGTCGACGTAAGATCATCTACACCACAGAGGGGTTTTGAGACAAGCCTGTGAACAGCCTCCCAAACCTTCTATTGCTTAACCATTTATGCAATGGAAGTTACTGAAATATATCCTTCTTACGCTGCAAGCTTTCATTCAAGAATTGACATAGCTATCGATTGTTATGAAACAAGGTTGCCGCAAAATTCTCAAGCTGTGCAGACTTACAAAAAAATGGCTCTGAACACAATGGTACTTAACTTCTGAGGTCATCAGTCCCCTAAAACTTAGAACTACTTAAACCTAATCAACCTAAGGACATCACACACATCCATGCCCCAGGGAGGATTCGAACCTGTGACCTTAGCGGTAGCGCGGATCCAGACTGTAGCGTCTAGAACCGCTCGGTCACCCCGACCGGCCGCAGATTTACAGACAGCCGGCAGCCAAGGGTGATAATGGTAAGCGGTTAAGCTTTTCACGTTGAACTGTGCATTAAAATGGCTACGTGTGTCCAGTTCCAATTTTGTTTTGAATAAATTTCGTTATTGATGTAATTAACAATACATGTGAGATTAAACTTCTTGTTCTAGAAGCATTTGAAAGTCTCATTTAACCCTTAACTCACGACTGACTTTTCTGTAACGTATGCTACGAAGTGTGGTCTCTACGACTCCTATCCTTAAAACAAGATTTAAGCTGTAAATCATATGAAAATTTAATTTATGTTATATAAAATTTATGGATACAACTATTTAAGTGTTGTTTAAATACTCCTTGTTGGTATTATTGCACTAAATAAAGCCAACAGTATTTTATTTTTGTATCAAGCGAAAATCACATACTTTTGTGAAGGTTTTTCAAAAGTACACAAAACGAACTGTTAGAGAACTGAATTTTACGTTTTGAAAAATTATGGTATATCTGTAGAAAGCTAATTTTCGCATAAAACTATTTTCCGAGGTTTAAGCTTGCATATAAAAACAAAAATCGATAGCAAGAAAAAGAAAGACTGCAAAATTAATATTCATTACGTCTTTCTTTACCACCACTCAGAAAACATTTAATTTTAACTAACACTAAGTATTTTGTTGGCGAAACAGAAAGGTCCTCATTAACATTGTCCTGAAGTTCTTCCTCTGAATGGTCTTCTTATTCGCTTGCATAACTGTGATAACTTGCTATTGAAAAATCGTTGTCTTCTTCGTTTACTTCTTGTTCAGTATCATTGACATCATTTTCCATGCACTGACTAAAAATTTCATCACACTTAGAATGTGTAAAATTGTGACATTCTTGCTAACACATTTTGTACTGAACTGACGAAAGTGGGTGCGTAGCTCACGAGGCGCGGTCTAGGGGACCCCATCACATGTCAACAACACATGTCAACAACAACGCAACTGACGATAAAAATCTGTAGGGTTGGTGATTAAAAGAGGGTAGGTGGTATATAAAAACGTTCCGCCATAACTGACCTACGAGAGCGACTTGGAAAACTCTGGCGTGGTCTGACAGATCACACCTCGTGAGTTAAGGGTTAGTTGTCTATAACTAATTCTTATTCGGACTGATCCTTTGATCCCAAAATTACCCAATTTATTCACCAACCACTGCTATGTAAAAGCTTTACCAAAAAGGCATTGGAACAGCGAAAAGGCGTTTCCCATTGTGTCTTGTTACTCGTGTGTAAATCACAGTGTCAAACATACTCTGACAGCAAAGCACAGTTTTAGGCTTCTGAAGCCGAAGCTTGTTGAGAGAAGTCGTAAGACGCAGTAAAAAAAAAAAAAAAATAGTTTCGTTCGAGACTCAGTTAACGAGAAACCTCCACTGGAGTATCCAAGAGCTTCTATCTAAATTAACTGACGCCAAACGATTATCCCACAACAGAAAGCATTTTTAATTTCCCTTGCCCTATCTATATAGAGGTAATCGATCAATCTTCCTTTAAACATTTTTATTCCAACCCCTGTGACAGCGCTTCCATACAATCGATTACTCATTTAATATTTTAAATTGAAGCCCAGCTTCGTCTCTGCTGAAAATATTATTTCCTCGCCATCGCCTATGTCTGGAATACTTTTTTTCTGTTTTTCTGTTTTTCTTACTTAAATTAACGCCCATAATCGATTAAAATGCGTTAGCTACTGCTGAATTACTATACTGCCATTCTAAAGATTTCGATGTTCTCATGTAATAATGAAACAATTAATTAACCGCTGTATAAAGAGTTAGCAGCTCCCATTTCCCCCTCTGTCCCAGTTTTGTGAAGAACTTTAGGTTTTCGGCTCAGTTGTTCGTAGACTGGATTAAATGAAACTGAAACCGAATAATTAGGACTTGCATCGTAAAAGTTTACTGACCAGTTATTCAGTAGGGTTCACACAACTTCGTGAAAATAATATCGCGACCCACATTACGTCCCAATTTAGTCATTGTTAATAGCTACATCTGTTTTCCTTCATTTATGAGTTGCATTTGAATGAGTCCTCAGAATAAGTATCATATTAATTCTTTCATTTATAAAACTATTCTTTAGTTGTACCTTTAATACCTGCAATTTCGAGGTTCTTTGCACAGTCATATTACGTTGAAACTTCCTGGCAGATTAATACTCTGCGCCAGACCGAGGCTCGAACTCGGGACCTTTGCCTTACCGTGCAAGTGCTCAAGGAAGGCAAGGATCCCGAGTTCGAGTCTCGGTACGGCACTCAGTATTAATCTGGCAGGAAGTTGCATATCAGCGCACACTCCACTGCAGAGTGAAAAATTTCGTTCTAGTCATATTATGTTACTTGCGCTTTGACTTTTTATTTTTCCATTCACAGTTTTAAAATACAAAATAGTGCAGCTTTTCCGACATTTTTGACCAGCCCTTGATCGAAAATTTCCGTCGTTTCCGCTCTCCTTTAGCAATATCTTTTCATCAAGACAAAGGTTTCTTGTTTCAAATAGAACATAAAAACTGCTCTTTATTAATAATTTTGCCACTTGTTGTCTCGAGTCTATAGAATAATCTGTTTTCTCCTATTTATATCCAAATTAGGTAGAAGCATGACATATCCAGAATATTCTATATTGCTAAACGAGAATTAGGAAGAATTTTTTCGTAATTTCCTTTGACATATTCAACGCGTCATATTGTGAATCAAATCAACAATTCAACCACTGTTGTAAGTGCCTTTGTGACAGTAATGGAGGTTCGCTTTACAAGGGAGTCTGTTCAATAACTAAGAGGAATTTTTATGAAAATTGACAGTGGCCGAAAAAGTCTACACCCACATGTTGTGATAATATCTTTCGGGGACACTGGTAACCAGATGATTCAATTTCTTGGTCAAACCAGTCCTATTGTATCTGAATGAACATTTCTGCGGTATGTTTTTGTAAGTAGAGCCCTATTATTTCACAAAAAGAACATCACTTGTTTGAAGCCTAGATACTGACATGGAGAAATACACAGACGAGTGATGGTTTCCACTCTTCTTTGGGAATCTCAAGAATAAACTTCTCATGACGCCTCTCTTGTAGTGTCTGCTACTGAAGTTTGTTGAGCATCCCTGCAACGCTTTCGCGCTTCCTAAACGATTCCGTAACGGAACACACCGCTCTTCTCTCTTTTCTATTAACCCACCCTGTTAAGTGTTTCTTGTTGTTCTACATTACCCAATAATCGGTGGAAGAGAGATTTTGCAAGCAATTTCTTTTGTGGAAAAACTACATTTACTTACAATTCCTCCAGCGAATTTTAGCTTGGTAACTGTTTTTCCTACAATTTAGATTGACGTGGGCATTTGACTACAGATTACTGCGGACGATTACTCGTAAGCACATAATCTACTCAAATTATTGTAACGTCCAAAGCATAAATAACTAGCTTTTGCAGCAAGTACCGCTCCGACAGTTGCAGGAAGAGAGTTGGTGAGGTTCTGGAACGTACTTAGAGGAATCTGGAGCCGTAGCGGCTCCAGTGCCGTGCCCAGCTGCATCAGATTTCTCGGTTGAGGATCCACAGTGCAAATAGCGCGAGCGAGGAGGTCACACAGATTTTCGATTGGGTGTAAATCCGAGGAGTTTGGTGCTCAGGGGAGAACGGTAAATTCGTACACGTGCTCTTCAAACGACGCACGTACACAGCGAGCTGTATGACGTTGCATTGTCCTGCTGATAGATGCCATCGTGCTGAGGGTAAACAGCCTATATGTAGGGGTGGTCATAGTTCACAAGGATAGATGCATACTTTTGTTAATCCATTGTGCCTTCCCGGGCAAAGGCCTTGTCGCAGTCGATACACCGGTTCCTGTGAGATCATCGACGTTAAGCGCTGTCGGGCGTAGTTGGCCCTTGGATGGGTGACCATCCAGGCCGCCATGCGCTGTTGCTATTTTTCGGGGAGCACTCAGCCTCATGATGCCAATTGAGGAGCTACTCAACCGAATAGTAGCGGCTTCGGTCAAGAATACCATCATAACCACCGGGAGAGTGGTGTGCTGACCCCACGCCCCTCCTATCCGCATCCCCCACTGAGGATGACACGACGGTCGGATGGTCCTGGTAGGCCACTCATGGCCTGAAAACGGAGTGCTAAAATTGTGCCTTCCGGTATGACTAGATCACCGAGGGATTGTCACGAAAGCGTTACCCAGACAAGAATGCTCCAATGATTGTTGCAATGTGTTTCCTTACAAACTGTCCGATTTAGCATAAAAAGTGATTCATCTGGAAAGGTTACCTGCCGACACCTATTGGACGTCCAGTTGCAGTACTGGCGTGCAGATTCCAGCCTTCTTCACCGACGAACAGCTGGGCGCTTGCTGTGGGTGAGGGGGGGTGGGGGGGGTGGAAGGGGAAGGGGGGGGGGGAGGAGGGGCGGCCCGTACGCAGCAACGTTCGCTGGACAGTTGTTGAGGAGACACTGTTGGTAGCTCCTTGGTTCATGTGGGTGGTCAGATGGCTCAACAGCTTCAAAGACCGCCGTTGTTCGTGGTTCCCCCTGTCGCCTGTGAGTGATTATTTCACGTTGACATCGAACATAGGCGACACAGTAATAATTACATGGTCTAACCTTGCTGTAATCCTTTCTGTTACTAACCATTCCATCCAAATATTTGGAGTTCATAAAGAATAATGTGAGGAACTAAATATATCTGATACCAAAAACATGTGTTCGGATGTGTGTAAAATCTTATGGGACTTAACTGCTAAGGTCATCAGTCCCTAAGCTTACACACTACTTAACCTACAGTATCCTAAGGACAAACACGCACACCCATGCCCGAGGGAGGATTCGAACCTCCGCCGGGACCAGCCGCACAGCTGATATCAAAACGACAAAAATATACGAAGGTAACGCCGAAATACTACAGCCAAGAAATCGAAAAATAAATTTTCCAAAACATACAAAAATTAAAATATTTTTTTTATTGGATTGAGTGACCAGTTTCAACGCCATGAAAGAGTCATCTTCAGACTCCGTAAAGATATATTGCCAAAATATGTAAGCATATGAAAAAATACATAAAATAAGATAAACAGTAATAAATTATACCCGGAGCGGTGAATGGACACTGCTACATGAGTTCCGGCGACCCTTGACGCTCGTGTAACTGCTGACTGTGCATGGAGGGAACGGGTATTAATAGGGCTAGTCACACCCACCGTTCTGAGTATGACATCATAAGTAGCCAATCAGAAAACACGTTCATAATTAGATAACTTAATATATAACTACGGAGGAACAGTTACAGTTGGAATACATCGTAATGTCAATTATTGATCATTATTCGTCAGTAAATATAAATTATACTATTAAAATGGTTCATTGATATGAAATAAGGCTTAGAGTATGCTGCCCTGTAAACTCAGAAATAGAAAATCTCCACCAAAGGTTGTCGTTGCCCCATCGTATACGTTGATAATCGAGGGTTACCATGGAAATGGCGTCCTTTTCCGCTGTGGACGATAGTGGTGCTGTCAAAGATTATACTACGGGGAGATACGTCATATGTTAAGGTTATGTGATGCCATAAAAATACAGATAATTTTGCTCTCTTCTGATGTCAGCGCCATGGAAAACAACTGTCGTAAGGCGGAATCACACCAACATTTCTGTAATAACAACAGTGCGATATTACTAAAGTGCATCGATAGTTGCCGTGGAAACGGCGTCCTAGACCAGTGAGGCAGGCATCAGATGATCAGAGATTATTCTGTATTGGAAAATATATCTCAAGGGTTGACAATTCGACCACGAAAACAGTGTTTGCATAGATATGTCGGCGGTTCCCAAGGAAATAGCGTCTTATTCCCACTGCAAAAATCTATGGTGCTGTAACAAGTTATAATTGGCGGAATTTGAAGCCTTTGTCAATATTAGCATACTATACGTAATTATGACAAAATTATACGTCATAAAAGGATAAAATTGTAGGTTTATAATCAGCTTAAAATTACGTTTTCTTCTAACGTCTGTTCACAAGAAATTGTCCATCTCAGGTTGGATATAGTATAGGTTATAATATTGGCAACAGGATTATAATGAAAGTGTATGGTGATTGGTGGGAATCAGGTGCCTGATACCGCTATGTCAAAGTACAAAGCGGACATCAAAAATAAGCGACGTCTAACATCCTTTTATGGAAAAATATGGATAACAAAATAAAAAATAAGAAAAGTGTGAAGTGACAGTTTACATGTCGTTGTGTTGTGGTTTTTAAAATGAAAACCATTATAAAAATGAGATACAGATAGTTAAAAAACGTAGTTGTAAAATACTAATGATAAAACAAGTGTCAGCATAATTTGAAAATATATATGAACGTAATAATACGAAAACGAAAGAGCAGTTCTTTATAATAGGTCTTCAAAAAGGTCATAAAAATGTTTTTCCCTAAAGCCTAGCTGTTCAGTGAGTAGAGGGTTCACTTTTACGATGTGCATAGATTTCAATTTCCTCTAATGCATTAAGTAACGGTCCTTTTGGGGCAGAGTGAAGGATATTTAAATTCGTATGAATTAATCCTTCGGAATGGTTGTTTGGCCAACATTTGAATGACTGCAACCATTAACTGGCGAGAAATGATCTTTCAATGTACGAGAAATATTTAGCTATACTTTCTGAAACTGTTATTTTTTATATTGAAATATTTTTTTCAATCATAATGTCATTTTCATTATTTAGGATAATAGGATATAGAACCTGCTTATGATGATAATAATGGCTTGGATTATCAACCAGTATAAAATTATAATTAAGTTTCTTACAATTAATACATTGTCCAAAGGAAGCTCTAAGACACTGGCAAGTCTTTTTCAGTTATGGGTCTCAAAAATGGATCACTCCCACTTGCTGCGAAGCTGATGACGTAACGTATTAGCTCGTCGGCAACAATCATACTAAACATGGAACATCTTTCAGTTGAAGACAATTTAATTTGTGCTTCAAGCCTCTTAATAAATCATCATCATAAAGTGAACACAAGAGTTGCCTGCCCCTCACAAATACAGTGCATTGCTACATTGCTAACATTCTGGTGCCACACACAGCTTGCGTTACGTTAGGTTACTTGCGACCTCCTTTACTCTCTCAATAGGAACGCGCCTACTCGACATCACTGATTTTGTCCACACCTACGGTATAAGCAGATCTTGGCCTGAAATGAACGTGACGGAAGTGGGAGCCCTAGATGGCCAAGCGTTTAGACAGAAAAGCATTTTGCGGGTGAATCGGGACATGACCCGTTGTGTTAGCGTAGCTCCCAGGCAGCGGTTGGCGCAGTGGAAGGAGTGCAGAACGGAAATGCGACGGTCGTGGGATGCGGCGACTTTTTTCATTTCTTACCTCAGTTGCATGATCAATATACAGGCTGATTCAGCTGCCCCTACCGATAGGTTTTATGCAACCCTCAAAGCCTTCAAAGATCATGTGCAGAATTTTCATATTCTCATGCTTGTTATAAGCGTACTGTTAGTCTTACAGAACAAATGAACAGCACTTTTTTGTAAGAATTTATTTATTTATCGTATGGCAATACAGACACATAAGAAACAAACAGACAAATCACTAACGTAACAAACGTTAATAATTGCAAACCAACATTACTAATATAACAAAGTTTACGGATTACAAACAAACATCAAGTGTATTAATATAATCTATCGACTCTGGAGTTGCGAGCAGGAAGTCGTCGGGGCTCCCTTTATAGGCTCTTCTGGAACACTCTTCAACAACGTGGCTGATGGTCTGACTTTCTCCGCAGTCACACTGAGGGGATGGTATTTTGCCCCATTTATACAGGGATTAAGCACATCTGCCATGACGAGTTCTAATCCTATTTAGAGTGGACCACGTTTTGCGTGGTAGGTCAAAACCAGGGGGCTTTTGTGTCATGCAAAGCATGTTATGATTTTGCCATGCATTCCATTTTTCAGACCATGCGTTTGTGATACTGAAACCTTCTTGTACACAGTTTCTTGCTGTTCTTGTTGGCGGGTTCCTAGATCGAAGCCTATTAGTGTTTGCAGCCTCAATGTCTTGGTGGATTGGCAGGCTTCGATTTCCCATGATGCTTTTGTATTCACGGACAAGGGTGTCAGTACGTCGCAGGTGTGGCGGCGGGATGTGGCTTAATATTGGGAGCCATTGCGTTGGAGTGGGTTTAATTACTCCAGAAATCATCCTTAGAGTGTTATGCAACTGGACATCCACCTTTTTTAAATGTGGGCCGTTTAGCCAAATCGGAGCACAGTATTCGGCAGCCGAGAATACAATTGCTAATGCAGAGGTGTGGAGAGTGAAGGCCGTTGCTCCCCAGGTAGTACCACAGAGCTTTTGAATAATGTTGTTTCTTGTCTTCAATTTTTCGGCAGTCTTTGTTAGGTGCTCTTTAAGAGATAGTGTTCTGTCCAGCGTCATGCCCAAGTACTTCGGAGTTTTATTACGCCTGAGAACGGTGTTTTCAAATCGAATGTTGAGTTCCTTTCCAGCGAGTTTGTTGTTGAGATGGAAGCAACTAACCTCTGTTTTGGAAGCATTTGGTTGAAGTCTCCACTTACGGAAATATTCACCCATTATCTTCAGGTCTTTCGTTAGGATATCCTCAGATGCTTCAATTGTGCTACGTCTTGTAGCGAGGTCCCAATCGTCAGCATACCCGAACTTTCTTGATTGTGTTTCCGGCAGGTCTGCAATAAAGAGGCTATACAGCAGTGGTGCAAGCACGGATCCTTGTGGTAAGCCATTCTTTAGTTTTTTGATGGAGCTGTAGTCAGTGTCCATACTTATTTGGAACACCCTATCTTTGAGCATGCTGTCTATTAAGCGTGCTATAGATTTGCAAGGAATTACTCGAAGAATTTTGTACACGGTGTAAGAAATTCAATGCAGATAAATTTTCTACTGGGATATGTTTTCGCTGGAAGCCACGGTTTTAGAATTGTTAAGGAGAAACGCGTTTCAAGGTCACTTTTGTACGTTTTCTTAATTTGAAATATACGCCCTCTAGCGAAAACATATCCCAGTATAAAATGCAACTGCACTAAACTTCCTACAAAAAGTCCTGTTTATTTGTTTCTGTAGAACTAATTGTTTTGCCCAAAAGAAGTGAAAAAATATGGAAATTTTACATGCTTTACTTGAAGGCGTTGTAGGTTGCATAAAACGCGCGGGGCTGCTGAATCACCCTGTATAATAATTATTAATATTTTCGTAAAAGGCATGAAAATGAAAGACAACGGAAAATTTGGGACGACAAATAAATTTCCAGGAAAGAATTGTGCTTGACAGCGTCCACGAGGACTCTGCTAATAACTTTCCATGAAGGGATTGTAATTAATGCTTACAGGACTTCGTATACCGCTAGTTTCAGTTCGGCGTTCGAACAGCGCTTGGCAGGTGCACGCGAACAGTGGGTTCCCGGTACAGGTTGAGGAAGACGCAGCTAGCTAAGGACGGCCACAGGACTCATTTGCTTACTAGCTATCGAGCGAGTAACGTGAATCTTTCGAGAAAATTTTGAGAACTTAGTGGGAATATTGTTTTTCCGAAGTAACTTTAAAAAACAATGCAATCGTAAAAATTCAGCGTTTATAGCGTGTGCAAGACTCTGAGAAATTTACTGCTTTTCTACCTTTTAGGATGAATGTCGCCCCAGCACGATTATATCATCAAGTGTAAAATAATAAAAGCCTCTTTTTTTAGTATGTTACGGATGGGCCCACAGTTTTGCACGTACACATTTATTGTTTTATTCAATACTCAAACATGTTTCACCACAGATGTGGCATCTTTTACATTGCATTTGTTGTTATTTAAATTACATTTGAGCCTTACCTTTTATTTTACGTTGTGTCAGTTCTGTGGCTTACAACCGAAATCAGCCACAGGTCTGCAAACATAAGGGATGTTAGGATATAGTATGCATTGAATTTTTGTTTATAATCCAATCAGTAAAATGTATATACAGTTAAAAATCGTGACTGCGTATTTGGTTCCTTCTGATCTGTGGCTTTCATATTTATGTACTCAACGCCCTTTCGTTGTTTTTGTGTAGGTGGACTTACTTCATGTACGAAGTTGTCGTGTATGCCTTACAATACGTACATGGAAATTATTTCAAACCACAATTTTTACTTTACCTTTCCTTTCCATGCTTTTTATTTAAATATCAATAAATACAACTGTTATTTCAATTTATTTGCAGTGTAACTGACGAATAATTGAAATATAAAACGAAGTTTCCCAATAGGACTTGAAGGAGTTGAAAACGAGTCACCACGTCCGGATAGTTTCCCAAATCGGTTTTTCAAAGAGATGCTACAGCATTTTACCCTTACTAGCTTGCATTTGTCGTGAATCTCTCGCCCAGCGCAGAGTCCCAAGCGACTGGAAAAAAGCAAAGGTGAAAAACAAACTCGCAAAATTACAGACCAATATCCCTAACATCGGTTTGCTGCAGAATTCTTGACCACTTAGCAGTTCAGATATAATAAATTTTCTTGAGACCCTGAATCTTATAGCCACTGATCAGCATGGTTTTAGAAAGCATGGCTCGTGCGAAACTCAGACTACCATTTTCTAACATAATACAGTGCGAAGTATGGGTGAAGGGCTATATGCAGATTCCACATTTTTTAATTTTTGGAAAACGTTTAATACCGCGGCCCATTGCAGATTGTTAAAGAAGGTTCGATCATATGGAGTAGGTTCACAGGTATGTGAGTGGCTGGAAGAATTTTTAAGTTACAGGACGCAGTGTGTTTTCCTCGGCGGCGAATATTCATCAGAGACAGGGGTATCGTCGGAAGTGTCCCAGGGAAATGTGGTAGGATCGCTGTTATTCTCTATGTACACAAATAATTTGGCGGAATGGGTGGGCAGCAATCTGCGGGTATTTGCTAATAATGCTATACTCCCCGGTTCCCAGAACTCTTGAAGGTAGACGCTGACTGTGGATATCGTATCACAAATACAGTCCCTTTGACTGTTCACTAAACCCGCCCGAAGACGTAAACGACAGCCGATCAGTTCCAGTGATTCCGCCAGGAAGGAGGTACACGGCTCGTGTTCTCTGTATTTAGCCGTGCCTAGACGGTCAATACCGCGGTTCGATCGCGTCCGCATTGTTACTTTGTGCCAGGAAGGATTCTCAACAAAGGAAGTGTCCAGGCATCTCGGAGAGAACCAAAGTGATGTTGTTCGGACATGGAGGAGATACTGAGACAGGAACTGTCGATGACATGCCTCGCTCAGGCCGCCCAAGGGCTAGTCCTGCAGTGGTTGACCGCTACCTAAGGAATATGGCTCAAATAGCTCTGAGCACTATGGGACTTAACATATGTAGTCATCAGTCCCCTAGAACTTAGAACTACTTAAACCTAACTATCCTAAGGTCATCACACACGTCCATGCCCGAGGCAGGATTCGAACCTGCGGCCATAGCGATCGCGCGGCTCCAGACTGTAGCGCCTAGAACCGTTCGGCCACTCCGGTTGGCTGGAATATGGCTCGTAGGAGTCCTGACAGCAACGCCACCATGTTGAATAATGCTTTTCGTGCAGCCAGAGGACGTCGTGTTTCGACTCAAAACAGTGCGCAATATGCTGCATGGTGCGTAACTTCTCTCCCGACGTCCATCCATCTTAGCAACCACGACACCAAGCAGTGCGGTACAGTTGGGCCCAATAACATGCAGAATGGACTGCTCAGGATTGACATCACGTTCACCTATGAGTGTCGTATATGCCTTCAACCATCGTCGAAGACGTCTTTGGAGCCAACCCCGTCAGGTTGAACGCCTTAGACACACTGTCCAGCGAGTGGAGCAAAGTGGAGGTTCCGTGCTGTTTTGGGGTGGCCTTACGTGGGGCCGTCGTACGCCACTGGTGGTTATGTTCAAATGTTCAAATGGCTCTGAGCACTATGGGACTCAACTGCTGAGGTCATTAGTCCCCTACAACTTAGAACTAGTTAAACCTAACTAACCTAAGGACATCACAAACATCCATGCCCGAGGCAGGATTCGAACCTGCGACCGTAGCGGTCTTGCGGTTCGAGACTGCAGCGCCTTTAACCGCACGGCCACTTTTGGCCGGCACTGGTGGTTATGGAAGGCGCCAAATGGCTGTACTATACGTGAATGCCATCCTCCGACCTATAGTGCAACCATATCGGCAGCATATTGGCGAGGCATTCGTCTTCATGAATGACAATTCCTGCCCCCACCGTGCACATCTTGTGAATGATTTCCTTCAGGATAACGACATCGGTTGACTAGAGTGGCCAGCATATTCTCCAGAAATGAACCCTGTCGAACATGCCTGGGATAGATTGAAAAGAGCAGTTTATGGACGACGTAACCCACCAACCACTCTTAGGGATCTACGCCGAATCGCCGTTCGAGAGTGGGACAATCTGGACCAACGGTGCTTTGATGAACTTGGGGATAGTATGTCGCGACGAATACAGGCATGCATCAATGTAAGAGGACGTGCTACTGGGTATTAAAGGTACCGGTGTGTACAACAATCTAGACCACTACCTCTGAAGGTCTCGCTGTATCGTGGTACAACATACAATGTGTGATTTTCGTGAGCAATAAAGAGGGCGAAAATGATGTTTATGTTGATCTGTATTCCAATTTTCTATTCAGATTCCGGACCTCTCGGAACCGAGGTGATGCAAAATTTTTTTTGATGTGTGTGCAAAATTTATAGTTGCTGTGATAAATGGTATCTAGCTCTAAATGTGGAAAAATGTAAGTTAATGCGGATTAGTAGGCAGAACATTTGAAGATGACTGTAGAAAGATTCTGCTGCCTTCAACACACACTGCGCGTAAGGACCACGAAGATAAGATACGACAAATTGGGCTCATACGGAGGCATATAGATGTTTTTCCCTCGTTCTGTTTGCGAGTGGAACGCGAAGGGAAATGACTAGTAGTGGTACAGGGCACCCTCGGCGACGCGGCGTTAGGTGGCTTGGGCACAAAAAATTAGTTCCAACTGGAAAACGTGCTACGTTTAATATCATAGTTGCTACCGAGCTTATAAGTCGCTCCAGCAGCTTCACAACATATGAGACTAAACCCCTTACCTGCTAAAAATACACATGTTTTCAGTGTTTGCTGCTGACACTCTTCTCCTCGCTGTACGCCAAATACAGTATATTACAGTACCTTTCAGACTATATCCCTGATATTGCCATTGTGTCAAATATACCAAATTTACAAAAATTTCTTTTCAATCGTTTACAAATAGTAGTAGCACAATACTGAAGTTGATTATCCAAGATTTTTGGTGTACATGTGCAGATACTGTGATCATTGGTACCTTGATGTGTGTCCAGTTCAGTGTGTTAGTTGTTTTTTTTATCTGCATCTAACTGTCTTCCTGCAAACACTAGGCATAATTCACTACCTAATGCTATTAGCACTGTTATAACTGCACCACTAAGTGGACTAGACCAGTCGGTATAGACTACCCGCTCTGCGTCCGCGTATCTACACTTCAGCTCCTGATCTGCTGCCAGGGGAAAATAAGCGTTAGTGGCTTGGCCTTGCCACATGTGCTTGGAGGTACTAACCAACTTAATGAAATACTACTCCTGACAGCTTTAATTATTTTTCTGAAAATGAAGTCAATACTGATGTAATGTTGTTCAGTACACTGTCCTCAGTTACCAATAAAAGTATCTGCACTTATACTCCTAACACTCTGTATATAACAAAGAAACAAAAAGCATATTCATGAAAGTAATAGCACTGAATGAAACTAAAGAAATATTGCGTCGTAGTGTGACATAGTGAGTTGTAGTGTTACAGGCTATTCACTAGACGAGTTATGCAAAGTTTCAACATAAATTTCCTTAAGTCACCAGGCAGCCATCTCTATATCATGCTGAAAAAGTAGATCACTCCTGATGGCATTGATGAAATAAAATTGTCAGTATTGGCCCAAACCTTAGCAACGGTTCATACTGCCTCCAAATTTTTCTCCTCTTCGGAATTGTTTTTTAACGTCTTTTTTCTCTTTGATGTACGTTTTAAACAATGACGGTGATAAACTGCAAAAATGATACCACGTTAGTTTTAAGGCAACTTGGTCTTTTAAATATTTTCGAAAACATTTGGGAAAATAGCGATCCGTTCCAGAGGAGCAGTTGGCAGTATCTGGAGACTTCTGCAATTCCTGCTCCCTGGATCCTTCTCCAGTCACCAACTTTGGAGTACAGTCTGAAGATGGTCCACCTTTGGACAGAAACTGGTCACAAAGACATCTGAGTTTTGGGATCTAGACTGTTTTTCTAAGTACAAGTTAGTCTTTACTCACATTCTACTAGCGGCATATGGATACTGAAATCTCATCCCATAATCACATATCTTTGTCTGAAGCAACTTAACAAAAATATAATTTCTGAGACACTGTTTTCTCTTCTGCACTGAACTGGATAACATGTTTTACTCAGCTCCGATAATTTGTTTTTAATGATATCAGCTGCTCCACTCGCTGTCATTACTTGAATTATATCATTTTTTTATTGTCTTTGTCCGGTCTGAACCTATTTTTAGGTGTGTTCTATAATATCTCAAACTGACATATTTGGTCTACATTCGATAGTTACGTTGGTGTTCCATTGTTAAAATGCAGGTCGCTGGCCGGGCTTAAAAAAATTGACACGAAGTGAAATGCTACGAAGACAGTCGTGGCGTAACATACCTGTAGCAAGTATAATAGCGTACTCGTTGTACAGTTTTATACTCGTAAGTAGTACATTACGTCGTGTTATTAAAGAAAAAATCTGGGTAATGTTGTAATTCTCGACTCCGAATTGCATTTTAAGAATGAAAGTCGAAAGTAAATTTCGACTGTACCTCAATCTGTTCGTTTGACTGGTTACAGTACCCACTTCAAAATAGATTCTGTCGAAATTGCACGATAGTGAGAAAGACAAAAGGACACGAGAACCATTGTGACAGCTTATTAACATTCAAAAAATTTGTTTAGGCTGTAAACTGCATTGCAACTTTTCTTCTGTTGAACGGCTGTCTTACTGCATGTACGTTGTTTGGGAGACTCAGTGATGCGCATTACACTAAGAAAATGTGAAGCACCGAGGAGGATACGAGAAAATTTAATGAAACTTCACGCGTTGTGAGAAGAAAGGACGGAAGAAAGATTAGCGTTTAACATCCAGACGACATCAAAGTCATTAGAAACGAAGCAGTAGCTCGGAGTGCTTCAAGAATGGGGAAGGAAATCGGCTATGCCCTTCCAATGGAACCATCCCGGCATTTACCTAGACTGATTGAGGGAAATCATGGAAAACGTATTTCGTGACGCTCGGTCGCGGATTTGAACAGTCGTATCAAATGCGAGTACAGTGTGCTAACCACAGCGTCCCCTTGTTCGGTGGATTTAAAGACTATGTGATGTTATTGCAGTGCTTACAAAATAAAGCCAGAGTTACAGAAGACTTGTCAGTATAAGCCCACTTATGAATATGAGGGTGCACCTCCGTTGGCCCGGATACACGCACTATTCGGCTGGGTAACGTGTAATAAAGACATTCTATCCTCTACTGAGGCAGGCTGACCAGCAAATGTTGTAACTGGTGCTTGACACTGGGACAGAGTTGACGACCGCGCTGGTCCTTCAACGTACTATTGGGGCCTCATCAGGGGATCTTGCCAGCCACGCAGTGCTTCAACACCATGCAGACAATTCATAGAGACTCCTTTCATATTTGGAGGAGTATTGCCCTGCTGAAAAATGGCACGCCGATAGTTTCGCGTGAGAGGTAACACACCAGGACGGAGAATGCCCTTGACGTACCGTTGTGCCGTCACAGTTACCTCAGTCACTTCCAGGTGCGACCTGAAGTCGTACCCGATGGCTCCTCACGCCATGACGTCAGGAATAACACCGCTGTGCCTCTCCAAAATGTTGGAAGCATCCGACCTCTTCCTAGATATCTGCCACACTCGCCGACGATGATCATCCCGGGTACTGCAGAACCGCGATTCATCTCTGAACGCATTGCGACGACGTTTATCAGGAGTCCATTCTGCCCGGTCACGATACCAATCCAAACGCTGCCGTTGTGTTGTGTTAATGGTAGCCTACGCATATGACGGTAATTCCCTAGTTTCGCTGCTGCTACTCTCCGACCGATGGTACCAGACGATACGAACTGTTCCAGGTAGTCAATTATTTGTTCTCGGATGGCAGATGGAACCGTGAAGAGGTTTTGATGTGCTTGCTGTACAATACGGTGATCATCCATTGTGCTGGTCAGACGTGAACTTGTAGGTGGGCATACGCGCTGTTAACGTTCCAGTCGCACACAAGTCCAACATCGCACTTGTGTCACATCTGAATGTTTCACGGATCTGAATACTGCACGATAGTCCAGCCGAGCGAATGGAAAGATACCTCGAAGTCCCCTTCAAACTCTTGTCAGGAACTGATAACGCTGTCTCAGACGAGTGCGATGGAGCTACGTGCTTTTCAGTGTCCGCTCAATATCTGACACTGTTCACGCCCTTTATATACCTCCCCATACCTGATAACCAATATTAAACATGAAGAACTCTAATGCACTCTGTCGGCGTCCTACTTGTCACAGAGAATCGCAGCTCTAATCATTTACATACCAGTCGACGGTGTGTGCCTCTACGAAGGTACACCGACGTCCGACAGTGTCTTCTGAGTGCTTCACTTTTTCTCTTTAGGCACGTGTTACTCTCACTGTTTCCGTAACAGCGTGTGACGCTTACGCTCTATACTACTCCTGCACGGTCCTAATGGTTTCACCGATGTATGGCATGTCGCACCTACCGGAGTACAGAGGACATTCGCCTTACGAAAATTTATATGAAGATGGTATCTGTTCTTTCGGACATGTCCGAAAGAATGTAGTGTGTGGACATTAAGTTAGGACCGTGCAAGGGATAAATCCCTGCAGACACACTATCCTCTTATGCCCTCGATGGCACGGTAGCTCAGCGTGTTCGGTCAGAGGGGTAGCTGCCCTCTGTAATAAAAAGAATAAGTTATGGATTAACGACGAACTTAAACGGGTGTCTTATGACGTCCGCTGCGACCAGATACAGCGAACGAAAACGAACAAAATAAGATTTTTTAAAAAATGGATAGAGAGTCTGCCATGTAAGCAAGACATCCCGGGTTCTAGTCCCGGTGGGGGCACACATTTTCAACTGTCCCCATTGATGTATATCAACGCATGTCGACAGCTTACTGTCTTCATTTAATTATCGTTTCATTACGAAAATCTAGATTAGCCTTTGCAGACTTTGGGCTGGATGTAACCTTAATTGGTGATGGGAAAACACTTCAAACCATGTTTTCTCAGAGTCCGACAAATCCTGCTGGCACAGACCCCTCGCTGAAGATTGAAAGTTGCCATGCACATCTTTCTCTCGTCTCATTTGTTTCTTGAAAAGGTCAGTGTATTCACGAGTCGAAATATTGTTAGTTCTTAAGGACGGTGCCATGCCGCTCCCTTGTAACACTTTATACGCTGAGAGAAGGTCAAGTTTCACTTCGCAGTTTTTTTTATGTATATGGAGAGGAAAGTGAGTACGGAAGTGCAGCGACCACCGACAAGCGGAAAACTCTGCTGCCCTGGTGTGGGTGGGTTCGCTGTGAGGACCCGTGTCGCGTGAAGTTACCCGCGTGTGGCAGAAAAACTGCCTCAGAGGTGCCCCACCTCCTTATACATAAATAAAGGGCCCGGAAGTGGCATTCCAGGGATCGTTCCTCCAACGAGAAGTGTGACCTTTAGGGAGCACTTCGACCTTAGTAGGTATCACTCTGAATACGTGGCTATAACAACCTTTACTTGCTTACGTAAGAATGATTTTTGGCGGTAAAGGGATTGTGGTTTAGTTATGAAAGTTAGAAATGGTAGGGAGATAGGATCTGGTATTAGTAAGGAGCTGAGCCTGCAAAAAATAATCCTTTTGACGTATTTCTTTACCACGGAGACCAAATTGAATTTCAAGAAAGATCAGCAATACTTATTCGCCACAGACACCAACATAAACACACACGAACAATTAAGCTCACGGGAGTACCTCCAATAAATTGCGAAATTTAGTTTCTGTAATAGCGTAGAGAATTTTTATTTTAAATTAAAAGCAAACTAACTCTTTGAATTCGATAAATATTAAGAAATTCGCTATTTGGAAATATAAAAATCACCACATTATGCGTAACACTTTAAAACCAACTTTCAGGGTATCAGGTTATGTGACGACTCTATTTTATTTCTCTGCAATATAAACCGTGCGCTTTACATCTGAAGATTGACGAGTTCGACTAGTACACTGATCAGCCACAACATTAGCAACACCGACATGCTTTCGATATAAACCCGTCCAGGCGATAGCATTGTCACCTGGGGAGAAATGACTGCTAGTCTGACACACGCACGGTGCATGTAGTATCAGTGATCCTGCTAACCGTGTCTAGAATGGGAAAGGCGCGCAATCTATCCGAGTTTGACCCAGGGCAGAAGGTGATGGCCCGCAGGCTCGGCACGAGCATTTCTGAAACTGCGCGACTTGGCAGGTATTCGAGAGTGCTGTGGTGAGAGCCTTCAACACGTGAGGAAACCAAGGTGAAACCACATCCAGACATGGGGTTGGGCTGCCACCCCTGACTACAGATGTTGAACGTCGTAGGCTGTGCAGGCTGGTAAAACAAGATAGGCAGCAGAATGTGGCGGAGCTAATATCAGACTCATGCTGGGCAGAGTACACGTGTGTGTGTGTGTGTGTGTGTGTGTGTGTGTGTGTGTGTGTGTGAGAGAGAGAGAGAGAGAGAGAGAGAGAGAGAGAGAGAGAGAGAGAGAGATCACAAAATGCACCAACACCACAGCCGACGACTCATGCATGTGCCAATGTAAACACCTCGACATGGGAAACTATGACTGAAACGGGCACGTGACCACCGACATTGGACGTTAACGCTTTGGCAGGGCGAGCGTTGCGTGGTCTCATGAATCCCGATACGTTCTTCATCAGGCCGATGGGAGGGTGCGAATCCGTCGTTTTCCATGGGAACGGCTCCTTGACGCCTGTACTGAAGGACGGAGACAAACTGGCGGCGGCTGCGTTATGCTCTGGGGAGCATTCACGGGGGCATCCATAGGTCCAGCAGAGCTTGTGCAAGACACCGTGACGGCCAAAGACTATCGTACACCTTCATGACGATCATGTTCCCCAATGGCGTGGCATTTTTCAGCAAGACAATGCGCCATGTCTTAAAGCCAGGAGTGTGATAGAGTAGTTCGAGGAACACAGTTGCGAGTTCCAATTAAAGTGCTGGCCCCGCATCTCATCAGATCGGAACCCGATTGAACACATCTGGGATGTGATTGAACGTGGCGTCCGAAATAAACGCCTCCTCCCCCCACCCCCCCTCCCAGGAATTTACGCAAGTTACGTGATTTGTGTGTGCAGAATTGGTGCCAGCTCCCTCCAGGGACCTACCACGGCCTCATTGCTTCCACGCCACGACGCGTCGCCTCTTTTATCCGTGCCCAATATGGGCACACCGGCTATTAGGTAGGAGCTCATGATGTTCGACTGATCGGTTCATATGTTGACAACGCTTACATCAGCTTAAGAGGGACACTGCAATATCTTACCAGTACGCTGCAAATAGCATGGATTTACAACTACAAAGTGTGTCCGCTGATGAGCTGTCATTTGTTTTTCTGCAGCAAATCAACTATGCACTGTCAGTATCCATCGGGAGTTAACTTTGCCTATGGGGAAGGCTGTATTACAACTAAAATTGTTCGGCGTTGGGTCAGAAGATTCAACTCGGAAGTGTCCACGCGTCCTCCATATGCACCAGGTCTTGCCCAAGTGATTTTCACATGCTCTCTCACCTCGAACTTCAAAAACAACGATGTCACATCAACAGTGAATACCTGTTTCAAGTACAGGTCTCGACATGGTACAACACTGGTTTTAAAAACTTGTCATATTGCCAAACATGCTTGGAAAGAACATGTTAACTATGTACAGGAGTACAAGAAGCACTGCACAATGTCAATAAAATTATTTCAATACGATAAATTGTGTGTGTAATTTTGTTTTTTTGTTTTTGTTATAAAATAGGAAAATTTACTTACTGGACGTCCACGAACAGCATCCATACGTCGTTTAAAATGAGAAAGTGACATTAGAAAATCGATAAACGTAAGCAGTTACTCACAGCAGTAACCAAGGATATTTCAAAGCAAATAAAGGGACTGAAAAACAAGGATTAACCAAGGCAAGACAACTAGCTTGATCTCGGCCGACGCTATGAACACTGCTAGATTCAGTGCAGATTCTGAAACATACACGGAGAAAACACATTAAATTTACATGACAAACAATGGAAAATAGCATACAGGCCTCTAATCCAGACTGAGGAACCCCAATAAAATAACTGAGCCTATTTTCCCAACAATAAAAAAAAAAGTTAATGATACCTAAGACTGAAAAATAGACTCACCAGCAGTGCACATGAAGCAGATCTTTAGCATTTAAGGTCTACTGACAATGAAAAATATTAAAGATACATAAATCTAGAAAATATACACACCAGTAAAACACATAAAGCAAGTCTTTCTGTATAAGAAAGTCACAAACGGAATTGGGTATAATATAAGCCCTCTTATAACAGAATCGACGTTTATTTTGGGCACGTTCCTACTACCGGGTGCTGATCCACGTAAAGGGCGTCAGCCAACTAACGGCCAACAGTATAAACCAGGAAAACTTACGGTAATAACAGCAAACGAAACTCAGTAGCAAAATCATAGGGGGAGGGTTCACGAAGCATGTGGCCATTTAACCGCACACAAGAATTAGTGCTCACCGTTATTCCTGGTTCGGGCCCAGGAGCACTAAGGACGGCGTACGTAGCTGCGTCCACATCTACATAACATTCTGCAGTCTGCAATTAAGTGCCTGGCAGAGTGTTAATAGAGCCACCTACAACCTATTTCTCTACCGATGTCTAACAGCTCATGTGAATTCCGTGAGAGCTCTGATTTCTCTTATGTTATTATGATGATCATTTCTTTCTATGTAGGTGAGCACTGTCAAAATATTTGCGCACTCTGCGCAGAAAGTTAGTGATTTAAATTTGATGACACGTTTCTGCAGCGATGAAAAACGCCTTTGTTTTAATGACTGACACCCCAGTTTGCGTATCATGTCAGCGTCACTCTCTCCCCTATTTCGCGATGGGACGAAACGAACTGCCCTTCCTTGAACTTTTTTCAATATACTCCCTGAGTTCTATCTGACGTGGATCCCACGCCACACAGCAAAATACCAGAAGAGGGCGGACAAGCGTAATGTAGGCAGTCTCTTTAGTAGATCTGTTGCATCTTCTATGCGTATGTTCTGCCAAAAAATCACAATCTTTGGTTTGCTTTCTCCACAACATTATCTATGTGTTCATTCCAATTCTAGTTGTTAGTAATTGTAGTCCATAAATGTTTTGTTCAATTGACAGCCTTTAGGTTCGTGTGATTTATCGTGTTTTTCCGAAGTCGTTTTAGTTCCCTTGTGGACGAGTTAACATTTATCACTATTTGGAGTCGATTTCCACTTTTAGCACCCTACACATATCGCGCTTAAAGCATTTTTAAATAGATTTTGACCATCTGATGACTTTACAGGACGGTAAATGACAGCACCATTTACAATCGATCTATGAGGACTGCTCAGATCGTCTCGTAAATCGTTTATGTAGATCAAGATCAACAGAGGGCTTATAACTGTTCCTTGGGGAACGCCAGCTGTTACTCCTGTTTTATTCGATATCTTTCCGCAAGTTATTGCAGACTGTGAACTTTAGGACAGAAAATCAGGAATTCAGTCGCACAACAGAGACTGTATTCCAAAGGTTCGCAATTTTATAAGTCGCATGTGAGGAACGGTGTCAAAAGCGTTCTGGAAATCTGAAAATACGAAATCAGTTTGCCGGCCGGTGTGACCGAGCGGTTCTAGGCGCTTCAGTCTGGAACCGCGCGACCGCTACGGTTGCAGCTTCGAATCCTGCCTCGAGCATGGATGTGCGTGATGTGCTTAGGTTAGTTAGGTTTAAGTAGTTCTAAGTTCTAGGGGACTGATGACCTCAGATGTTAAGTCCCACAGTGCTCAGAGCCATTTGAACCATTTTTGAAATCAGTTTGACGTCCCCTACTACAAGGTTCATTACTTCGTGTTTCACAAGAACGATATTTCCTGAATCCGTGATGGCTGTTTGTCAATAAATCGTTTTCTTCGAGGCAATTCATAATGTTCTAACGCAGTACATGTTCCAAAATCCTACTGCTAATCGACGTTAGTGATACGGGTACGTAATTCAGCGGATTGATCCTATGTCCTTTCTTGGGTATATGTGTGATTTGTGAAACTTTTCAGTCTGTAGGTACGGAATTTTGATTTTTCGACGAGCGAGATCTAGTAAACGACTGCTAAGTATAGAGTTATTGTACCGGCATACACTGAAAGGAACCTGACTGCTATACAAACTGGGCCGGGGTCTTGCCGTTTTTAAATTATTTAAGTTGCGTCGCTAAATTACTCATGTCAGCAGTTGTTCTTGATTCGAATTCTCGAATATTTACTTCGTCTTGTTTTGTGAAGGTATTTCGGAAACCCATATTTAGTAACTCTTCTTTAGGGGCACGGTCATCAGCAACATCACCATTGTTATAGCGCAGTGAAGGCATTGACGGTTTTTTGCTTTTGGTGTACTTTACATCCGAATGTCTTTGGTTTTCTACCAGATTTCGAGACAAAGATACGTTGTGAAAACTATTAAAAGCATCTCGCACTGAAGCTCACGCTTATTTTCGAGCTTCAGTAATACTTCTCCAATCTTTAGGGTCTTGCATTCTTTTGAATTTGACATGCTTTTTTATTTGCTTCTGCAAAAGTATCCTGACATCTTTTGTGTAGCATGGGGAATCAGTACCGTCATCAATCATCAAATCGTCGACAGAGGACCGTGTAGATCATGCGCCGACCTCACAATGTTCCTCCATAGACGGCGATCTTGTGCACTTTGGATCCAGTTGTCACTGACTCTAGTTGGCAGAGGTCTTTCTGTAGCTCATCCTCCCATCACTTTCTGAGTCTTCCGATGGGACAGGTACCATCAGGTCATCCCATAAGTGCAGTTTTTGCGCGACACGTGTCTGGTCTCCTAGCAGTGTGGCCTGCCATGCTTATTCACCGCGCTTTCCGTTTTTGCACAATGTTCGGTTGCCTGATCAGCTCATGCAATTCTTGTTTTTTTCTACGTCTCCACGAATCAGTACGAATCAGTCCCATCTCTTATTAATTTATTTGGAATACGTATATATCTCTGTTGCCATCGATACAATGTCTTTGAATTTAAACCACATCTGGTCTACGCTTACATGGTCGGATTGGAACCAAACAAAACAGAAGGAAAGACACCTAGTTGAACTCCAATGTATGGCCCTCCACCGCAATAGCAGAGGGAAGCTTCGACTCTTCAGTAGAAGCAGGCGCGCTCTCCACGCCCATTGAGTGACTACAGGCGGCCTTCTAATATGAATCACGTTTTATGCTCCGTCAGACAGATGGTCTTTCTCGTTTATGACGTGAAACGTCTGAAAGGTTTTTGCGTACTGTACAACTTGTACAGGGTGGACAGAATAAAATTGGCCCAAGAAACATCCAACTTCATAGATATATACTGGGAAAGATTATGCATGAAATACTTTCTTAGCCAGTTTGAAAGTGCCGATCCAGTAGGGGGCATGGGAGAAGAGAGGTTCGAGATTCAGGCCTCGGTATCATGAAATACTGTCACCTTTTATACAGACGCTAATGGAGTATCCCAAGCCACGTAAGGGCAGTTGAGGACCTAACTGAAGAATAGGTAGTGGTTCCGCTTTATACAGCCGCCATTAACTGCCGGGACTGTCGAAACTGTCCTGATTGTGTGCGGCTTGATCACTTTCGCGGAATGACGCCTTGGGCAGAAGACGAAACAGTGCTAGTTGGCAGGTCACGGAGTTGTGTTTTGGTTCCATCAAGTAACGAACGACTCTCTACGCCAAATTAAAGACAGCAAAGAGGAAATACGAAATTGTTGAAATTTCATCGTAGCTGTGTAGCGCATAATATTTTTCTTCCATATAAAGCTATTAATTCAGTTCTCACTACTGTGTTTTCGACCATAACAACAGCATATACCAAAAAACGTATTTGACAGCGCAAATACACGGTTTTCGTTTCCACACTGTGCAGGTAGTAACGCTTTGCCTGTACCTATCTCCCCAAATTTGAGGACGACGCACATAATTCTGCGGATTGGTGTCACGAATTTTCTGTTCTTCACCTTTTTTTTCTTAATTTAGGTTTCCACATCTTGTGAGTATCGCATTAGAGACAGGTACATAACATGTGAATTCACAAAGGAGGATACAAATTGTTGTACCAGTCACACATACGAGTAGAATGTGGCGCTTTAGCAGATCACGATTTGATCTGCGTTAGAACTGAATTCACTGCTGTAGCTGTGCCTGCCATAAGAAGAGATAACTTACCCACTCCGCTGATGACAGATGGTTAAGATAGCGGGACCCGGGATGAGGAAAACCTCTGACGATAAGATACTTTCTCCTTGAGGGACGGCAGAGCGGAGGAACTGTCGCCCATAACTCGGAGCAAGTTGCTTAGCTCCCACTTATAATATTCAATCCATTATTACAATAACGAATATCAGCGCAGATGGCCGAAGTATTATGAAAATGCGCCCTGCGCGGATAGGTGGAAAACGGTTAGCAGCAATCATCAATCAGCCTCTGTGATGCGAACGTGTATCACTTAGTCCCGGCCAGTACTTTGTGAAGTGATCATGTAACTCATTAGCGAATGGGCTAGTTATATTTACGTAAGTGAAAACGATATACAATATCACTTTTGTGGCGTATTGTAGCAAGTCTATCACGGAGGAGGTCGAACAGATACTGCACCACATACACAAATTATTAGTTATTAAAGCTTGAACATGCTAAACACATTAATTCGGAAACAAGTAGCGTCCACACAATCGCATGAAATTACGTTTACATGATTACCCTAATATTCACAATTAAGTGCCTGGCAGATGATTCAATGAACCACCTTCAAGCTGCCTCTCTGCCGTTCCACTCTCGAAAGTCGCGCGGAAAAAAGAACTTAAATTTTTTCTTTGTGGGCCCTGACTTTTCTTATTTTATCGTGATGATCGTTTCTCCCTATGTAGGTGGGTGCCAACAGAATCGTAGGACAAAAATGATTGAAATTTCATGAGAAGATCCCGTCGCAACGAAAAACGAATTTTTTTATGACTGCCACTCCAATTCACGTATCATGTTGAAACTTCCCCTTTGAATGTAAAGAAAAACTGTGCTGGTAAACTTCTACGTTATTTGATACACAATCAGCTGAGTAAAACTGAACGTACTCAGTTTTCTCTTTACTTATTCTGATCATATCTAAATTGACACACAATATCTTAGCGCAACGCAGTCTGACTTTTCTGACTTTTAATAACCCCTATAAAAGAATAGCCCTGACTAACAATAACCTATACCCTTCATGAATCAGTTACCTCACAAAAATCTTCGTTACTCGAACTACTGCAATACAGCGAGCGCCAATACTGCCAGCTAAATAAAAGATTCTAACTACTGAAGGCTTTAAGTACTGATAGGAATATAGTTAGCAAATGAAATATTTTGATAGAGAAGAAATATATTCTTGACATCTACTTTGACAAATTTCATTTTTCTGACGGACACACGTCCAGATCTTCCGCTCATATTAACATCTCAAAACTCTGGCATCTCTCTCCCCACATCCACCACTGCTGTCGGCTCACCTCGAACTGCTCAACGCTACGGGCTGTTCACATCCAACTGCCCAACACTACATTGGCAAAAAAACTTCCAACGATGGACCAGCCACAGACTGCACATAGCGCAGTCAGCGATTTTAATACAGATCGCTACGTGGTGTCACCAATATAAAAACCTAAACAGCCTACTTACAATGTGTGTCGCACTATCTCCCCTATTTCGCGATAATACAAAACGAGCCGTCCTTCTTTGAACTTTCTCAATATCATCCGTCAGTCCCACCTGATACGGATCCCACACCACGCAGCAATACTCCAGAATAGGGCGGACAAGTGTAGTGTAAGCAGTCTGTTTAGTAGATATGTTGCACCTCCTAAGTGTTCTACCAATGAATCGCAGTCTTTGGTTTACTCTACCCACAATATTATCTAAGTGATCGTTCCAATTTATGTTATTTGTAATTGTAATCCCTAAGTATTTAGTTGAATTTACAGCCTTCAGATTTCTGTGACTTATCGCGTAATCGAAATTTAGCGGATTTCATTTAGTACTCATGTAAATAACTTCACACTTTTCTTTATTCGGGGTCAATTGCCACTTTTCGCACCACACAGATACCTTATCTACATCATTTAGCAATTCATCTGATGACTTTACAAGACGGTAAATGACACCATTAACTGCAAGTAATCTAAGAGGGGTACTCAGATTGTCTCCTATGTCGTTAATATAGATCAAGAACAATAGAGGGCCTATAACAATTCCTTGAGGAATGCCGGATATTATTTCTGTTTTACTCCATGAATTCCGGTCTATTACTGCGAACTCTGGCCTTTCTGTCACTTCTAACATACAGAACTTCATTTCAGAATGATAGCTCCACATCAGTCTTTAACTGATAATAAGTTTAGGATAACTGTTCCGTCTCGCGGAGCCAGATCTGTATTACGATGGTACTGCCCTCGTTAGCGATGGTTACAACTGATAGCTGATTATATGGAGAGTGGTCTGAGAAGCACTGCGCTAGGACGTAAACAACTTTCCTCCTGCGGCAATATAAGGAAGGACTTGAGGGCGTGTCTACACCGACGTCTCTGATTCGTTGCTGCGTCTCGCAGTTACTGTCTTTACTTGTGGTGCCGTCTTCAGGTGCCAACTTAAGCTTGAGACGTCTTTCTGCGGACGACAACACTTCCCTCCCCACAAATGCTGACGTACATGAGGGTACAGAGAGTGTAACGACGGTCGAAGACAACTGCCTGTCTGCTTCCCCGTATCCAGCTTTCGAGTGACGGAAACACCGGCCTAAAAACCGTCAGCAAGTTGCACGCCCGCATGCCGTGACGCAGATGCTGTGATCGGGTTGACTGCGAGTGCAGCTCCAGGGGCGTCGTGCAGACCGGTCAGGTTCTGCACATCCACGAGCACTGGCTCTAGCAGCGGGAGTGGCGGCGGCGGCGGCGGCGGCGAGACGTCGATCTCCAACGCCACCACGCTGGATGGCGGAGAGGCGGAGGTGATTGCTGTTGCGGACCACAGGGGCCTACTGGGTCTGAGGCAAAAATTGTGCGGCAGAATCACTGACATAAGACCGCAGCAGCTGGTTCTTGTGCCGTCGATGCAGCCCAGAAGAACTTGAACGATGTAAAATAAACAACATGACACTCATGTGATGACACCGTGCTCCCTACTCCGTTTCTTGTCCAAAAACTTTAAAGAAGGCTACATCCTGCGACTGCGAGTTTGTCTAACCTAGTGGTGGCCGCAAAGGAGACAACAGATATACCTTTTGCCGGCCGGTGTGGCCGAGCGGTTCTAGGCGCTTCAGTCTGGAACCGCGCGACCGCTACGGTCGCAGGTTCGAATCCTGCCTCGGGCATGGATGTGTGTGATGTCCTTAGGTTAGTTAGGTTTAAGTAGTTCTAAGATCTAGGGGACTGATGACCTCAGATGTTAAGTCCCATAGTGCTCAGAGCCAGTCAGATATACCTTTATGTCAGTTGAAGGTGGAGGGAGGACGGGGTGGACGAGGGGGGAGGGGAGGACTGAAAGGGAAGGAACTACTGTTGTCAGCTCCATAGGGACTTTATACAGGATCGGCGGCGACGAGTGACAATGTGTACTGGACCAGGTTTCGAACCCGGGATCTCGTACTTACTAGGAAGTTGCGTTAACCACCCACAGACGGCGTTCTTCTCAATTGCGCGAAATATCTCTGCTCCCCTCCCAGCCGAAACACCTACCCGCAGTCCCAAGGTGAGCACCCCACGAACCAAACCAAACCATCGTCATCATCATCATCATAATCATCATCATCCGCAGTCCGCGTCCCCGTCCATGTTCACCTTCCTCGCTACTTTGAGATTCCCACAGGAGGCCGAACGCAACTGAGAATCCGCACTGAAGAAGGTGGGATCACTGACCAGTGAGACGATTCAGTTACGTGTGGTGTCTGTTCTTTAGGACATGGCCGAAAGAACAATCATCACACATTCATATAGAAGATTTGACTTTACTTTTACCGTTAATCTGAGCCGTGTTTTCACTCGCCTTTACATTCACTTCAGATTGAAAACAAGTAATAGAGGGAGACTCAAAATCATCTTCAGTTGTGTCTGCAGTACTTTGAGACTCTACAACATACAATATACAAGTGTTTTCAGACATAGATTTTTTGGTTTTAGAACAGCAGCGCGAATGCGTGCTTCTGACACATTTTGCGTGATTGCGTCACGCAACACAACTTAAATGTAACTTAATATACATTTGAATGTACAATGTCTTGTTAGCCCTTTAAGTTCGGAAATCAACTCTCTTAAAGACTGTTCCAGCCGCTTCTTAACCATTTGACTACCAACTTCACTTCAAAAACAGTAATGTCTCCTTATTTCAATCGATGTCTTAGAAATAACTATGTGAAAAGAATGTTTCCCGCTTTTCGTTTTCCGAGATATACTGGAAACAGACACACGTCAGTAACAGAGCATCTCTGTAATTTGTAAGACACTACAGGCGCTCAGTGTGGGCGTCGTTTGTGCCGGCCGATGTGGCCGTGCGGTTAAAGGCGCTGCAGTCTGGAACCGCAAGACCGCTACGGTCGCAGGTTCGAATCCTGCCTCGGGCATGGATGTGTGTGATGTCCTTAGGTTAGTTAGGTTTAACTAGTTCTAAGTTCTAGGGGACTAATGACCTCAGCAGTTGAGTCCCATAGTGCTCAGAGCCATTTGAACCATTCGTCGTTTGTGGCGTGGCGAGTGCGAGTCGTTGACGCGATGTGTGCGGAAAGGCACGAAGGCAGCCCGCTTTGCGAATCTGCTAGATGTGTTGCCCCTCTGCAGATGCGAACTAATTCCATATCACATTAAGGAGGTGAGGACTGAAAATGAAACTTGGGTAAAGCACAATTTACAGGTGCAACCTATAATTATAAAAATTCTTCCCTGTACCAGTGGGACATTGATACATAGCAATAACAAGAAGCAGTTCTCCAATGAGGAATCGTGGGACACATACTTCCCGATGGCAGTTACAGGGTTAAGACATGAATCTCTGCTTCAAAATATGCATCGAACTTCCGAACCAGATGTTCGTAAGCAGTTTCTTCAGTACGAGAGTCTGGAGACGAGACAGAGTATGAAAATGTCGAGTCCTACCGCTGACAAAAAGTAAGCAACGCGCGCCGTACCTTTAATGTTGTAAGCTGTGAAGTGGGTTTCCGGTTGCGCGGAATATGCAGGCCAGTCCTCCTCTTCACTGTTAATCTGTCGAAACTTGGGAGCGGCAACCGGTTGTGATGCTGCTTGTTGGGACAACAACGGGGTTGTCTGTCGAACGCCGAGCACCCGTCCTTCAGTCTACTGCGCCCGAAACCAAAGAACTTTAGAGAAATTTAGAGAAATTTCTCGTGGGGGCTCAGACGTGGTTAAATACTATGTTTTGCGGGCGACACCACAGCTTTGCGTAGGGTAACTTTAACTTGACATTAAAAGAATCGGACGAAATGGTAGTGAAGTTAGGTCCAACATTTGTGGTGCCCGAAAAGGTACGGTTAGATTTCGCGGTCATTATATTTATTTATAGATCTCTACTGGCTCACTTAGAAATGATTTTGTCATACCGGCAGGTATATTTCCTTATTTCACTTGAACAAATACGAGTAAATATTGTGGCATTCGTATTTCCTAAATTGAAGTTTTGGAGCTTCATTGTAGTGACAGTAGTAGCAGTCACTAAAAGCACACTGAATTTCACTGTTAAAAATAGCACATTTAAAAGCCGCCACCTATGAACAAGAATTACGGAGGTGACAACGAGACACCTTTAGAAGAGATGATGTAAGCAGGCGTCTACTCAGATAATAGGATTTTCTCTAGCAGTTTATCCAACATAGCCCTGTATTTACAACTTCATATACGGAACAACTTACAGTGTCAGCATATTTAGAAGCACCGCAACAGTAGGAATCAAGATCAAAAATCTAAATTTTTTTTACCCTTGATCCAGCTGGGGCCATTTGCACATGAAAGAGGCTGGTTGATTGATCTGGGAGGAGGGGACCAAACAGCGAGGTTATCGGGCCATCGGATTAGTGAAGGGTGGGGAAGCAAGTCGGCCGTTCCCTTTCAAAGGAACTATACCAGCATTTGCCTGGAGTAATTTAGGGAATTCACGGAAAACGTAAATCACGATGGCCGGAGGCGGGTTTGAACCGTCCTCCTCCAGAATGCGGGCGCAGTGTGCTAACCACTGCGTCACCTCGCTCGGTTGCAAGAAGGTTCAAGATAACAGACACTATTTCGCCGGCAGAAGTGCCTTTATTCAGTACCAAAATAATGCACGCTCGCTACCATGAAGAACTCTGTCAGTCTAATCTCACACTAAACAACGAAGTGCTCTAGTAAATACTTATTCATAAGTCCAGCAAATACTACATGGCTGCGTTAATATTCATGTGTTCGTTTACGTTTGCACGTAAAAATTGTCACAGGAATGTTTTATATCACAAATTATTTTAAACGGGAAATTAAAAATACAAGCTGAAATCGAATAACGTAATATAAATTGTAATCACGATGGTATGATGAAACAAATAGTGCCGCAAATGCACCGTCATTTACGCTAAACATTACTGTGACCACATTCCGGACATTTTTATAGTTGATAGACTAACAATACGTGCGTGGAAGCAATATCGAGTCAGAGAAACGAGACAAATGATCTGCAACGGACTAAAGGTGCTGTCACTCCTCAGAGTTCACGCCACCACCGATCCGTCTGTCACCGCACGACGCCGCCGCACGACTTGTGGAAATTGTCTGATACTTGTTTGTTCTTGTAAGAAGCTTCCGTTGAGAGCCTGAGACAAATTGACCTCGAAAAAGTCTTTGAGGCCACACTGAGGCAGAAATTTCAAGGCCCGCCAAACGGGAGACCCTACGTTGATTCTTGAGATGTCAACGTAATCAAAAAAAAAAAGAAATTACTGTTTGTTTATAAGTATTGACAGGAGCTGCAAATTGATTAGAAACAAATAAAAGAATTTATACTTGATTTATCAACCTACTCGATTTATCACATGAGATACCTAATAAAAGATTGTAGTAAAAAGAGATTAATACCTCGCTCTCTCGGTAGTAAAGTGCCAGAGTACGGATGTTAAGTTCTTCGGTTCGATCTCCATTCAATCCTTGATTTTTTTGTCTGTCATTTATCACTCTCGTAAGTGGCTGGGTAAGTCACATCAAAGGAAAAGTCGGAGGCTGACAACGACATACCACCTCCAAGAGGACCAAGCCTAATACAGCACTGTGTTATTCAAACCAACTGTCGGGTTGATGACGACTTCACCTTTTTATGCGGAAGCAGACAAATAAAAGTCTTACCATCGTTCCTGACTTTGTAGAACTACTGAAGCCTGGCTTTTAAACTGGAGAAGTATTTTGTTCTCACTTCCGCGTGCGAAAGTAAAGGTAGTATAAATCAATAACATATGACCGATAAACTTATGTAAAAGATTTAACACGATAAGTCAAATATTAAATTTAGAAACTGGCTATACTCCCTAACGACGTCGTTTCATGCAACCCACAATGTTATATCTGGCGTTCGAAAACCGCACACGAGATTTCCATAATCTCTCGCTCAGGGATACGCCCAAACTAAGTCTAACTGAAAAAATAAACAGAACCTTTTCGTAGGAAGTTTAATGTAGTTAAAATTCGTACTGGGTTGCGTTTCCTCTGGAGGGCATTGTACTCGAATTATTCACGGAAAACGTATAAAAGTGTCTTCCACCCCAACGCTACTCCCTTGCTGGACTAAGCAATGGCGTACTAAGGCGAGTCATTGAAGACCATTTTTTCTGTTGCATAGTGAGCGATAAGTATGAAAATCTGACATGTTGTTTTTGAAGGCCAGATATAACAGTGCGGGTTGCGTCAAACTATATCAGTAAGCGCAGCTGAATAACAGTGTATATCTTGTAACAGCGTAACTTGCTGTGCCCAAAGCACCCAGAATTTAAGAATACTTAGCGATTTCCAGCAAACTCTACGCATAGTTTCAAACATTTTCTAAATATAGTCAGAGTTCTACTTCTTCAATCGAAAACAATTGATACATTAACTCTTTTCTAAGGAAAACACTCGTTTGATGCTGCTTTATAGATGGGAATTCGATTCTTTAAAGAATTGGGATTGGAAGGGTTACGGTATTTTTGTAATCATTTCATCAAGGTACTGCAATTTATTGCCTGACATAGTACTTCGTACACTTTTGTGAGACGGAAGTCGCATATCACGAAGGTACAGAAGGGTGAGAACTGCTTGTCAGTCAAATGTGATACACCGCGCCCCCGTAACCTGTAGGGTGACTATTAGTACACAACAATATGCGGTTGGAGCGACGACGATGCGACTTAATATCGCGTCCCCGTGCACGGAGCGGCGGTGCAAATTGTGATAAAGCCAGCCCTAGCCAGGTCCGTTCCAGAGTTGGGCGCAGGAAATTAACTGCCAGGAAGCGAGTCTGCCGCCCGATAGGCGGAAGCTGGCGGTGCGGAGAGGACGCGGGGCGCATGCACAGTGGCGGAGGCGCAGCGGGAGCGCCACTCTAGCGCCACTTCCGGTATTGTTAATTTCCGCGTATCGCCAGCAACAACATTAGCGGCCCTCAATCGAGTTTGATTCTTTGATGCAGTTACACAAGCGCACCGTTTGAAAAAAAAAAGAGAAAGGCAGCACTTCCGACGGAGAAAGCTTCCAGCGGCCATATATGGAGCTATCGAGTGCCTTTTTAGCTCCCCAGCAGCTTGTAACTTCGCTTCATCTTTAGAGTGCCACAGCAGAGCTTGTCGTGAACGTTTTGTCCTCTTTCTTTTTCAATGTCTTTTGCAAGATGGTGCCGACCGCGGTGGTCTAGCGGTTCTAGGCGCTCAGTCCGGGCCCGCGCAACTGCTACGGTTGCAGGTTCGAATCCTGCCTCGGGCATGGATGTGTGTGATGTCCTTAGGTTAGTTAGGTTTAAGTAGTTCTAAGTTCTAGGGGACTGATGACTATAGATGTTAAGTCCCATAGTGCTCAGAGCCATTTTTTTTTTTTTTTTTTTTTTTTTTTGCAAGATGGTCTACGCATATTTATCTAGAAAGTCAGTGAACGATTCTATTAGAGACTAGCTATACTCCCGTGCTTCGTAACGAAAGTTAAACAAAGGCTTTTGCAAATTCTCTTTTTAGGTTTCCGAACCTCACTCGGTAAAAACGGAACCTTTACATGATCACTTTGTCAATAAATTGTGTTTTCCTAACCAAGAAGTGTAAAATAAATTAAACATATCGAAACAAGTAAAGCTTATTCGTTAAGTTTTTAATACACAGAGCAAAATCAGTAAACCTATATATTCCAGCCAAGTGAATTCAAAGTTTCGTAATGATTACTGAGCGCAATTCTGTCAATGACGCAAATTTCCGGAAATACTTCTGTCACTCGGGTGAAACTGCTACAGTACCATTTGTTTGTTCTTTGGTGTACTACGCCATCAGTAAGGTAAACAATCGAGTTACTAAGCTGACCAGGCTCCTAAAACTTATAATTACATATCTTTTCTTCTTGGGCCGATTGTGATGAAATAAAGTCTGCATGTTTCCCCAAGCTAAGTTCAAATTATCTGTGAGAACCCCACAAAAATTCGTCTAGTGTTTTTGGAGATTAGCATGTTCAATCAGACAGACCCGACGGTTTTGCAGTTTTATTTTTCAGTTCTTCAGTTGTGATAACGATGTGGCAACACACTGAAAGTCTCGGTATGTGTAATAGTTTATCTACAATAATGGCTGGCAACTTGATGAATGATGTGGAAGGTAGTTTCTTCAGCCACTATCCAGAGATTAAGGAAGAATAGGCTACTATTATTGATAAGTTGACGATCCAGTCATATTGTGGAACGGTACCACCGACGAATTAATACAAGCTATTGAGTAGTTCAATAAATTTCCCCCTCTAATGGAATTGTCTTATACAAGCATGACACTAAAAAGAATTTCGCTGTCTACCGTAAGTCGACTTGTCCAGACGCTGTAACTGAAAGGTCAGTGCATCCCTCACAATGTAAGTAGACGCATTTCCGGTCTATCGCATTAGCTACACAACTTGAATCATGTAATTGATAAACTGAAACCAGCACCTTTATCTAATGGTTATGAGGCAAAGTGTGTCATTAACTTGCATAAGAAACTACTTATGGTTCGATTAAGATCTAGGTAATATCTAACAATTCGTCACTACAGCTTGCCTTTTTTAACTTCGAGAGCGCATTTGATCGAGTACCACATCAGATGATTTTGTTATGCTCTTCGCGATCATAACGTTCTTGAAATTTGCATAAACTGGGCAAAAGTGTTGTACACGGGTGCGACGCTCTGTGGCACTGGCTGACAGCTTTCCTGTGACAGGCAGCGTTCATCAAGGCCCAGCCTTGTCTCAGCTGTTCTTGCTACCATAATGGAAGTGTGTACCGTGGACAACGCTGTACGGTGATGATGTGAAGCTTGCAGCGGATACCGGGGAGGTCCTTGAAACTCGGGTCTGAACACGGTACGAGCGTCTACAAGGATTTGGCACCCGTTTAAACATCCACAAGAATGAGTACCTCTAAACAATTCCAGCTCCAGGAGCCAAACAAATTAGTGGAGCTCCTCTTGCCAAGGTGGACACATTCCGATATCTAGGTCGACTGCAGAGTGTCGGATATGCGAATGAGGATTTCGAGCAAGACTGAAAGCTATATGGATGCGATTCAAAGACTTCGCTGGTAACTTTTGTGATAAGATGATGTCTATCCACCTAAAATCAACAATATACCGCACAACGGCGAGACCATTTGCTTTATATGGTACCGAGTGTTGTGTCACACCCAGAAGTGCTGATTTCCATGTCAAATGCCATGGAAATGCGGATTCTGAGAAGATCATTAGGCATTTCCCTGCACGACCACTTCGGCAACAGAACATTCTTACAACTAGCTGGAGTAGCTGCAGTCAATGAGAAGATGCAAGAATGGGGCCTTCGGTGGTATGGACACACCACCTACTTCGCCTGTTAACTTAATGTCGAAGATCACGGACAACACGAAAGACCTAAATTACAGTGGCTGTAAATGCGGATGTCAATCAAGAAGCCTAAATCCGCAGTAAGTCTCAGATCCTAAAAAATGGCGTGCATTTATGAAGAAACGAACCCCATTCCAACGGGAAGGCGCTAGAAAGAAGAGGAAGAAGATGAAATAATTCGAATTAGCGTATTTCGAGATCTTTTGGAAAATAGTAGTAGTTCTGTATAGAATTGTTAGACAGTGATAGTAAGAGAACAACTATTAAAATTAAGCCGGCAGCTGTGACCGAGCAGTTCTAGCCAGTCCAGAACCGCGCTGCTGCTACGGTCGCAGGTTCGGATCCTGCCTCGGGCATGGATGTGTGTGATGACCTTAGGTTAGGTTTAAGTAGTTCTAAGTCTAGGGGACTGATGACCACAGATGTTAAGTCAGATAATGCTTAGAGCCATTAAAATTAAAGTGTTTTCCAGGGAACGGGCGACTTTCACATGATTTCATACATGAAAAATGAAAACCGTTGTTCTAGTCATACGAACAGAATCGAGCAGTAGCTACACGTTTCCAGAAGAAAACCAACAGGCGTGCGAGTGGAGGACATTCGCTCGATTGTTATTAGAGTCACGCACGCAGTATCGGGTGCCACATCTGGTTTCTCTGCAATTTCCCCTGCCCCACCCCCGCCTCCGGCATTGCACTGAACGCGCTGATGGCAGCGAGCTCCGTCCCTGAGCTGCACGCGACCACAAGTGCGAGTGCTTCCGATAGCCTACAACACTCACAGAGAAATATTACGAGCCCCAAGTCTCTTTTTGTATTCGTAATTATTCTATTTAAATTAATACGAAGGAAAGCAGCTTACAACAGAGTCTCGAAAAGAGCCTGCTTGAATCGGAAGGTTTCGCGTTTAAAAGCTACATCACTGCAGAAGTCCATCTCAAATGCCATTGAACGTGTGAAGGTTCCTCGAGTACCTCGCAAACTAGAACAGTGCTCGCCAACCTTTCTGAGACGATTACCAGTAAGGCGCTTAACTTTAGGGAGAAAAAGAATTTTTAGAAAATGTTTTCAAGTATTTGTAGCTGTTTTTCCGACCACGAACTGTGCTGCTTATTTCTAACAAACTTTTTTTTTTCATAGAATGACCAAGCATTTCTCAGTGCATCGCTAACGCCAACTAAAACCCCCGTCTCGGAAAAGAAAGCTGGCTATGCATATTGAGTGTAGACCCTTGTCACAATAACGTTTCTTCTCCACCTTACCTCCCCATAGCTACAGTTGCAACACCCACACTCTGGACATCCATTTAAAATCGACAAAACTGAAATGCATACACTCGCTTTGGGCTTCAGGTCGTAAACCACTTCATTGCTGGACTCATTACTTCTGAAACGACAGAAATTGGAGAACTTCCAGCTGCTAGTACTGTTTGTATGATCACTGTTACTAATATAATAATAATAAAAATAAGTAATTATAATTTTGTGTAGCCCTACAGCAGTGTAGTACCCATTACACAGGTCGTATTGAGCGGTACATTAGTTCATTTATTTTTGCGAAATGAATAATGAAGCAATTTATGGTCTATTGCAGGAATTACCTATAACTCAGAGAAGGCGGAGTTTTCATGAGCTATTTAAGCATATTATTGATTTTCACTTTTCCCAATGTCGCCTCGATGGTGATAAGCCCTTCTACGAGCGGCAGGCCCTCCATTTCTCTTAGGATCCCTGGATCTTCACAGAGAGATGGTCTGCCACTACCTCCTTCGTCATTCACCCTCGTTTGACCACAGTGGAAACGGCTGCGCCACCTAACCAGCGTGTCACAAGATAATGCAATGTTTCCTTACATTTCCAGCAACTCGGCACGAACGTTTGCTGCGTTTTTGCCTTTCAAATGAAAATTCGGGCACCTGCGTGTATTGATATTTTTGCAGAGTACTTTTATTGCATAATGCATCGAAAAAAGAATTATTGCTAGAACGCCCATATTCACCTTGCAGGGTCTCTTTGACCGTAGTCGATCCTAGAATAGTGTTCTGAGATGAGAAAACAACAGTCGCAAACAAATATTTCATGCTAAACGTGGTCTTGTATGAACAACAGGTACGAAGGAGGTGTTTCTACGTTGCCTATGTTTCATAACAAACAACTGCTCATCTTCTCGACGTTGGTGGCGCTACCGTAAGAAAACAACACACGATCGTATGTAATCTGCACATGGAGTAGTTCTCCATTGTCTGCTCTTCATGTCCGGTTGTGGAAAGGGGCGGTATTACTCTTGACAGGTAACTGGTACAGCAGGTGGTAGTTCCCATAAATTTTATGAATGAACAGATTAAAGTTTCTCAACATGAGCCCTACTAAATGGGAATACAGACCTTCCTCCAAGAATTTCATTGATGAAATCTGCTGGGGATATGCCTGCAGCCGGCCGGTGTGGCCGATCGGTTCTAGGCGCTTCAGTCTGGAACTGCGAGACCGCTACGGCAGCAGGTTCGATTCCTGCCTCAGCCATGGATGTATGTGCTGTCCTTAGGTTAGTTAGGTTTAAGTAGTTCTAAGATCTAGGGGACTGATGACCTTCGATGTTAAGTCCCATAGTGCTCAGAGCCATTTGTACCAAAAGATATGACGTGTCTGGTGGTGTTGGCGAGGGGCTGGCTTCGCGACGGAATGGAAGGGGTCCAGGCGTCATGCTCTGGTTCTGCCTGCCTATTCCGCTTCTGACAGGCCAGAGTCGATCTCATGTGCTTCTGATAGGCAAGAGTCGATCTGATGTGAGAGCTGCGGAGGTAGCAGGCGGAGGAGTCTGCGCTCCAGCGGCTATAAAGCAACGAAATAGACCTGAAAGTGCGCGTTGGAAACTCGTCGAAGCGTTGAGACAACAGGAAACGATGTTTCGGCTGACAAGCCGAGAGGATTTCGTCAAAGATTCATACTAACTAAAACAAATATATCACCAAGAATAGAGACTTTCGAGAAACCGGGTCATTGAAGTTCCTTTGAGCTAGCGTAGGTTCTTAGCAAATAATTATTTCGAAAGTAAAATTTGAGCAGATGGGCTTGGATGGTGTGGGAAAAGCTTCGTCAATAAGCACACACCATCTTACCATTGAAATACACACTTCGGTGAGTAAGGTGTGGAGACTACTTCTGGAGTATAAATTAACCCTTGCCGTAGACAATGTTTGCAAACAGTGGAGCCAAATAATTCCCAGTCCATTTCTCAGTCCTATAAACTGTATTGTAATGCCTGCGTTGAGAGTGGCAGTTCTACTTTGAACGTTTTATATATGTCTCTGTTACACTGACTGACAAAAGTATCTGGACACCCCTATGTAGTATTGAATTGACCATGATATGGGAAGAGAGGCGGACGCACCAGTATAAAAGGAGGTGGGGAGTGTTGCGTTTTCAGTAGAGAAGCAGAACGGGTTACTCACGAGAGCTCAGTGAATCCGAACATGGACTTGTCATTGAATGTCACTGGAGTAAGAAATCCATCAAGGACATTTCAAATCTTCTAAGGCTGCCCAAGTCGACGATGGTGATGTCATTGTGAAGTGGAAATGGAAAGGAGCAACGAAAGCTAAACCAGAACCAGTCAATTCTCAAGGAGCGCCGAGCATAGTACAGGTTGATTGTAAAAATCGCATGAAATCATCACAAGAAATCACTAGTGAGTTCCAGAGTGTCACCACCTCTGCATCTAGCACAGTGGCTGTGCGTAGGGGGCAAAGAAAATAGGTACTAATGTCGTGCAGCTCTTGATAAGCCACAAATTTCTATAGTCAGGCTAAGCGGTGTTTGACGTGGTGTAAAAAGCGGTACCATTGGACTGTGGATGACCCGGAAAGGAGTGGTTTTAATTACGGTGGAAAAAGGGGAGGGGTGGTTCCGTGGTAAGGAAAAGGTCCCTTTCTGTGCTTAAGAAAAAGCTGTATGGGGAAGCATACAAATACGTTTTACAACATTCTGTAGACGATGACTCCTGGTATCAAAATGACAATGCACCTTTTCGTAAACAGCACCTGCGAGACAATGCTTTGTCGACAATAACACTCCTGAAATGCACCGAGTCCCGACCTAAACCCAATAGAAAACCTGTGAGATGTGTTAGGACTTTGACTTCGCTCCAGAGCCCAGCGTCGAGCATCACTACCTTCTCAGGTTTCGGCTCGTGAAGAGTAATGGACTTCCGCTCCTCCACAGACATTTAACATCCCACTGAAAGTGTCCCCAGGATACTTCAAGCCATAATAAAGGCGAAGGTTGGATACATCCCATATTAATGTCGACTAATGGTGCCGGGATACGTTTGATCTGATTATGTATTTGTATCGCTCTTGTAAAATGTCGTATACAGCGTGCTCCAGGAGTACCCTAAATACTTTGGGGAACATTTCTCACGTAAAGAGGGTCGTGTGACTAGGGCCTCCCGTCGGGTAGACCGTTCGCTGGGTGCAAGTATTTCGATTTGACGCCACTTCGGCGACTTGCGCGTCGATGGGGATGAAATGATGATGATTAGGACAACACAACACCCAGTCCCTGGGCGGAGAAAATCTCCGACCCAGCCGGGAATCGAACCCGGGCCCTTAGGATTGACATTCTGTCGCGCTGACCACTTAGCTACCGAGGACGGACGTAAATAGGGTGATTCTTCTGTGTATGAGATGCGAGCAATTGCAGATCGCACATGATAGTTTTTTATGATTCGTTACGCCCGGTGGTGATTGTTTTCCAATATTTTTGTTTTTTTCGCTCTTCTGTTTCCTCTGCGCCTCGAAGATAAATTTTCTTCGCATGCTTTTACTTTGTAATGAAAACTTTCAAAGTTCTTAATTTTGCTGCTGACTTTCCTGTGTTTCGTCTTCAAAAACACCCAATTCTTCCAAGCTTTTTAGTTTCATCAAACCACTTATTTTCTGTTATTGTTATTGTTGTTAGTGTACTGGAATATTTATTGAGTTTGTCCGTTTTTCCTGTATTGTCTTATTATCCTTAATGAAACTGGGACGTTGCTTTTTTTTCGAATTTGCTCTTGCGCATTCGTGTCGGATCAATACTACTCACTCCGTGCATTAGCCGCAAACGATGTGTATATCAGAAAATATTTGTTAATGAAGTCTAAGCCCCAGAGTGTGACCTTTCGTTTCACGAAGTCGCTCATTAATGTCCTGTATCTCGCTACATATAACGTGCCACACCTTTCTGGTCAAACACAAACATATCGCAATATCGAACGCCCACAGGCAGCGTTGCCCACACGGGACACAATCGGAAGAGAATACAAGTGGAGAAGAGACGAATGGGGAATCATTCCAGCCACGGTACTGGTCATAAATGGAGCAGCGATCTGTGGCAGGTCTGACGACAGAGTACAATGCGGGTGCAGGCGCAGATGCAGATATAAGTGTTTCGGATCGAAACCGATCAGCGCACATTGTTGAACATGCAGCTCCGCAGGCGACACCGTCCACGTGTTCCCATCCTGAACCAATGATATCGTCAATATTACTACTGTAGTGCGCAACGGATCATCGAAAATGGACCAATGAAAACGTGACATCTGCTTGTATGACTCACGTGTCTTGTGAAACCACGTCGACCATGGAGTTCCATCCAGGCGAACGGCTGCTATAAACTTGTATAGTGCAGCGGACACAGGCTGATCGGAAGAGTTGTATGCTCGGGGCACACTTATCTTCGCTTCCATGGGACCTGTGGTAGTAATCGAAGTCACCATAACGTCAGCAGGCTATGTGAACATTATTGCAGACTACTTGCTTCCCTTCGAGCCTGAAGCATTCCCCAGCGGTGACGGCGTATTTCAGCAGTATAACTATCCATGTTACAACGAATTAATCATGCTATATTGGTTTGAGGAAAACGATAGTGCCACGTTGATGCCTTGGACACTAATTTCACTTGGTCTGAACTCTTTGGGCACTTCAGAAATTGGAAATGAGTGACTTAACATATACCTCGGGAAAACCTACAAGGGTTTGTCGAACCCATGCCACGCACAATCCGTTTCATACTGCGTTCCAGAGTTAGACCGACACTTTATTAAGTATATATTCATAATGTTTTGTCTCATTAGTGTAGCTACAGTTTCCATCCGATTGCATCAAAAAGTTTTAAGTTCAGTACTGAGAAAGAAGATAGGCGAGATGACTCCATTTCACTGAAAATTATTTCCGCAACCTTGGAAGAGAGATTAAAAGCATTAAACGAGATGTAGAAGAAAAACATGTAAACGGACTTCATCTGCACCACGACCACCTACTCGCAGATGACATTTTTTTTCTTTTACTTCAGCTCCAGACAAAATTCAGCGATGGATGGAGGAAGCTACTAGAGCAAGGAATGACAATATGCCTGAATATTAATTTTAGCAAGACCAAATTCATCTACAACCTCAGTGCAGAGAGGAAAGTAGTAAAGATTAATTTTAAAGTTACAGAAAAGTGTGAAGAGTTTGTGTTCATATGACAACTGACAACATTTAAAGAAATAAACAGACAAAAAATGGTACAAAGTTCATTTGAGAAACAGAATGCTGCATCCAGAAGTAAAGTTCCAGTATGCAGTGATTTGAAATTCCATAACCAGTATGTACTGCCAGTATTAATTTATGGATGTGAAATATGAACGTTAAACGCATAGACCGAAAACAATAGAAAGACGTAAATTTGACACAGGAAAAAGGAACAGAAGAAACAACAAATGAGTAAGAGGAAAGACAGGTATTGAGGACATGATAGTGAGTGTTACGAAACTGATATCTACATTTACATCTATACTCCGCAAGCTACCTTACGGTGTGTAGCAGCGGGTATTTTGTATCAGTTCACCACTTTCTTGTTCCAGTCACGAATGGTTCGTGGGAGGAACTATTGTTGGTGAGCCTCCGTGTAACCTCGAATCCCTCAGACATTACCTCCGAATTTCCCTAACTGTTCAAAAATGGCTCTGAGCACTATGGGACTTAACATCTGTGGTCATCAGTCCCCTAGAACTACTTAAACCTAACTAACCTAAGGAAATCACACACATTCATGCCCGAGGCAGGATTCGTACCTGCGACCGTAGCAGTCGCACGGTTCCGGACTGAGCGCCTAGAACCGCTAGACCGCCGCGGCCGGCTCCCTAACTGTACTTTCATGGTCTTTTCGCGAGTTATACGTAGGAGAAAGCAATATATTGGTAGACTCTTCTAGAAACGTACGCTCTCGGAATTTTAGCAGCAAGCCAAGTGTCTGTCACTGGAGTTCGTAACCATCTCCGTGACACTTTATCGCGCTAACTAAATAAGACTTCTGCTCCTCTTTGGATCTGCTTCATTTTCACTGTTAATGCTGTCTGATGCGCATTCCACATTGAAGAGCGATATTTAAGTATTGGTCGAATGAAGGTTTTGTAAGCTACTTCATTTGGAGGACCGAGCGAGGTGGCGCAGTGGTAGCACACTGGACTCGCATTCGGGAGGACGACGGTTCAATCCCGCGTCCGGCCATCCTGATTCAGGTTTTCCGTTATTTCCCTAATTAATTTGTCATCAGTCTACTGACTGGTTTGATGCGGCCCGCCACGAATTCCTTTCCTGTGCTAACCTCTTCATCTCAGAGTAGCACTTGCAACCTACATCCTCAATTATTTGCTTGACGTATTCCAATCTCTGTCTTCCTCTACAGTTTTTGCCCTCTACAGCTCCCTCTAGTACCATGGAAGTCATTCCCTCATGTCTTAGCAGATGTCCTATCATCCTGTCCCTTCTCCTTGTTTTCCACATATTCCTTTCCTCTCCGATTCTGCGTAGAACCTCCTCATTCCTTATCTTATCAATCCACCTAATTTTCAACATTCGTCTATAGCACCACATCTCAAATGCTTCGATTCTCTTCTGTTCCGGTTTTCCCACAGTCCATGTTTCACTACCATACAATGCTGTACTCCAGACGTACATCCTCAGAAATTTCTTCCTCAAATTAAGGCCGGTATTTGATATTAGTAGACTTCTCTTGGCCAGAAATGCCTTTTTTTGCCATAGTGAGTCTGCTTTTGATGTCCTCCTTGCTCCGTCCGTCATTGGTTATTTCACTGCCTAGGTAGCAGAATTCCTTAACTTCATTGACTTCGTGACCATCAATCCTGATAAGTTTCTCGCTGTTCTCATTTCTATTACTTCTCATTACCTTCGTCTTTCTCCGATTTACGCTCAAACCATACTGTGTACTCAATAGACTGTTCATTCCGTTCAGCAGATCATTTAATTCTTCTTCACTTTCAATCAGGATAGCAATGTCATCAGCGAATCGTATCATTGACATCCTTTCATCTTGTATTTTAATTCCACTCCTGAACCTTTCTTTTATTTCCATCATTGCTTCCTCGATGTACAGATTGAAGAGTAGGGGCGAAAGGCTACAGCCTTGTCTTACACCCTTCTTAATACGAGCACTTCGTTCTTGATCGTCCACTCTTATTATTCCCTCTTGGTTGTTGTACATATTGTATATGACCCGTCTCTCCCTATAGCTTACCCCTACTTTTTTCAGAATCTCGAACAGCTTGCACCATTTTATATTGACGAACGCTTTTCCCAGGTCGACAAATCCTATGAAAGTGTCTTGACTTTTCTTTAACCTTGCTTCCATTAGTAGCCGTAACGTCAGAATTGCCTCTCTCGTCCCTTTACTTTTCCTAAAGCCAAACTGATCGTCACCTAGCGCATTCTCAATTTTCTTTTCCATTCTTCTGTATATTATTCTTGTAAGCAGCTTCGTGCATGAGCTGTTAAGCTGATTGTGCGATAATTCTCGCACTTGTCAGCTCTTGCCGTCTTCGGAACTGTGTGGATGATGCTTTTCCGAAAGTCAGATGGTATATCGTCAGACTCATACATTCTACACACCAACGTGAATAGTCGTTTTGTTGCCACTTCCCCCAATGGTTTTAGAAATTCTGATGGAATGTTATCTATCCCTTCTGCCTCATTTGACCGTAAGTCCTCCAAAGCTCTTTTAAATTCCGATTCTAATACTGGATCCCCTATGTCTTCTAAATCGACTACTGTTTCTTCTTCTATCGCATCATACAAATCTTCACCCTCATAGAGGCTTTCAATGTATTCTTTCCACCTATCTGCTCTCTCCTCTGCATTTAACAGTGGAATTCCCGTTGCACTCTTAATGTTACCACCGTTGCTTTTAATGTCACCAAAGGTTGTTTTGACTTTCCTGTATGCTGAGTCTGTCCTTCCGACAATCATATCTTTTTCGATGTCTTCACATTTTTCCTGCAGCCATTTCGTCTTAGCTTCCCTGCACTTCCTATTTATTTCATTCCTCAGCGACTTGTATTTCTGTATTCCTGATTTTCCCGGAACATGTTTGTACTTCCTCCATTCATCAATCAACTGAAGTATTTCCTCTGTTACCCATGGTTTCTTCGCAGCTACCTTCTTTGTACCTATGTTTTCCTTCCCAACTTCTGTGACGGCCCTTTTTAGAGATGTCCATTCCTCATCAACTGTACTGCCTACTGCGCTATTCCTTATTGCTGTATCTATAGCGTTAGAGAACTTCAAACGTATCTCGTCATTCCTTAGTACTTCCGTATCCCACTTCTTGCGTACTGATTCTTCCTGACTAATGTCTTGAACTTCAGCCTACTCTTCATCACTACTATATTGTGATCTGAGTCTATATCTGCTCCTGGGCACGCCTCACAATCCAGTATCTGATTTCGGAATCTGTGTCTGACTATGATGTAATCTAATTGAAATCTTCCCGTATCTCCCGGCCTTCTCCCAGTATACCTCCTCCTCTTGTGATTCTTGAACAAGGTATTCGCTATTACTAGCTGAAACTTGTTACAGAACTCAATTAGTCTATCTCCTCTTTCATTCCTTGTCCCAAGCCCATATTCTCCTGTAACCTTTTCTTCTACTCCTTCCCCTACAACTGCATTCCAGTCGCCCATGACTATTAGATTTTCGTCCCCCTTTACATAATGCATTACCCTTTCAATATCCTCATACACTGTCTCTGTCTATTCATCTTGCGACGTCGGCATGTATACCTGAACTATCGTTTTCGGTGTTGTTCTGCTGTCGATTCTGATTAGAACAACCCGGTCACTGAAATGTTCATAGTAACACACCCTGTGCCCTACCTTCCTATTCATAACGAATCCTACACCTGTTATGCCATTTTCTGCTGCTGTTGATATTACCCGATACTCATTTGACCAGAAATCCTTGTCTTCCTTCCACTTCACTTCACTGACCCCTACTATATCTACACTCCTGGAAATTGAAATAAGAACACCGTGAATTCAATGTCCCAGGAGGGGGAAACTTTATTGACACATTCCTGGGGTCAGATACATCACATGATCACACTGACAGAACCACAGGCACATAGACACAGGCAACAGAGCATGCACAATGTCGGCACTAGTACAGTGTATATCCACCTTTCGCAGCAATGCAGCCTGCTATTCTCCCATGGAGACGATCGTAGAGATGCTGGATGTAGTCCTGTGGAACGGCTTGCCATGCCATTTCCACCTGGCGCCTCAGTTGGACCAGCGTTCGTGCTGGACGTGCAGACCGCGTGAGACGACGCTTCATCCAGTCCCAAACATGCTCAATGGGGGACAGATCCGGAGATCTTGCTGGCCAGGGTAGTTGACTTACACCTTCTGGAGCACGTTGGGTGGCACGGGATACATGCGGACGTGCATTGTCCTGTTGGAACAGCAAGTTCCCTTGCCGGTCTAGGATTGGTAGAACGATGGGTTCGATGACGGTTTGGATGTACCGTGCACTATTCAGTGTCCCCTCGACGATCACCAGTGGTGTACGGCCAGTGTGGGAGATCGCTCCCCGCACCATGATGCCGGGTGTGGCCCTGTGTGCCTCAGTCGTATGCAGTCCTGATTGTGGCGCTCACCTGCACGGCGCCAAACACGCATACGACCATCATTGGCACCAAGGCAGAAGCGACTCTCATCGCTGAAGACGACACGTCTCCATTCGTCCCTCCATTCACGCCTGTCGCGACACCACTGGAGGCGGGCTGCACGATGTTGGGGCGTGAGCGGAAGACGGCCTAACGGTGTGCGGGACCGTAGCCCAGCTTCATGGAGACGGTTGCGAATGGTCCTCGCCGATACCCCAGGAGCAACAGTGTCCCTAATTTGCTGGGAAGTGGCGGTGCGGTCCCCTACGGCACTGCGTAGGATCCTACGGTCTTGGCGTGCATCCGTGCGTCGCTGCGGTCCGGTCCCAGGTCGACGGGCACGTGCACCTTCCGCCGACCACTGGCGACAACATCGATGTACTGTGGAGACCTCACGCCCCACGTGTTGAGCAATTCGGCGGTACGTCCACCCGGCCTCCCGCATGCCCAGTATACGCCCTCACTCAAAGTCCGTCAACTGCACATGCGGTTCACGTCCACGCTGTCGCGGCATGCTACCAGTGTTAAAGACTGCGACGGAGCTCCGTATGCCACGGCAAACTGGCTGACACTGACGGCGGCGGTGCACAAATGCTGCGCAGCTAGCGCCATTCGACGGCCAACACCGCGGTTCCTGGTGTGTCCGCTGTGCCGTGCGTGTGATCATTGCTTGTACAGCCCTCTCGCAGTGTCCGGAGCAAGTATGGTGGGTCTGACACACCGGTGTCAATGTGTTCTTTTTTCCATTTCCAGGAGTGTAGATTGAGCCTCTGCATTTCCCTTTTCAGATTTTCTAGTTTCCCTACCACGTTCAAGCTTCTGACATTCCACGCCCCGACTCGTAGAACGTTATCCTTTCGTTGATTATTCAATCTTCTTCTCATGGTAACCTCCCCCTTGGCAGTCCCCTCCCGACATCCGAATGGGGGACTATTCCGGAATCTTTTGCCAATGGAAAGATCATCATGACACTTCTTCAAATACAGGCCACATGTCCTGTGGATACACGTTACGTGTCTTTAATGCAGTGGTTTCTATTGCCTTCTGCATCCTCATGTCGTTGATCATTGCTGATTCTTCCGCCTTTAGGAGCAATTTCCCACCCCTAGGACAAGAGAGTGCCCTGAACCTCTATCCGCTCCTCCGCCCTCTTTGACAAGGCCGTTGGCAGAATGAGGCTGACTTCTTATGCCGGAAGTCTTCGGCCGCCAATGCTGATTATTTATCCAAATTTAGGCAGTGGCGGGGATCGAACCCGGGACCGAAGACGTTTTGATTATGAATCAAAGACGCTACCCCTAGACCACGGGTCCCTAAATAGCTCCAGGCAAATGCTGGGATGGTTCCTTTGAAAGGGCACGGCCGACTTCCTTCCCCAAACTTCCCTAATCCGATGAGACCGATGACCTCGCTGTTTGGTCTCTTCCCCCAAACAATCCAATTCATTTGGAGGGTGACTACATTTTCTGAGGATTCTTCTAGTTTGAGTACTCCGTTCACATAATCGCAGATATTTCATGGATGTGATTGTTCCCAATAATCGTTGTGCCCGCGCGTAATCGTATAATAATAGGTCTTTCCGTTTATGCGCAATACGTTGCCTTTGTTCATGTTGAGAGTCAGCTGCTAATCTCTGCACAAACCATCGATTCCCTGCAGGTCTTTCTGCATTTCGCTACAATTTTCCACCGCCGCCACATTGTGAATGGTTTAGTCCCATAACACGCCCTTGGTAACGCCAGAAGCTATTTTCACGTCTGAAAACTTCTCTCCGTTGTGAATGAAATGCTATGTTCTGTTTGCTAGAAATTCTTCAGTCCAGTCCCATAGCTGATCTGATATTCGTGTGCTCTTGTTTTGTCATTAGGTGGCAGTGCGGAACGCCTTCTAGAAGTCATCGAACATGGCACTAACCGGACGGCAGTATCTCCTGCTTCTCGTAGACTAACAGGGCGAGACTTCATGCGATCGTGTTTTCTGAAACACATATTCATTCCTACAGAGAATATCTTCTGGCTCAAGAAACGTCATATTACGCTAGCGTGAAACACAGCACGATGTCAGAGACATGGGCCTATGATATTCTGCGTCTGTTCGACGACTCGTCTTGAAAATGGGAATGACCTGTGCTTATTTCCTTTCCAATTATAGGGAACATTTCGCTCCTACAGTGACCTTCTGTGACACTGCTACTAGAAGAGGAGCAAGTTCTTTCGCCTAGTATATATAGAATCGTACTGGTACTGCCGGCCGGAGTGGCCGAGCGGTTCTAGGGGCTTCAGTCTGGAACCGCGCGACCGCTACGGTCGCAGGTTCGAATCCTCCCTCGGACATGGATGTGTGTGATGTCCTTAGGTTAGTTAGGTTTAAGTAATTCTAAGTTCTAGGGGACTGATAACCTCAGATGTTAAGTCCCATAGTGCTCAGAGCCATTTGAACCATTTGTACTGGTACCCCCTCCGCTCTAGTGTCGTTTCTTCTGTTGAGTAATTTCGGTTGCTCCTATTCTAACAGCTAGCTGTGTACCGTAGGTCGCTAAGAGAGGCTGGGCGTATAGCGAAACGAAATGATGGGAAGTGGTCTAAGGAGATCCTTTGTTGATTTCACATGATAAAAAAATACCTAGACGAAGACAGAGTGGAAGATACATTGACGGCTTAAAGAAAAGAGCGGAAAATTCACTATTACAGGCAAACAGAGCGTCGCAATGTACTGAGAAGTCTTAAAGCGGCCTACATACAGGAGCGAATGGCAAATGGCTGATGATAAAGATGGTGACAATGATCATAACTGCTTTGTTTTGTAACTTAAATCCAGGGAAGAGCTGTTCATCTACAGTTGGTTGGAAGGAACACTGACTAAACCGCGAAACTTAATCTGCTGGCTAACCCAGAGCGGGGTGTCCGTTTATCTCCCTTGGGATCTCCCGGTTACGTGTTGGCACCGCACGACGCGGTACCCTCACCGCTGTCCTACGTAGAAGCACGCGGACAGTCTCTCTGCTGGTAGCCGTGACGCATGGATAGCACCTTGCCGTGATATACAGCTGTCCGCCGTAGTGTCGCGTCTACACTTGAAGTAGCCTCTGCGGTAACCGGCCGCGCTAGGGACCCGCTGACTCAGCGGGCTGTGTCGCGCGGTACTCTGTCTGCCAGGGGCACTGGCTGTATGCTGTGCAGGGAGGCAAAATACGCTGCTGGCCATTAAAACTGCAGCGCAATGAAGGCGATCTGCAACAAACCTCAAAGTGGAACGAAATATACAGCGTACTTGTATATGCATTCAAGCGCAACTGCACAAGGTACCGCGATCTACATCAATAAAGGATGTCCCACGAATGCTGCAACTTTGAAGTACTTGCCATTTCGGTTCTAGTAAGTTGGCAGCACTGAATCTGTGCAGTTTTCATCTGTTTTTCTCTGTGCTTAGTAATGGAGAGTTTCAGGAGAGGAAAGTGTGTTTTCATACTGAAAACGTTTTACAGATATTGTGAATGATGTAAAGAGACTGTTAACAAATTCTTTGAAATGGTTGGTCACCATAATGCACCGAATAAGTCGACTGGATGAGACTGAATGCTGAAGTTAAAATCCTCGGGCGTTCTTGTGCTAGTTGTTCCGGAGAAAACATCGCCACAGGGAGAGATAATATTGCTGTAAGTCCAATGAGATCTATTCGCCGATGTTCACAATGAATATTCTTAGAAGAAGCAACGAATTCTAACTTTGGGGCGTATAAGCGCATCCCTTTTTTTAAGTAAAACAACGGTGAAAATCCGATGAAACTTTCCGAAGATGTGTTTCGCATTGTCTCTAGTATGCCCATCGATCGCCTGACGTAGAACTTTCCAGTTCTCAGCGCACAGTCAAAATAGTCAAAATAGTCAAAATAGTAGTTCCTCTCGCCAAGTGTGAAGTCCATGCTGCCATTCGATTTCTTCATACTGAGGGCTTCCGCCTGACAGTGTTTGGCGGCACACTGCAGCTGCAACAAAGACGCTACTGCTGCGTTTTCGATGGGAAGTGTTTGATCACCCACCATGCAGCCTGGAATTCGCTCCTTCTGTCACATGAAATGCTGGTTATAAGGACAGCATTCTGGCACAGACCACGAGCAGCACGCAAAACTAGGGAATTGGCGGAAACCACAGGCGGCTCTTTCCCATAACGAGGATATTGGGAAGTTGGTACTACGCTACGACAAATGTATAAGTTGGAGCGGAGACTTGTGTTGAGAAGTAGCTGGAAGGTGTACCTGAGTGTTGGAAACATTTTTTTTTTTTTTTTAATTTTCACTGCGGCTTCCATTTGGCGACATATCGAGCCTTGAAAAAAAATGTAGCCCTCGTAAAATCCAAATGACAGTAGAACTGAAGCCAAATGATTGCGAAAGGAACCTAACATTTTCCCATTTGGTGCTTGCGAATCGAAGACCGGAAAACAGTTTCATCAGGTACACCTTATGTTGGATGAGTTCGTGAACAAGCATAACTGCAGGGTTTGGGACACAGAACACCCATCAGTACTTATGGAGAAGACAGTATTGCCACAACGAATGACTGTGTGATGTGACATACCAGCTGAGAACTTTAATGGGCCATAATCCTTCGAAGATGGCGCCAGAAACGCGTTGTCAGTTCACAGCGAACATTACTGCAAAATTTTAAGAGAGTTTTTAGCGTCTGAGCAGGATCGTGTGAATGCTGATGGGGAATGGGTTCAGTAGAATGGCGCAACCTGGCACACATCGATTGCCACAATGGAATTACTACGAAAGAGGTCCCTTGCCGCGTGATTTCTCGTACCGGTTACATGAATTGCCGGCCCAGGACTTGTGATCTGACAGTCTGTGATTTCTTGCTGTGAAGGCATTTATAATCTCCTGTGAAGGTATTTTAAACCTCGTGCATACGCCTGCAAAGCACGATCGCCTGCATAGCCCAAGGCATAAAGTCAACGTGTAATTTCTGAACTAGTAGTGATTACCCTTGCTGTCCTGACCTACCTCGATGCGAAGGGTATTCGACTGTTTTGCTTGCGAGCACGTTCTCTAGATCTGTCAGTCACTGAAAATATCCGACCACCAAATATCACCAGTCCCATATACCAAAATATCGTTCCACAAACTGTGTCGGTGTATTTCGGTTTCGCTCTGTATAACGTGGAGTTGCCTGAAGCAGGCTGACTGCTTCGGGCTCTGATACCCCTTTGTTTAGTAGTTGCTGTTCAGATTACCCTCAATGCACAGGAGTCAGGGTACCCAACAGCGCCACGTGCCACCACAGAAGGCATAACCCGCCGAAGAATGCGACCTTTCCGGTTGCCATCATAAAGCTAACGTCTGAAACTTACGTGGAATCATAGGAGGACAAGATGAAGCGTGCTGCAACAGACGAAGCTGTACGATTTAGTTCTCTCTCGTTGCTGCCTCTGACAATCTTGTATCCTTTGTTTCCATACATGCACATGGAAACACACGTACCACTTTCTCAACAGTATGCGCACCAGCAACCGAAATTTCACACCCAACCCCACAGATTTGCCCATATTGTGCCTCTGTCTCATAAGAGGTGTAATTGCACCTTGTTTCATGTTAACGTTTGAGTTGGCGGCTCTTTATTGAATTATAGTGGTAAAACATCGACCATTGTCGCCACGCCAGAAACCACTTTTGGACCTTCGTGCAGCACTTCTCCGACAAATCTTCTCTTAGATTGGATTAATTCGGGCTGCTATTTCTCATTGTCGTTCTTTCCACTGGGACTGAAGAGACCCTCTTAACCTGTGTAGCTACGTATTAGGAATGTTCGGGAATGAAATGGTTGTTCTGTACTGGTTGTTGTTGTTGTTGTTGTTGCTGCTGCTGCTGATGATGCTGCTGCTGCTGCTGTCGTCGTCGTCGTCGTCGTCGTCGTCGTGGTCCTCAGCCCTAAGAATATGGTTCAAATGGCTCTGAGCACTATGGGACTAAACATCTATGGTCATCAGTCCCCTAGAACTTAGAACTACTTAAACCTAACTAACCTAAGGACAGCACACAACACCCAGTCATCACGAGGCAGAGAAAATCCCTGACCCCGCCGGGAATCGAACCCGGGAACCCGGGCGTCCCTAAGAATACTTCGATGCAGATCTAGATGCTAATCTGTTCTGTGCAACCCTTTCTCCTCTGCATAACTGCTGCAACCAACATCTCCTGCTTACTGTAGTCCATTTTTGACCTCACTCTAAAATTTTTACCTCTCAAGAGATTAAAATAAGAACTGAGGGCTGTGTAATAGCTGTTGGGGGATAATAAGCTGAAATTAAGTGTAGCTTCGTTGAATGAACTACTCCACCATTCGCGTAAAGTATCTTGGATATTAATACAAACTACGTATATTCATCATAGCCAGACAAGGATTCCAGCGCCAATGTTTTGGAGAATGTGTTCAACGTGCTATCATTTTGACGCTTTATTGCCTTTAGTTCAACTCTCTCGAAAAATATTCATTCTTTAAACAAGCTAAAACTCTTTAGATTTCTGAAATACGTAACGAAGCTGTACCAGACTCTATTTTTCGTGGAGATCATGACACATCTACCCTCGTTGAGCTTCAGAGAACTACCCATTTGGTATAAGGACCATGTTCCAGCAGTTGTGGAACCACGTGCGCTAGGAATGTGGCTGATGACTGGGCAGTGCCAGGCATTCACAGAGAGAGGAAACATTTTTTGCAGCTTTGTAGCTCACTGTTTCGTTACCGCCGACGCCTTTCTCACATTATTCAGAACGTTTTATGACCCGTTTTTTACGTAATGTGTTACAGAGATAAAACGAAACTAATTTCCGCTTACAGACGCATCGTAATTAACGCTGTATCATGCTCGTCCGTAAGGCCAATGTGCCCCAGACATGAGACCTAGTGCCGTACAATAGCGCGTGGGAATCAGCCACACGATCAAAGCACCTATGCACGCTCACGCGAGCCTCGTCTCTTCTTTCCACAACAAAAGCTGGTACGCTGCCCAATATTTAAATTTTCTTTCATTTTTACTGTCTTGTTTTTCCTCAGTTGCACCATTATGTATGTAATTTTTGTGTTAGGTCCGTCTACATACCACCGGGTGAAACGAATTTTTCTTATGCCATGTATACCAGACTCTACAATTCCTGTCTCTGATAACGCCTTTCCAAAAATAAATGAGAAAGGCGTACGGCATAAAAATTTTGGTTTCATTTACTTACGTACCTGTAAACCTCCGACTCTATAAAGAATGAATAAAACAACTTTAACCCTTTGTTGACTGACGGTACTTAAAAGTACCAGTAAGTTTTGGCTCTAATTATTTTCTCGTGGTGCAGTTTCGTGATCTGAGAGCCCGTCGGTACGTAACAATAACTCTGCCCTACTGTTTCATAGATGTTATTGTGCAATACATAGACCTCTCTGGCGGTCAGAGCTTGAAATTGTTTTTCTCGCGCTGCTGTGAAAACAGAAGATTGTATGTGCTTGTTTCCATGGTGTTGCCTGAATTTGTGCGCAATTTATTGAAACTTCCGTTGAGTTTTCCATTGTACGTACTTACCTTCTTTGTTTTTTATACTAGTTTGAAGCATTACGTTACAAGTGAATGAGATAAAGTGGAAAATATAAGGCGGACTTATTAGTACCGTCAGGTTGTGTGAACACTTTATTGTAGCAACAATGCGTTACCTCTCACTAGTTGTTCTGTCCACTTTTTCTCACACAGAACGCGGTAAATACATTTGCCTGTGGAACAATTAGAACAAACAGGAAAGCTAAAGAAAAATGTCTAAATCAAATCACAGAGAGTCATCTTTAGACCTAACAGTATTTCAATGGAAGGAAAATAAAGTAGTATATTTTGCGTCAAACTTCCATGGCATTGAACAGAGTGTAGTGACAAGAAAACAGAAAGATGGAACTAGTATGACTATACCATGTCCAGTTATTGTATGTGATTACAATAAAAACATGGGTGGTGTGGATCATGCAGACAGATTACATTCAACTTATGGTCTTGACAAGCGATCAAAGAAATGGTGGCACCGTCTCTTCTGGGGAGCAATAGAAATTGCTTTTGTCAATGCTTACGTCATTTTCAGTTATGTACATGGGACACTGCCACTGCTGGAATTCAGGTGTGCTGTGGCACTAGGGCTAATGAATGAACAGCAAGTGCCAAATCTCAAAAAGAGAAACTCTGATAAAGATGAAATAACTCTCCCAAAGAGAAGGAAGGATAACTTTTCTGTTCCGAAGGATGTACGTCTTGGCAACCGAGGAAACCATTTTGTAGTGTTCAGTTGTAAAAGAGGACGATGCGAAATGTGTGCGAAAAATAAAATTCGGTGGAGACCACATTCAAAATGTAGTACATGTAAAGTGTATTTGTGCTGCAATGAGAAAAATAACTGTTTCCTACAATTTCATGAGGTTTCACTAAATATGTGATATGCATATACTGTCAAAAATGTATAGCTAAGTTACTATGTATTGTGAAGTTGCTCTAGAACAAAGTTATGTGAAATTAAAAAAAAATCCGAAATATCATATTTCGGTTAATTAATTTTCTAATGTAAAAATATTTAATATTTATGTGGAATAAGGTACAAGTTATAAAAATTGGAGCATTTTTCTGCGCATGTTGTGATTCTGTACATGGAGTCTGACGGTACTTCTAAGTACCAGGAGAGAAAAAAGTTGTGAAAAATAAAATAAAATTTTACAAAAAATCCTACCGTCATTTGAGGCCACAATAGCATATATTCTGCAAAGAAAATGTTAAAAAGTAAATTTTTTCTCATGTCAGGAAACGAAGGCTTAAATGTCTGATTACTTTACAAATGAATTAACGTGTTAAATATTTGCCTTTAATCGTGTAACATAAAATTAGGAAAATTTCTAAATAACAGTTGAAGTTTTTTTGTAAATAGCTAAATCGTGTCATTATGAAAAGTGGGTTAGTATAAACTGTGTAATTTGCGATCAATTTCAAGCAAAAGCTAGTTTTCCACGCATGTCAATTTTTATGACGTCGTATCTCCTGAAGTGTCTGTCGCACAGTGATGTAATTTTGTAGGTTGACAACGTTCAGTGCTGTATGTGGATACTGTCTGCAAATTGTGTTACGAATAGTGTCAGCAGTAAAGTAGCAGTAATTAAATCGACATGCCTGATTGAAACGTCCCCTTAGAAAAATTTATGAATTACTGTGCTGTCACTGAAGTGACACAATATTTTTAGCGCAACGCAATCTTTCAGTAATCGCTACAAAGAATGGCCCTGACTAACATTAACCTATACCTTTCACAAATCACTTACCTCACAAAAATCTTCGTTACTCGAACTACTGCAATTGAGCGAGCGCCGTTACTGGCAGCTAAATAAAAGATTCAAACTACTGAAGGCACTAACTACTGATAGGCATAGTTATCAAATGAAAGATTTTGATAGAGAACAAACAATGTATTTACCTTAATAGTGTTGAAAAGTCATAATATACATAGCAGTTCATGACATCCAGTCTTACAAATTTCAAAACTCCGCCATTTCTCTCCCCACATCCACCACTGCTGGCGGCTCGCCTCCAACTGCGCAACGCTACGCGCTGTTAACAGCCAACTGCCCAACACTACAATGGCCAACAACAATGCAAACCAGCCACAGACTGCACACAGCACAGCAAGTGATTTTCATACAGAGCGCTACGTGGCTTTACCAATATAAAAACCTAAACAGCCTACTTACATGATGATCAAGTGTAACTACACGAACGGCCAATATGTAGTAAGCGATAAAAAATATTCTTTGATCATTTGAAGATAGCAAGAAAAAGTTTCGTGAAAGATGGAAGTTATGTGTTAACTTTGATGGAAGTGGCCAAGTACTCCGAGTCTCAAATACTGGCGGATGAAACCCATCTATTTGCTCGCAGTCAGTTTCCTCAAGACTAACACATGGTTTCGAACTGTAATGCTTGTGGTATTGTGTAAACTCTCATCGTAAGCTTATACCTGTTAATGAGTATATTATGAAAGGATTTTCAATTTTTCAGTTCGGCAATAATTAAGCGATATACTGAAACTCGAATTTTTGTTGCCACTGCACTGCGACTGGGGTTCCGGGATAGCGTTTTAGTAACACACAGCGTGGTCAGCAACAACCTTAAAAGCTGCTAAGGGTGTTGCAGAGTAGGCTGCGCTGCAACATAATTCTTAACAAATAAATTCGTTGCATTGCGGTGTCTGCGAGTTAATTAGTATTTAAGTTGGCAATCACGACGTTGCGCGCGCAGTTCAAACGACCCACCAGAGTCGGCGTCGCCAAACATGTTCTTCGTTTGGTTTCGTAAAACCGAACAAGAGAGTGATGCAAAAATGGGATATGAGACTGTAGTAAGGTTCAAACCCCAGCCAGAGACTGGGAAGTCTCGTGCGCTAGGATCTAAGCTATGAAAACAACTGACACTAGTTGTTTCTGGCGGACCACTTGAATTTACGCGCACAACGGTCTGATTGGTGAACTTCATTGCTAATTTACTCGGAAACGGCTCACAGCATAGAGATTTTTTCTTGACAATTATTTCACAACACAACCTACTCTTCAGCTTCCTTACAAGGTTTAAAGACTGTTCCTGACCAACCTGTAGATACATGGACCTATCCTGAAAATTATCAACATGACATTTAAATTTTACATTACCTGAAACAAATTACTTAAGAAAAACTCGTATTCCAGAATTACTAGCATGTATAACACGGTTAATATAACCAGTTCGTTTGAAATACGCTATAAATGTTTTCCTGATAAAACATGTTGTAACTATTCTGTAAAACAATAGCAGTTCTTAGGCAACAAACAAGAAAACTGACGTGCTCAGTTAGAAGTGAATGCGGTTATCTGTAATGAAGTACTACGTAAAAAGCTGGAAAAATTCTGCAGCAGATTTTGATAAGTTTTCTAAGCCGTTCAAAAATCGGCAAAAAATTGGCATCCTGTTTTAAAGGTACAGAAATATAACATTATGCTCTTCACGAAAGTAGTGTTATGTGACTACATCATCAGTGAGTCGGAATTTGGCTCAGCCAATTCATACAAATATCTGGATGTTATAGCTGGTAGTTATATCAAATGGAAAGATAACATGGACTCTATCGTTGGTAAGGCAGGTGGCAGACTTCGGTTCATTTTCAGTGTACTGGAAAATGTGGTCGTCTTGATAAACGAAGATCCGCAACAGCTTTTAAACGATCATTGAAATGACTGGTTTCGCAGCTTACAGGTAAATCCTCAGGTATTCATTTGAGTAGGGAAAGGGAAAAATAAAACAATACTGTGCATACCCCGAGGTAAAACAATATGTAGTAAATAACTGATAAAATTACTCACAATTCACTAACGTAAGTTCCACACAGGAGTTACATGGACGGCTCTACATTGTCAGTCATATTAAAATAAGACGTCCGTAGAAGGAATAGTAGCTAACAAAATCGTCAGAATTATAGGGTCGATCACCCCAGATACAAAGCGATAAAACAATTAAAAAAGTCGAGAGCAGATACGCTCTAAAGTTCAGAGTCTGAAAATGTGGAATTAAAGTGAAGGTAGTTAATAAAACTGGAATATAATGGAGGAACACACCATTGGGAGAGCAAACATAATACGAAGTAGACCCTTATGGCAGTACCACAGGATCGCGTGTAGGCAGAAAGACAGATCAGATAAAAACTACGATAAATCGGGAAACCTAAAATAAAAATAATAATTACGAGCCAATAAAGACAGGTTAGAGGATACAGATTTACAGAAAGAGACTAATCAAAAGACGCTAAAAAATGAAAGAAGAGCTGTTTTAACGAACTTACCAGAATGTGAAATGCAGTAGACACGTAGGTGGAACAATACAGACGACAAAAATTTAACTAGCAGTATTTCATATAATTACTGATGTAATTTTAAAATTTAAAATACTGTCCTAATCTACTCATTAAGAGGTATAAAATAACCTTGCATTGAAGGTTTAAAAAGTACGTCAAGTGTTAAAGTAGGCACCCTGTATGTATCTTGAGGCAGCGTAACTCAAGGCGGGCAAATCACTCGGATTATATTCATCGATTATTTGAGAATGAGCGTACTTAGCGATTTCCAATAAACTTTAGACATACTTTCAAGCCTTTTTGAAACTTTTTCTCCCCGACCCAGCCCTCGCCCTGACCCACAAAATGAGGACAAGAAAAAAGTTCATCGCTTAACTCGTTTTCGTTGTACATGTAGTAAAACTTCACCATCGAGCAAATTTTAATTTATTACTTCTTTACTGTAAAAATTATTCGAACAAATTTTGGAGACAGGATACACATACACCATTGAACATACCTGCGAAAGTATATCGTTGTACGACATATTGTTCAGGAGATGTGTCGTCACAGACACTGAGATAAATGAAAAACTAGCTTCTCTTAGACCGGAGCTATTGAAGCTGTTTTGTACACTGGAGTTCCATTCTTCAAAGAATGGGCATTGAGGAGGGAGGTGGGGGGGGGGGGGGGGGGGGAGAGACTGGTGTTAAAACTAATCCTTTTTTTTTGGGAGTCTACATCTTCATCAGATCATATCCAGGCTGTGATGTGGAAAGTGACCACATACTCGTTATGATGACGACTGGACTAAAACTCAAGAACATTAAAAAAAGAAGTACATGTAAATGGGATTTGACAAACCTGAAAAACGAAAATACACTGAAGCACTATCAACTAGAAACAGACAAGAAAACAAATACACAGGGCTGCAATGACATCCAAAGCAGCTGGGAAAAAATAAAAACTGGTATTTTAGAAGCAGCAGAAGAAGTAATAGGAAAAGAAAGGACAGAGAAAAGGAAGGAATGGATCACTAATGACCTACTAAATATGATGGAAGAAAGAAGGAAATTAAAAAATTCTGTGAAGAAGGAAGACCAAGAGAAATACAAGAGACTGAAAAACAGAATCAACAGAGAGGCAAAACAAGCAAGAGAAAAATACCTTGATGGTCTCTGTATTTCAGTTGAAGACAACATGAGCAAGGCCTATAAATGTGTGAGACATTGCTTTGGAGACAGAAGAAACAAGTGTAGGGCTGTGATGGATGAAAATGGCAATATGTTGGATGACGATGATGAAGTTGCAAGAAGATGGAAACAATATATAGGAAAATTGAACAGCGGACAGACCTGTCTGAAAACATCATGGAAGAAGAAACAGAAGTAGATGCACACAACATAGGTGAACCTATATTAAAGGAAGAGTTTGAACTAGCTCTGAAAAAATTGAAAAAACAACAAATCGCCTGTATAGACAATATCCCAGTCGAACTTCTGAAATCTGGAGGAGCAAAACTGAATCAGGAGTTGCGTAATCTTGTTTTCAACATGTACGAGCAGGGTAAAATTCCTACAGACTTTGAGAAAAACAGTATGATCCCCATTCCAAATTCCAAAGAAGGCAAATGCTGCAAGATGTGAAAATTATAGGACGCTCAGCCTAGTTACGCACGCCTCTAAAATATTAACCTCAATTATCCTAAAACGCATAGAACAAGAAGTCGAAGCTACACTCTCCGAAGACCAGTTTGGATTCCGGAAAGATAGAGGAACCAGAGAAGCAATATTTGCTCTAAAACTAATAATAGAGAAACGACTAGATAAGAACCTGAAAACATACATAGCTTTCGTAGATGTAGAGAAAGCCTTTGATAATGTTAAATGGGATAAGATGTTTGAGGTACTCAAAAAAGTAGGAATAGACCATAAAGATAGAAAAATGATATGGAACCTGTACAAAAACAAGACAGCAGTTTTCCGTGGACGGACAAAACAAGAAGAGGTGCAGATAAGGAAAGGTGTCCGACAAGGTTGCGCACTATCCCCTGTTATCTTTAACGTATACATTGAAGAGGCGCTGAAAAAAGTAAGGGAAAATTCACAGACAGGTGTAGTAATTCATGGCCAACGAATAGATATGATAAGATTTGCCGATGATATAGCTGTCCTGGCTGAAAGTGAAGAAGATCTTGTAGTCCTACTGAATAGAATGGATAAAATTATGGGTGAAGAATATAATATGATAATTAATAAAGCAAAAACAAAAGTAATGGCATGCGACAAAGAAGATCAAGTGAAAGTCCAAGTTCATGTAGGCAATGAACTGCTTGAACAAGTTGATAAATTTACTTATCTGTGCAGTAATATTACCAGGGATGGAAGGAGCAAGGCAGAAGTGAGAAGCAGAATAGCTCAAGCAAAGGCTGCTTTTAACAAGAAGAAAAACATATTAACATCTAAGAGCATCAGCCTTGAAATCAGGACAAGATTTTTGAAATCATGTGTGTGGAGTGTGGCATGCTATGGGTGTGAAACATGGACTCTCGGGACAGAGGAAGACCAGAAGCTAAATTCTTTTGAAATGTGGTGCTATAGACGCACGCTCAAAATAAAATGTATCGACAAGGTCACAAACGAAGTTGTTCTGGAAAGAGCAGGTGAGAAGAGAAGCTTGAAGTGTTGGCAGAAGAGCCAACACCGTGTTGCTAGAGGAGGCCGAAATGCACGCTTTTAACTCACGCAGACTGGCGTGAGGTCTGGAACAGTTAAGGGAATTAATAGTAGCAAATAAAGTACGTAGTTGATGTAATACTTAACTTTAATCCATAATTGGAGAACATTGGTCTGACGGTACAGGCATCACAAGTTAAATATCTATTGATAATGGCGCCTTGCTAGGTCGTAGCAAATGACGTAGCTGAAGGCTATGCTAACTATCGTCTCGGCAAATGAGAGCATATTTGTCAGTGAACCTTTCCTAGCAAAGTCGGCTGTACAACTGGGGCGAGTGCTAGGAAGTCTCTCTAGACCTGCCATGTGGTGGCGCTCGGTCTGCAATCACTGACAGTGGCGCCACGCGGGTCCGACGTATACTAACGGACCGCGGCCGATTTAAAGGCTACCACCTAGCAAGTGTGGTGTCTGGCGGTGACACCACAAAGCTTCTGGAGTTTCATTGTTAAAAGAAGAGTGCAATTTACAGGCCATCTATTAAGACATAAAGGACTCCTGAACACAATCATAGAGGGATATGTCGAGGGGAAAAAGACCAAGAGGAAGACCACGACTGAGGTTCATGGATCAAATCGTGAAAGATGTGGGATGTAACACCTATAAAGAAATGAAGAGAAAAGCTGAAAGACGCACAGAATGGAGACAAGCTGCCATTGTAGCTGTTGCAAACCAATCCTTGGATTGACCACTACAGAAGAAGAAGACATATTCATCTACATCCATACTCCGCAAACCACCGGACGGTGTGCGGCGGAGGGCACCTTGAGTACCTCTATCGGTTCTCCCTTCTATTCCAGTCTCGTATTGTTCGTGGAAAGGAAGATTGTGGGTATGCTTCTGTGTGGGCTCTAATCTCTCCGATTTTATCCTCAAGGTCTCTTCGCGAGATATACGTAGGAGGGAGCAATATACTGCTTGACTCCTCGGTGAATGTATGTTCTCGAAACTTACTCGTACTGAGTTACTGAGCGTCTCTCAGTCTTCTGACTGGTTTGATGCGGCCCCACGAATTTCTCTCATGTGGCAAACTTTTTATCTAAGAGAGGAGCAATTGCAACCTACGCCATCAGTTACAATGACAGAAAAAAATTACAACACCAAGAATGAGTTAGTGAAAATTGGTAGGTGTGTTTCTACTTTTGAAAGATGATGTCCATTCAAATTTCACGCCAGTCGCGTAAGACTGGCACTAGTAACGGCACTGCGAGGTTACAAATCAGGTTTGCTTTAAATACACTCTGTAACGGTCGTGAGTTTACTTACCTACCACAATGGACGTTGTGAGTTAATGTTAGTCAAAAATGCCTTTAAGGTGACAGGACGCCATTATCAACACCAGAGTTTGCACGAAGTCGTGTGATAGGGCTACGTGGAGCTGGATGTTTCTTTTACGGTGCAGCAAAAAGACTTCGCAGAAAGCCAGTCGCGGTGGCCGAGCGGTTCTAGGCGCTTTAGTCTGGAACTGCGCGATCGCTATGGTCGCAGGTTCAAATACTGCCTCGGGCATGGATGTGTGTGATGTCCTTAGGTTAGTTAGGCTTAAGTACACTACTGGCCATTAAAATTGATACACCACGAAGATGACGTGCTACAGACGCGAAATTTAACCGAAAGGGAGAAGATGCTGTGATATGTAAATGATTAGCTTTTCAGAGCATTTACACAAGGTTGGCGACGGTGGTGACACCTACAACATGCTGACATGAGGGAAGTTTCCAATCGATTTCTCATACACAAACAGCAGTTGACCGGCGTTGCCTGGTGAAACGTTGTTGTGATGCCTCGTGTAAGGAGACATCATGCTTCCGACTTTGATAAACGTCGGATTGTAGCCTATCGCGATTGCGGTTTATCGTATTGCGAATTGCTGCCCGCGTTGGTAGAGATCCAATGACTGTTAGCAGAATATGGAATCGTTGGGTTCAGGAGGTTAATACGGAACGCCGTGCTGGATCCCAACGGCCTCGTATTACTAGCAGTCGAGATGACAAGCATCTTCCCCGCATGGCTGTAACGTATCGTGCAGCCACGTGTCGAGCCCTGAGTCAACAGATGGAGACGTTTGCAAGACAACAACCATCTGCACGAACAGTTCGACGACGTTTGCAGCAGCATGGCCTATCAGCTCGGAGACCATGGCTGCGGTTAACCTTGTCGCTGCATCGCAGACAGGAGCGCCTCCGATGGTGTACTCAACGACGAACCTGGGTGCTCGAGTGGCAAAACGTCATTTTTTCGGATGAATGCAGGTTCTGTTTACAGCATCATGATGGTCGCATCCGTGTTCGGTGACATCACAGTGAACACACATTGGAAACGTGTATTCGTCGTCGCCATACTGGCGTATCACCCGGCGCGATGGTATGGGGTGCCATTGGTTACACGTCTCGGTCACCTCTTGTTCGCATTGACGGCACTTTGAACAGTGGACACTACATTTCAGATGTGTTACGACCCGTGGTTCTACCCTTCATTCAATCCCTGCGAAACCCTACATTTCAGCAGGATAATGCACGACCGCATGTTGCAGGTCCTGTACGGGCCTTTCTGGATACAGAAAATGTTCGACTGCTGCTCTGGCCAGCACATTCTCCAGATCTCTCACCAATTGAAAACGTCTGGTCAATGTTGGCCGAGCAACTGGCTTGTCACAATAAGCCAGTCACTACTTTTGCTGAACTGTGGTATCGTGTTGAGGCTGCATGGGCAGCTGTACCCGTACACGCCATGCAAACTCTGTTTGACTCAATGCCCAGACTTATCAAGGCCGTTATTACGGCCAGAGGTGGTTGTTCTGGGTACTGATTTCTCAGGATCTATGCACCCAAACTGCGTGAAAATGTAATCACATGTCAGTTTTAGTATAATATATATGTCCAATGAATACCAGTTTATCATTTGTATTTCTTCTTGGTGTAGCAATTTTAATGGCCAGTAGTGTAGTTCTAAAGTCTAGGGGAGTGATGACCTCAGATGTTAAGTCCCATCGTGTTCAGAGCCATTTAAACTTGGCAGAAATGTAGCCACTGTACGTGATTGCTGGCAGCGGTGATCACGAGAATGAACGGTGGCCAGAAAACCGGGCTCCGGACGGTCACTTGTCACTACCGAAAGCGAGGACTGTCGTGTTGGCTCTGGCGCATCGTATTGCATCTGCAGCAGCAATTTGAGCAGTGGCTGGCACTACAGTGACACAACGAACTGTTAAAAGTCATTCACTTCAAGGACGCCTCCGAGAAAGGGTTGATCAGAAAGCAGCGCCAACCGATCGAGGTGGAGCAGTGTTTAGCACACTGGACACGCATTCCGGAGAACGACGGTTCCAACCGCGTCCGGCCATTCTGATTCGTGATTTCTCTAAATTGCTTCAGGCAAATGCCGCGATGGTTTCCTGGAAAGGGCACGGCTGATTTCCTTCACCGTCCTTCCCTAATCCGATGGGACCGATGACCTCGCTGTTTGGTTCCCTCTCCAAAATCAACAACCAATCAAACCACGACCATTTAGGACTTCAGTGGTGTCAAGTGATAGCTCATTGCAGGGCAGGGTGGAGGTCTGTAGTGTTTTCTGGTGTAACCTGGTTCTGCCTCGTGCCAGTGATGGCCATTTGTTGGTTAGGAGGAGGCCACGTGAGGACTTGCAACAAACCTTTTTGTGAGCTAGTGTGACGCATAATTTTATATACATATAAATTTTCGGTGCCTACAGTGTCACGTCTTTCAGTGTCACACAAATTTTTATTTTTAAAGGGGATCACTTAAGACTGTTTCTATGGGTTCGCCCCTCAAATTTCTCCCCCATATCACAAAATTGTCGTCTGATGTAGTACAAACTGAAAAAATAAATTCCTTTTAAAACACAGTTTCGTATATAATTTATATTCAAAACCGTACACCTGTGTCACAGAACAAATCCTACATCGAGAGGAAGGGAAGAAATGCTTCCTATAGTTATTACAGTATTTAAAGAGCATCAAAATATGAACAGACTGAAATAAATTAACAGTACATGAGACTATGTTAATCAATTCAACTGTAAGAAGCTAAGGAGCATATTATTGGCAAAACGAGAAATATGCAAAAGTGAAATGCCAAAATGAGCACTTCTCAATTGCGAGTAAATCTAAACAATCAGAATGGCTGAAAGAGAGCACAATAAAACGAGCCATAAACGAATAAGAGCTAAGCAACTAAGCAAATAAGAGACTAGGCAAAAATGAGATGCCAACAAAATGAGAACTGGCCGAACTCCGTCGCCACTTACATGCGGTTGCGCTCGTGGCGGCAGCTCGCGGCCCGTACGCAATACGCGCGCCTGCGTTCGCAATGCACTCTTAGCGCTCGCCGCGGCGTCTAGCGACCCGAACGCAAGTTGTGCTGTTGCTGTCGCAGGTCGACCCTTAATCTATGATGTTACACTAGGCACGCTGGACTCACATCTGGAGTTGTGGTCTGGAGTGCAATTTCGTAGGACAACAGAAGCACTCTCCTAGTTATCCCACGCACCCCTGCAGCAAATTACGACGCCAGGCTGGTAAATCAAAGTGCTGTGCTGCCATTCCTGAACAACATTGTAGAGTGTGTTATTCAACAGAATAACGCTCAACCGCATACCGCTGTTGTAACCCAACATGCTTTATAGAGTGTCGACTTACTGCCGTGGACTGCTCGATCACCAGATCCGTCTCTAATCGAGCATTTGTGGGACAACATCGGACTACTGCACAAGCGTGATCCACAAACAGCATTAACCGTCGCTATATTGACCGAGCAAGTGCAACAGCCATGGAACGCCATCCAAAAAACTGACATCTGGCATCTGTGCAACACAATGCGTGCACGTTAGCTTGTATTCAACATTCTGGCGTTTATACCGTGTATAATGAACCAGTATTTCACATTAGCAATGGCTTCTCTCGCCCTTACATTAACCTGTGATTTTGCAATGTTAGTTACTTAAATATGTTACCCATAGAAATGTGTACCCGAAATCTCTTTACTCGACATTAATTATTTTTCGGTGCTGAAATTTTTTCCGTCAGTTTAATTGCAAGGATGTATTGCAGTCCCTACCTTTCTCTACAGCTTTTACTGTATACAGCTCGCTCTAACGCCATGAAAGTTATTCCCAAATGTTTTAACAAATGTCCTATCATCCTTTCCCTTATTTTTGTCAGCGTGTTGTATATATTCCCTTCGTTGCCGATTCCGTGGAGAATCTTCTGATACCTTACATTATCGGTCCACCTAATTTTCGACATTCTTCTGTAATACATCTCAGGTACTTCATATTCTGTTCCGGTTTCCCAACAGGCTGTGTATAAATACCATGTAAACTGATTGGTTCCGCATAATGTCGATAAAAATGTTCATACGATGTATGGGAGACGCTATTAACTGACAGGGCAGGTCGGCGGGGGCGCCTTCCCCCTGTACTACAGTCTGCACTGGCGCCGTGGCGGTGTCGGCTGTGCTGCGTGCAGTAGCTGCGCACCTCTCGCTGTGAGCGGCTTACGGCCTCGCGGGATTCTGCTTGCGGAGTGCGCTGCGCCGCCAAATAGGATTACGTTCAGCGTCGCCGACTCGCTCTCCTACCGTCTGCTACCCGAGTCCACAAATGCTGCGGCCTTCACGGCAGTAAATCAGGACACACACACACACACACACACACACACACACACACCATCTAGCGTTGCGGTGACATATTTGATTAACATACACCAACGGAAATCGGAACTGGTACACCATGTATACATTGATTGAACGCTAGCGAATTTGCCGCGCGGGATTACCCGAGCGGTCTAGGGCGCTGCAGTCATGGACTGTGGGGCTGGTCCCGGCGGAGGTTCGAGTCCTCCCTCGGGCATGGATGTGTGTGTTTGTCCTTAGGCAAATTTAGGTTAAGTATTGTGTAAGCTTAGGGACTGATGACCTTAGCAGTTAAGTCTCATAAGATTTCACACACATTTGAACATTTTTGCTAGCGAATGCCGGCCGCCGTGGTCTCGCGTTTCTAGGCGTTCAGTCTGGAACCGCGCGACTGCTACGGTCGCGGGTTCGAATACTGCCTCGGGCATGGATGTGTGTGATGTCCTTAGGTTAGTTAGGTTTAAGTAGTTCTAAGTTCTAGGGGACTGATGACCTCAGAAGTTAAATCCCATAGTGCTCAGAGCCATTTGAACCATTTTCTAGAGAATTTACACTGCAGTATTTACATCCCTGTGGGGCACGTTGATTAAAATTTCGTGTTTATAAGAGCTTATTTTCAATATTTTCAGTATGGAAAAGCAGAGCGTATACAAATAAAGGGGGTATGACCAATGATGAATTTTGGGTTTGTCTAACATTACTCACAAGGGAACCTCCCCACCGCACCCCCCTCCGATTTAGTTATAAGTTGGTGCAGTGGAGAGCCCTTGTAAAACTGAACACAGATCAATGGAGAAAACAGGAAGAAGTTGTGTGAAACTATGAAAAAAATAAACAAAATATACAAACTGAGTAGTCCATTGGCAAGATAGGCAACATCAAGCATAGTGTGAACTCGGGAACGCCGTGGTCCCGTGGTTAGCGTGAGCAGCTGTTGAACGAGAGGTCCTTGGTTTAAATCTTCCTCGAGTGAAAAGTTAGGATCTGTCCGTTCGTTCATTGACGTCTCTGTTCACTGTAATAAGTTTAGTGTCTGTGTTTTGCTGGATTCATATTGCTCACGGAATACATCTCACGTATTTAATGCACTCTCGTCCAATGTAGCGAACAGTCAACTGCCAGCCAGGGAGCCTCGTTAGCAGGAATACTTTCTCTTCCGGGCGCTGTAGTCGACTGTCGTCGTGTGTTTCGATGTTTGTTTAGGTGTAACGTCCCCATACTACGGCGCAGTTACCTCGCATCGGACGGACGGACGGACAGATAATAATTGTCTGAAAATAAAAAATTAGACGTTCCACTCGAGGGAAGACTTGTACCAAGGACCTCTCGTTCCGCAGCTGCTCACGCTAACCACGGGACCACGGCGTTCCTGAGCTCACACTATCCTTGATGTTGCCTATCTTGCGCGTGGACTACTCAGTTTGTATATTTTGCTAATTTTTTTCATAGTTCCACACAACTTCTTCCTGTTTTCTCGATTGATCTGTGTTCAGTTTTACAAGGCCTCTCCACTGTGCCAACTTACAACTAAATCGGAGGGGGGTGCGATGCGGAGGTTCCCTTGTCAGGTTTCTCAGACGAAGATCGCAACACCTCTGGCTGTGAGGACGTGCACGTGTAGCCCCTAACCTCAAAATATACTAATCATCATCAAAACTTACAAATTTCTTCACAAATCTCGTATTTCGGAACAAACTACTTCACTAAAATTATCTTCAAAACGATAGAGAAATGTCCTAAAGAACAGACACCACACATAGAAACATATAATTTTCTTTGAGTTCTTAAACAACTGAAGGACAGTTTAGAAATAATACAAGGGCCATTCGGTAAGTAACGCAACACAAAATTTTTTTTTGTCGGCCAATATCGGTTAAAAAATGTGGATTTTTTCGGGGGAACATCGTGGAATATTCTCGCTTCAGCCACTATAATTTCATGGACTTCCGATAGGTGGCGGCGCTTTACACAGCCTTCAAAACGGTGTCTGTAACAGAAACAGAAGTGCGTCCCAAGTAGACAGCTGTCATTGAGTTTCTTTTGCCGGAAAACCAGAGCGTCGAAGATATTAATAGGCGTTTGCAGAGTGTCTAAGGAAAGCTGGCAGTGAACAACTGAGACGCTTGCCATCATCGCAACAAGATCAAACAAACCTGTCCGACAGCCCACGTGCCGTCCGGCCGCACACAGCTGTGATTCCTGCAATATTGGACGGACTAAAGCGTTTTAATCGCCACAAAAATGCAAACGAATTTCTCCTTCTCAATGGCAACAGAAGGCCCTACTAAAACTGCACACCCGAGAGGAGCTCACAAAACTTCATGGGACTCTTGATGTCTAATTCCATTGGGAACCGTGTGCACCATTCGTTGTACGTTGGATCGGCAGCTGCTTAGGTTAACTGCTAAGTTTACAAAATAGGCTCCTTTGTAAATTTGAAGATCATTGTATGCAGAAAAAGTGAAGATACCTGTTGAGAGTAATCATGTTACACCTCATAGAAAATGTTGTGCTTTTATGATATGGTGGCCGAGCGGTTCTAGGCGCTTCGGTGTGGAACCGCGCGACCGCTACGGTCGCAGGTTCGAATCCTGCCTCGGGCATGGATGTGTGTAATTTCCTTAGGTTGGTTAGGTTTAAGTAGTTCTAAGTTCTAGGTGACTGATGACCTGAGATGTTAAGTCCCATAGTGCTCAGAGCCATTTGAACCATTTTTTTTATGATATGGGCCTACAACTTTCCAATAATTTGCACTGAGGATGGTCACTCAGTGACCGAAATCTATCTGTAAAATATTGTTCATTGGATTCTTCTTCGTCATCCACTCTACAGTCCGGGTCTCACACCTCCCGACTTCTTCCGTTTAGCGCAGTGAAGGATGCACTCCGCAGGAAGGGGATTCCTGAGGCAGCGAGACGTTGGCTCCGACGTCGACCAGTAGATTGGTATCATGCGGACATACGGGATCTCCAAGTAATGCGCCATAAGGCCGTCGCGTTGAAGTGGAATTATGTTGAAAAACAGGGTTTTGTAGCCAAAAGACTGGATGATAAAAACAAACCTGCTTTCAGAATGAGACGTGTTGCACTGCTTATTGAACACCCCTTAAATATCGTTACCAGTACGAAAATTGAAAATAATTATTGTGACTTATCTTGTTTCTTGAGAAACGTCGTTAGCGCTGAAGATTTCACGCGTTAGCAATAATTTCGTGCAAACGACACATAACACACAACTTTTCTGGAAAATGGCGCTTGGAATTTATTATGAATCAAGATACACCACAGAAATTTCACTGCCAAAAATTTCAAATAAGTTTTACATTTATTGGATTTTTTCTGATTCAGTCAATACAGCCGGCCGGAGTGGCCGAACGTTTCTACGCGCTTCAGTCTGGAACCGCGCAACCGTTACGGTCGCAGGTTCGAATCCTGCCTCGGGCATGGATGTGAGTGATGTCCTTAGGTTAGTTAGGTTTAAGTAGTTCTAAGTTCTAGGGGACTGATGACCTCAGTAGTTAAGTCCCATAGTGCTCAGTGCCATTTGAACCAAGCCAGTCAATAGACATGCGATTAGTACACATTAAAACTACTTTGTTTCATTATACACTGGAATACATTCATGTGGAAATCTACTACGGACATGGGTAGATAAATGAAAAGCAAAAATAAAAGTGAGTATAATAATGTAGTTTTGAAAAGGGGGCGCAAAAAATGTGCGACCCCTGTGTTATCCAGTGGACAACGCCTCGATTGAGTTGTTTACTCACTAAAAGGCACGTAAAGTATCTCGTAAACAATGACCGTCGTTTTCTCACGTGTTCGTTTATTTTGGCCCCTGTTCCAGTGAGGGGAGTTTCTGGGAAATCGGCTATGGCTCTTGTCGTCTTTCACACCACGAAGGACAGATGTGCTGAAGATCGACGACACACACGTCTGGACTAGCCAGAGATGTCTGTTATGGCCGAACAGTGTCTCGGTACAGAATTCGGTATTGGCTACGAAAATACCATAATTCTCTCGTCGACGTCTTCATACTGGGACAGCGTTATTAAAGAAGCAGTGGAAATCCGCATTTCGGCTAATTTGCGGAACAGGGACACAGGATATCAACTTATACAGCAAGGGATCCAGCGCTGGCCATATGAAAATCACAGCGATCAGAAAGAGGAACTGTCGATCGTACAGCACGGGATGACGCTGCGGTGGCGACATACATATTCGGATGACAACGGCGAAGGATGGCAGACGCCAGCGCGGACGCGTATATCGGCAGGCGGCTCCCGACAGAGGGCGACGGCGCGGCTGACGGCAGGGGGCAGTGTGACTGACAGACTCTGCGAGTGCGTTCATCGCCCGACAGGTGGAGTAGCTGTCTGTCTCGTCACCCGTCAGGATATACGCACTATTGGTCGCCGAATTCGACGTGTTCACACCTGCGCTGTTTCTTTTTAGAATGGCACGAGTGGGAGGCTTCGGATACAGCCTCAGTAACCTGTTCTCTGCACCCGAAAATGTGGATCAGTTGCGTCGATGAAATATTGTGGGAATTTCACGACGACTTCCGACATATCGTCCGAGATGCATATCTACAACTAGTCCGTCTTTCTCTTATTCGTTTTTCTCAAACCATAATTATTAAACTTTGACTGATAAAGGGAACAAAGGAAACATACAAAAACATTTCGTTGCACTTTGTTACGGTTCCTCATTAAATTCGATATAATTCATGAATTAAGTTCCCAAGGACGTCTTTAATCCAACTGTGAACTTCTTTTCTGTCGCCACGCAGCAGGTGAGCAATCGTAGTCTAACTAGCAACAAAAAGAACCCGCTTTACACTTAATGCAATTAATTGTACTTCCATTAAGTCCAATTCTTCAGTAATAGAATCTATTCACTAACAAGAAGTAGATGCAGGAATATTTTGGAATTAGGATGCTGAATACTATTCGTGGGTAAATAATTTGCAATTTTGTGAAACAAACTTTTAGTATATTCAAACATTTCGATACTCTCTTGTTGCACGTCCTTCATTTTATACACCTATAGTGGTAATTTTTTCCGATAAACCTTTGTTGAGTAGAGAAATGCCTCTCTGAACTTTCACACTACATACTTCGTTAATATAGGTTAATGAGCAATGCAGTCAGAGATAACAGGCCCACCAAGAATCGTAAGTGTCCGTTCACAAATTTCACTTTGGTATTTGTCATTGAGAGATGAAACTGACTGAAATAAACCTATAGTACTCACAATTAGGTTCCATAAAGCCTTGTCCAAGTTAAATGCCGTTAATAGTTCAACTTTGTATCGCTCGCCGCAAGATCCCCGGAAACTGAATTCGAAAATTTTTGTAATAAGTCTGGCTGTTGCCTTTGAAATAGCGAATGACTGTTAACTGAATTATACCGATCCTAATACTTCACTAAAAAGTCCATTACAGGATCTAACTCTTACGTGCCTATTAATCATCAAAGTTCATTCAGAATTCGCTATCAAAGTTATTACTATTACGCGATGGGTGAAAACCTTTATCGTCTTTAACATTCATTTAAAACTTTCGTAGACTTCATGCGAGTTCTAAGAAAGTGCATTAAAGTGGGCTAATAAATCGTCCTTTAAATATAAGTCTCAAAATATTATATATCTCCATATTTAATTATCAGTCGTTTCTGAGCTATCTCAATACTTCTTTACATCGTTTCTTCAATAACAAGAATCACCACTACACATGTCTGACAGAACACAAATATCAATATTCACAGCTTGATGTCAGATACAATAATGAGTTAAAGTTCATCATCTCACTTCATTAGCATAACGTTTTAATAATATACAAATCGCGACACTGACTTCTTGGTGGAGTACGGAGAAAGGAAAGGAAAGGAAAGAAAATCTTGATGTTAGCGATAGCGGGACTACATGCGAAATCGGCGGCGACGAGTGAAAGTGCGTGCCGGACCCGGATTGGAACGCGGGTTCTCCTGTTTACTAGACAGTTGCGTAACTAGCGCCACCTATTTTCAGCCCCGGCTGTCTCCTCTATGTTCGCTACTTATATGAATGTGTGGTGTCTGTTCTTTCGGGCATGTCAGAAGCAACAGCCACCACATATTCATGTAACTGATTCGTCTCAATGGTCAATGAATCCACCACCTTCAGTGCGGGTCCACAATTCGTTATCCCTCCTGAGGGAACCTATGAGTAGCGAGCATGGAAGACATGGACGGGGAGTGCAGATAGGTGGCACAAAGTGCAAATGTGGGTCGGCCGAGAGGCGTGCCGACACAGTCGGCGCAATTGCGAAAAACACTGTGTCAGAGTGGCGCACTGCGTAGAAAGTCCCGTTGGAGCTGATATCACTTGTTCTGATACCTTTCCTTTCCCCTTCCCCTCCCCCCCCCCCCCCCCCCCCACCGGACTGGCATTTGGGAGGACGACGGTTCAAACTCACGTCCGACCGTCCTGATTTAGATTTTCCGTGATTTCAGGGAAATGCCGGGGTGGTTCTTTTGAAAGGGTACAGCCGACTTCCTTCCCCATCCTTCTCTGATCCGATGGGACCGATGACCTCCTGCTTGGTCCCCTCCCCCAAATCAGCCAACCAACCTTTTTCACCCCACCAGCGTCAGTTTACATAATATGCATCACAACTGCGGATTCGGCACCTGTCTGTTGTTTCGGGCATATTACAAGTCGGCTGTCACCCGCTGGCCGTTGGTTGGAATCCCGTAGCGTCCAGTATACACGCAGTCGCGTCGTCAGCAGAGCACTGGAACACCTTGCGAAGACTCGATCGTAGAACATGAAACAACAAAAGTAGCATTTTTATTACAATAATTCATTTAAAATTTATAATCCAGAATTGTGAGTTGTATCTATACTTGCCTAGCGCCGCTCACCGTAACATCTCAGTGGTGATCACAGTTATCGAAAACACTACAGACCGACTTGCACTACGGAAAAAAATATCAGGCTTAGTCATAAAGTTTTCATTTGCGCCAAGAAAAAATGAAATGACGTAATTGTTTGTTTGTTTGCACGTACATGCCTGCAGCCCCGATATACAGGAATATAGCAGTCACAGTGCCGTAGTACCGTAGTACGCCGCTACAGGAGACAAGGGAAAATGCGTCAGCCTTCCGATAAAGTGAAGTACCATACGGTAATTCGTTTACTGCAGTTGCAGGGGAGCAACGCTGCAACAAACAATGCTTAGTTGGTGGAAGCAAACGGCGATGATATACCATAATACACTGTCCAGTCATTAATGTGAACACCTGTCAAAATCCTGGACAATCGCGAACCGCCTGCGAGACGTGAAGGAAAAGAGTGAACAAAGTTCTGGGAAGCACTGCTAGGAACGCGGAGCTATGCTGACTCAAGTGACGTGGCTAACTGCGCTAGCTTTGTCGGCATTGGATCCATGACGCGAGCAGCCCAATCGAAGTAGTCCCACAGATTCTCGATGGGCATTAAATCTGGAGAGTATGGTGGCCAAGGGAATACGGCAAACTAATCCTGGTGCTCCTCGGACCACGTATGTACACTTCGAGCTGTGTGACACATTGCATTGTTCCACTGTTTTATGTCATCACGCCGTGGAAAAACAAACTGCATGTAGGTGTCGACATGGACCCCAAGGATGGATGTAAAAATGTTTTGATCCATTGTGTCTTCTATAATGACGAGATCACGCAGGAAATGTCTCGAAAACATTCCTCAAATCATAATACCCCCTTCTCGGATATGAGACCTCGTGACGATTGTTGCAGTGTGTCAGCTTTCAGACGTTTCACGCCGTACACAATAACAGCCATCTGAACCGATGGAGCATAAAACGTGATTCATCTAAAAAGAACATCTGTCACAACTCAGTGGGCATCCAGTTGCGCTACTGGAGTGCGAATTCCGTCTTCATCGCCAATGGACAGCAGTCGTCATGGGCGCATGAACGAGCCACCTGCTGCGCAGGCTCATACGCAGAAACATTTACTGAACGGTCGTTGAGAAGACACAATTGGTATCCCTTTGGTTTGTCTGGATGGTCATTTGAACGTCTATTCGCTCATACACATCTCCAAACCGTCATCCAACCCTGACATCTATGGCCCAAGGTGCACCACAGTTGCCTCAGCGCCGGTTTTGGATAGCACCATTTTGCCATCCGTAGTATACTTTTGTCAGCACATAAATGGACAAAACATCTCTGAACTGTCTTCTCACACCCAGGGTGTTAAACAGACATTTTAAATAAATATGAACTTGGCCCTTTAAGGCAGCTAATATCAAGTGCGGATAGTAACAAAAATCATTAGAAATACTGCTGCCACGTAACTATAATGCATGAATTAATGAAGGTGAAAGTATGACGTCTACTCTAGAAAGACAAAACCGCTATTCCGTTTTTTATTGTACATATAATTTATCAGCTGTGCTTTCAGGGATCAAGTGATACACAACAATCATATTCAAATACTTTTGACACTCAGTAACAAAATATTTAACTCTTGGACATACTGAACTGACGATTATTAAAATCATTATCTCTAAACACATGAAAAAAAATTTTAAGACAGGAAAGAAGGTCAAAAATCTTCATCACCTCATTTACATCTACATTGTCGTATGCTCTTAGTTGGTGGAGGTTAAGTTTACTTTTTGAACCAATGAAGAAACACTCATGTGCACAGTGTAAGAGTAGGTTAGTATCCAAACTTTTGATATTCAATGGTCAAAGCCTAAGCAACTTGGAGTGAGCAAAATCTAGAGTCAACATTTACTGTAGCCTAATGCGCGATGGTACTTTAGCAAGTGGCATCTGCAAATGGCGTTCCATCGATGCTGCATCTGAAGCGCCAATTCCCTATTCTGACCTTGACTGAACTCTCTCTGTCTCAACTTTTCTGCGGTCTGTAGGACGTCAATCTTTCCCTAGTCGAAACAATGGCTATTGCACACTCGCTAAGCGTTGGAGCGACGTGCACAATTTCTTTGCCCGCAAAAATTCATGCAGGAATAATGAACTATCTCTTTCCTATCTGTCGCCACGATACCTGAAGCATATCGTCCTCACTTCGCAGAAAGCAAAGCTCTCAGCTCCCTCGCTGGCCGGAGTGGCCGTGCGGTTTTAGGTGCTACAGTCTGAAGCCACGTGACCGCTACGGTCGCAGGTTCGAATCCTGCCTCGGGCATGGATGTGTGTGATGTCCTTAGGTTAGTTATGTTTAAGTAGTTCTAAGTTCTAGGGGATTGATGACCACAGCAGTTAAGTCCCATAGTGCTCAGACCCATTTGAACCATTTTTTTTTTTCAACTCCCTCGCTTCCTTCCACACACTTTTGTGGTCCTTCAAGAGACGAGAGATGACAATTTTAGGTCTCAAAATGCTTTTATATAATGGAGATCTCCCCACCAAGTCCAGTATGGCTTCAGCCAATCACTGTCTCGCTAGAGGTGAATTTTATTTTTGTTGCTGTGTTGCAGCCTAGCCCTGTTAATGCCGTGCAGCCACTTACCCTCGGGTCCCAGCCGTATTTACGTTAAAAGGAATAATGTATTGTTCTGGCCTTACCCTTTCTGGGCTAAAGCCCGCCATTCTCTTGTTAAATGGAGTTTTCCAATGCCATTAACCACCTGCTCAGTTCGTCTCCAAAATGCGTTTACTTTAACTTGTTTATTCATGCCGCTGTGCGTATATTCATAGGTATTGCTTTGTTAGTTTTTGGTACATGAGATTAACTGCAGTTGCCTTTTGTTGATATAATATAATTACTATCTTCTGAGGATCTCATACTGTATTATACTGTTGTTATGGATCAAGCTTATGTAAGGTCCATAAAATCCGGACGCCTTACACTTTAGTCACAGTGGCATGCGAACAGCTAACACAATTTGCCATTTTGGAAATGCTTCCACCCTTGGATGAAAGCTAATGATCATGCTGTTTTGGATGACAGATAAGTAGCTCCGTTTCCGCATTACAATGATCGCTTTGTTTTCTATGTCCCCAACACGCCTTATATACTCTCCACTATTAACGCTGTCACCTGGCATCCATGACTGCTTATTCTACATTGACATCGAACATAAGCGGTGATCTTATTAACCCTGCATTGCTAGTGTGTTCGTTTGTACCACCAGGTGTCTCACTGACCCGACCTGCGTATCAGTTTGAGTTGTTAAGGATAGGGAGCACAAAAGGGCTTCACGTTCACATATGTTTCCTAGATGAAGTAAACAAACACTTTCTGCTTTGGGTTTGAGTAAATTGTTGTCCTTTATTACTATGTAAGCATATTAGTGTTTATAGCACTTACATACCATACAGGCCAAAAATGGTTACACAATGCGACTGTCGTGTGTCATAGCACACAAAGTAGAAAGTGGAAGCTACGAAAACCAAACTCAGGTATGAACAGATGAGTAGAAAACATATACGAAAACACTGTAAGTAAACAGAGTCTCCACAACGTCTTTTGAACGTACTGTTTACACATGTCGTTTAACCACACCAGGCCACTACATGCAGTTTTCACAAATTAAATTTGAGTGTCTTTTGAGACACACAAACTTAGAGCATTTGTAACAAACATATTGCGTTTTGCTATCTTCATACCCATAGCAGCGTTCCCTCTTAGCCACCATACTCCGGTCCACACTCCCATCACCTTGCTGTTCGACCCCCGCCAGTCTGTTGGCAGGTCGGTTTATATGCTTACTGCCAGCCCTGTGTAGTAATTGTCCTCTGACAAGAGTCATACCAAGCGATTTCAGAAAGTCTCTCCTCCTGATCTCCCCCTGGTTGTTAGCTCTGAAGATGACGAGACTTTATGCCTGCTACATTCAGTAAGCAAAAGAATAAGGCCAACGGCCACCTTCTAGTTGTTCTTGCTACATCATAGGTGGCACACATCTGATCTATTAAATTTACCCCACCCTTAGTAGCATTATACAATCATCTCTGGCTTCATTTCTTCCCCAGTTGTTGCATCCATTTTGTTGTCATGGTGCATATTACTCATTAGAAGTAGGCGCCTGTTTTTCTTGGGTACATAACTCACTAATGTGCACGTCTCCTGAAAGCCAAAGATACTTGTAAAAGCATTTCTGCCCCTTGTGTTCGCGAATTCTGGTGGAATTTCCGTCTTGTTCTTCCTTACTGATCCCAAAAGAGTTAATTTATCGTCTTTCAGAAGTAACAGGGCCAGTTCATAGTTTGTAAACCAGTTATCCATCGTTATGTTCCTTGATGTTTTGCAAATATGATTACTCAACCTTTTGACGTCATCAGCTGGACGATTACTCAATTTATACGGTCCATCTGGCTGCTGACCTGAATAAACTACCAAATTTGACGTGTACGCCGTTCTTGCATCGGCTACATTGAACACTTTTCTTCCATATTTGCCAGGTTTCGAAGGAATGTACATTCTAAAACTACATCGTCCTCGAAATTTGACAAGCATTTCATCTGCAGTGACATATTCTCCAAGAGAATAGTGTGCTATGCAGTTTTTGGTGAACAAATCAAACATATTTCTTATAGGAGCCAATTTATCCTCTTTTCGCCTATTGGACCTCGTTGACTTATCGTCAAATCTCAGATACTGTGCCAGAAACTTGAATCTCTGTAGGGTTAGTGTAGAGTAGAATAATTCCAATCTTGTTTCATCTCTGTCCCAGAGTTCTTCTAATTAACCCTACCAACCTTGTAGATTCCACACAAATACAACAGACCAGGAAATGCTTCAATTCACCTTTGTCTATCTCATGAATGAAGGTCTGAGATGAATATCTCGACTTAGCGGATTCGATACATTGATTATATATATATCACTACTTCATCCTTGCAAAACAGCCGCCATATTTCTACATATGTCCTTTTTACTCTTTTCCATTCCCCTCACACCAGGAGTATGTGACACAATATTATGTGACGTCGTTCTGATACGAGGAGTAGGCATGTCTTTCATCCATTTAGTACGCTTGTCCTTCCCAACAAAATATTTGTTATTGTTCTGACATATATCACTGCCATCCCCACTTTCGTCGCTTTCCGTATCGTGTTCACTATATAGTTCGACGTCTACGTCTCCACCTTCGTCACCTGATTCGTCACTAACGATTTCATTTCCCAGTGCATCGTTACACAGATCTTCTGTTACACTCATTATAGCCTTCGTCTGAAATAAACAGACTGATTCAGCAATTTGAATGTGTGCTACAAACGAATTTGTGTTGGGACAAACGATAGCATCATTGCTACTCTGCGTTCTATAGCCCCAACAAGCACTTACCTCCTTGCTGTGGTCGATCTGGCAGACCCAAACACGCTACAAGCACCCCTAGACGGTGGACTTCCGCAATCACTTGACGAGAAAATGACACAGCTGTGTCAGGTAGGAAGCTACAAGGAACGCTGCTCGTGTGCAGAGGTGTGAACCTAACGAAAACGAATCGCTCACACAAGTCAGGGGCTGGGAGATCCACCAGTAGCAGTGCAGGGTTAATGTGACTGTGCCGTGTATGACGCAGTGGTTACGTAGTGCAGCCTCTTGAATCTCTCTGTGATGAACCATGAATCCCACGAGAAGTCGAGGCTCTGGTACTCGAAGACTGGTGTATCAGAATCAGGATGAGTTACGCGACTGCTCACACCCACTCAAGAAGACCTCCGAACCGACGCTGGCCAGTCCGTGCGACTTCTTTAGGCGCCTATTCGTCAAGGAAGAGTGGTGGCTGCATTGTTATGAGCCCAGACAAGCAAAGCAAGCGGTTGACATGTATGTATTCAAAACCATAGAAAAAAGGGAAAGTCCAACTACCTTCGTCCGTCTATCTGTCAGTGGTTAGTGTGTCTGGCTGCTATGCAGAGGACCTCGGTTCGACTCCTGGCACTGCCACGTATTTTTTCCTTGGTGGGAGGATTGGAAAGGAGTACATTCAGAATCGTCATGGCAACTGAGGAGCTACTTGAGTGAGGTGTAGCGGCTCCACGATAAAGAAAGCCGGCAACGGCCGGGAGAGCGGTCTTGTTGGCCACACGCTCCTACATACTGCCTCCAGTGACGCCACTGGTAGAGGATGACGCGGCGGGTGGTTGGTCCCTATTGGCCAGTCAGTGCCCGAACTTGGAGCTTTGCTTTTTGTTTGCCAACCACCCTCAGAGGATTCGACGGTGAGTGCGTTTTGGGACTGCCATGGTGTAGCTCGTAAGAGGCAAACCATCACAGGACGATTATACCGGAATCTCCTGATGGGAACTGTAAAGGCGAAACGTCGCACAAAGCTGTCGAAAGGAATAGTTTCACTCACGACAATGCCGCAGCTCACTCTGCACAGGACACTCATGGTGCTTCTTTCACCCTGTCTAAATTTGTTTCTTGACGTGGCACTCTCTGACTTCGTTCTCTTTTCTCAGTTGATGAAACCATTATGCGATAGGCATCTCCAGAATGACGTGATTGTCAAGGTGAATCGTTTCCTGAACAGCCGTAATGTAAACTTGTATAACCAAGATCTTCGCCGCGTATGTTGGGGAAAAATTGCAGCATTGAAGGATGAATACGCCATCTGCTCATACGTATCAGAACATAATCTCTATATAACGTGGAATTGACCACCAGATGTCAGGAGAGGCGGACCTGCCACTATATCTGCATTTCGCAAATACCTATTTCCTAAGTATATTTCTGTAAGAAGAAGAAATATTCGCAGTTCGTACCAGTATTTATACTTATTGCATTTGTGTTAAATTAGTTCCCCGAAACTGCAACGTTCATCATTTACCAACGATAGTGTCAAAATTATATATTAAACAAGTGTTCTTCGTGTCTCTCTCCCACCTCTAGGGTCTATGGTTCCCTAATATGGAAGTGCAATTCATATGACATCCTGATTCTTTGTATGTGCACATCACTAAAAAAGCTATTTCTGTTTGGTCTCTTTACATGCTGAGGAGCTAAACACGACAATGGAAGTGCTTAAATCCTTCACACAACTAACTGGTACACTGTAGTAAGGAATGCAACTATGAATTTGTGTGATATTTATATGTTGATACAATCACGTTGTACCGTCAAATTAAGCGATTTTATCACTTAAATCAGGTAACTCAAATCCTGCCACTAATTTCCAAGATAGCAAGTATCTACACTATCTGTTCAAAATTATCTGTACTCTACTATGTAATTCTGGATTCACCAGTAAACGTCACGAGAGGCGATCCCGCCGCTATAAATAGCATCAGGAAGCACTGTTTCGCCGGTAGAGAAGCAGCGACAGCAGAATGGGTCAGTCAAGGGAGCTTAGTGACCTCAGACGTGGACTAGTTACTGGATGTCATTTCAGTAACAAATCCATAAGGGATATTTCAACGCTTCTGAGGCTGCTCAAGCAGAATGCTGGTGTTGTGATTGTGAAGAGGAAAAGCGAAGGAAGTACCACAGCTAATCCAAGAGCAGGGATAACTCATCTACTGATGGACAAGGGCCGTCGAACACTGGGGAGACAGGGTGGATAGAATCGCCTGAAATCGGAGGAAGGAATCATTCATGAACTCTAAAGTGCTACTAGCAGTTCATCTGGCACTAATGTGAATACGGAATTAAGAATAGCGTACAATGGCGGAGCAACTGCTCATAAGCCATAAATTTCTCTAATCAGTGATAAGTGAGGATTCAAGCGGTGGAAAGAGCAAAGCCATTGGACATTGAATGACTTGAAATGATTGATTAGTAGTGATCACGCTCTGTCCTGTGGTGATCTGATGGAAGAGTTTGGGTTTCGCGAATCTCTCGAGGACGTTACCTGCCACCATGCATAGTGCTAAATGTGTAGTATGGAGGAGGTGCAGTTACGATATGGGGGTGCTTTTCGTGCTTAGGTTGCGGCCCCTTAATTCGCTTCAGAAAGCACTAAATGCGGTAGGATATAACTACATTTTATAGCAAAGCGTATTGCTTTCAGTAGGAGAACAGCTGGGAGAAGATGATCGTTTGTATCAACATGAGAATGCACACTGCGACAAAGCACCGTTTCTGAGACAATGGTTTCTCGGCGATAATATTTCTGCAATGGATTGGTCTGGCCAGGGTTCCGATGCGAAACCAATGGAACATCTGTTGTGTTGGCAGAAGAGCCAACACCGTTTTACTAGAGGAGGCCGAAATGCACGCGTTTTAGCTCACGCAGGCTGGAGTGAGGATGGAAGAACTATACTGACGTGAGGCCTGGAACATGACAAGGAATTAGAATTCAGAAAGTGGACGTAATTAGTTTGATGCTTAACTTTAATCCGTTAATGGTGAACGTCGCTCTTGACGGTACATGATTCACAATATTATCTGTTCAGAATTCATTCTAATTACTGAATATGGCGCCTTGCTAGGTCGTAGCAAATGACGTAGCTGAAGGCTATGCTAAACTACCGTAAGTAGACAGTGAACCATCATAAGCAAAGTCGGCTGTACAACTGGGGCGAGTGCTAGGGAGTCTCTCTAGACTAGACCTGCCGTGTGGCGACGCTCGGTCTGCAATCACTGATAGTGGCAACACGCGGGTCCGACGTATACTAACGGACTGCGGCCGATTTAAAGGCTACCACCTATCAGGTGTGGTTTCTGGCGGTGACACCACAACATCTTTGGCAAGAGTTGGGCCGTCGACGTAGCCCCAATGTCCAGCATCACTAACTTTTATGGTTTCGGTCCTTGAGAATAAATGAGCTGCCATTCCTTTACGACCGAGCGAAGGCGCACAGGTTTTCCGCGATTTCTCTAAACCGCCAACTTCCATCTCCATTCGTCCCTAATCTGACGAGGCCGATGACCTCGCTATTTGGTCTCCTCCCCCAGATCAGTCGAACCAACCATTCCTTCACAGCAAAGGCTGTACACAGCAAAGGATAGACACGTACTATACTAATTTCCATAAGAGCCGTTCGGATACTTTTGACCAGGCAGTGTATGTAGAGAATGACTGACACCGTCTGCGGACATCCGAATTTTTTTCTCGGTGATAATTAAAATGTTCTGGTTACCATTCGCGTGTAACTTGCTGATAGATGGAAATGTGGAATCGTAGAACTTGGCTGTAGGCCAGGGTCACGCGAAATGTACCCGCGCACCTCTGTCGGCGAGTGCTGAGCTGTAGGCAGCCACAGGACGCGGTAGGTTGCCACAGAAGCGGGACATTCGCGGAACTCGGTAGGCTTACGTCGCCCGTGCTATGGCCCGGCTAGCAGATCGTCCCTTGGCATTCTGCCATCGCGTGGAGCCGATGCTGGTGGCGGGAGGTCCGTATGTGCGCGGCCGCAGTGCGGGGCAATTTGGGCTAGATTATGCAGATGGCCGGCGTAAATCCGGCGGCCGGCGCTTGGCAAGCGTCGCGTCTGGAGCGGCCGGACGCCGCGCTCGTTGCGGTAGTGCGCCGCCGACCCAACTGGAAGGCGCTGCTATGGGCGGCGCAGGCTCCAAGGAAGGCGCCGCTGCGTCTCAGGTACGTTCCATAATCGCCAACCAGCATGTTTACTTCCGCCCAGGTCTTGAAAATACGATAAGAGGAAGTAGAGTGCGCCATCAAATTCGTCATCGTCACAAGTCTATGTACTCATTGCTGCGGGTCATGACCCCATGAACCAAGGGTCGCCATTCCTGACGGCAACCAGATTCTCTTTGAATCTGCTGGAGAAGTATACTGGAGATCTGGACCTTCAGCCCCTCTGACGTTCCTCTTGCTTAGTGAAAATAGATGCCAGCATTCAGTGACTGGTATCCAGTTTTAAGGGAGAGGCAGCGAGCAGGTGGAAGGATCAACCTTGATCCTTCCACCTGCTCGCTGCCTCCCCCTTATAACCGGCCTCTCGCATTATCAACTTTGTCAAAATATGATTTTAATTGCAAACTTTGCAGTTCACCTCTTTGTATATGTTTTCGTATTCTGTTATTCCGCTCAGGACATATACGAGAGTATCTACAAGTCGATCTCTATACAGATGGTTGCCAGACCTCGCTTGTTCATTATAAAATAGCGTATCAAAACGTCCTTATCAGTCTAAATTTCCAGTTGTTACTTCATTAGAGCAGCCAGGTTCAACGCTATATCACGCTATCTGCAGCCCCCTCACGGACGTGTAGGAAGAATCCTACAACTGGTCTAAGCAAAATAGGTGCCATCATTCAGTGATTGGTATTCGTAGAGTCCTTATTAACACAGCGATCCCTTCGATTAACATTTCTCGGCAAGTGATCATCGAAGGGATCACTGTATTAAGGAGAAATCTACGGATATCAGTCAGTGAATGCTGGTCCCTATTTTCACTAAACCAGAGGAAGGTCAGGGGGCCTGAAGATGCCGTAATGTAGCGCTGAAACTAATTTCTCGAATAAAATAACAACTTGAAATTTAGACAGCTGAAGTGTTTTTGTTGTTGTTTTTTGTGTGTGTGTGGGGGGGGGGGCGGCGTAAACCCTGTAAAGGCATCGTCGCTACTGCTGTGGAGGCCGAGTTGCCACTGTTGCGATAGGCCGAGTTTGTGAGTCCGTGAAAGGGCGTCTGGTGCAGTACACCGCTATGACAATTTCTCCCTACTGCTGTTACACAGCTGTGCACCAGGGTGAGGTTACAGGATAAGAGAACGAAGGTTCTACAAAACTCTAACAAATTACTGATAACAAAGTCACACAAATGAGTTCAAAAGGTTTACTTATCTTTGTGACTTGTCGAATAATGAAGTCCGGGACACTGTATGTAAGATAACACGAAAAAGGCCCTCAATGGCTAAGTGCAATAATCGTAGATAGACTTATCAGTACATAGCAGATGTAATTTACAACTGTCTTTCGCTTCTAAGGGTTCTCTAAACGACGTTCCCTATCAAAGTCAGCCCTCGACGACGATCTGTAACTAAGTGGGCGAAAGCTGCTCTTCTGTCTCCCGAATAGGCTTCTGCCCGTTGTCGTCCGGTCATTGGCGGATTGTACTCGGCCGGCAGTTGGCCGAGAAGAAGTCGATATCTTCGTCCTCAGCGCCGCCCGTGGCACTCTCGTGCGTGGTGCAGCTCGTAGCAGCCCATACACACTGCAGGGTGGTAGCTACTGCGCCTCCAAACACAGAGCGTTCGTAACTCGGCACTTGTGGAAAAACGAACCCTGCATCGACTCTCTTATGTTTGTTGCAGACGTTGAAACAACTCTTTCTTTGACAATGTGAAGAATATAATTTACGAATTAACTTTTAATGATTCTGTTGACAAGTACGTGCTTACGAAATTGTGCCGTAGAGTTACTAAAATATACCTACACAGGAACTTTTTGATGTTGTACCAAATCTAGGATTGAAGAGAAATAATATTTGGGAAATGAAATAACTGTAGAAGGGCGTGCTAGAAAGTAATGCCTCCGAATTTTTTATGTAATGTCTTAAAGCTTTTAAGATAAAAGAAACGGTGTTAACATTTTACTCCTTTACTGTTCATGCCCGCATCTCGTGGTCGTGCGGTAGCGTTCTCGCTTCCCACGCCCGGGTTCCCGGGTTCGATTCCCGGCTGGGTCAGGGATTTTCTCTGCCTCGTGATGGCTGGGTGTTGTGTGCTGTCCTTAGGTTAGTTAGGTTTAAGTAGTTCTAAGTTCTAGGGGACTGATGACCATAGATGTTAAGTCCCATAGTGCTCAGAGCCATTTTTTTTTTTTTTTTTACTGTTCATGTCTACACATTTGTTTCTCAACATAGGCACTCTGCCGGTCACACATTTCTCCCGTCGAGAGATTAATTTGTTGATACCGTCACCGTGGAATGTTTGCTTTTGTTGACAGAGCCGCAACCTCACATGCCCTTGTGCCGCTTCGTCACAATCATGGTGAAGCCGTCGAAGGTGTTCTTTAAATTTCGGAAATAGATCGAAATCGGATGGGGCCAAGCCGTGGCTGTATGGAGGGTGACCGATGGCAGTGAGCCCAAGGCCCCGGGTAGTTGCAGATCTCGCAGCACTGGCGTTCTGGGAGAGAGGGTGTTCCATGTGTGCACAAACTTTTCGAATTCGAAACGGTATTTCCCAGGCATCGCGCTAGATATTCTCCATCGTGTTAGACGCTACAATTCGGAGCACTTTAGCGGCAGAGGGCTGAAGATATTCACCAGTTTCTCTCCTTTTTTCATTAATTGTGGCACCTCCGTAAGAAGCTGCGCTTTAATTATAACCACCCGGTACGTAATTAAGTCCCCACGGAATCCTCGGCGCACGACTCCTCGCACTTGTCCAGATTTTTCCGTAGAGACTGGTATATGAAAAGGACGTACTGCTGTTCATGTCTTCGTAAGAAACCAAGGTACAAGAAAGGCATTTGTGCTGGTTTATGCCCCCCTGGTAGCTAATGAACATTTGCTTGAGACGTTTCTTCTGGGTAAAAAGTGGCAGCGAAGATAAATGGGACTCCGTGCATATCACAGTGAAATACATGAATTCAGCGAACGACCTCCCCCAGATTGCACTAGTGGTGCTAAAGAGCAAGCTCATCAGAAGTGGAGGACTATGCCTCCAGTTTTTGTGACGTACGAACTTACTGCTCACGCGGTTTGTAATAAATTAGAGGCTGTTAGTGCGTGCACCAGGCCCTCGGAGAGCCTTCCAAACTCGGCGGCCGGTCGCGGGTCGATAGCCGCCCTCCGCGGCTGTTCGCTGGCACGCATCCAGGCCATCGGAGGCGCACGCCGCCGTTTAATTACGCCCCCACTGCGTGTCTGCTCGGGATGTGTAAGGCTGCGTCCTCTGCAAACGGGACGAAACCACCCCGCATCTATTCATTCTCCCCGTACAAAAGAGGTTCTGACGTTATGAGGAATAAAATTCTCTGAGAAGAAGGATGTCTACATCTTGCGCGGTATACAGACTGCAGTTATAAGAGACGAATGACGGGAAAAGAGATGGGACAGAAACGGAGAGAAGAGCGTAACACTGATGTGTTCAACCTACACCACGCGATTAAAATTGCTACACCATGAAGATGACGTGCTACAGACGTGAAATTTAACCCACAGGAAGAAGATGCTGTGATATGCAAATGATTATCTTTTCAGAACATTCACACAAGGTTGGCGCCGGTGGCGACACCTACAACGTGCTGACATGAGCAAAGTTTCCAACCGATTTCTCATACACAAACAGCAGTTAACCGGCGTTGCCTGGTGAAACGTTGATGTGATACCTCGTGTAAGAAAGAGAAATGCATACCATCACGTTTCCGACTTTGATTGCGGTTTATCGTATCGCGTCATTGCTGCTCGCGTTGGTCAAGATCCAATGACTGTTAGCAGAATATGGAATCGGTGGGTTCAGGAGGGTAATACGGAATGCCGTGCTGGATCCCAACGGTCTCGTATGGCTAGCAGTCGAGATGACAGGCATTTTATCTGTCTTATCATGACTGTAACGGATCGTGCAGCCACGTCTCGGTCTCGATCCCTGACTCAACAGACGGGGACGTTTGCAAGACAATAACCATCTGCACGAACAGTTCGACGACTTTGCAGCAGCATGGACTATCAGCTCAGAGACCGTGGCTGTGGTTACCCTTGACGCTGCATCACAGACAGGAGCGCCTGCGATGGTGTACTCAACGGCGAACCTGGGTGCACGAATGGAAAAACGTCATTTTTTCGGATGAACCCAGGTTCTGTTTATAGCATCATGATGGTCGCATCCGTGGTTGGCGACATCGCGGTGAAAGCACACTGGAAGTGTGTATTCGTCATCGCCATACTGGTGTATCACCGGCGTGATGGTATGGAGTGCCATTGGTTACACGTCTCGGTCACCTCTTGATCGCATTGACAGCACTTTGAACAGTGGACGTTACATTTCACATGTGTTACGACCCGTAGCTCTACCCTTCATTCGATCAATGTGAAACCTTACATTTCAGAAGGATAATGCACGACCGCATGTTGCAGGTCCTGTACGGGCCTTTCTGAATACAGAAAATGTTCGACTGCTGCCCTGACCAGCACGTTCTCCAGATCTCTCACCAATTGGAAACGTTTGGTCAATGGTGGCCGGGCAACTGGCTCGTCACAATACGCCAGTCACTACTCTTGCTGAACTGTGGTATCGTGTTGAAGCTACATGGGCGGCTGTACCTGCACACGCCATCCAAGCGCTGTTTGACTAAATGCCCAGGCGTATCAAGGCCGTTATTACGGTCAGAGGTGGTTGTTCTGGGTACTGATTTCTCAGGATCTATGCACCCAAATTGCGTGAAAATGTAATCACATGTCTGTTCTAGTATAATATACTTGTCCAATGAACACCCGTTCTTCTTGGTGTAGCAATTTGAATGGCCAGTAGTGTATTTGTTGTAGATCACATGGAAGATGTGACACTAAGGAAAGAATTTGATGCAGTACTGGAAGACCTATGTGGAAACAAAGTGCCTTAACAGGAGATATTTCTTCGGAATTGTTGAGAGTCGGCCTTCACAGAATTGCGTGTGCGTGTGAAATCTTATGGGACTTAACTGCTGAGGTCATCAGTCCCTAAGCTTACACACTACGAAACCTAAATTATCCTAAGGACAAAAACACACACCCATGCCCGAGGGAGGACTGGAACCTCCGCCGGGACCAGCCGCACAGTCCTTGACTGTAGCGCCTTTGATTCACAGAATTATTCCACTTGGTGTACAAGATTTTGAGGCAGCCGAAATACCATGAGACTTCAGGAGAAATGCAAACATTATAATTCCAAAGAAGGCACATCCTGACAAATGTGAATTTTACCAAACCATCAGCTTAGTAAGTCATGATTACAAAGTAGACACGAATTATTTACAGTAGCCCAGATAATTGGTAGAAGCCGACCAGTGGCAATATTGGTTTGGGCTCCAGAGAAATGCGGGTCGATGTGAGGTGATATTGACCCTATGGAGTACCCCAGAAGGTAGACTGTATAAAGCCAAACTCACGTTCATACCGTTCGTAGATTTGGTGAAGCTGTTGGCAATATTGACTGTAGTACACTTTTTGAAATTCTGAAGATAGCTGGTATAAGACACAGTCAACGAAAGGTTATTTATAACTTGTACAGAAACAGGACTACAGTTATAAGAGTTGGAGGACATAAAATGGAAGCGGTGGTAGAGGTTACAGTGAGACAGGTTCGGAGCCTCTCCTTGGTTCAAATGGCTCTGAGCACTATGGGACTTAACATCTAAGGTCATCAGTCCCGTAGAACTTAGAACTACTTAAACCTAACTAACCTAAGGACATCACACACATCCATGCCCGAGGCAGGATTCGAACCTGCGACCATAGCGATCGCGCGGTTCCAGACTGAAGCGCCTAGAACCGCTCGGCCATACTGGCCGGCCCTCTCCTTGGTGTTATTCAATCTGCACATTGAGCAAGCAGCGGAGGAAGCCAAGGAGAAATTCGGAAAAGAAACGAAAACTTGAAGATTTGCTGCTGACATTAGAATTCTGTCAGAGACGGCATAGGATTTGGAATAACTGTTTAAGGAAATGGAAATAGGTTATAAGGTGAACATCAATAAGAGTAAAATAAGGTTAATTCAATGTAATCTTATCAAATCGAACGGTATCGAGGGAATTAGATCAGGAAACGTGCAATAAAAAGTGTTAGATGAGCTCTGTTATTTGGGGAGTAAAGTAACTGATGGAGGGCGAAGTAAAGAGGCTATAAAATGCACGCTTGGTAAGAATTCTTTTCTGAGAGCATTTGTTTGGAGTAAAGCATTGTACGAAATTGAAATATGGACGATAAGCAGTTCAGACAAGGAGACATCAGAAGCTTTTGAAATGTCGTGCTACGGAAGGGCGCTGAGAAGGCTCAAATACAATAAGCAGGTTCCAATGCATGTAAGATGCGGCAGTTAGGCAGAAAAGAAGATTATACAAGATAGACTAGCATGGAGAAGTATATCAAACCAGTCGTCGGGCCTCCTCTTCTTTCCAGCGACGACAGGCCCTGTAAACCTCACGCAGCATCAACGATCTGCTTCCATCTTCTTCTGTCTCTCGCTGTCTCTCTCCACTTTGTAGGGATTCCTAGTGCTGCGACATTCTTCTCTATGTCATCTTTCCACCTTGTGCGACGTCTGCCCAATGGTCTTGTTGCTTGGAGAACGCGCTCAAATGCCTTTTTCGGAATTCTGTTGCTTTCCTTTCTAGCTACATTCCCAGCCCATTGCAGTCTCTTACTTTTTTAATTTCTGGACGATAGTGGGCTGCTTCCTTAATTGATAAATTTCGATGTTCTTTCAAACACTTCTTATGTCATTCTCCAACGCAGGTCCCCAGATCTTGCTCATCGCCTTTCTTTGGGAAAAATCGGTCTTTCTTTGGAAAAAATCGGTCTTTCTTTGGAAAAAGTCGGTCTTTCTTTGGAAAAAGTCGGTCTTTCATTGGAAAAAGTCGGTCTTTCATTGGAAAAAGTCGGTCTTTCATTGGAAAAAGTCGGTCTTTCATTGGAAAAAGTCGGTCTTTCATTGGAAAAAGTCGGTCTTTCATTGGAAAAAGTCGGTCTTTCATTGGAAAAAGTCGGTCTTTCATTGGAAAAAGTCGGTCTTTCATTGGAAAAAGTCGGTCTTTCATTGGAAAAAGTCGGTCTTTCATTGGAAAAAGTCGGTCTTTCATTGGAAAAAGTCGGTCTTTCATTGGAAAAAGTCGGTCTTTCATTGGAAAAAGTCGGTCTTTCTTTGGAAAAAGTCGGTCTTTCTTTGGAAAAAGTCGGTCTTTCATTGGAAAAAGTCGGTCTTTCTTTGGAAAAAGTCGGTCTTACTTTGGAAAAAGTCGGCCTTTCTTTGGAAAAAGTCGGCCTTTCTTTGGAAAAAGTCGGCCTTTCTTTGGAAAAAGTCGGCCTTTCTTTGGAAAAAGTCGGCCTTTCTTTGGAAAAAGTCGGCCTTTCATTGGAAAAAGTCGGTCTTTCATTGGAAAAAGTCGGTCTTTCATTGGAAAAAGTCGGTCTTTCATTGGAAAAAGTCGGTCTTTCATTGGAAAAAGTCGGTCTTTCATTGGAAAAAGTCGGTCTTTCATTGGAAAAAGTCGGTCTTTCATTGGAAAAAGTCGGTCTTTCATTGGAAAAAGTCGGTCTTTCTTTGGAAAAAGTCGGCCTTTCTTTGGAAAAAGTCGGCCTTTATTTGGAAAAAGTCGGCCTCTCTTTGGAAAAAGTCGGCCTCTCTTTGGAAAAAGTCGGTCCCTCTTTGGAAAAAGTCGGTCCCTCTTTGGAAAAAGTCGGTCCCTCTTTGGAAAAAGTCGGTCCCTCTTTGGAAAAAGTCGGTCCCTCTTTGGAAAAAGTCGGTCCCTCTTTGGGAAAATTCGGTCCCTCTTTGGGAAAATTCGGTCCCTCTTTGGGAAAATTCGGTACCTCTTTGGGAAAATTCGGTACCTCTTTGGGAAAAGTCGGTACCTCTTTGGGAAAAGTCGGTACCTCTTTGGGAAAAGTCGGACCCTCTTTGGGAAAAGTCGGTCCCTCTTTGGGAAAAGTCGGTACCTCTTTGGGAAAAGTCGGTACCTCTTTGGGAAAAGTCGGTCCCTCTTTGGGAAAAGTCGGTCCCTCTTTGGGAAAAGTCGGTCCCTCTTTGGGAAAAGTCGGTCCCTCTTTGGGAAAAGGTCGGTCCCTCTTTGGGAAAAGGTCGGTCCCTCTTTGGGAAAAGGTCGGTCCCTCTTTGGGAAAAGGTCGGTCCCTCTTTGGGAAAAGGTCGGTCCCTCTTTGGGAAAAGGTCGGTCCCTCTTTGGGAAAAGGTCGGTCCCTCTTTGGGAAAAGGTCGGTCCCTCTTTGGGAAAAGGCCGGTCCCTCTTTGGGAAAAGGCCGGTCCCTCTTTGGGAAAAGGCCGGTCCCTCTTTGGGAAAAGGCCGGTCCCTCTTTGGGAAAAGGCCGGTCCCTCTTTGGGAAAAGGCCGGTCCCTCTTTGGGAAAAGGCCGGTCCCTCTTTGGGAAAAGGCCGGTCCCTCTTTGGGAAAAGGCCGGTCCCTCTTTGGGAAAAGGCCGGTCCCTCTTTGGGAAAAGGCCGGTCCCTCTTTGGGAAAAGGCCGGTCCCTCTTTGGGAAAAGGCCGGTCCCTCTTTGGGAAAAGGCCGGTCCCTCTTTGGGAAAAGGCCGGTCCCTCTTTGGGAAAAGGCCGGTCCCTCTTTGGGAAAAGGCCGGTCCCTCTTTGGGAAAAGGCCGGTCCCTCTTTGGGAAAAGGCCGGTCCCTCTTTGGGAAAAGGCCGGTCCCTCTTTGGGAAAAGGCCGGTCCCTCTTTGGGAAAAGGCCGGTCCCTCTTTGGGAAAAGGCCGGTCCCTCTTTGGGAAAAGGCCGGTCCCTCTTTGGGAAAAGGCCGGTCCCTCTTTGGGAAAAGGCTGGTCCCTCTTTGGGAAAAGGCCGGTCCCTCTTTGGGAAAAGGCCGGTCCCTCTTTGGGAAAAGGCCGGTCCCTCTTTGGGAAAAGGCCGGTCCCTCTTTGGGAAAAGGCCGGTCCCTCTTTGGGAAAAGGCCGGTCCCTCTTTGGGAAAAGGCCGGTCCCTCTTTGGGAAAAGGCCGGTCGCTCTTTGGGAAAAGGCCGGTCGCTCTTTGGGAAAAGGCCGGTCCCTCTTTGGGAAAAGGCCGGTCCCTCTTTGGGAAAAGGCCGGTCCCTCTTTGGGAAAAGGCCAGTCCCTCTTTGGGAAAAGGCCGGTCCCTCTTTGGGAAAAGGCCGGTCCCTCTTTGGGAAAAGGCCGGTCCCTCTTTGGAAAAGCAAACAGTCTTTCATTGGAAAAGCAAACAGTCTTTCATTGGAAAAGCAAACAGTCTTTCATTGGAAAAGCAAACAGTCTTTCATTGGAAAAGCAAACAGTCTTTCATTGGAAAAGCAAACAGTCTTTCATTGGAAAATCAAACAGTCTTTCATTGGAAAAGCAAACAGTCTTTCATTGGAAAAGCAAACAGTCTTTCATTGGAAAAGCAAACAGTCTTTCATTGGAAAAGCAAACAGTCTTTCATTGGAAAAGCAAACAGTCTTTCATTGGAAAAGCAAACAGTCTTTCATTGGAAAAGCAAACAGTCTTTCATTGGAAAAGCAAACAGTCTTTCATTGGAAAAGCAAACAGTCTTTCATTGGAAAAGCAAACAGTCTTTCATTGGAAAAGCAAACAGTCTTTCATTGGAAAAGCAAACAGTCTTTCATTGGAAAAGCAAACAGTCTTTCATTGGAAAAGCAAACAGTCTTTCATTGGAAAAGCAAACAGTCTTTCATTGGAAAAGCAAACAGTCTTTCATTGGAAAAGCAAACAGTCTTTCATTGGAAAAGCAAACAGTCTTTCATTGGAAAAGCAAACAGTCTTTCATTGGAAAAGCAAACAGTCTTTCATTGGAAAAGCAAACAGTCTTTCATTGGAAAAGCAAACAGTCTTTCATTGGAAAAGCAAACAGTCTTTCATTGGAAAAGCAAACAGTCTTTCATTGGAAAAGCAAACAGCCTTTCATTGGAAAAGCAAACAGCCTTTCATTGGAAAAGCAAACAGCCTTTCATTGGAAAAGCAAACAGCCTTTCATTGGAAAAAAAATCAGTCTTTCTTTCTTGGTAACCATCCAGCTTTCCGAACCATACAGTACAACTGGGCTGAAGACGGTGCCATTTATCTTCATCTCAGTGGTGACTGACAAAGCATTACTTTTGAAGGGGCTGCTTACAGCGTACAAACACCTTGATCCTGAGCCAATACTCTCATTTATGTCCGAAGTTGTTATACTTTTACTGCTGATATGCGATCCAAGGTATTTAAACTGATGAACTTCCCTGAATCTAGAGTGGTAGTCAGTTTCAGAGTGTGAATTTGGGCTTATGACTCGACTTGTTTCCATATATTCTGTTTTTTCTTGGTTGATCAAAAGTCCCATTTTTCTGGCACTGTGTCTGAGAAATCTGTACATGTCCCTCGGATATTCTTCTGTTTCGCTGAATAAGACTGTATCATCTGCGTATACCAGGCGTTCTATTTCCCTGTGTTGGAATGTAGGAATCGCAGACCGCTATATAGCTGTAAATTACTCTATCGAACCACTTTATCTAATGCAAGATTGAACTGAAAGTATGAAAGAGCATCTCCCTGTCATCAGTCTATTTTGATTGGGAAGTTGGGAGACATGTATCCTGTGAGCTTCACTACTGCCTGTGAGCCATCCGTGCACAGTTGTATCATCCTAATGATTTTACGGGGTATCCCAAATTCTCTTAGTGTGTTAAAGAGGTTACTTCTGTGGATTTTGAACATAAGATAGCTGGAAATCTATGAACAGACAGTGAATCTTTTCGTTAAATTCCCAGTATTTCTCAGAGAGCTGCTGTAGAGTAAATAAATTATGATTTGTGGAATAGTGTGGTCGAAATGCAACCTGGTATTCCTGAATAATGTTTTCTGTGAAAGACTTAATCTTTTCGAGAGTGATCATTGTCAGAACTTTGTACGTTATGTTCAACAAACTGATTCCTCTGTAATTTCCACATTCCATTTTGTTTCCTTTCTTGTGTGTGGGGCAAATTATTGCAGTTTTCCAGTATTCAGATATTGTTTCAGCTTTCCAGTATTCAGATATTGTTTCAGCTTTCCAGATCATTGTGATAAGGTTATAAATTTCTTCGTGTGGTTTGCTTCCACCCTCTTTTAACATCCCTGCTGATATTTGGCCATCGCCTACAGCCTTGTTGTTTTCAGCTTTTGAATTGTGTGCACCACTTCCTGTTCTAAAACGATAGTGATGGAATGTAGTCGAATTAAATTTATTAATACTGAAGAAACTGCATTAGTAAATTAGTCACTAAGAGTAGTAGATGAGTTTTCCTATTTGGCCAGCAAAATAACCGATGATGACCAAAACGTAGACGATGTAACGTGCAAATTGGCAATGGGAAGCCAAGCGATTCTGAAAATGAAAAGATTTTTAACATCTAATATAAATTTAAATGTTAAGAAGTCTATTCTGAAGGTATTTGTGTAAATTGTAGAGTTGTTCATAAGTGAAACTTAGACCATAAATAGAAAAGGAAAGAACAGGAGTTTTCGAAATGTGGTTGCTAGCTTTCAGTTGTGAGTGTTAAGGAGGTGGTGTGGAAATTGGGCCCACTAAATGACATGCGTTAATGCTCCAAAATAATGAATTAGGAATTGACTATTAAATGCCACAAGAAACACGATTAGTTAGATTTTTTTCTGTTAAAGAAGACATTTGACAAACAGATTTTTTTCTGTTAAAGAAGACATTTGGTAAACAATGATAATATTATTCTAGCAAAACGTTGGCAAATGTGGTAAAATGATCTGGGATATGACTGCAATAATTGCATAAAAACGCTAATTGGTACCGTGGTTCTCATCACGCTAGTAGAAAAACTTAATAGTAATAAAGAAGGGAAAGCTTCGAACCTGTGGTCAGGTTGTGGGAATTGCTGATCACTGAATCTGAATGCAAGTCTTCAAAGTGAAGCTTCAATTTGTGAAATTCTATAAAATGGTTTTAATGTCCCTACGCATCGTCTCACGTTTGCGGCTCGATCTCACCACAGTAAATATTATGTGGAGGCTGAAGTGGCTGTAGAATCAGTCAGTGGCGGCACCAAAGAATCTCGCCAGTTGCAAAGTGCGAATCAGCCCGAAATCTTTCCAAGACCTTCGATACACCTGCTCTGGGGGTGGACCCTGGCGGTCGAGAGTCTTGGAGGTGAAGCAATAACAGCTATGAAAAAGAAGTAAAAGGAAAACTCACATTTCCACGTTTTTGCTTTTTGATCTATTGGATTGGCTTGGTTATGGATCTTCTGAGCGAAGATCAGTGAAATGTTCCTTATAAAACACAGCTCCCCTTCCCTGGGCTAGTCTGTAGATAGTTAATCAGTAATCAGCACAGTAGAGATTCTCTGTCCAGCGTCTGGTTTATTAATATTAACCAATCCTGACGGTTCTTATGTTGTGTAAACGTTTGGTTTTCTTGAAGTCAACGTTCAGCGGCGTGTCACGCCTAAAAAGCGACTCAAAACTATGGCTGTCCACTCCATTTTGAGACAGCATCCGGCACTTTTTGGAGAAAACACAGCTTTCTACGTTTTCTGTACAATAGTGTCTCCTTGGTCTTCAGTAAAAACAGTGTCCCTTCTCAATCCACTACTATACTGTAAAAATGGTTGTAGCCGGGGCCTTCCGCCGTAGAAGATCTTACCTGTGTTGGCTTGCGGTGCCTTGGCCACCCAACTACAGTAATACAAAATGAGAGTCCAGCCGCCTGCGAGCCACTGAAGTAAGTGAGGCTCCACTAGGAATGGAACTTGTCGTTGAAACAACCAGTTTTCGGTTGCACTGATTTTTTCCACGCCAGTTTATCCTGACTGTTAAAAATCGCTCAAAATAACCGGTTTCTAAAGTAACCTATTTTCAGTTGTTTATTATTTTCTGTATTAAACGTGTAAATCGAGCAAAGACTAAAGTTGTTGACTCATTCAGTTTCAAGATGCATCGACTCAGAATCCACCGACCGCTGGTTTTGATGAAAAATTAATAAGTGGTTGAATGCTACAAGAAAAAACACTAGCGTTCTCCTATTTATGATTTCTTAAAGCTTCATTCATGTTGTAATCGGTAGATCGTACCGCTATTTGGGCATTACGAATAGTGAGTACAAAAGGGCGAAACCATAGGTTGAAGAACTTTATTTTTCATGTTAACTTTTCCGTTTTCAGGGGCTACAAGCAGATGATATGAGACAAACTACCGTATAGGTGACGTGGTGGCAGGTCTTACCCACTGAAAGTACACGTGGAACTCACCCCACGCTTCACTACAACGGAGGCATCATTGTCTCAGCAACGCTGTACCAATTCTTATGTCATGTGTTTGCGGATCGATTCTGTTGATGTTGTTGCTAAAATACCAATAACCACACTTCCGATTTGTTGAGGGCCCCACAAATCAACTATCATCGTCATCATCAACTCTTCAGATTTTCTGTAATAATGCAAATTTTTCAAATCAAAATTACTCATTTTTAAAAAGAGGTTTATTTAAAAAGGAAAAATTTTAATACTACTGCTGTGGTTAACTGATATTTCGGTTTTTCTACCCACTTTATTACTAAAAAATAAACACACCTCTTGTAACTGTCCGCAGCTCGTGGTCGTGCGGTAGCGTTCTCGCTTCCCACGCCCAGGTTCCCGGGTTCGATTCCCGGCGGGGTCAGGGATTTTCTCTGCCTCGTGATGACTGGGTGTTGTGTGATGTCCTTAGGTTAGTTAGGTTTAAGTAGTTCTAAGTTCTAGGGGACTGATGACCATGGCTGTTAAGTCCCATAGTGCTCAGAGCCATTTGAACCAGCCATCTTGTAACTGAGATCAGTCAGTTACCAAAAAATAGCGGTTATTCAGAACTAACCGGTATCGGTTTTAATCGTTCAGTTTTTCCCTTCCCTTCCCTAGACTCCTCGGCAGTGCCGCCTCCTTCCAGACGGCTTTCAACGCCCTCTCAGTTATGTAAGCCACGAAAATTCGAATAAAAGAGTAAATGAGGAGTAAATTTCATTAGTCAGCTACTGACAGTCAGTAGTAATGTTACATGTCACATTTCTTTGCATTGATTAATTATTTCGGTTGAATGGGTCTTTGCAATACGATTTTAAGTACGCTGTGAGACTGTTTCCGAAAAAACGGTTGTGTAACAGTGTGCAACAAGAGAAGGATGAAGGCTAAATGGGTGGATCGTATCACTAACGAGGAGGTTTGATTCGAATTTGGGAAGAAGGTATTTATAACACAACTTGACTGATTTAAGGGATCGATTGATACACGTCCTGAGACATCAAAAATCGTCAATTTGGTAACGGTACATGAAGCGGTGGGAGGGGGTGGGGAGGGGGGGGGGGGAGAGAGGGGACACTCGCTGAGGGTAGAAACACTTGCAGAAGATAGACTGGGGTGGAGGGCTGCGTCTACTAGTCTTCCAACTGAGGACTACAAGAACAGGTGAGTAAAGAGCCGGAGGACTATCACGTGATGAGATAACGTCACTGTTCCTTTCAGACAAGACTTAAACAGATATTAGCAAAGAGTCTAGAATTGCAGAGAACTGTGTCAGATGTTTCCAGTTCGCCACAGGATGTAAGTATATTGTTTTCAATGGTTCTCCTCCTTTCACAGGTGAAAAGAAAAATTTGCGGTTATTCTGCTTATATCGATGAGCGGTGACCTTGACGTTGCAAGTATAAAAGTATTTTTTTAAATCCATTTCTGCTACCGGTTTCGACCAGTACGATCACATTAGACTGATCTAAAAAAGAAAAGACATGCTTGAGATATATTAAACTGCAACAAGAAAGTTTGAGCGTTGATTGTCATGACCTGCGAAGCATCTAACAAATAACATATTTGTCTCCTTAAGTTTGCTAAAACAAACAAATGCTTTTTTAGCCCTGACTGGCTTAGAAACAAGATAGAAGAACGTGACAACACCGTGATGAACACTCACGGCCCGTGATGTATGGCCAGCTCTATTTTGAGACATCCTATTTTGGCTTATGTAGGACCTTGTCCAGGATGTCGAGAAACAGTCGGGAAAACTCGTAGAAACTCGTAAGGGTGTTGCAGGTTAGGTTCTCCTGAGAAATAACTGTTCCGAGTTAATCAGCATTGAAGTTAGGAAATCAGGCTGTTGCATTGGCAAATTCAAGCAGCCCACCAAAAACGGTCTCGCCATACGTATTTTTCGCTTCGTTTCCTAACAGCGAACAACAGAACGATACAAAAATTTGATATGACAGGGTAGTAAGGGACGAACGCTGGCCAAAGGAAAAAGAGTCTCGTGTGGTATCATCTACGCTATGAGAATAATTGACACTAACTGTATCTGGCGGGCTGCTTGAGTTTGCGCGCACAAGGTTCTGATTGTTTAACTTCAATCTCAATAAACTCAGAAACGGCGCAACGTATAGAATTTTTCTTAACAATTAGTTTCAGCACAGCCTACCCAGCAACACCCTTATAAACTTTTCACGCTGTTTCTGACCACCTTGGCTTTGTAACAAGCCATTGTACACCTACATGCATACTCTGCAAGTACCGTACGGTGCATGGCGGATGGCACCATGTATCACTGCTAGCCATTCCTTCGCCTGTTCCACTCGCAAATAGAACTAGGGAAATCAACTGTCTGGAAGCCTTCATACGAGCCCTGATTTCTCGCATCTTACCTTCTTGATACTTACGCGAAATTTACGTTGGCGGCACTGGAATCGTTCCGCCGCCAACTTCAAATACGGGTTTTCTAAAATCCCACAGTATTATCTCGCGAAAAAGCGTCGTCTCCTCTCCAAGGATTCCCATCTAAGTTCATGAAGCATGTCTGTAATACTCGCGTGCTGATAGAACTGACCAGTAGCAAATCTAGCAGCACCCCTCTGAATTGCTTCAATGTGTGGATCTCAAACGTTCTAACAGTAGTCAAGAAAGCGTTCTATGCACCGTATCCTTTATCGATGAGCTACCCTTTCGCAAAATTCTCCCAACAAAACGAACTCGATCATTTGCCTTCCCTAGTAACAGAATGACATGATTATTCCATTTCATATCGCTTTGCAGCCTTACGCATAGATTTTTAATCGATGTCACTGTGTCAAGTTGCGCCCTACTAATGGTGTATTCAAACGTTACAGGATTGTTTCTGCTACTCATCTGCATTGACTTACATTTTTTCTACATTTAGAGCAAGCTGCCGTTCAGCATACCAACTATAAATTTTGTCTAAGTCACCTTCTGTACTCCTACAGCCACTCAACGACGACACATTCCCGTACACCACCGCGTCATCAGTAAACAACCGTAAATAGCTGCTCACCCTGACCGTTAGATCATTTATGCAAACAATGCTTGCGGACACCGTGCGGCCAAGCCCCCTCAGCTGGTAGTTTAGCTGTATGCACAGTGTGCTAAGGACATCCCTTCATCAAGGATCACGAATGTTCATGTTAGTATTATCACATTAATAGAACTTGTGACTATGGCAAACATGGCTAAAATTATTTGCTTCTTTTACTAACTTTAAGGATAAAAGTATCTGTGAAATGGTTCTCAGGTCATGTGAATCAACGCTACTACTTACACTGCTGTAACTTACTACTTCTATGTCTATACATACTCCTCGATACTCTATACGGTATATGGTGGAGGGTACCATGTACCACTACTAGCCATTTCCTTTCCTGTTCCACTCGCGAATAGTCTGAAGGAAAGACAGCTGTCTAAACTACAATGCTGTTACCCATAAACATTCAAGTCTTTTTGACGTTCATCTGATGATGATCGCAATGGTGAAATCGGTGACTTATTTACATTAATTTACATTAAGAAATTTGTAATTAAATATTGTTTTAGTTTCTACGTATTCTGCTTATACTCGCAATTGTTTAGTTACATATTACACAGTTATGAGGAAACAACAATTTAACTTTCTTAGGGACAATAGCACCAAAGTGAACGAAACCTTGAATATTTGAAGATTTTGCTAAACACACTGAATTGATTCGGCTTTAACATTGGATATGATCCATCATATTAAAAGAGATTGAGAGGAAGGATACCATTGGATCACTCATAGATACAGAATTCAGGACCCACAGCTGGAGGCATACACAGCAGAAGAGCAGGAACCTGGTTACTTGCTTAATGCGAAAAGTACGAAGACCACAAAACCACAAGATAAAAAAGGGACGTATGTGTCCTCCACAGTGCTGAGAAAATTTTTATTTAATTTTTTTAATTTTCTTCCATAATTTGCTTTTTAGCAATAGTAGAAACACAAGAAAAATGTTTAAAAAATCATTCATTGCTCCTCTTCCAGTACAGAGTTAAGAAAAATCCACATTATATTCTGTTTCAAAGTGATCAGAATACACTCAGGTTACGATGACGTTCTGCAAAACTGAACTCCTGTGTAGTTTAGAACTCTTCATATCAAATACAAACAAACTGTTTACGATTAAATTCTGTAATCAGTATACAAACGAGGGTGTTAATTCAAAGAATGTGAAACAGAAAAGGATCGGCCTGAAAAGGCAAAACTAATTTACTTATTCACCATTGGTGAACAGTGCTAAGCTAGCACGATACAAATCAAATTAATTTTCGCCTTAAAACAACTTTCATCTCATTATTCTCAACATACATCGCCTCAGCTAATTACGTGCATTAATGTGGACTAGATGATTAAATTCGGTATTGCGTTTGCTATACCATGAGCACCCGTAAGCTCCTTTGCGTTTGCCATATTTTTGCTCTTATCATTATGATCACAGAGACTGCTTCATTGTCTCTTGCAACATATCTTTCTTTTAGTTGCAGATCTTTGCTTTTCCTTGCTGCAGTGTTGGATTATAATGCTGTAATACTATAACACTGGCGTGAAATCCAAAACAAAAAATTCTTGTGAGCACAAAAATTAAACTATTTTGTTGCTGCGTCCATACGCTATTCGGAAAACTAACACTTCAAAATAAATTAAATGAGGAGTAAGGTATCCTGCGTCATTTTCCTCTATAGAATTTCCCACACACAGCCCTACATTGTAATGCGCGAAAATATTTTGCCTGACGTTACTTTAACACATTTGCATATCTATTAAGGAATGTCCGAAATCTAAACCCATGGATTCTGAAAAACTGATATATCTCGGTTTACTCTGAATTAACTAACACATTAGCGCGCAACATTCCAGTTAATCATTACACGCTATATTACATGGATTGCCTAGGTGTCGGGCAGAGAGATGGTTGCGTGATCCGGTGACAAGCAGATAAAATCTCCAAAAGTTATCTGTTACATAGGCGGCAACTCCTTCCATCAACAACCAATACGTAGAACAGAAACCACCGAACATGTACTACCTCAGCGGCAATGTCACTGTCTCTGTGTGTATGCCATGTTTTTGTGCGGTCATTAAATAAGCTTTTATTTAGTTCGTCATCAATATTGTCGTCATCATCATCATCAACAGCAGCCATTTGTCAAGCAGTGTTTAGTATATGCGTCTTCCAGACTACTCGATAGATTGCGATTTACTTTTTAATTTTTTACTTGTATGTTTATTTATTCGATCTGGCTGTACTTGGGTCTTCAGGCCCTCTCTCACACAGGAGCAGGATTCCATACATACGTATTTTACTTACATCATAGTTGGTATTAAAAATTATTTCAATGTATGTAGGGACTACGTCAATAATTAGTACAGAATAAGAACTAATATAGCTAATGCCAGCAGTACTTCTACTCCCTCTAATAATATAATAATAATACGCTACTGGACATTAAAATTGCTACACCACGAAGATGACGTGCTACAGACGCGAAATTTGACCGACAGGAAGAAGATGCTGTGATATGCAAATGATTAGCTTTCAGAGCATTCACACAAGGTTGGCGCCGGTAGCGACACCTACAATGTGCTGACATGAGGAAAGTTTCCAACCGGTTTCTCATACATAAACAGCAGTTGACCGGCTTTGCCTGGTGTAACGTTGCTGTGATGCCTCGTGCAAGGAGGAATAATGCGTGCCATCACGTTTCTGGCTTTCATAAAGGTCGGATTGTAGCCTATCGCGATTGCGATTTATCCTATCGCGACACTGTTGCTCGCGTTGGTCGAGGTCCAATGACTGTTAGCAGAATATGGAGTCGGTGGGTTCAGGAGGGTAATACGGAACGCCGTGCTGGATCCCAACAGCCTCGTATCACAAGCAGTCGAGATGCCAGGCATCTTATCCGCATGCCTGTAACGGATCGTGCAGCCACGTCTCGATCCCTGAGTCAACAGATGGAGACATTTGCAAGACAACAACCATCTGCACGAACAGTTCCACGAAATTTGCAGCAGCATGGACTATCAACTCGGAGACAATGGTTGCGGTTACCCTTGACACTGCATCACAGACAGGAGCGCCTGCGATGGTGTACTCAACGACGAACCTGGATGCACGAATAACATAACGTCATTTTTTCGGATGAATCCAGGTTCTGTTTACAGCATCATGATGGTCGCATCCGTGTTTGGCGACATCGCGGTGAACGCACATTGGAAGCGTGTATTCGTCACCGCCATACTGGCGTATCACCCGGCGTGATGGTATGGGGTGCCACTGGTTACACGTCTTGGTCACCTCTTGTTCGCAATGACGGCAATTTGAACAGTGGACGTTACATTTCACATGTGTTACGACCCGTGGCTCTACCCTTCATTCGATCAACGTGAAACCTTACATTTCAGAAGGATAATGCACGACCGCATGTTGCAGGTCCTGTACGGGCCTTTCTGGATACAGAAAATGTTCGACTGCTGCACTGGCCAGCACATTCTCCAGATCTCTCACCAATTGGAAATGTCTGTTCAATGGTGTCCGAGCAACTGGCTCGTCACAATACGCCAGTCACTACTCTTGATGAACTGTGGTATCGTGTTGAAGTGCATGGTCAGCTGTACCTGTACACGCCATCCAAGCTCTGTTTGACTCAATGCCCAGGCGTATCAAGGCCGGTATTACGGCCAGAGGTGGTTGTTCTGGGTACTGATTTCTCAGGATGTATGCACCCAAATTGCGTGAAAATGTAATCACATGTCAGTTCTAGTATAATATATTTGTCCAATGAATACCCGTTTATCATCTGCATTTCTTCTTGGTGTAGCAATTTTAATGGCCAGTAGTATAGTAATAGTAAAGGGGATAGAGGCTGATACAAAAAGTATTTATAGGTGCTCGAAAGTGGTGTTTTCTGATATAGCGATTTCTGAAGGAGGGTAATTTAGGTAGACCGCACAAGCTAAGGAAATACTGGGAAATGAGGAAGATCTAGTTGGAAAGAAGGGCGTAATGGGATAACGAGTGCAAAAATGGACAAAGGCAGATATAATCGTTGCTTCTGTCGATACGATACGTCATTAAGTGCCTTTTGAGATGTTATTCAGTTCTCTGATATAATGTGGGAGTATTCCAGAGCCGTGTTCCTTCTACTAAAAAAGACTTCGGAAAAATGGCTGAATGAGGATTTGAACAGAAAAGATTTTGCACTGATGGGAACGATTTTTTCTGCTTGGTAACACAAGAGCGTTAAGGTCGAGGAGATAGATGAGGAAATGTGCACGTCGATAAGAAAATCCCTGCTATCTTCATCACAGCTCTTTCTATTATATATAGAGCATCCTCAAGGTTTGGTTGTTTGTGTATGATTTCATATTTCACTTCATGAAACTAGTATTTACATTATATACTAATTATAGCATTTCCGTTTATTTCTGTGTACAGAAATCAGTTTCTGAAATAAATTCCAAGATATTTTTGCACCCCCCCCCCACCCTCCCCCGCTACGTTTATTTTTTTCAGTGTTCTAACAAACATCCCAACATCACTTCTATCAGAAATAACCGACTTCACGTAAAAACAATAATACAACTAAATCTCTCGTATTAAAGCAGAATCTGACAAAAAATGTTAAGAGTAGGGAAACCTGACCCATTAGTACTGAAACAAGAATAAGGTCTCTAGAACGATGTTTTGGAATAAATGAAAGATGACTGTTCCGAAAATACACTGAATATTACACCAATTGGACTGAAACTATTACTGGTGTCGATCAAAGTAGATAATTTCCCATATCAGAATACAACAGTATGACACGTTTTCATATTTAAACAAACTGTAGTCAAAACATGTGTTTTAAATTTAATCCTCTCTCGTAATCTAAAAACACCAATGAAAATCCTCTTACTCTCACTGGTCGAAACCAACAGCCTTAACGAATGGCTCTGAGCACTATGGGACTTAACATCTATGGTCATCAGTCCCCTAGACTTAGAACTACTTAAACCTAACTAACCTAAGGACATCACACAACACCTAGTCATCACGAGGCAGAGAAAATCCCTGACCCCGCCAGGATTCGAAACCGGGAACCCGGGCGTGGGGCCGGCCGCGGTGGTCTAGCGGTTCTAGGCGCTCAGTCCGGAACCGCGGGACTGCTACGGTCGCAGGTTCGAATCCTGCCTCGGGCATGGATGTGTGTGATGTCCTTAGGTTAGTTAGGTTTAAGTAGTTCTAAGTTCTAGGGGACTGATGACCACAGATGTTAAGTCCCATAGTGCTCAGAACCATTTTTTGAACCGGGCGTGGGAAGCGAGAAGGCTACCGCACGACCACCAGCTGCGGACCAGCCTTAACGGCGGACCCCATATGAAACACGTGTTTTATCAACTCATTGCATAGAACACCACTTACTTCGAGTTTAAATTTACAAATACACGCAAATAAAGTCGTAAAAATCGCAAACAAAGCAAATCCCCATTTATAAGTAGAAAAAACAGCGGTAAATGGAATAATTTTATATCACAACAGAACAATGTGTAACACATGTAAATGTAAAAAAATGGAAGCCTTGTCCAAGTGAAAGCCTGTACATACAGATTTTACGTTGCTATGAAAAGAATTTAACGTCAAGTTTAGTTTCAGGTTATTTTTTAGTTACTAGAAGGGAAAGAAAATACGTGGGAACGAAGTTAAGTGACATACTCGTAGATAGCAACAGTTTCTGACACAAGTAACGAGACCCTTCGCCTCATCTTTGAGCTCAATTGCACAGCATTACTGTCTGTTGGCACAGCATACCTTACAAGGACACGAATGATTCCAACATACTGTCAATAGGCGTGAAGTCGAAAAACTACCCAAACATTGTGAGACTGTTTTAGATAATGTAGGAGACTACATTACTGCTGAATTATTTCTTATATTTTCCACTGTGTCAATAAGCTAACAAAAAACCGTTTTAGTATGAACTGTAGTAATAAAAATGAATTACAATGTATCATGACAAAGTTGCAAAAAAATCTTTTTTAATAAAACAAAGTACCCCAAATTGTCACAGATAAGCAGTAAAATACGCACTTTCGGTTCTAAAACGGTCTGGTCTATTTTCACTCCACAGTCATACTAAAGTAGCGTTACTGGTCTATCACGGAAGTATGATAATGTAACAGTAGATGTATATACATTACCAAATCTAATTAAGAAAACACTCAGCGCGACTATTAAGTCAGAAAAATTAACAGAAGCAGAAAAATCAGGCACTAGCAAATGAGTAATTCAGCAGTTTTTTCACGTTTACATCTGTAGGCCTCAGGATCAAGGTAACGGCGAAATTTATGGGAGAGAAGTTGTCTTAGTATTTTTTATTGAATTATGAGTTGCCAGCTAGTGGTTATTCACAGAAGAGGTAAAAATGTCTTCAACAAGATAATACCTAAACCTAACAGTCTCTTCAGTTAGAAAGGCATTGACCAAAAAGTAAGATTCAAAAACTGCAAAGATAATTAAACAAAATTGAATCATGGCATTCCAGGTTCGATTCCAGCTTCTGATAACATGAAATGAGGAGCAGTTGTGATGAGAAAGTGAAACAAGGAACAGAAAATGCCGTCAGTAATGTGTCGAATATATCATTCTTAATCAAAACTGTCATTCACTCTATAAAAACCAAAGATACAAAAAGTATCATCGAATCACAACAATCTCAATGTAACTGCCGCTGATGCTTTGCCAATAACAGCGAAAAGACTTCTAATGCCACGTACCTCTACGAACGTACCAACAAACTGTGGGGTCCCTGATACGCAGTATCAGTTCCAAAGACGGACAAACAAGCTAATAAGCAGTTGGTCATAATATTTTGGCTTATCTGTGTGTGTAGCTTTCTGCTGATTATCCACGCTGGTCTCTTACCCGTTTTCCGTGCCAAAATGCTGTCCCCATAGCTAGTGGTTCACGTGAACAAAGAGGACGGAGCCAAGTCCGTGCTGTACGGCGGGCGATCAAACACCTTCCAGCGACAACGCTGTGGGAGACTCCCTGCTGCAGCTGCAGAGCGCGGCCGAGAACTTTCATGAAGAAGCACAACATTCCTTTCACTTGTTCCGAATTACCCTTCGTAGATTATGTTGTGGAATCGCCCGAGCCACTCGCTGATAAAGGTCTCTGGTTGACACTCGCATCCTTCCCTGACTGCGTGGATTAAGAACGGCTGCCGGCCGCGGTGGCCGAGCGGTTCTAGGCGCTGCAGTCCGGAACCTCGGGACTGCTCCGGTCGCAGGTTCGAATCCTGCCTCGGGCATGGATGTGTGTGATGTCCTTAGGTTAGTTCGGTTTAAGTAGCTCTAAGTTCTATGGGACTCATGACCACAGTGCTCAGAGCCTTTTGAACCATTAAGAACGGCTGTACGTCCTGCTTCATGGTTACTGCATCAGTGCCGCATTTTGTTCTCACACCTGAGAGTTACACTATGTGGGCTGCATGGAAATCAGGCTCAACCACTGACCGTGAAGAAATCGAATGACGGCACACATTCTGTTGTTATAGGCAACTTAACACACTCACTATGCGCTCAGACCTGAAAAGTGCGATGTTCCGCAATCGACGGGCATACTTCAGGCACTTCACAACACAATCACACAAAGCTTCATCGGATTTTCACTGTGACTTTAATTTAGCGACGGATCGGACCTTGAAAAGAAAAGTAGTTCCGGTGTATTATTGTAATAACGAGGGATAGTCACAAGGCTACAATTATGAAACTTGATGATGGTGTTATTCCTCTACAAATTCACCCACCAATATCACCCATCCTTCACAGCGATGGATGACGGGGTATTTACTATGGTTGCTGAAGTCCACACTTTGGCTGTTCAAGAAAAGTTCCACATCGTAATTCGCATCGGCATCATTCTGCATCCTGCGCAGAATGATGTGGGGGTTTGTTGTGGAGCGGAATCTAGCTGCCGGTGAACTTCGCCACATTCACACTAACGTGCAAGATGTTCTAAACTGATCCACGACTGATTTTCACAATTGCCTCGATTGTGACGCGCCAGCCGTCGAGCACCGCGGCCTCCACCTCTCTTGTAATTCCCAATCCACCACAAAGAGACGATCTGTCTCTTCGTTCTTCACCATTCAGACTTACATGTCATTCACATCAATGTGACCACGACCTACGTTTGACGTCGACCTGCGATAACCACTCACAGACGGCAGGTGGCAGCACTGGCAGTCGACAGTATATAAAGCGCGTCGGTGGAACCCGGAAATCAGTGCAGCGGTCGTCGTAATATGGAAACGGAACAATTTACCTGCGGTCTAAAATGGCAATATCATTGGCTTTCGGGCCAAAGATGGAAGCATTTTCGAAATGACTAACTTTGTAACCTGTTTCCGTGCCGCCGTGGTTAAAGTATACAGTGCATAGCAAAATGGCACTAACGAAAACCGGAGCTGAGGCAACTTTGGTGCACAACAACCCGTCAGATGGCAGAAATGAACGACGGCAGCAGAGATATGTACGGGCGAATAGGCGTGTGACAGTTGAGCGTCTGGCTGCCCAGATGAAGCGAGGGGCTACCAGCAGTGTCCTCTCAACGACGTTCATCCAATGCTTCTACGTGCGGGCTTCGACAGCAGGCACCTGGTTCACGCACCTGTGCTAAGTGCTCTTCATCGGCAACAAAGCCTGGAATTTGCTCCTTTTACGCCCCATCGCTGATGACTTTTTGGTGTGTATGGCTTTAAACCTTCAAAGCGAACTCCCTGCAACAGTCTTCAGGAGGATCCAGGACGGAGGGCATTCGCCGCGCGGGATTAGCCGAGCGGTCTCGGGCGCTGCAGTCATGGACTGTGCGGCGGGTCCCGCGGAGGTTCGAGTCCTCCCTCGGGCATGGGTGTATGTGTTTGTCCTTAGGATAATTTAGGTTAAGTAGTGTGTAAGCTTAGGGAGTGATGACCTTAGCAGTTAAGTCCCGTAAGATTTCACACACATTTGAACATTTTTGGAGAGCATTCCCGGGGTAATATTGTTATTCCGGAAGGTACAATGGATCAACATTAGTATGCATCTACTCTTGTTGACCATGTCCACCCGCTCATGTAGTTTGTTTTTGCTCGGCATGACGGCAACTACTGGCAGGACAACACAGCGTGTCACACAGCTCGCAGTGTACGTGCGAGGTTCGAAGACACCGCTGGCAACATAATTGTTCCTGCCTCCCTCTGACCGGCGGGACCGCCTCTCGTGACATCTAGTGGTCCATTCCGAAATACATAGGAGTATCCGGGTAATTTCGATCAGATAGTTTAGGTGATCTCTAACTTGAAAATTAGTGACAGGATTTGAGATATCTGCGTTTGGCAGAGTAACGTGCTTGTATCAAAGTACAGAAGTCATGGGATAGCGTAGCGATATGCTGGTATGTAGTATCTTGTACACGACGTATAAAATGGCAGCTGATTGGCGGAGCTGTCGTTTGTACGCAGGAGATTCAAGAGTGTGCCAAGAAAAATGTGTTACTTCTCACCACGGACAACGCAGTGACCGACGACCTCTTCACGACCGCCAGCACTGGCGTTTGCATATACTTACCAGTGCTAACAGACAGGCAACACTACGTGAAATAACCAGAGAAATCAATGTTGGACGTACGACGGACGTTTCCGTTACGGCAATGTGGCGAAATCTGGCGTTTATGGGCTATCGGAGCAGAAGACCGATGCGAGTGTCTTTGCTAACGGCAGGACATCGCCTGCAGCACTACTCCTGGGCTCGTGACCATATCGGTTGGACCCTAGACAACTGGAAAACCGTGATCTGGTCAGGTGAGATCCAACTTCAGTTGGTAAGAGCCTATGGTAGGGTTGGGTTCGAGTGTGGCGCAGACCCCACGAAGCCATGGACTCAAGTTGTCAACAAGGTACTGTGGATGCTTTTGGTTGCTCCACAATGGTGTTCGCTGTGGTTACGTAAAATGGATTGGGTCTTCTGGATGTTCGGCTACTTGAAGACCATTCGCAGCCATTCATAGACGTTATGTTACCAAACAACGATGGGATTTTTATGGATGATAATGCACCATGTCACTGGGTCAATATTGTCCGCGATTAATTTGAAGAGCACTGTGGACAGTTCGAGCGAATGATATTGCCAGCCACATCACCCAACACGAATTCCATGGAACATTTATGGGACATAATCGAAAGGTCAGTTTGTGCACAAAATCCTGCAACGACAACACTTTCGCAATTACCAATGGCTATACAGGCGGCATGGCTCAATGTTTCTGAGTGGCACTGCTACAGTATGCCGGAAGAAAGGTCCTACACGATAGTAGGAAGTATCCCATGAATTTTGTTACGTCAGTGTATAAGTAGAGTATTACACAAATTCATACTTGCATTCCTCGCTAATGCGTAGAAATTATTTGTAATAAGATCTTAGACATCCACTGTCGTGATCACCCGCTTAGAATCAGGAGGGATCAAAGAGAAATAGCTTTTTTAATCATGTCCACACATAACAAATCAGGTATCTCATGCGAATTGCTCTTCAATATTGGCGAACACACAGCTTATACCTAGGCCCTAATAGTGAGAGACAGAGACAGAGCACACTTACTTGACGTATAATTCCGACATTGTCGTTGGTAAATATGAAATTTACAGTTTCGTTGTATCTAATATACTGCAAATACAATAAGTGCTCGTATAAATTTTCATAAGAATTGTGCATATTTTTCTTTGCTAGAGTCGTTTCCTTAGGGCAAAGTTATTTGGATGCGAAATTCTACGTCACTGTTTTTCGATGAATAAGGGCGACGCAGAGAGGTAACAGTGCTACCACACTAACCGAATTAGACCGGGACTTCCGATTGAGTAATTGATGACGGCAGTACACACAGGTGCTCTATTGTTTTGGGATTCAGTTTCGGAGAAGCGTTGCAGCAGGTAGCTTCGCATTTGGCTGCAGTCCCAAAGCGACGACGTAACCAGCAACACGCCGTGCCCACTGTCTAGACACGGGACGCGGGTGTCTGGCACTCTGTGACAAGGGCTTACCCACATGACGCGCTGTGTACCCAAGCATTCAACTGTCTCACGTTAGTGTCTTTTGATGTCACTCTTTGTTTTCCCTTCTCGGCATGGTTATGCGCATAGGCTTCATCAACCATCACTTTAATATCGTTTCGCAACGACGCACCTTGACATTTAACCAACTGATTTGAAAGATAAGAGTTGCATTAGTCTTACATCGAAAATCCTGTGTCGTTTTATAGCGCAGTTGACTGACTTCGAAGCAGTTCATTTTTCGACGAACTGTAAGCAATATTCTAGATTTTTTTTAGATGAGATAGTGTAGAGCAGCGCGCACACGCACACACGCGCGCGCGCGCGCACACACACACACACACACACACACACACACACACACACACACACACACGCTCGCGCGCGCGCCTAATTACGAGGGCATTCAAAAAGTAATTGTAGGTTACATATCATTATGACAGATGGACGCCGCACTACACTTCAGAGTGACACGAATACAAAATACATTTCTCAGTACAGTGAGAAAGTCTTTGTAAACAACGATCGGAACATTCTGTCTGTCTTTTAGTTCCCCGACAACAGATGTCTGCTTCCTCGTCACGGAGCCAATCGAGAACCGGTCTGTGAACGTTCTTGTTGTTGTTGTGGTCTTCAGTCCAGAGACTGGTTTGATGCAGCTCTCCATGCTACTCTATCCTGTGCAAGCTTCTTCATCTCCCAGTACCTACTGCAACCTACATCCTTGTGAATCTGTTTAGTGTATCCATCTCTTGGTCTCCCTCTACGATTTTTACCCTCCACCCTGCCCTCCAATACTAAATTGGTGATCCCTTGATGCCTCAGAACATGTCCTACCAACCGATCCCTTCTTCTAGTCAAGTTGTGCCACAAACTTCTCTTCTCCCCAATTCTATTCAATACCTCCTCATTAGTTATGTGATCTACCCATCTAATCTTCAGCATTCTTCTGTGGCACCCCATTTCTAAAGCTTCTATTCTCTTCTTGTCTAAACTATTTATCGTCCACGCTTCACTTCCATACATAGCTACACTCTATACAAATACTTTCACAAACGACTTCGTGACACTTAAATCTATACTCGATGTTAACAAATTTGTCTTCTTCAGAAACGCTTTCCTTGCCATTGCCAGTCTACATTTTACATCCTCTCTACTTCGACCATCGGCAGTTATTTTGCTCCCCAAATAGCAAAACTCATTTACTACTTTAAGCGTCTCATTTCCTAATTCCCTCAGCGTCACCAGATTTAATTCGACTACATTCCATTATCCACGTTTTGCTTTTGTTGATGTTCATCTTATTCCTCCTTTCAAGACACTGTCCATTCCGTTCAGCTGCTCTTCCAGGTCCTCTGCTATCTCTCACAGAATTACAATGTCATCGGCGAACCTCAAAGTTTTTATTTCTCCTCCATGGATTTTAATTCCTACTCCAAATTTTTCTTTTGTTTCCTTTATTGCTTGCTCAATATACAGATTGAATAACATCGGGGATAGGTTACAACCCTGTCTCACTCCCTTCCCAACCACTGCTTTCATTTCATGCCCCTCGACTCTTATAACTGCCATCTGGTTTCTGTACAAATTGTAAATAGCCTTTCGCACTCTGTGTTTTACCCCTACCACCTTCAGAATTTGAAAGTTTTTATCATCGGAAAATTTGTGATTGCTGGGAATCACTTCCTCGATTGTCTGGACATGTCGACTGTGCACACTGTCGATGGCTTTCATTCCCAATCACCAACACCCACCTCTGTGCAGCCTTGACCAAACTGTAGAGTATTTCACAACAAATTGCCGTGACACTGCGTTTGGTACTTACACCAACAGAACACAAAGGCGAATGTGCGTGCAATTTAGGCGTTTTGTCTGCGAAAATCGTTGTCTCCGGCGTACGAAAACTTTGGAGTCTGTCTCAAGTTGGCACTCCATTTCACTCCTCCAGAATTGTTACCGTAGGAAGCCCGGAACATCTACTCTCTTCCCGTAATGCACCACTTTTGTTGTGCAATGGTATCTGCGTGAGACGATCAGTCACACTTAATTTTTGAAGTCATCTCGTATTAAGGCCACACAAATGTTTGCTTAAAAATAAGGCGATTTACAACGACAAAACAGAGCGAAAGAGTGTGTCTGAGAGATTACATTATGCACTAGTATAGGGACGTCAAAAAAACTGCCGTTTTAGTGTGCTGCTGCAGCCTATATGGAACACAGTGCAACTTAGATGCAGTATATAAGCACCAACATGTAGGCAAGGGATTAGCGTGGCATTCAGATGATTCAGACATGCCTTTGGGGAGTGCAGAAACTCGAACTATGGCGATGTTGTTACCAAATGTGTCCTAACAGGACAAACGTGCCTTTGTTCTCTTCATGGATGCCAAAGACCAATCACGGATAGACATCCATTGGAGAACGAAGAATGTGTATGTGATGTCTGTCGAAAATCACCATTGTGGAATGGTGCGCCAAATTCCGTGCTGGTCGCGATTCGGCGCAAGACGCACGCTACAATTGGCGTAACGCAGAAGTTACGTCAACTCAAGCGGGAGACACGCGAGCACCCGCCCTGTACTCCTGATCTCTCCCCATTCGATTACTATGAGTTCTGTCTTTTAAAAAAGGCCTTGAACGGTTGACGATTCAAAAAATGGTTCAAATGGCTCTGAGCACTACGTGACTTGGAACATCTGAGGTCATCAGTCCCCTAGAACTTAGAACTACTTAAACCTAACCAACCTAAGGACAACACACATATCCATTCCCGAGGCAGGATTCGAACCTGCGACCGTAGCGGTCGCGTGGTTCCAGACTAAAGCGCTTAGAACCGCTTGGCCACACCGGCCGGCTGGTCGACGATTCGCGTTGGACGAGCATGTGCAGCAGGCAGTCACGGACCTCTTCATGCAGCGGGACACGGTGTTTTAACAAAAGGACATCTGCTACCTTTTGCGTCTGTCGGATGAGTCTCTGTGCTTATAGCTATTTTGCCTCATTGGCATACAGATTCCGGTCTGTGCGACTTTTGAATGGAAACTTTTTGATCGTCCCTTACACACAAAAATGTTACAATAGAATATTCTCAGGGCATAAATGTTTTAATATATCCAACGTACGTTGAATAAGCGAAAATGTAAGTAATGTAAAAAGAAAGATAAAAACGATTCATCTTAAAAATGTTTTGGAGATAGACATTGTGCTTTACATTGTAAAAGACAAAATCCAAACAAAATCAATTATACTCCGATTAAAATTGCTTTGTGATCGACATTTGCGCGAGTCCAGCGGTATGACCAAGCCGCCATCCAATCGTAACTGTTTCTCGTTTGCTACGTGCTCGCCGTGTTGCCTGTTTTATAGGCACATACTGAGAGTTTTGTCCAGCGTGGCTGGCTGCACGCCAATAACACTGCCCACCGCCACTGCAATCTGTCAGTCACAAAGTAATTTTAGTGGGAGTATATGAATAACCTGTACTCAAAATATTATGTAAAAGCACATTTCAAAAATTCTCAATAAAGGTGGGCGCCTGCCACCGAGGGTGTTTTCTATAAGCGGCTCTTGGAGGGACCCCTTGCTGTTTTATTCACAGATGTGTCAGTGTCGGACCCTCTCCCCATAATCATACAACAGGAGAGCTGAAAATGTGTAAGCACCCTTTTCCGTTTCGGATTACTTTCAAATTTCGTCGAACGGCTGTGAATTGACCCCAGTGATACCTTCTAGTACACGAGAGCAAATATTGCTATCGCACTGCACTCCGAAGAGATGCGCTCAAGTTCAATTGGGATGCTGCCCCCAAAGCGTCCTCAGAGAAGTGTTGAAACGTCTTGGGGTGTTACAAGTGTCAAAGGTTGCCAAGAACGTCTCCTGATGCTCATCGCGTTACGAACTACCGTTTTGACCACGAAATGTTTGGTAATCAACGTCCCTAAGAAAGGGGTGATTTCATTGGGGTCCATCGTGACACCCCGATAGGACTTTTCGTGTCAGTTCTGAGCGACGGTGTGTCTGAAATGTTTTCTTCGTCCACCCTTAATAAAACCGCATGATGTCAACGCTGGTCGTCTCGATTTCGACCTCCTTCGCAGAGGCGTTAAAAGAAAAAAATGGTTCAAATGGCTCTGAGTACTATGGGACTTTACATCTGTGGTCATCAGTCCCTTAGAACTTAGAACTACTTAAACCTAACTAACCTAAGGACATTACACACATCCATGCCCGAGGCAGCATTCGAACCTGCGACCGTAGCGGTCACGCGGTTCCAGACTGAAGCGCCTAGAACCGCACGGCGACACCGGCCGGCCCGTTAAAAGAAGGGGTGGTATGTTGATAAGCGGGAGGGGGGGGGGGGGGGGGGTGACGACCTGCCCATCTTGTGACGTCCGAGCTGAGTTTGGGTAGTATTGCGGCGAAATTTGGCACCAATGTGAGGTCATTAATCGACCTAAAACGTCACATGAACTTCTAAGATCTAACTTTTTTTCGCACGTGCTGTTTGACATGTCGACAATCCCAATGCTGACATCGCAGAGCGCTTTTGCATAGCTACAGAGGAATATTGTACTCACTTTTTAGCAAAATGTCAAACTTCTGCATCGCTGTGGGAGACAGTTATGGCATATTGAAAAAAGTTATGCCTGAAATCTGTTCCGCAGTGTAGAAGGACCAGTAGTTGAATATGAACTCCTAACAACGGAGCAACGCGGCTTATTTCATATTAACAAATATTGTCAGAGGTAAAAGAAGTGATCCCTGACGGATAAAAAATAATAGGACTGACGGATCGAACGTGATGTCTTGGGATACGCAGTGTACCACTTAACATCGTTTGCTTTTTGGTCGCTGATAGCAAAAAATAAGGCGTGATTCGAGTGCAGCCATGGGCGGCTGTGCAGTCTGCCGCCTTACACCTTCTAGTGGACATTAACCCGGGGTGTGTCAAACCTTCATCTTTTCGACGGGTGGAACTGTGCTGGGGATACTTTCAGTGAGGTGTCCGTATGTTTGTGGAGGAATGGCAACCCAAACTTCCTCAAGAGTCGAAATCAGAGACGCTAGGGTCTCGAGCGAGATCAGAGGAAGTAGTGATGTTAGACGATAGGGTCCGAAGAGACGAAAACGTTGTAATTCATGCCAAAGTTACTATAATCGACATTATCGTTTGAGAGATTCAGCAAATGTGAAGATGTTTAAGATACGTATCATTTATTGTTCCGTCGCAGTTGCACATTTTTGTTTAGATTACGTGTTTCGATCACTCTGGATCATCTTCAGTACTCTGATGTATGGATGTGAAGGAAAGACGGGTTGCTGACGCAAGTCCAAAAATGATCCAGAGTGATCAAAACATGTAATCTAGTCATAAATGTGTATTTGAGACGGAACAATAAATGAGAATTATCTTAATTGATCCCAAAGGTGTTCCACTGGATTCAGGTGGCGATTCCATAAAGCATCGCCTCAAAAATGTTGCTTCATGATAGAGTGCAGTTTTCTGATGGTACAGTCACTCAATTCTCTCTGTCTGCGGCTCGTGGAGTTTGTAAAAATTGGACTGTGTAAAAATTCGGACTTTATACGGGCACTGATGACCGCGCAGTTGAACGCCCCTCGAACCGAATATGATGATGATGATGATGATGATAATCATCATCATCATCGTATTCTCCTGGTTGTTCCTCTACTGCACGCAGAACACAGCGACCTGAAATGTGTTCATATCCTTACGCATATAGCGCTTACTTATGCTCAATGAGGGAACCACACCCTAACCACGAAAAATATTCCCATACCGTAACACAACTCTACCGCATTATTTTCACTGTTGCCAATATACTTGACGGCAAATAACATTCTCCAAGCGTTTGGCAAACCCAGTCGCTTCCATCGGATTGTCATAGGGTATAGCGTCACTCATCACTCCAAAATCACTCGTTTCCACTGATCCACCGTCCAGATGCGTCGCTCTTTATACCACCACATTGCTTGTCATTGATTACGGGTATGTATGGCTTATAACGACTACCCTGTGGGCTTTCAGATAAAAATACGATGTGGTGTGGCCCCCAGCTACGTACCCTCTGACTCAGAGTTGAAATATTAAAAGTTTTGGTTGGTTTCGTTGTCTAGGGGCTGGGATACGTATTTGCCAGATTCCAGGCCAAATACTGCTGAGTCTATAGTATACAATACGAATATACACATGAATCGAATGGTCGAAGGTTCCTATTGTAAGCGTATTGTCATATCGCTGGCTTAGTTGTGGAGTATCTTTGCGGGCAGGCGCGTCTGTAGAGTGTCGAGCACAGGACACGAAGCTGTTCTGTTGTGTAGTGTGTAGCTCTGCACGCAAGAAATATTGTTAGTATTCAGGTTGAAGTGTTGCTACAAGTGCTACTACGTATTTGTGTATCCTCTCGTTGCGTGTCGCACAGTATCAATCATCCGCGCCGTGTTCGGTCTCCCAGAATGAACTGATCTGAATTTGTACAAATTAGTTACCCTAAAAGAGTGTAGTCAAATGCCAGCGTCTTGTAGCGAGCGTGAGGACGTGCGTTCGATCATCGCGTTTCCGTATTATCAAAACAATCAGCCGCGCCGCGCCGGTTACGCTAACGCTCGTACAAGTGAGAACTGAGAACTGAAAAATTAGCTTTACGAATAGTGTTATATCATTACTAGTGACAAGGAGGACTATTACCAGATATCTGTATGTGTGACGAGCGTAAGAACTTTCGTTCGATCATTCGGCTTCCGCATCATCAACAATCACCCGCGTCGTGTCGGTTACGCGTACGCTCGTCCGAATGATCTTTTTGGACTGTTGCCGGCCGCGGTGGTCTAGCGGTTCTAGGCGCGCAGTCCGGAACCGCGCGACTGCTACGGTCGCAGGTTCGAATCCTGCCTCGGGCATGGATGTGTGTGATGTCCTTAGGTTAGTTAGGTTTAAGTAGTTCTAAGTTCTAGGGGACTGATGACCACAGTAGTCAAGTCCCATAGTGCTCAGAGCCATTTGAACCATTTTTTTGGACTGTTAATCATCAAGATTGTTAATTGGGATAAACAGTTAAGAGTTAGAGTGTAAACAGTGCAACCTGTGATTTCCATATCGTCTCAGAATATAGATGTTCATACCAGACATAGGACAGTGTTGAGTTTTAACGTTGGGTGGCTCCCCTAAACCCGCTTGCATATTTCGATAAATAATTCCAGGCAAGCCAACAACAGTGTGGAGCAGAACAGTACGACCGCCGCGGGATTATCAGGTACGTGGTGTGGACAGGGCGCACGGTCAAGAAAAGCAGCGGTCACGAAACGAGAAGTCAGTTTCAAGTATCCCACCCATTTGTACTTCCGGGCGTGTTACACTATCACTCAGCAATTGTGAATTTTGAATGAATAGACATTTACAAACGAAAGATTGGAATTAAATAAAATCTGCAGGTGCTATTCTTAACGACTTTAAATGACAAGTACGATAGTAGATGTACCTATAAGAATGCCATTTATTATTACAAAACACTTGGTGTCGATAGTCCAGTAATTAAATAAAATATAAGTTGAATAACAGGTAAACAATAGATTGCTACTTCACGTAATAAGTTAAGAACAACAACATAGCTCGTGAAATATTCACTTCTAAGCGCATACTACGTCTTCACTACAGAAGTCACGGGAATCTCACAAGTGCACAAGTCGGCACTACGAAATATTTCTATCTCCCGCGACCACGCGCCGACTCTTCCACTCTCCAAGCCTTTTCTCGCGACCGTGCGGCCGTTGCTGTACTTTCCAGGACTCTACGTGTCCTCTGCGACTGTTCCTCCGGTGCACTGTTCAGAACTCCCCCTCCATTCACTTCGGTAATCGCCTCCCTTAGTAAAGAGCGCTGTGATTGGCGACAGCGCTCCCGCCATGTCTCCAAGCCAACGTACACTCACAAACATTTTGAAACACATTCGAAATACTGTATTTACATTTAAATAACTTGAAATTAAATAAATATTCGTACGGCTGGACCATAAACACGCTCTAACACACATTATTAAATACATAAACAAATTAAATAAACAGATATCAAAGGAAGAGCAACAAAAGGTAGGCCAGTAGTCTATGTCTCTGTGCTTTATAAAACACAGTAAATATTTAACCATTTTCTTCAATAATAGTGTGTATCGGATATAATCAAAGACATAGATGAATAAATATATTTATAAGCATGGTGCTACCGTTTCTTCGTGTAACTGTGGAGTACTTATGGCCGGACGCGATCTATAGTAATCATCCACTTTGACCTCGAATAACTCGTGCACTATTCAAGTTACATGCCTGTAATTTATACCAATTTAGGTTTACACTAATAGCTTTCTAAAGACACGTCGAGCGACAAAATCAGATGAAGCGTTTAGATTTTGGAAATTCGTTGCTGGGTGTTACTTGTATAATTTATCGTCAAATACTAAACTTTAAACTAATAAATATATTGAAAATCTAATTACACCATCAGAATCGGCGTGCAAATAACTGTAATGTAGATGTTTCTTTTTGAGGTATCATGATTCATCTGGCTACCGTTAATTTCTATACGAACTGTGAAATGTCTGCCATGATGGTTTCACTAAGTCCGCCATCTTTGGCAGTCTCGGCATACAAGTCTCTTTCATCGACACAGCGTCGCCAAGGAATTTCCAGCCACACGGTCGGCCTGGACCCCGGCTAACGTTCGGCACCACGCGGCCGCCGCCGATCCGCGGCCTGCCGAGAGGCCCCAACGCGGCCACGCCAACTCCGAACTTGAGTATTTTCAGGGCGCCACAACTCGCCCGTTACCTCACAACCCGACCATTGTACGCCATTTTTTGAACTCCCTATGCACAGTCATTGCAGAAGCTACCCTGGTGGTAGCAATTTGGAACTCGTGAATGATACCTTCCCCAATGTTCGACGCTCCCTAACCGTCAGTAAACGAGGTGTGCGTGGTCTTTGTTTAGTTTTGGTCGCCTCTTCGTATTTCCACTTAACGTTCACGTAACCAGTAGCCGATTTGTGCAGCTTTGGAAGAGGTCAGATGTCCCTGATGGGTTTTTTACTCACGTCCACTTTCGACGTCTCTTAGCTCTGCTGCCTTACCCGCTCTGCTGCCACTGCTTCGCTACTGACGACACAGTGATCGCGCCTCCTTTTATACGTACAGGTCCGCCTCTCGTGGTATCTAGTAGTCGATGCCGCGTTATACAGAGGTGTCCGGATACTTTTGATCGGATACTCTAGTGGTCTGGTTATCGCTAGGCTATAGCGGAGAATGTGAGCAATTGCCTGACACGCCGAAGTAATTATTAACGTTTACAATACAGCACCGATGATGGTTACTATTCGCTTGTATCCTTTGTTCTTAAGTTGACCAGTTTTTAGAAATGATTCTCACTATAAACATTTTAATTGCTCGGTCATAAAGTTGCAGCAGTTCTTCTTATTTCTTGTTTCAATTTGGTCTTGTTCTTTAAAGAGTGTATTAAACGAAGGCGGATTCGGTCCTGTAAGGTTGAGATGTTCTTCAAATCTTGTTTTGAAAGTTCGTCCAATTTGCCCTATGTACACACTTCAGGAACAATACCACACAGCCAGTGACTGAACACAATGTCTGTCAGTCCTACATGTTGCAGAAAAAGGCTGTTTACGAAATGTTGTAGAAGAAATAGAAATTTTCATGTATATAAAGAATCATCATGACATTACTTTAAATGAACAGACCGTTCAAATAGCAAAGAAAGTCATCGAAAATTTCGCTAGTGGACTGTAACAGAAACACATTTACTATTCAACTATCAGAGACAATGGGAACCAGAAATAGCATTATATATACTCTCTGATGTATACCAAAATTAATTTTTGCATGTACAGCAATTGCCAATGGCAACTACATGTATTTTGTAAATAATTCCTTATGATGATTACATATATGTATATACAAATCGTGTAATCGTATTGTTACGTGACCATTACGAAATATTGTCACTGAAATATGCAACAGAAAATCACATATAAGCAAGTTGAAATTCAGTGAATTGAAATATCGCATATGCATAAATCGTTACAATATAATATACTAAGAGTAACTCATAAGAAATATGTGTCTTTTGGAAAATCCAGGTACAGCTGATCATACTACCACAAAGCAGCTTTTGTAGAACAATATGACGTGCTGACAACTTCAACGAGTGCTAGCCACCAACTCCCAGAGCGCGCTCTTCGTCGAACGCTAGTCTCACTTTCACAAATTTGATTTTGAGTTCTTCATTGTTTGCAACGCTGACGTGTTTGATCATGTATATGTCTGTGTATTTCTTACAGTCGACGTCTTGTACGAACACTATCAATGATATGTAGTTGTATAAAATTTTTAGACACTACATTCACTAATAGTGTAGACAGCGTTACACACCAGTGCTAATTAGTTTGGACTACGCACACCAAACTCCTTACAGTTTCTTTTAAAAAAAATTTAAATTTATGTTGTGGAAAGAACTGATCGAAATCATTGGTTATTCAATATGTATGATATTCATAGAATGCAAATTTATTTTCAGATGCCAAAATACGACATATGCCATCTGGCGATACTCGTTTCTTAAGGCTTTCGTGAATGTAGATTAATCAGTTTGCATTTGAATGTGATGACATTAAGGTTGACGAGTTACTGTGTATCTATAAAGGACAGGCTCATTTTGATTTTCTTTTTTCGATTATACATCGTGTTATATTTTTGGGTAAGTATAAGTTCTATTCGCATTTATGGTGTTCTTACTCTTTTGGATATTATCATATGCGTATCATTGATACCCATTTAATTGTAGATCCTTCGAAAATGGCGTAACGGTGAAAAGCTTAAGATGTATTAAAATGAATAAAATACTGTGGCCAAGAGAGTATTATTTTTATAGTGCAACTAAATGATCACGACATCTCGTAGAGCATTTATACTGGTATTAGGAATAAAGTGACCCAGTTCCACAACAGAACGGCCTGCTCTCCTGAACACTGAATTAAAAAAGACAAAGATAGAGACGGAATCGGAAGGGGAGGGAAAGGAAAAAATTAAGATGAATAGTTCTAAGAGAAGCTGTTACCAAATCTAGTTAGGAAGAGAGAGGAATATCTGTTTTTTTATGTCTGGAAATTTTCCTCTGAGCCGGCCGCGGTGGTCTCGCGGTTAAGGCGCTCAGTCCGGAACCGCGCGACTGCTACGGTCGCACGTTCGAATCCTGCCTCTGGCATGGATGTGTGTGATGTCCTTAGGTTAGTTAGGTTTAAGTAGTTCTAAATTCTAGGGGACTGATGACCACAGAAGTTAAGTCCCATAGTGCTCAGAGCCATTTGAACCATTTTCCTCTGAATAAAATGGAAACCTAATAAAAATACAGAGTTGGCTGTGATTTAAACCGCTCTTTTTCCAGCAAAAACGGATCGCCTCGCTTCATGAATTTCCTTCGCGAAATAGATAGTTCGTATTTTAAATGATAAATCTCTGCGGTGAAAGACGATGGAACTCAATACATCTGAAAGATAATACGGTCCTGTCACGTGGCGGGGGATTTAACGTTCCACTGAAACGGCGTATAATTTGAGTATTCCTTCTCTCATTCGCTGCATCGAGGTATGGACGATCATGCTCCACATTCCATTTTACCGCGTTGATGTTGTTGTCTGCAGTTCGCAAACTTGTTTGTTGTAGCTCTCCGTGGTACCCTATGCTGTGAAAGTCTCTCCATCTCTGCACAAATACTGCAGCCTACATACATTTGAACATGCCCTCTGTAGACGACTTCCTTTCTTCATTTTCTACCTCCCCCCCCCCCCCCCCCCCCCGCCTCCAGCAGAAAGACGTTTTCCACTTTTCGTTGGTTATCCTGTCTACCCAACTAATCTTCAGCATTTTTCTGCAGTAACACATTTCAAAGTCCTCGTTTCTCTTCTCATCTGTGCGAGTCATCGTCTCCATCTCTGCAACACTCCAGACAAATACATCCAGAAGAGAGTTTCTAACAATTAAGTTTATACGTTTCTCCTTTACAGAAGTATTTTCCTTGCTATTACCAGTTGCATTTTATATCTCCTATATTTCTGCTGTCTTTAGTTATTTTGTTACCCAAATAGAAAATCATGTATGTGTCTATAGAAACTCATTTCCTCATTTAATTCCCCAGCATCGCCTGATTTATGAGGGGCTGTTGACTGAAACGAGAAATATAGAAAAAATGTAAGTGAACTGTTGAGTATTTCAAAATTAACTGCCATAACTCTTAATGCATTTGCCCACTTTGAGGCTAGACGGTCAGTTCCTTCACGGTAAAATGTTTGTGGTTCGTTACGAAAACATGTCTGTAACCCGGCGTGCACATCTTCTATAGACGGGCACGAATGTCTTTCTTCAGGGCTCGAAAAATGTGGAAATCACTTGGGGAGAGATCGAGACTGTTACAGAAGATGTGTAAGGGCTTCCCAGCGAAACTTCTGCAGCGTAGTCGGATCAGCCATGGCACCGTGCTAACTCTCTCGCTGAAGAATTTTCTCTGGGAAGCCCTTAGACACAGTCCCGATCTCTTCCCATGCGATTTCCGTACTGTCGGACTCCTGAGGAAAGACAACGCTTCGGACGAAGAAGTGCACTCCTGCGTACAATGGTGTTTTCTTTCAGGAAATATTTTCCCGTGAAGCCACTGACCATCTCACATTGGGATAAATGTGGTGATAGTTAAGGCGATCACGTTTGAAATAATAAACAGTTTACATATTGTTTTCCATATTCATCGTTTATATGTGACAGCCCCTTTGTATCTGGATGCAGGCCATGATCCTTGTTTCACTTTTTTTTTCTTACTCGCATTAAAATCTTACATTATCTATTCAGTTCGATTGACTTTCCAAGTCTTTTGCCCATTCTGCTAGGATTACAATGTCAGCAGCAGACCTAAATGTTTGTTTGTTCTCGTTGAAGTTTAATTCTCCGTTCATATTTCTCGTAGGATTGCTTTACTGCGTGCTCGGTGTATAGGAGAACGGCCAGAACGTAAATTGCTACCACCTGTTGTGACTATTCTGGGTATTGTCAGGTTCCTGTACAGTTATGTATTATCTTTAGCAGTCTACAATTTATCCGCGATAAATTCATAATTTCAAAGAGCTTACTCATTCAACTTTGTCAAAAACTTTTTCTAAATTCCAATGCTGCAAATCCGTGTTCGCCTTTCTACCATCTTCTAAGATATGTCTTATGGTCAAATGGTTTAAATGGCTCTGAGCACTATGGGACTTAACATCTGTGGTCATCGGTCCCCTAGAACTTAGAACTACTTAAACCTAACTAACCTAAGGACATCACACACATCCATGCCCGAGGCAGGATTCGAACCTGCGACCGTAGCGGTCACGCGGTTCCAGACTGAAGCGCCTAGAACCGCACGGTCACAACGGCCGGCTCTTACGGTCAGTATTGCCTCAAGTGTTCCCACATTTCTGCGGAACCAAGACTGATCTTCCCACAGGTCACCTTTTAGCAGTGATTCGATTCTTCTATCCATTACTCGCGTTAGTATTTTGCATCCATGACATATTGTGCAAGCTGATCGTACTTTGTGTTCCAAAAATGAGCAGCATAGAGAAAGAAGTGGTGATACTTACTACAGGACTTGACCATCTTTTCGCACGACAATGCTCAAGCACGTACATGCAAGCTGTTACTGATTTTTTTTGACTGATGGGGCTGCTAAGTGCTATGCCACCTACTGCACTCCCTTCACTTAAACCCTCGTGAGTTCTACTCGATTTCTAAACTGAAGGAAACACTTCACGGCATTCGCTTCAGAACTGCTACAAATTCGTCTGGCAATAGACCGCGTCGCTCGAACTGTCAACACAACTGGCACTGCTAAGGGTATCCTGCAACTTCCACATCGCTGGAAATGGGTTATACACAATGTTGATGACTACTTTGAAGTTCAGTAAAACTTTGAAACACGTATCTATTTTGTACGAGCTGCAAATAAATAGTTGGCACTATTAAAGTTCCAACCCTCGTACATAAACTATTTATCAGACAGGATCAGCAGTACTGTAAAATTATTCGCTGACGCTGCTGTTGTATGCAGGGAAGTTGCGTCGTTGGACGGTCGTAACGAAATGCAGAAACATTCGCGAAAATTTCCGCTTCATGTATAATTACGGGTAAACGTATGAAAATGCTTATAACATAGAGATGGAAGCCGATGTAGTCTGATTGTAAGATCAGCGATGAACATCTAAAGGCCCTCCAAACCGCGTCATATTTAGGGTAATACTAAGAAACTATATTAAATGAAACGACCATGTAAAGCCAGTGATAGGGGAGGTGAATGGGATATTTAGGAGGGCGTCATGAAAAATTCCTCAGAAATTTGTAGGTGCAGCTCTTACAGCTTTTTCAATAAAACAAACGTTAATAACATTCTACATCTTTATTCTTCATGTCCACATATTTATTTCTCAACATAGTCACGCTGGTGATGAACACATTTCATTCAACAACAGACCAGTTTGTTGATACGGTCACTGTAGAATGCTTGACTTTGTTGACGGAGCCACAACCTCACCTCTGTTTGCACCACTTCATCACTATCAAAGTGAAGTCCATGAAAGTGTTCCTTAAGTTTTGGAAACAGATGAAAACCGGATGTAGCCAAGACGGGACTGTATGGAGGATGATGCATGACACTGAACAGCGCTCGTGTGTTGCCTAGCATTGTCATCTTGAAGGAGACGAACACTTCGAACTCCATACTTGATATTTCTCACTCACCGAAACAGCTGCGTTATACGCTGCCATGTTACAGCTTACAGTTCGCTGCCGTCTAGCGACGAATGGCTGGAAAAATCATTCGAGTGTACGAAATACCCAATGATTACAATGTTGAACTGAGCTAGAAGTCAGTAATATTTCCTGGTGAATTATTGGGACTATACTCTTGATTTTTTCACAGAACGCGGACATATGTTCAGTTTTTCTCCTTAATCAATCACTCTGGAAAAATAAAGTTTAATTTTTGAGGTATTCTACTTTTTCTGAGTGTTAAAAATGTTATCATCTGAACAAGTATTCTAAAATATAAATCCCTTAATACGCAATAATCTCTCATATTTTTAAATTCAGATAAATTACAGTCTATTAGAAGGCCTTAAGGAACAACTTCTGATAATTTCATCTTTCTACTATAATCAGACTCGGAGAAAATGTTCCTTATAGACAAAAAATTAAAGTTAGGGGAAATAGCTTCAAAGAACAGTCCAACAGCTTTCTCTTGATGGCTGTCCTATACTGACTCACCATCTTTGAATAGATTATTGCTGCATTTTCTGAAGACCTGAGCCGTTCCTTGCCAAAAGAAAGCTCAGATGTTGCAGTTCATAATCCCACAGAGAGCCCCATCGTCTGTCAAACTATGCACTTTGTTATATTGCCCTGGTTGAATGATGAAACAGTATCATAAACGGCAAACTGATGAGTGTTTACATTCACAAACACAATTTTATGTAGTTTGTTCGGCATGGTTCACACATTCATATGGATTTTTAGTCCGGCCATGGAAATATTTCTTTAGTAGACTAATATCTGAGAGGTCTCTGAATATTTGTTTTATTTCGTCCATTATGGCAGGTGGTAAGTGATGAGGGTGATATTATTGCTGCTTAGTTACCCTGCCTATATTGTACTTGCACTATCTTCTCCTTTTCGACACATCCCATGTTTGATATTCTCATCGCTTGAAGCTGAGTGAAAAAGCAGCCCAGACTGCTCTTCTTTTAATTCTGCATCTCCTATGTTCTATCTGATTGCTGGACAGTAGTACTTCCGAATATGGTCTATCGCAGCAGCGGTCGACCTTTTTTTCTCATTTTAAGTTTATCTATCCCTCAGTTTCATGCTCTTCACGCTATCCTTGAACCGTAGAGGTCTTCATCGCATCCGTTCCTGAACGTTGGCAAGACACTCTTAATTACAAATGTTTACGTTGTTCCCACAGGGCCTAGGTTCCTCACTTTCTTTGAACGCATTCATACATAATTTATGTATGTAACGTTTTGCCATTTCAGTGAGAGATGATAAGTACTTCTTACAACAGCGACTTGCATACCACCATTTGAACCATAATAATTTGCTACGCGTTCGTCTTCATTTATGTTTTTCATTTTATCCTTGCATCTGCATTGCTTGTAAAGTATTGCCTCATTAACTACCTTGTCAGTGTCCACACTTGTTGCTCTTTCACCACCATTCAGAGCTGTGTGGCCTCCATTCTACCAGCTCCCCCCAGGGGGTCCACAACTCTTTTGTGGACACGTGCGTAGCGAGCACGGGACCCCGAGCTAATGTGGCCCTCCTTCCTTTCCAGGCTGCATACCTTCCCTTCCCTTTCCGCATCCCTCCCTGTCCCCCATCTCCGCCCCCCCCCCTCACCTCTGGCTCTTTCCTTCCCTTTCCCCCCCTCTGGGAGTACGGTTTGTGCCTACGTCTGGAGACGGACGCTCGAAACTGTTCCAAATTCCTTGCTTTCTACACTTGCAAGTCCTCGTCCTTCCTCTGTCCTTCTCCTTTCCTTCCCTCTTCTCCTTCTCCTTTCCTTCCCTCTTCTCCTTGCCCTTTTCTCCGCTGCGGAGTTTGAGACCCCCTCTTCTTTCCTTTCCCTTTCTCTTTCTTCCTCCCTGTGCGTGTCTGAAGGCCGACCCACGCACTTCAATGCGTAGCCGGTGACGGGGTAACGCGTAATTCCCCGCCCCGGGTAGACAGGTAGGACACGTACGTACCCCCTGGTAACGGCCAGGCCCAGGGAGGGGTGATTACCCGAGCTGATACCTTCCGAAAGTTCCGATTGGTCCCTCCATCCGTTTGTCGGGAGGTGTGACCTGAGGTGTGAACAATCACCTAAGGCGGGTGTGCCCTCGGTGAGGGCCCCACAAGGGAGGAGCGCGCCATCGGAGACGCCGGTAATCATGGGGGATTCTTCCGCAATGGTTTCCTCACCTTCCACTATGTCTGCTCACAAACGTAAGTTCACTGAGTCTCAGCCACAGACGGTTCTTCCATCGTTGCCACAGTTCCTTGTTGTTTCTCAGCATGACGAAGGTCACGACTTTTGCATGGTCAACCCTTTCATTATTCAGAAAGGTGTCGACGCAATTGCGGGTCCTGTAAAGTCTTGTTCCAGATTACGGAATGGCACCCTGTTGTTAGAAACACACAGTGCCCTCCAGGCTCAAAAATTGCTGCGTACTTCTCTGCTCCACACCTTCCCTGTCCGGGTGGAACCGCACCGTACCTTAAATTCCTCGCAAGGAGTCGTTTATACACGCTCCCTCGATGGATTGTCTGACGAAGAAATTGAGCACTATCTGTCTGATCAGGGCGTCACGGCTGTTCATCGGGTTATGAAAAGGGTTGACTCAAACATCATTCCAACCCGCACTGTCTTCTTGACATTTGACAAAGTTCAACTCCCATCAAAAATCAAAGCAGGCTATGAGATAATTTCCGTTCGCCCTTATGTCCCAAACCCTACGCGTTGCTATCGATGTCAGCGGTTCAATCACACCAGCCAGTCCTGTTCCAATCCGGCCAAATGTGTTACGTGTGGCAAGGATGCCCATGAGGGTGCTTGTCCACCTCCATCCCCTCGCTGCATCAACTGTATGGGTGACCACGCTGCTTCCTCTCGAGATTGCCCTGTTTATAAGGACGAAAAGCTCATCCAGGAAATAAGAGTGAAGGAAAAGGTGACAACCTTTGCTGCTCGAAAATTATTCGCCAGTCGACAGCCCACCATGCCTCAGAAAGGAAAATACAGCACTGTCCTTGCTTCTCCTCGGCCAACAAAGGAGGCGGCCACGCAGACTTGCGACCTCACCTTTAGTACCATGGTCGTCAGATCGACCAGCGCAAAGATCGCCTGTTCAACCTCACCACTTTCGCCTGCCCACTCAATGGCTCACCCTTCATCGGGTTCTGCTAAATCTCGAGCCCAAAAGTCAGACGCCAAGTCTTCGAAAAAAAAGCATTCTCGTGAAGAGTTTTTACGTACCGCAACTTCACAACCATCGGTTCCTCCTTCATCTAAACATCATACTTCCAAGAAGGCTACGAAGAAACACAGTTCCTCTCCTTCTCCGCCAAGGCGTGTCCCATCTACAGCACCACCTGGCGGAAATCGCCCTCGGCCGTCTTCTGTGTCGCCGAGGCGCACTGCTGCTGGCCGGTCAACCGGCCGATCGCTGGTGGCAGGAGCTGCTCCTGACCAACCTGTGGATCAGGATCTTCTGCCTTCGGCTGAATGCCATTCCATGCTGTCGGTCGCAAGCTCTGAGCAGTCGTTGAGTTGACAGCACCCTTGGTCACGTTCCTCCATTTTCTGTTCACCCTATGTCCATTATCCACTGGAATATCCACGGCATTCGAGCCAATCGGGATGAATTGTCGATCCTCTTACGATCCTACTCGCCGGTCATCTTCTGTCTTCAGGAAACAAAGCTGCGTCCCCATGACCGCTTTGTTCTCCCTCATTTTCAGTCCGTCCGATATGACCTCCCCTCTGTTGAAGGCACTCCAGCCCATGGAGGACTCAAGATTCTGCTCCATGATACTCTCCATTATCACCCAATCCCCTTAAACAGTTCCTTCCAAGCTGTCGCCGTCCGTCTTTCCCTTTCTGGATACACGTTCTCTCTTTGTACGGTATACATTCCATCGTCCACACCAATGGCACGAGCTGATCTCCTTCATCTTCTTGATCAGCTTCCACCCCCCTATTTGCTGGTTGGGGACTTCAATGCCCACCACCCGCTTTGGGGATCTCCGCATCCTTGTCCACGTGGCTCCCTATTGCTAGACGTCTTCCACCAAGCGGATCTAGTCTGCCTCAACACTGGGGTCCCCACATTTTTGTCTGTCTCCACAACAAATTTATCTCATTTGGACCTTGCGGTCGGTACTGTTCCGCTAGCTCAGCGCTTCGAATGGTTCGCCCTTGATGATACACACTCGAGTGACCACTTTCCATGTGTCCTTAGACTGCAGCCTCAACTGCCCTACATGCGCCCGCGACGCTGGAAGTTTGCCCAAGCCGATTGGACACTTTTTTCGTCTCTAGCGACATTCGATGACCGTCGCTTTCCCAGCGTCGACGATGAGGTCACACATGTTACCGACGTTATTCTCACCGCTGCGGAACGTTCAATACCACGCACCTCCGAATTGCCCCGGCGCCCCCCAGTTCCTTGGTGGAACGAGGCATGCCGAGACGCAATACGTGAGCGGCGACGTGCTCTTCGCATTTTCCGTCACCATCCAACTTTGGCCAACTGTATCCGATATAAGCAGCTCCGTGCGCGATGCCGTCGCGTCATCCGCGATAGCAAGAAGGCAAGCAGGAAATTCTTTATTAGCTCATTTAACACCTTCACTCCCTCCTCGGAAGTTTGGAGTCGGCTTCGACGGTTCTCAGGCGCGCCTAGTTTCTCCCCGGTCTCTGGGCTCACTGTCGCGAATGATACCCTAGTGGACCCCGTCGCAATTTCTAACTCATTGAGTCAGCACTTTGCTGAGATTTCGAGCTCTTCAAATTACCCACCAGCGTTTCTCCCGAGAAACGTGCAGCGGAAGTGCGACCTCTTGCTTTCTCCTCTCACAATCACGAAAGCTACAATACTGTTTTCTCCATGCGGGAACTCCAACATGCCCTCTCTTCTTCTCGCTCCTCTGCCCCAGGACCGGATGGTATCCATGTCCAAATGTTGCTGCATTTATCAACCCATAGTCTGCGTTACCTCCTTCGCCTTTATAATCGAATTTGAACCGACGGTACCTTTCCCAGGCGATGGCGGGAAGCTATTGTCGTTCCCGTTCCGAAACCTGGAAAGGACAAACCTCTCCCCTCTAGTTATAGCCCCATTTCTCTCACGAGTAGTGTCTGTAAGGTTTTGGAGCGTATGGTGAATTACCGTTTAGCTTGGTGGCTGGAATTCCGCAGTCTCTTAACACCAGCCCAATGCGGATTCCGAAAGCATCGTTCTGCAGTTGACCATCTTGTTGCTCTCTCCACTTATATCATGAACAATTTTCTCCGGAAACGCCAAACGGTAGCAATATTTTTTGATCTGGAGAGAGCATACGATACCTGTTGGAGGACAGGCATCCTCCGCACACTGTTCTCTTGGGGCTTTCGGGGCCGGCTGCCCCTTTTTCTTCGCGATTTATGGCAGAGCGCACATTTAGGGTGCGGGTGAACACTACTCTCTCCCGTACTTTCTCCCAAGAAAACGGGGTACCCCAGGGCTCCGTGCTGAGTGTTGTATTGTTTGCCATCGCCATTAATCCGATTATGGATTGTCTCCTTCCTGATGTCTCGGGCTCCCTCTTTGTGGACGATTTTGCGATCTACTACAGCTCTCAACGGACCAGCCTTCTTGAAAGACGTCTTCAAGGATGTCTCGATCGCCTCCACTCGTGGAGCATCGAAACCGGCTTCCGTTTCTCACCCAGTAAGACCGTTTGTGTTAATTTTTGGCGACGTAAGGAGTTTCTTCCGCCCTCCTTACATCTAGGTCCTGTCAACCTTCCGTTTTCCGACGTCGCTAAATTCTTGGGTCTTATGTTTGACAGAAAACTGTGCTGGTCCTCCCACGTTTCCTATCTTTCGGCTCGCTGTCTGCGTTCCCTTAACACCCTCCGTGTCCTGAATGGTACCTCCTGGGGAGCGGACCGAGTGGTCCTTCTCCGCCTCTATCGCGCCTTAGTGCGCTCGAAATTGGATTATGGAAGCATAGTCGACTCCTCTGCTCGGCCGTCTATTCTTCGGCGTCTCGACTCTATCCACCACCGTGGATTACGTTTAGTGTCTGGAGCTTTTTACACCAGCCCTGTGGAAAGCCTTTATGCTGAGACTGCTGAACCTCCGCTGTCCAACCGGCGGGCAGTCCTTCTGAGTCGTTATGCTAGCCATCTTTCTTCCATGCCTGCTAATCCAGCCCATGACCTTTTTTTCGACGCCTCCTTTGATGTAGGGTATGCAGGCCGCTCCTCCTCCCTACTACCCCCGGGAGTCCGCTTCCGTCAACTGCTCCATTCTCTTTCCTTCCGCTTTCCTAAAACCTTCTTGACAACTTGGGGTACGGCACCGCCTTGGCTCCGTCCCCGGATCGACTTGCTCAGAGACCTATGTCAATTTCCCAAGGATGGTACCCCCTACACTTGTTTACCGTCGGGCATTTGCTGCTCTATGTGCACAAATGACGGACGCCACATTTATTTACACCGACGGCTCGAAAACATCGTTAGGTGTAGGGAGTGCCTATATTGTTGGCGACACCCCAAATCACTTTCGGCTTCCCGACCAGTGTTCTGTTTATACTGCGGAGCTTTACGCTGTTCTCCAGGCTGTCCATTACATCCGCCGCCATCAGCGGATACAGTACGTAATCTGCTCAGATTCTCTCAGCTCTCTCCTCTCTCCTCAGTCTCCAAGCTCTTTACCCTGTGCACCCTCTGGTCCACCGGATTCAGGACTGTCTGCGCTTGCTCCACCTGGGGGGCGTCTCGGTGGCGTTCCTCTGGCTCCCGGGACACGCTGGTATCTGTGCGAATGAGGCGGCTGATATAGCGGCCAAGGCTGCAGTCTCTCTTCCTCGGCCAGCTATTCAGTCGCTTCCCATTACCGATCTACGGAGCGGTTTCTGTCGCCAAGTTGCTCATTTATGGCATGCGCATTGGTCAACACTTCCCCATAATAAATTGCGGGAAGTGAAAGCCCTTCCTTGCGCTTGGACCTCTTCCTCCCGAACGCGTCGTCGGGAGGAGGTAATTTTAGCTAGACTCCGGATAGGGCACTGTCTTTTTAGCCATCGACATCTTTTAAGCGGTGATCCTCCCCCACTCTGTCCCCACTGCTCTCAGCTGTGGACCGTCACACCTTTTAATTGAATGCCCCTATTTTAATCCGTTACGCTCCCGTCTACAGCTATCGCCTGATCTATCGTCGATTTTAGCAGATGACACGCGCTCAGCCGACCGCGTTCTCCAGTTTATTAGTGACAGTGAAATGACGTCGGTCATTTGAAGCTTTTTTGGGGACAACCAACCCCTTTCTGTAGTGGATTTGTAAGCATTCCTTCTGCCTTTAGTTTCTCAAATTTTATGACTTTGTTCCCATTGCTGCTGGTTTTAAATTTTGTTTTTTTCCTGTTTCCTATGTCACGGGCCGGGCGATAATGACCATAGACGTTTTGCGCCCTAAAACCACAAAAAAAAAAAAAAAAAAATCTACCAGCTCCCATCAATAGCTATGGACAAGTCCCTGTTATTATTAATTTCAACAACACCTTCCTCAACAGCACCTTTCACATTTTCCTGTGCTACATTTTCAACAGCAAGGCCTATAGCAATGATGTGTTAGTTAGATTTTGAGAATGGAGCAGGGGGTTCATCACAGTACATAACATAGCACCTGCAGCCCTTCCTTACTCTAGACCGTAATCCAAAAACCAGCTTCATGTTTATATCATGTGGTTTGTCTGTATCTGCAGTAACATGTGAGGAACTGAAAAATGTGAACTGTGTTTGGAATAATTGCACATTAACTGTAATTCACAAGCGAGTCCTACATGTACGTTTGCCTTCATTGAAACGTCATATTTTCCTCATTATCTGCAGCATACAGTGTTCTCCAAAACATCTAATAATAAAGATACATTAATTACCTCATATTTTGTAATCCTAACATTTAGTTTCTCGTAATGTTCCAGCTAGTTATCCTTTTAAAGCACTTTCAAGTGTAGTGGCAACAACATCACTCATTGTCTCGCTGCTAGTTTAGGGATTAGACGCTACTAGGAGGTCAAATACTGATGTAGACGATGAATCAAACGAATTCTGAGTGTACCTTACTTTCTTGCGCCAATGCACACAGGTTTTAAATACTTTTATACTAGGTATTGACCTGTTGAAGGGAAGAAAACTCAATGACTTCCCCAAATATGACTTTCGCAACCAAGGAAATAGTAGAAATGGCGCAAAATCGAGTGTCAATTGTCTTTCAGTACAGCAAACACAAAAGATAACTCTTTTGGGTTCAGTTATGTCTCTGGCAAGGCGGGCTATAGCAGGCATGTTTCGAGTCCGATAAATGCAGTGCGGAATGTTATGTGCAGCATTGTTTATCAAACTATTTAAAATATTTCTGTGCATATCATCTCAATATTTTGTACACAGTTTTAAGCGGGAGAGTCTAAATATTTCGAAAATTTTCCCAAAACTCGATTTTCTCATCGAAATACTCATTCTGTATACCCTTAAGAGTTTTCACATGTTCCGCTGAGATCAGAGATAGCTTTCCCAATAGCACCAGCATATCATTTAGCCAGAAAGAATCACATGTTTCTCCAGAAACACTACGCTTATGTAAATAACAGAAGTTTAGAAAACAGCAATGACGTAACCGACAAAAATGTAAGATATGAATGTATCCAACAAAGCCACATTACATTCATTTGACGTTACAGCAGTGTACACCCACATACCAACTGAAGAAACGTTCAAAATGATTAAAAGAAAACTAAGGCAGACAAGCACTTCCCACAAACGCAGACGCATGAAGTCTCAACCAGTTTTATAGTAATTACAAGTCAAAAATTACTTCAAATTTGAGGATGAACTCCACATCCAACAGGAACAACTCCCTTGGGATCACCTGTAAGTGGCCAGCTGGCGAACATCTTCCTTAATCACCTTTAAAACGAAGTCTTTGAAGAAATAATAAACGAAAACGCCACAAATTAACATACTGTTAGAGCTATGTTGATGACATAGAATGCTTGGTGCATGAAACACATGAGTGGATACTACAGTTACACAGAGACATCAGTACTGCTCACCCAAAGATGCACTTCACCATCGAAACTGAAACAGACAATAAGATAAATTTCTTAGACGTCAAAACAGAAAATCACAAATAACGGTTATCAATATACAAAAAAACCTACAGTACAGTTACTCACATCAGGGCAAACCACACTGATAGCCCACAAGCAGGTCAAGAGAATACCAGTGGACAAAGGCAGCTATGCACGATAATCAAACACAGATTGCCACAGACAGTGGCTACCAAGTAAATACTTTTGATAAACTGAACCATAAATTAAAAACACAACTGACACCGGACAAACGCAACAGTATCACAGCACAACATACCAATAGCAATCACACAGCGCAGAACACACAGAGCACACGAGTTGAAGAAACCACAAACAATAAAAAACATGGCGCACTCTCACATTTGACAATAAAAGAATACATCGAATTATGAGGAAACAAGATATACGAGTGGCACACACAATAAACAACATGCTGCAGAAAAGATTAAAAACACCCAACACCACTGTAGATAAACTCCATAAAGTAGATAAATACCAGTTAACCTGCAAAGACTTCGATTTAGTATAGATGGGACAGGCATGCAGAAATTTTAGGACAAGGTAAACAGAAGCTTTAACAGCACATAATAAGATAACAGAATTCCACATTTCCAGACTACCTACTTATAAACAGCCACCACCGTTGTGACATAGAAACAGACCGCCAAGTCTTAAAACACAGTAATCACCTGTACATTGTGTAACAATAGAAGAAAATTATCACATCCAAAAAGGCATCACAGAAGGCAAAAAAGTCTTCAATGCCAAACGGTACGCTGCGGCAAAACACTATTAAACACTCTAAACGAACTATCAGACAATACAGAGGTAACTCAAAATATCTCACACACACACACACACACACACACACACACACACACACACACACACACTGAAAACAAATGGAACAAATTCAAAGTCGGTAGACGTCAAACAAACCATATCAAAACATTGAAGTAAACGACAGTCGAAAGCTCATGAGACAAGTGCGGTGAAACGTGTTTCCAAGCCACAGCAACCTGACAGGGTAGAGCAGATGCAGTATTCGCAAATGAGCAAGAGAAAATGTGAGTAAACATTGTCGAAATACGAAATATAATTCATAAAACAAACCACACCAAAGCTAAACAAAAATTTTTACAGATGTCCACAGATCAGTCCAACTCAAAAACACGTTCGGCGCACAAATACGAACTAGCCACAGCCCAGGACAAGCCAAATAGAGCAACGTTAAGGCCAAAAACGGCATATGCCACAAATTTAACGGAATATTCATTTTAAAGTTCGGACTACAAACAAAACTTCAATGCAGATCATATCGTATCATCCCTTATGTTTGCAGATGACGTGTGTACAATTTAAGCCTGTGGCTGATTTAGGTTGGCAGCCACAGGATACACACAACTTAAATTATAAGGAAAGCTACATATGTAATTTAATTAACAACAAAATTCAATGTAACATATTCCATAACCTAAACATAATCTGTATTTACATATTTCAGAAGAATAAAAGGAAAAAGCCCAACGAGAATGCTACAGCTGCGGTGAAGTATGTTTGGGTATCAAAGCAAAACAAATCAAAAACTTGCTAGAGGTGGATCCATCCTTAACTCATTGTTGTTTCACAGAAAGGAAGTTATTTTGAAATATACTGCAATTTGGATCGTAAGCTCCTACATCGTGCCCTGATCAGATAGTCTATAACATTTTTGTGGAACTAACACCCTTCTGAACTTAATTGTTTCCTTGTCTTTAAATTATCCCTCCTGTATTACCTTACTGTCGTCCGCAGTTACTATTTTCAGTACGTTTAATCTGTAGTACAGAATCAATAGTGCTTAGAAGTTAATTTTTATTGTCTTCAGACTTCATAGATCGCCTCTCGATGCTTGAAAGCGAGCGAGGCGCCACAACCGTCGATACAGTGGTCTCGTTTCCGCCAAAGCTGCGGTTAAAATCGCTGCCAATTCATCCACATTCAGGTTAATCTACATACTTAAACCACTTCAGGCAATTCTGGAATGGTCCCTTAAACGAGACCGCGTCCTGTTTCCTTACCTGTTCTTGTTTAAATTGACTAGCGCCTCCTCTCTAGTAACGTTAATGCCATAAAATCATTAGAACCGAAACATGCAACTCATCTTCGTTGTGTTGGTACAGATACATATAATTTATTTGTGGTTCTGTAAATCTGCTGATGCCTAACAATAACGGATTATATATAGTGAGTTGGTTAAAACAGGCCGCCCCAAATGTATCCAGAACAAGTAATCACATACACTATATTAGCAACAGATCAAATAGTTAAGAGACAGCAGTGCCGAAAACCTTTGTCCACCTACCTCCCCCGTCAGCAGAAAGTGTCACAAGCAGCTTTCCTAGTGTACTAAGTATAAGACAGCATAAAAATGATGTACTATTCGTATGTTAATCTGGGAGCTTTGAAGCAAGTCAGTGTTAACCTGTACGTATGAAGAAAATCTGTACCAGCTCTGTTGTCTTCGATTAGATAACTTGCTCATGAACGTGTTCAGACATTCACACTGTATACGATAGTCGAAAGTGGCTTTAGTCTACGGAGAATGTCACCACGCTGAGCTGGAGCAGCGGTGCGGTTACATGCTGAAAGATACTTCGATTGCGGCGAGCCTATACGGTCTGTGCTTGCAAAATACCTCAGGAAACCGGAGGTGTGGTGAATAGAATACGTTAAGGAAAGTAATTTCCTGGCTGTACTGCATTCTAAAATGCGGCGTTTCTATGCAGAATTTTATTTACGGATGGAGTGTCGATTATAAACCATGCTTCACAATACGCACTACTGGTCAGCTGGAAATTTACGCTGCATGAGAGAACTGGATAAACGACGACTTTCGTCTGTCAAGGTGTGGTCGGTCTTTTCAAGAACCGCATCGTTGGTCTTTGCTTTACTGATGGGGCTCCAACTGCTGAAAAACTGAACGGAAGGAACTTCAGAAGTGCTGGAAGCTGAAAGGAGAGCCTGAAAGTTGTCGAACCTAATCGACAACTAGCGAGTGAGCTTGTGATAAGTAAAGCTGGCTCAGACATCGCCGTACATAGCTACAAGGAGTTCTCGATTAGCGGCATTTATTCATCAGATCGTCCCATTTTCATCGAGAAAGATGATCTGCCATCGATGTTGCAGACTAGAGTAACTGTTTTACCGATGCAGCCACAGTCTAAGCTCCTAGGTTCGCGAGCAATTTTAACCACAACCGAGGACCAAGTACCTTTTCTCCCACAAAGAAATTCATTCCCCAAGAAAACATATGAACAAAAATAGACGAAAGGGAAGAAATCAGAAATAGCATCTAGGTCCCTGTACAAAAAGCGACTGGAATAGCAATTTCGAGAAAAAAGGAAGAAAGAAACGGAAGAGGAAACCATCCGATTTAGATTCCGCAAAGAACAGGATTCTAAAAAATTCCAAGAATGTCGACAGAAAACCTGCATACTTTTCTCCGTCAGGATTGTAATGAAAAGAACAATAATTCGCCATCAAAAGATTCAGTTCAATGGCTGAAATTCAATGAGCAGTGCCATGAATTCTGCTCTTGTTGTGAAGATTCTGGACGCCTCGTTAATTAGTTTCTGAGATACATGTTCCATTGATCATTTGAACGATTCTTTCATTGCATGCCGGGATGGTTCCTTTGAAAGGGCACGGCCGAATTCCTTCCCCGTCCTTCCCTAATCCGATGAGACCGATGACCTCGTAGTTTGGTCTCTTCCCTCAAAACAACCAACCAACCTTTCATTGCAACGACGTCGAACGAGTCAGTGTACAGGATATGAATATGTGGCTAGTATTAATGCAACTACATTTAAAAACAAGTTTTTGTTCTGGCTACTAATTTTTAAGTAGCAGTTCGTCTGTGGAATCTTTCAAATATAGCTTCCTCTGATTGGAAAGCATTAGCAAGTTTTTGTGTTTTTCACTCTCACTTATTCGCAAACTTTACAATTGTTCATTAAATCAATTTCTGTGTTAACAGTAGGTGTGGATGGCCAATTCAGCTGAGGGTGACTGAAGTTCATCCAGATGATGATTTGCTCGTAAGCACTGTGACAGTCGGTTCTGTTTGTAACAGTGCTAACAGCGCCCAGCATGTTGCGCAGTAACGGAACAAATCGTGACATTATCAGTGCTTTCACTCACCGCGCCGCGCGCTTTTGTACGAAATTGGCCGCAAACTGGCATAAATATTTCATAACATCAATTTTTGATCGAAGGAGCCCTGTCACTTCAGAAAACGTTGCTTTTGTTTGTTAAATACTCGTACGCCAGCCACCGATGAACCCACGTCTTGTCGCTTACCAACACAAAAATTGAAAAGGTTGGGTGTTATTTACTAGGTGGCAGAGACAAGCATATGCCTAACACGTACGCAAAAATCTATTACTGAAGATAAGAAGGGATGAATCAGTGTCTGTTAAGAATCTTCGTAGAACAATCTTCAGTACACAGGACAAAGCAGCTAAAGAGGGGATCACGGCAAGTGCCATAACCCGATTTCCAAGAAACTTCGGTCAGTGGAAGAGGAGTCAAAGTAAGAGAACACGTATCCCGGCTTCTCCGCAGATACTCTACCGTTTCTGAGAAAACGACAGTCAAATTTTTCTAAGTAACTTCTCGCTTTTGCGTCTTCCGTTCGAAACCCCATTATAATTCGTATTTATTTTACTTTTTTTCATTTATATACTAATGTCCGTAGACGGTTACTACTTGCACGTTTCTTATCAAGTTAGGGGATATAAGGGCGTTGCATTAATTTTAAAACTACAGCTCGGTTTCACAATAAGTGTCATACTATTATTGTACGTATAATACATGTTTATGTGGTATTTTTTGGGCTTAAAATCTCTTTTAATCCTCATATTCTTACGTGTCATTCTTACATCAGTTCTTGTTTCTTATATTTTAATCTTATTTTTATTCTTCAGGAATATTTGGTGCATCCGCTTGAATGGTACTCATCACTGGAACATTCGAAACATAGGAATTCCAAATGCTACGACCATGGCGCGACGGCAGTTTTTCCAGAACGACATTTCGTCGTATCAGTGTCACTCGGGGAAGAAACGTCGTTAATACTGATAAAGATCTCACGCGTTAGCAATAATTTCTCGGCAAGCCACGCACAACGGATCACTTTCCGTAGTTCGCATTTCCAAATGATTGTGAATCAAGAAAAACTTTAGGAATTTCACAGTAAACAGTTTCAAATTATTTTATTATTTATTTATTTACTTTTTTAATTCATTCGCCAGTCATACAATCACTAGCCCAATAAGGCCAACTTTACAGGTATTTCTATGTATATTGGAAGATATTCATGTACTAATCTCCTACGGACATCGTTGTTGTCTTAACAATTTCAACCACGCGAGCACGGTTCCAGGAGCTGCCCTATTTTCCATTTGTCCTGGTGTCTCCTCATTTGTGCCCGTACTATGTTACTGTGATACCGCACAGGGTGAGACACTATTTACCTTCACCATTGCCTTGTTCCGAAATATTCTACAGCTGAAGCGGAACCGCAATCGCAGTTGGTGAGTTAGTTCCTAATTAAATGCTGTTGTTCGTCGGCGCGGTGTCTCAGACGCTGCACTGCGGGATTTCAGGCCATAGCGAGGCAATGACGAGAGGAAACAGTAACTCATAATACAGTGCGGGCGCCAGGGAGTTTAGTCACCAGAGTAAATGGAGATTTGGGCAGACCCTGCAAGCACATCAAAGTCTCAAAAAGTGAACAGTGAGCACTGATACTTTGCGATGGCACTTAAGAGTGGTGGTGCCAGACAGAGCCGCGTGCAACAACATTTAGGTAACATCCTCACTAAAAACTTAAAAATCTCAACTGACAGATGAAAATCAAGAGGTGGGTCGCCAGTTCACATTTACAGTTCAGTAATACGACTTATCATAGCCCCAATAAACGGGCATAAAAGAGGAAAATGCAGGACAGCATCACCTCTGAAGAAATTTTCAAAATTTAACTCCTACTTTACGCAATTGCGAGTGCCACAAATAAAAAAAGAAATACCCCGAAAGTCTATGATGTCATTTACATTTCCGTTGATACACTAACCCAACATGCATTCGTGTGAATACATTAGCCACTTGCTCTCTTGTCGTTAGTACACTGCACAATCATTGTTGTTCCAGACACTCAGACCATTATGATCGTAAAACTCCAGATGGTCCTTCCAAAAAATCAGTTACGAGATGTTCCAGCAAACAATGTTTAGTCTAAATGGAGCCACCCAAAGCAAGCAACAGCGAGAACATTAGCAATAAAGACGGCTACAGATTATCACAAATGTCCTTGGCGAAAACAACTGCTATTCAGTCGACAATGTGAGCCAATATAGGGCTTATGACTATTAATCAGTAATGAATAGAAAAAAATTTCTGGAAATAAAAAAAGGAAATACTTTGACCTTGACGACAGCACTTTGGCGCGCATGCCTCTTTGCCCAGCTCACAGTAGATTTTACTACGACCATTTTTAACAAGTTTATAAAACGTCTATAATCCAATTCCGCTGGCGCACAACAGGTTACCAGCGAGCTAAGAATACAAAACTTCATTTGATACAATAGATCTCCATTCCACACAAGCCGCACTGAGCCGATACTTACGCAAGGTAACGTTCTAGCGGCGAATACGGTTGATGAGTCCTATTTCTCGCCAGGTTGAGGCACGTGGTACTAAACACTCTCACCGACAGTGTGACAGTAGAGCCTGTTATTATGATGGCTCAACAGGGAAGATGATGCTCAGAAAACCGCGCCGCCCAAAGCCAGTCCCGCAGTGCCCCACCGTTGGATGTGTAATAAGGAGAGAGGTGACGGCACAAACTTGACTCCGACGCCCACCTTGTTTGTTGCCCCAAACATTAAATATTTTCAACAGTCCGAACAACATCGCTTTGGTTCACTCCGAGACGCCTGGACACTTCCCTTGTTGAGAGCCCTTCCTGGCACAGAGTAACAATGCGGACGTGATTAACCGCGGTATTGACCGTCTAGGCATGGTTGAACTACAGACAACACGAGCCGTGTACCTCCTTCCTGGTGGAATGACTGGAACTGATCGGCTGGCTGACCCCCTTCCTCGAATAGGCGCTGCTCGTGTATGGTTGTTTACATCTTTCGGCAGGTTTAGTGACGTCTCTGAACAGTCAAAGGGACTTTGTCTGCGATACAATACCCACAGTCAACGTCTGTCTTCAGGAGTTCTCGGAATTGGGGTGATGCAAAACTTTTTTTTTATGTGTGTAGTATAAATCATAGAGAGATAGCTTTCCATTCATAACCGGATACAATCAAAGAGATATTTTCTATTACATACACACATGAATTTTAGTTGCGTTGTTTATTTTTACTGCGGTGGTTTTATTTCTGCCATTTGACATTACGTTTCCTATCACCCCAATTCAAAAAGCTCTATATTTGGAAACTGTCAGAAGTAAAAACTGCAAATCGACGAAACTCAGTAAAGTAAATTATCAGCATTTTTGGGTAGAGAACATAGACTGAACATTAATTTCGTCAGTCTGTATTAAGTAAAATGCCAGATTGTGAAATTAGCCTCGCCACAACATATACGTCTCTCTTAGTTGTTATCCGAAACGCTTTAAAAAGTTGAATTAACTAGACCAAATTCTTCGTATTACTGGATCAAATAAGCATTTAAGATCACAAAATCATCTGTAAATGCATTCCTGAAGTTGAGGTATTCACGAAAGCACTGTAAAATTTTCTGTATAGAACAACTGTTGCGTGCACACGACAGAAATTAAGAACGAGAAGCAATCGCAAACAGTTACCTGCTAATATTTTGAGAAGTCTTACGTGGAGGCAGCTGTTGAAGAGAAAGCAACGTACAGCGTACATCTGTGGTGCCATCTCCCCTCATTATATCTACATGGCCCCACCAGTTGCAACCGGAATCATTTAAAGGGGGTTGAAACGACTCGGTGAAGTACTGGAACTGAACCTTCATAGACAATGATGACCCAAAACGTTATGATCACTGTCCACCGCGAGGTTGAATGCCTCCTCCTGGTGTTACTGGCACGCCACGCGGTAAGGAAAGAAGGGAAACGGAGAAGAGACGAATGGGCAGTGTTTATATCAAAGATATGGGTCGCAAATGCCGAATTCCACTGATATAAGCGGTTGTGACAAAGGGCACATTGTCATGGCACTGCGGCTGTAGAAGAGAATCTCTGAAACGGCGAAACTGGTCGCTTGTTGGCGTACTGCTGTCGTGTGCACCTATGGAACATGGTTGAACGATGGTGAAATAACGAGTAGGCTATATGGTACTGGAAAACCACGTCTTATCACAAAACGTAGAGGTCGAGAGGTCGGAGGATCCCCCCGCGAAATCCAGGATAGGCGGCGACCTGCGGCCGACAGAGTACATCATCTTCAGTTAGACTGCAGTGGATACAGCCAGCATCACTCAATTTTCACTGTGGATCATTAGAAACATGTCGCTTGTCGAATGAATCGTATTTCTTATTACACTAGGTCGATGGTTGGGTCCTTACACACACCGTGATTCAGGTGAGTGGCTTCACGAAACTAGCACAGTGCCACAGATATAGGGCGGCGAGGGCAGAATTATGCTATGGGGTACGTTTAGTTGAGCTTCCGTGGTATCTGCGGTGGGTAATCGAAGGCACCAAGACAGCAGTGAACTACGTGAACATTATTGCAGACCGCCTGCATCGCTTCAAGCTTGAAATCTCCTCATACAGCGATGACATCTTTCAGCAGGATAACAGTCCATGTTGCAAGGTCAGAATAGGGCTAAAGTTGTTTGAAGGGCATTATAGAGAACTCAGATTGATGTCTCAGCTAGCAAATACGCTAGGTCTGTGCCCACTGGAACACATTTCGGACGCCACCTGCCTGCCCGTAAATCACCATCCCATAATTGCTTGACCTGTTTTGTTTGTTTTGTTTTGTTTTAGGGCGCAAAAACAATTAGGGTCATATGCGCCTATGTCAGAACTGTAGAACACTAAAAAAAGACTTCGAAACAACTACTCGTTAATCCCAATCGACGGAAGAAAAGACAGCTAAAAACAGGGACTGAGAGAATGGTCCATAAAATACGCCAAAGGGAAAGGGAGGTCCTGAACTAAAGATTAAATAACCTGTGCCATATCCCATGATGAATAAAAAGTAAAACACGGTCGACAGCCTGCGCGTCGTTCACTAAAACTGCAACAATAAATGAGAACGTACGTGGTTCAATAAAGTCCATTCCGTCAGGAAATGGCGAACTTTCAGAGGTCGAGGGCAATGAGCACATTGTGCTGGGGAAGCACCACTTAACAAATGACGAGGGGTAAAAAGACAGTGGCCAATGCGTAACCTAGCTAAAATGGTCTCCTCGCGGCTAGAGGGCCGAGAGAAGGTCGTCCAAGCCGATGGGGGAGGCTTACTTCCCCGGAGCTTGTTCCCATGAAGGGAGGGGACCATTGGTGATGCCAAAGTGACACCTCCTGCTGACAGTAGGCTACACAGAGATCATTGGAGGGAGTGGAAGAACTAGCGGGCCGTGGTAGGAGGACTGCAGCCTTGGCAGCAGCATCAGCGGCCTCCACATAAACATCACAGTGGTTCCATCAAGAGTCAGCAAGTGACAGGTTTCCTGTACCCGTTGCACCAAGGGATGGACGGTGTACAGCGTACTGTAACTCTGAATGGCACTAAAAGGGTTGCAGCACAAGACGCAACTGAAAAGCCAGTGTCGCCGGATGTACCGCCTGCCTGGTATAGAGCGAAGAGCTCTGCTGTTAAGTACCGAGCAGTGTTCAGGAAACCGATACCGAATATCATCGGTGCCAGTGAAAGAGGCACACCCGACACCAGAGGGCAGTCCGAGATCAATCAGTGTACACAAAGGCACTATCGCGAATTTCCTCGCGAAAGTCGCGAAACTTACGGCGATAGAGCGAGGCTGGAGTAGTGTCTTTAGGAAGCGAATAAAGGCCAAGGTGGACGGCCACACGAGGCTAAGGTGGTGAAGGGTTCACACCCACCGAGAAAGTGGCAGGTAGCTGGAAGTCAAGCTGCCGGAGCAAGAGCCGAAAGCGAACTGCAGGAGGTAACAAAGAAGAGGGACGCGTCCCATACTAGTGATCAAAGGAGCCATCAAAGAAGGAGGCGTAGGATGAGTGGCCAGGCATGGCAGACAAACGGCAGGCGTACCCGCCGAGGAGACGGCCGTAGGCAACGGTAGTTCGGCTGCTGCTGCATATAGACTCTCAACTGGGGCAGTGTAAAAGTCGCCAAAGGACAAACAGATGCCGCGATGGTGGATAGTATTGAATCGGCGTAAGAGTGAAGGACGTGCAGATGCATAAACGAAACACCCACAGTCTAGTTTTGAATGGAAGCGGGACTGATACAAACGGAGGAGGGTAGTCCGATCCGCTCTCAATGAAGTACCGCTGAGGACACGTAGGACATTGAGGCACCGCATACAGCGGGCAGCCAGCTAAGAAATGTCGGAGGACCAAGAAAGTTTCCAATCGAGTATGAGCCCCAGGAATTTCGTAGTTTCAACGAACGGAACAGCAACAGGTCCATGATATAAAGACAGTGGAAGAAACCAACTGCGCCGCCATAAATTCATGCAAACGGTTTTGTCAGTGGAAACGCGAATGGCATTGTCGATGCTCCATAAGTAAAGACAATCGAGACATAGCTGAAGACGCCCCTCGAGGAGACAAGTCCATGGAGAACTGCAAAGATGGCAACATCGTCAACGAGAAGGGAGCCTGAGATGCCCGGCGGGAGACAGGCCATAATAGCAAAGAGGACGATGCTCAGGACGGAACCCTGAGGCACATTGTTTTCCTTGATAAAGGTGCCCGACATGGCAGAACCCACACGTGCCTTGGAAACACGGTCTTTTAAGAATTCTTAAAGGAAATGGGGCATGCGGCCACGTAAGCCCCACATGTAGATAGTACGGATACCAGTCCTCAACAGGTGTCGTAGTCTTTCTCCAAGTCGAAAAATACGGCCATAGTCTGGCATTTTCGCAGAAAACCATTAATTACGTGGGTTGACAAAGTTCTTGACTTGTGCATAGACATCAGTGCCGCATGCTGCTTGTATCCTAGGAATATGTAGAATCCATGCCAAACAGAATCTCTATTGTAACAAGTTTGAAAAGTAGAACAACATGCTATTAAACAAGTGGTCGCATAGTTTTTGGCTCATGGTTGAACATGCTATTAAAGCCATTCCAAATATGCAACATTGTAAGATTAATTTCACGTGGACTTACCGTAGTAGATGCTAGTGTTACATGGCATTTCATATCTCCGGGACTCGTCAGATTTCCGTATAGATGCTTGTTTCAATTTTCCCCACAATTCTTGTTTTAAATTTCGCCGCAGATAAAAGACCAGAGGTTTGACTAGGCAGGCCATTCTGTTTGTGCAGTATGTGCGGAACATCAGTCCTGTTTGTGCCAGATAGATTTCCCTATCTCCAGTGGGGTGCTTTCAAGTAGCTGCGGTAGCGTATCTATGAGGAACCGTAAATACATGTTGGATAAATGACGCATATCTTGAACTTCTTTCTACCTCTTTACGGCGATGTACGAGTCCGCCTTCACTTACTCCGGGTTCTTTCGCTACTTGTCGATTACACTTGCCATTCGTCAGGTCTTCTTCTTCAGATTCTAGTATTTCTGGAGTGCATGCTATCCGTTCAGTTTTTCTTTTGTAGCGGTTCAGACAGCATAAATCTGGGTCTTCAAAGGCTGCAGTCGTTTTATAACATTCATTTCTAACGTTCAAAAACAGTTCTAGCTTTATATCATCGAGAAAAACCAGCAATGGTAACGGATAGAGTAAGATAACAGAACGGGCAGTCTTACCCTACTTGTAACGCTTAACCTCACCCCATGACAGGGCAGACAATCTGATCTGCAGCCTACGGACCAGTACCACAAGGGAGCCTTCACCACAAAAATTACAAAAGCGACTTTATTTTAAAACTCTGTCGCAAGTGCTCCTATTATTGTAAAATATGTGAACATGATTACTTTTTACGGGTTTATTTTGATCAGTTTTTCAGTGAACAAGTGAAATGCATTATGTCGGCATTCACCTCTCAAATATCGCATCATTCCAGTGGGACCTTGTCAGACGCGTTGCACTTCAGTTGGCAAAACAGCTGAGACATTTAGAAGGAAGTTGAACAGAGTTTTGGCAGCTTGAAGTGAGTTCGATTTCTCGAAAAACCGATTTATCAGTACCTCAGTCCATCCAAACCAGTCAAACGTGTTTTCCTAATATCGAGATCGCTGAATTATGATTACAGGAAGCATTGAAAAGAAGTCACTGTCAAAACTATATTTTCTCAAAAGCAGGGTGCGAACCTCCACATTAGAAAACAAGCTCAACATTATGGCCTGCTCATTATTATTTGCTCGTGTATCTCCAAGCATCGACACCAGCACGACTTGTTCGACCTAGTGGCCATCCATACTGCTACGTATAAAGACAAGTCGTTGTTTAGCGTGGTTACCAGAAGTCTCGAAAACTACTTCACCGATATACCTCAGATTTTTACTAGCTATCATAATGGACATTCGGGAGGGAAAAAGGCTACGTAATTTTTAATGTTTTTGGCATATCAATTATATTTAATACAGAAGTGGTAAATGCTGTTACCAAAAATCGTATTTGACCGATTTACTTCAAATATTTACACGATGCCCTAATAAACATTTTGACGAACACCAGCTACATATTATTGTTTAAATAACAGTGTACAGGTTTACTGTCAACCCAGACTGCATGAAAGAAAATGCTGTGCTGTGAAAATGTGTGGTTTAGCAGTACATGTAAACCTTTAGACAATTTGGTTCTCTCATATATCTCATGCATATTCTTTCTCCCCATATACAGGGAGAACATTAATATAATTGACAAACTGGAGGGACCGATTTCTGACTGAAAATAGAGGTAGAAGGATCTAATGAACATGTGGCCGAAAATGGAAAATTTGCGTGCAACGACAACGGATCGTCCCGAAACACAGTGCAGTGCTGCACCACATCCAAATCACAACAGATGTTCAAAGTGGCCTCCATGGGACTGCAGGTGATGGAGGTAGTAGCGGTTGTCATTCAGGACACGCACTCTCGTACTTTGGCATCCAACATGTTGGCGGACCACTTGCCTGGAGCTTGTAGTTCGTCTCAACGTCCTGCAGAATCCGGTCCTCCAAATCTGGCGTACGCACATTCCACAACCTGCCTGCACGTTTGTCTATCTGAAAAGGCCCATGATCACACAAACGCCCAAAATAGGCCCTGAAATAGTGCATAATGTGGTTGGTGTCTGTATAGGTACTAGTTTTAATATAGTCGTGCTGCCTCTCCAACGTTTCCATCTGCTTGGCTGTACACGAACATCATCTCGTCTTATTCCCGACATAAATATCCATCATTCTGCAGCGTACAGTACGCTACTTCAATCACACAGCCTGCGACACACAAGAAACACATGGCACGTGATCAGAGGAACTTCCATTCATCAGCGCCATCTACCGTGTCATCGATAAATTTCCTGACACGTATTCATACTATTTTTTCCCTTCATTTCCAATCAGGAATTCGTCCCTCCTGTTTTTCGGTTTTATTAATGTTCACCCTGTGTATAATTTCAGACAAAAATTGTGCACACAGGAATGGTCTGTTTAGTTTTATTTCATGCCGTCGGTTTTACAGAAAAGAGGATAGTTGTATTGATGGCTTTTCGGCTTTTCATTAGGACACTACAACGAAATCCGAGTAGTCTGAAACTTTATAATCACACTCATTCGCCGATTAAAACTGTGCAAAATACTATCATTGAAGCTGTTATACTCACAGACCCCGCAGGTGGAGAGGTCTCTCTCATGTCCTGTTTACGAGTGATACCAACCTTTTTATCTATTCATTTTAAGCGACTTCAGTTCGCCATCAGGGTTTCGTTTGCAATAACAGTAAACAAGGCTCAAGGTCAGAGAGAGGGTAAGGGGACAGGACAGATGATGTGCAGATAGATGGGGGCGGTGGAAGTAGTAATTCCCATAGATGTTCATCAGTTTCGAAGTATTGAAGGCTTCGCTAGTAAATTATGAACACGAATTTTCCGCGCGAATCAGCCTGTCTATCGGTGAACATCATATCAAAGCCCACAGGAGTTCCTTAGAAAAGCCCTCACACACAGACAAAAAAACGCAGCGGTGATCTTCAATTTGTAACAGGCTACCGGAAAAAAAATTAGTACACCTGGAAATATGACGTCGATTTTCATTCGGTGATGGTATGTGCCACCTGGGGATAGTAAATGTACTGATAATCGTTTCAACTTCGTCATCCAACACAAGGCGTAGTGTCATAGCTACCAGAGTGCCAACACTGTCTGCTCTTTAATAGGGAACGCTCAGAGCTAGAAGTTTCAGTGTGGTGCAAAAGTGTGAAGAAAGCAGCAACCATGACACAAGAACGCATTCGTGCTTCCTAAATGAACTGAGAAAGTGTGAAAGCGGTCAGACTGTTGCCTTCCGAGGGGCGAGATGATCCATTCGGAGAATTGCCACACAAGTTGGACGTGCTGCGTCAGCTGTGCAACGATGCTGGTGCAGTACAGACACACACGCACAGCCGCTAGAATCGTTGTATTGTAAGAGTAACAGTGGCAGATCGTACAGCTACCACAGCACAGACAAGAGGGCTTGTGACAACAGATGTGTCAACACGAACTGTTGCAAACCAGTTATTAGCGGTAGAACTACGGCCACGCGCACCTCTGCCCGTCTTCCACTCACGCCACAGCATCGACGTGCACGGTTCGACTGGTGCCGTCAGAGGATCACTTTTCAGAGCGAATGGCACGCCTTGGTCTTCAGCGATGAAAGCAGATTGTACCTGCACGCAAGTGATGATCATTTGCGTGTACGACGTAGATCTGGTGAGCGATGTCTCGTAGAGTGCATTCGTCCAAGACACACTTGTCTCACCGCACGCCTTATGGTCATGGGAGCGATAATGTGCACAATCTTTCATTCCTGGAGGGGACACTAAGCAGCACTCGGTACGTGCAAAATGTTATTAACCCCGTTCTTTAGCTGTTCTTGCAACAGGAAGGGTATGTGTTGTTCCCACACGATAATGTTCGCCCATACACTGCCCGTGAAACTGAACATGCTCTGAAAGAAGTGTAGCAACTTTCCTGGCCAGCACGGTCGCCAGACTTGGCTTCAATATCGAGCGCATGTGGGATATGATAGGGCAAAAAGTGTCTCGTGCAATTCGCCAGACACCAACTCTTACAGTACTATGTGAACAGATCGAGCAGGAGTGACATAACGTATCGCAGGAAAGTATTCGTCAACTGTACGATCCACTGGAAACCAGAGGTAGCGCCTGCATTGCTGCCGTTGGAGGCTACACCACTCATTAATATCGGTGTTTCAGCATGGGTCGATACGTAACACCACAGAACCGCTTGTGCTATTGATCGGTAAATGTAAATCTTATGTGTACTTCATATACACTGTTGCAATAATAAATCTTGAGTGAATTAGAAACACCTCAAAGGGCGTACTTTTTTTCTGGCAGTGTACTCTGATGAGCCAATACGCTACGACCTCTTTTTTAAAAGCGTCTTGTTCTACCTTTCAAAGACAGTACGACAGACTCTGTGCTTGACATGTATTCTAAAAGTCCTTGACAGAATTCCAGAAGTATTCGCACCAGATGCTTGCGCACAGATCAAGCAATTACGGGATGGTGTTTCACGGCAGGCCGCCTGAAATGTGTTCCAGTGGGCACAGGTCTGGCGTATTTGCTAGCCGAGACATCAATGTGAGTTCTCTATAATTCCCCTCAAACCACTTTAGCACTATTCTGGCCTTGCAACACGGACTGTTATCCTGCTGGAAGATGCCACCACTGTAGGGGAAGACTTTAAGCATGAAGCGATGCAGGCAGTCCGCAATAATGCTCACGTAGTTCAGTGCTGTCATGATGCCTTTGATTACCACCACAGATCCCAAGGAAGCCCAATTCAGTGTACTCCACAGCATAATTCTGCCCTCATCGACCTACATCTGTGACACGGTGCATGTTTGGTGCAGTCATTCGCCTGGATGACGGCGTGTAAGGACCCAACTATCGACCTGGTGTAAGAAGAAATGCGATACATTCGACAGGCGACACGTTTCTATTGATCTACGGTGAACACTAAGTCTAACTGACGATGTTCTACTCTGTCGGCCTCAGATCGCCGCCAATCCTGGATTTCGCGGAAGGAGGGAGCGTTTTGTGATAAAACGTGGTTGTCCAGTACCATATGGCCTACTCGTTATTTCACCATCCTTCAACCACTTTTCATAGATGCAAACGACAGCAGTACGCCAACAAGCGACCAGTTTCGCCGTTTCAGAGATTCTCTTCTACAGCCGCAGTGCCATGACAATCAGAACCGCTTATATCAATGGAATTCTGCATTTGCGACCCATATCTTTGCTATAAACACTGCCCATTCGTCCCTTCTCCGCTTCCCTTCTTTCCTTACTGCGTGGCGTTCCAGTAACACCAGGAGGAGGCATTCAACCTCGCAGTGGACAGTGATCATAACGTTTTGGCTCATCATTGTATATGAAGGTTCAGTTCCATTACTTCACGGAGTCGTTTCAACAACCGCTAAATGATTCCGGCCGCAACTGGTGGGGCCATGTAGATATAATGAGGGGAGATGGCGCCACAGATTTACGCTGTACGTTGCTTTCTCTTCAAGAGGTGCCGCCACGTAAGACTTCCCAAAATATTAGCAGGTTACTATTTGCGATGCTTCTCGTTCTTAATTTCTGTCATGTGCACGCAACAGTTGTCTATACAGAAACTTTTACAGGGCTTTCGTAAATACTACAACGTCAGAAATGCATTTTCAGATGATTTTGTGGTCTTAAATGCTTATTTGATCCAGTAATACGACGAATTTCGTCTAGTTAAATTAAATTTTAAAGCGTTTCGGATAACGAATAAGAGAGACGGATATGTTGTGACGAGGCTAATTTCACAATCTGGCATTTTACTTAACACAGACTGACGAAATTAATGTTCAGTCTATGATCTCTTCCCGAAAATGCTGATAATTTACTTTACTGAGTTTCGTCGATTTGGAGTTTTTACTTCTGACAGTTTCCAAATATAGAGCTTTTTGAATTGGGATGATAGGAAATGTAATGTCAAATGGCAGAAATAAAACCACTGCAGTAAAAATAAACAATGCAACTAAAATTCATTTGTATGTGTAATAGAAAGCCGGCCATATTGGCCGTGCGGTTCTAGGCGCTTCAGTATGGAACCGTGTGACCGCTACGGTCGCAGGTTCGAATCCTGCCTCGGGCATGGATGTGTGTAATGTCCTTAGGTTAGTTAGGTTTAAGTAGTTCTAAGTTCTAGGGGACTGATGACCTCAGATGTTAAGTCCCATAGTGCTCAGAGCAATTTGAACCATTTTGTAATAGAAAATATCGCTTGATTGTGTCCAGTTACGAATGGAAAGCTCTCTCTTTATGATTTATACTACACACATCAAAAAAAGTTTTGCATCACCCCAATTCCCAGAACTCCTGGAGACAGACGTTGACTGTGGATATTATATCACAGACACAGTCCCTTTGACTGTTCAGCGATGTCACTAAACTCGCCCAAAGATGTAAACAACCATACACGTGCAGCGCCTATTAGAGGAAGGGAGTCAGCCATCCGATCAGTTCAAGTCATTCCACCAGGAAGGAGGTACACGGCTCGTGTTGTCTGCAGTTCAACCATGCCTAGACGGTCAATACCGCGGTTAATCACGTCCGCATTGTTACTTTGTGCCAGGAAGGGCTCTCAACAAGGCAAACGCCCACTGCAATTTTAACTGACGGTGTCGTTGGGTCAACACAGGAATACATAGGGGTCGCGTGATGTGGAGCTCCATGTTCAACAATGACATTAGAACGGTGTGCTCCGAAACTCTTATGCCTGTACCAGCATTGTATTCTGTCGTCAGATATGCCAGAGATCGCAGCCTATCCTGGATTACACGGGAGGGGGAAGTGTGATCCTCCGACCTCCACGTTTTGTGATGAGATGTGGTTGTCCAGTACCATATGGCCTACTCTTTACTTCACCATCCTTCACCAGTACCCCGCCATAGGTGCCCACGGCAGTAGTACGTCAACACCTGACCAGCATCGCCGTTTCTGAGTTTCTCGTTTCCAGCCGTAGGGCGATAACAACGTGCTCTTTGTCAAAACCGCCTATATGAGTGTATTTCCGCATTTGCGGACTGTATCTTCGCTTTAATGACTGTCCATTCGTCTCTCTTGCGCTTACATTGTTTCTCTACTGCCCCACGTGTCCACAACACCATCAGGAGGCATTCAGCTTTGCGGTGGGTACTGGTCAAAATGTTTCGGCTCATCAGTGTATGTATACATTCTGGTTATATGTCACTGCTCTCTGGAGTTGCAACAGCTGCATACTTTCCTGCTTTCCCCCCCAGATACCGCCTTCCCTCTAACTGGCCAGCTCGTAGGTCCCTTCGTTGACACCAGATGTCCCTCCAAACGCCAATTAAATATGGAACAGATAATACATATATTACACACTGATCATTACTGTTGTAAATTATGTACACAAATCTTCCTCATTAATCATTTTATAGATCAGCGAAAACTATATCAAAATACTTAAAGCGATTCCTGATATTCTCATCACATACGGACAGAAAAACGCAACGGGCTACTTTAAATTAACTGTGTAGGATAGGAACGTATAACCATTCTTACGTCATTGTTCAGCTATTAGCATTAGCAGAGTAGCTAACGAGAGATAATCAAACTTAATTCAGTCCGAACAGGAGTTGGGAGGCCCAATGGTACCGACCGACCGCCGTGTCATGCTCAGACGATAGGCGACACTGGATGCGGATATTGAGGGGGCATGTGCTCAGCAAACGGCTCTCCGGACGTTGTCAGTTTTGGTTAGCGGAGCTACTACTGCTGTCAAGTAGCGCCCGAATTGTTGTCACAAGGGCTGAGTGCACCCCGCTTGCAAACACCACTCGCAGGCCAGCCAAGCCTGATAGGGCTTAACTTTGGTGGCCTGACGGAAAGCGATGTTACCATTGCGGCAAGGCCGTCGGGAACTGGAAATAACGCGGTGCGCAATCCTACCTGGTATGCAGACTCACCCCGCTCCACTCCACTCTACTCACAGGAATTTAGTAATGTGAACACTAACTGTGTCGTACATCGTTCTGCATTACATCAGGACTGATGTAATAAAAGCTCTGAACGCTGTTGAGGATTCATCGCAGTGTTCTTCGAAATTTTCACGCGCGCCTGCCGCGTTATATGGCTCGATAGTTTCATCAGGCAAGAAGGCTTCACCACCAGGGAATTACATAAGCATAAGCGTGCCAGAGTTGGTGCTATTTGCAGTATATCGACATACGGTTCAGCCGTTGGGCAAGTGCAGCAATGCACTTATCCACCGCACGGAAGACAGCACGTAGTTTCTAAACTTACTGACCTGATTTATCAAACCACAACCGACGCATTCTGTTGGTTCCCACTCCGAGCTTGATGCTTAAGTTCGTAACGTTTCTATTCGTTGCCACAACATTTCGTTGCTAGGTCATCACTAACTGTTTGCCATTTGCTGTTTCGCGTCAATTTTGCAGGTATGAAGAACGCTTGTGCCATTAGTGAACTAAAGGGTGAAGAGTGTCTAGCCCAGTTGAATAGGCAACGAGGGAGGCTAGAATCGTTTGTTCCGTCTATGGAGAGAATGTCATTAGAGAGAGCACGACAAGATAATAAGGTCCACTTTGACCTAAGCGATTTGCCACAATGAGAAAGGCTGTAATGTCAATATGCTGAAGACTTCAACTCACGGTAACCCAAATATGTCATCCCCATATTCACTCGATGCTACGTCACATTTGCGACTGCGACTTGCATCCCTTTTTAAGCTAAATTATTGCTTTCGTGCAAGCTTGGAAGTGTGTAACTGAATACACTTTAGATTTATCAGTCTTTCGCCCGTCTGTCTATTAGTCTAAGAACGATAATACATATGTGAAAAGTAGTTACATTACAGTGTATAGTTTACAAAGTTCACTGCAGAATATAGTCTGCACGCAATTATCAGATTATAGTTGGAATGTTACTGAATGAGTGTTATGCGACGACCAGGCGTTAGGTTTGCACTGGAACTACTTACTAATCGAACGCTCGCAAATTCGCCGTAAATAAATAACTGGGTTCGGCTGTCGGTAGTTGCAACGATCAAATATTTTGCTACTTTATTATTAATTTGTTCATTGCAAAGCTGCCTCATAGTACATCGCGAAGGTAACTTAACTTTGTTTATTCCGCTTCATTGCCGAAATTTATAAGGCTTGCATCTTTAACATTCCATATACATTGTTTAAAATCCTGCCGTGAGCGTACTGCACAGTTTGACTGAAGATCACAAACATCCCCGGGTGATCGTCTGTCCTTTATACTTTCTCATCATTTCTGGACAACACTGTTACTGCTAGTAGAAAATGATACCGTTGTGTGAATATAATTGTTACGGCGTAAAGTCGAGCGCCGGCACCCCAGTCGGAAACGATAGAGAAAGCCGGCCGCAGTGGCCGAGCGGTTCTAGGCGCTTCAGTCCGGAACCGCGCGACCGTTACGGCCGCAGGTTCGAATCCTGCCTCGGGCATGGATGTGTGTGATGTCCTTAGGTTAGTTAGGTTTAAGTAGTTCTAAGTTCTAGGGGACTGATGACCTCATCAGTTAAGTCCCATAGTGCTCAGAGCAATTTTAACGATAGAGAAGAGATGGCTGTGAGAATACGTCAGCCAGGCTGACCGGCCCCTCTCCAGGACGACTACGCGACAGCAGCGGCCCCTATGTAAAGAGGACATAAGCGCCTGGTGACGCCCCAGTTCAATAGCAGCTTCAAGACTAGTTACTTCGTTTGTACTCTCTATGTAGCACAAACTTGTAATTGTTTATATTGAAGAAGATTGCTTATTTCGTATGTAGTCCTTTGCTTGCGACACATATGTGCAATTGCAAATTTAGGTATTGTATCTTATCATTTTGTAATAAAACTCATTAATACGATTTGTTTGAATGTTTGTCTAGCGAACCTAGTAAGCAGGCTTCCTAGACACCACAATAATAAATAAAAGAGAGAGCAAAAAGTGTAGCTGAAGCACACAAAACGCAACAGATCAAACAAATGGTTTTGTCCGCTCACAGAATATAACGATATACAAAGGCTGCCATTAATATTTTGTCACTTCTTCTAGAAATATGTTTTTTTCACTCATGCATTTAATAAACAAGTGAACTTTCCACAAGTGAAAAACCAATCCTCTTAATAAATGTAAAATACACACTGTGCAACAGAATTAAAGGATCACTTTTTCGAAACCGCGTAATTGCCTGCCGTTGGGACGCAAAACTTTGAAATTTGGCTGAAAAGTGCCTGAAGTCACTCTCGGTAGTAGTGTCCTACTCTGTAGGAATCAGCATGGGTTTCGAAAAAGACGGTCATGTGAAACCCAGCTCGCGCTATTCGTCCACGAGACTCAGAGGGCCATAGACACGGGTTCACCGGTAGATGCTGTGTTTCTTGACTTCCGCAATGCGTTCGATACAGTTCCCCACAGTCGTTTAATTAACAAAGTAAGAGCATATGGACTATCAGACCAATTGTGTGATTGGATTGAGGAGTTCCTAGATAACAGGACGCAGCATGTCATTCTCAATGGAGAGAAGTCTTCCGAAGTAAGAGTGATTTCAGGAGTGCCGCAGGGGAGTGTCATAGGACCGTTGCTATTCACAATATACATAAATGACCTTGTGGATGACATCGGAAGTTCACTGAGGCTTTTTGCAGATGATGCTGTGGTGTATCGAGAGGTTGTAACAATGGAAAATTGTACTGAAATGCAGGAGGATCTGCAGCGAATTGACGCATGGTGCAGGGAATGACAATTGAATCTCAATGTAGACAAGTGTAATGTGCTGCGAATACACAGAAAGATAGATCCTTTATCATTTAGCTACAAAATAGCAGGTCAGCAACTGGAAGCAGTTAATACCATAAATTATCTGGGAGTACGCATTAGGAATGATTTAAAATGGAATGATCATATAATGTTGATCGTCGGTAAAGCAGATGCCAGACTGAGATTCATTAGAAGAATCCTAAGGAAATGCAATCCGAAAACAAAGGAAGTAGGTTACAGTACGCTTGTTCGCCCACTGCTTGAATACTGCTCAGCAGTGTGGGATCCGTACCAGATAGGGTTGATAGAAGATATAGAGAAGATCCAACGGAGAGCAGCGCGCTTCGTTACAGGATCATTTAGTAATCGCGAAAGCGTTACGGAGATGATAGATAAACTCCAGTGGAAGACTCTGCAGGAGAGACGCTCAGTAGCTCGGTACGGGCTTTTGTCAAAGTTTCGAGAACATACCTTCACCGAAGAGTCAAGCAGTATATTGCTCCCTCCTACGTATATCTCGCGAAGAGACCATGAAGATAAAATCAGAGAGATTAGAGCCCACACAGAGGCATACCGACAATCCTTCTTTCCACGAACAATACGAGACTGGAATAGAAGGGAGAACCGATAGAGGTACTCAAGGCACCCTCCGCCACACACCGTCAGGTGGCTTGCGGAGTATGGATGTAGATGTAGATGTAGATGTCACCCTCGGGCTCCGTGACGCTTCAAACAGTAAGATGTCGACACAGGCGAAAAAAGGCCAAATCTCAAAAGTTAAAGTGACGTGTATCGTCGGCTAATGATGTGACACTGGCACCAAATTGCGCCACAATACTGCCCAACGCCAACGCGGCTATGTCACGCAATGGGAAGGTCGTGACAGCCCCTCTCATCCACACTTCGCCCCTTCTTTTGACGCCTCTGCGATGGAAGACGGAACAGCGCTGACCTGCGTCGAAATTACTCGTTTTCTTACATGTGGCCGAGGAAAACACTTCAGACACACCGTCGCTCATAATCGACTTGAAAGGCCTCAAGTGGTGGCATAAATGACGTCAACAAAATCTCTCCTTGGCGCGTGGACCCCCATAATCTTCGCGGTCGAAAACAACGGCTCGCAGATGAGCAACACGATGGCGTTCTTGACAACTTTCGGCAGTGCTGACGCTTCCGGACGATTCAGCTATTCCCTACGGATGTTGTTGGACTGCACCTCATTGAATACTATCTCATCCGTTTGCAGTGAAGCACGACCGCAATTCTTGCGCTCGTGAACGGCTGTAACCACTAGGAACCGTGATTCCGAAGCTGTGTGTCGTGTTTCTGTGCCCCATCGCAGAGGCGTCGAATGAGGGTGTCACATGTGGTAAAGGAAAGGGGGGGGGGGTACGACCTTCCCATCGTGTAACACGTCCATGGTGGTGTTCGCTAGAACTGTGATGAAATTTGGTGCCAGTGTGACATCTTTAAGCCATATCACATGTCACATGAATTTCTGAAGTCTAGAGTTTTTTTCCATGTGTCGACACTTTGCTGTCTGAAGCGTCACGGAGCCCAAGGGTGTAGTCGCAGGGCGCCTCTCCTTTTCACCATAACAGAGAATCGTTGAAGTCACCTTTGAGTCAAATTTTAAACTTCTGTGGCGCAATGGGAAGCAATTACGTGTTTTTGAAAAAGTGATCCTCATCTTGTTGTATTTGAGTAATAACACAGTAAGACAATACATTCTTAAGTAATATTCGGCACAGCACAACTGTTCTTCAATAGAGAAATAATATTGGAGCTCAATACAACGTCCGCTATCTTTTTGGCTTTATTAACCGCTTCCAAATGTTCAAAGGATCCTTTTACTTCTATTTCCAGTCAGACATCGGTCCTTCGAGTTTGTCAATTTTATTAATGTTCTTCCTGGATATGTGAGAAAGAATGTATATGAAATATATGAGAGAAACAAATTGTCTAAAGGTTCACATGTGCTGCTAAACCACACACTGGCAGTTTATCGGTTTTATTAATGTTCACCCTGTGTATAATTTCAAACAAAAATTGTGGACATAGGAATGGTCTGTTTAGTTTTATTTCTTGCCATCGGCTTTCCAGAAAAGAGGGTAGTTGTATTGATGGTTTTTCGGCTTTTGATTAGGATACTACAACGAAATCCGAGTAGTCTGAAACTTCATAATCCCACTCATTCGCCGATTAAAACTGCGTGAAATACTGTCATTGAAGCTGTTATACTCACAGACCCTGAAGGTGGAGAGGTCTCTCTCATTTCCTGTTTACCAGTGATACCAACCTATCTATCTATTCATTAAAAGCGACTTCGCCATCAAGGTTTCGTTTGCAATAACAATAAATAAGGCTCAAGGTCAGAGAGAGGGTAAGGGGACACGACAGAGGATGGGCAGAGCGAAGGGAGCGGTAGAAGTAGTTGCAATTCCTGTAGATGTTCATCAGTTTCGAAGTATTGAAGGTTTCATTAGTAAATTATAAACACGAATTTTCGTCGCGAATCAACCTGTCTATCGGTGAATACCATACAAAGCCCATCGGAGTTTCTTACAATAGCCTTCATCTGCAGCTGTTAAGAAACATCTCTCTATGAAATCTGAATCCTACATAGAAAGAACAGCTACACTGTAGTATGAAAAGTCGCTGAACACTTTCATTCTAATACAATACTAACACTTGGAGGTTTGTAGCGCCCTACCTCTAGAACTCCTTAAGAAACTTCTGGACAGGTCTGGAGAACGTTGCTGAGCACGCACTGCCGCCTGTAGTGACCACAGACCATATTAAGAAGCACTTCCGCCTTTTGCGATGTCCAGCAGAACATCATGAAATCGCGGTGACATCAGCGTAATTACCATCAAATATCATTCCTGTTCTTCTCATTGTGTGTTTCTTTCGGTTACCTTTTGTACTACACCGTAAAAGTTCCATGGAGACATGTTACATTAGTGCGACACATCATAAGGAAGTTTTGCAACCCATTGTGTTATCGTGGTGTACTCGAATCCAATTAGTTCCCATTTTTCCGTCAGCTTCTTTTTCAGATATTCTTCCGGGTTGATTGTCGTTCTCTACAATCTTCTATAAAGTAAATCTCATAAATTTCTCGTGGAGTTAACATCTAGCAGCTCAAGTGGCATCTGTGTAAGTTTGAGCACTTTCTGTTACAAAGTATGACGTGTGCTTCAGGTCATTATCTTCTAAAACATTTGATGTGCGTATGATACCCAAATTTTCTGCTCACCTGTGCCAATTTTGGTTGAGGATATTGAGATAGTGCAGCTTGTTGTCATTGAAATTAGTCTATCCCACAACAGATGAAGAAATATAGCTCTGAGGCAAACCTCCCTCCCTCCCTCCCTCCCTCACTTACTCACTCACTCACTCACTCACTCACTCCCGCCCTCCCTCTCCGCCCCCATTCATCTCCGCCCCCCCTCAGCGACGCGTTTTACAGTAAGTTGCAATTGTACATCATGTACCGTGTACCTGTAGCTCGTCACTTGACTTTCGCCACACCACAATTCTTCCATATCTTGAAAAGATATCGAATTCTCTGTCACTGGTAGATATACCATAATCCCATCAGGTATCGCTTCTTCCGTTGTACCTTTCTCCTCTAATAGCCCTTTGGGCAGATACCTCCATTATTTGCATGTGATGTACTGCAGTTTAATGTGCGCTTAATCAAAAATTTTGCTTAATTATCCCTATGATTAATCGCCTTTCTCTTACATTTAGCCTCTTTGGGTGCCCTTCTTGAAGGACAGATTCTATGTAATGCTCCTCCTCAACATCTGGGTATGTCTGCCTCTGTAGATGATATGTAATTGCGGCTGACCACCATGCGGAGGAACTGGGTTCGATGCCTGATACTGCCAGAGTTTTGCTTGGTGGAGGGCCTGGAATGTGGTGCACTCAACCTTCACCGAGTAGCAACGGCTCCAGGTCACGAACTAACAACGGCTGGGAGAACAGTATGGTACCCTCACGCCCTCCTACACTGCATTAGTAACGCCACTGTCGGAGGATGACACGGCGGTCGGTCGCTACCGACGCCCTCTCCCCCTCCCCGCCCCAGGTCTTACTGACGGAATTTACGTTTACTTCTGGGTCTATTCACCAAGCTAACAATATCTGCGTCACTGGATTCCTTCAGAGTGTGAAAAATGACTAGTTATCACTGTTCGAACTTCGTTTTAAATCTCTTGCGACCCGCTGTGACCTTGTAGTCCATGCAGTGGGTTTGAAAAATAACAAATGAGCGGTCAGGAGGAGACAAGCCGTACCATACTGCACACAGCACGTATTCATACAAAGGAAGTCATGTCACGCTCTTCAGTAACCGAGCATTCATTTCTTTACTACTCGTATTCTCCAAAATTTTATTAATTTCCACAGAACGCTTATTGAATTTCACAGTGATTCAGCTAAACTCTGTTATTTAACAGCTACCTCTCAACTGATCTGGAATATTTTCGTATTCGTTTGACAGGTAATCGTTCAGCTGATGTCGAAAATTATAAAAAAATACACAACACCTGGCCAAATATTAAAGATAGCCTTTCTGCATGTGAGTAGGTATTGTAGTAACAGCTGCAACAATGTAGAAGAATTGCCGCAACGACTGAATAAATATTAGCAAGAAGAGTGCGTCAAGCCCTAATGCCAGGCGGATGCACATCCGAACGCCGATGACATGCTACAAGCAATTTTGCGATGAGATGATAACACAGCCCCCACATTCTCCTGAAACACGCGCTGTTTTTCTATTTCGTTTCCTAAAGTGTTTTCCCAGTTTGCTTTGACTGACTACGTGTTGAGTACGTCATTGATCCCTTACCCTCATTCATTAAAGGCGTTTTAAGACAACTTCAGTGTTTTGTATTTCAGCTAGCTAAAGTCGACTGAGATTTCTCAGAAATCTCTTCATTACTGAGGCTTTCAGATGGGAAGCCATGTAAGTCATGAAAGTTATATTTTGTAGGACAAGTGAAGAACATTAATGTCGTATTAAAAAGGAGTATGAGTTGTTTAAATTGGCTTGGAAACACAAAACTCGTGTGGAACAAACTCATGTGCAACAAATCTTTTTCTAGTGTAATAGTTTTTTTTCAATTGGTTACTATCTATATTACTAAATGGCTGCAAAAGTCGCACGATCCCAGTTACAAGGTGTCTATCTAACGGCTTTCAATGACAGAAAAAATTTGGTTTTCAGTGTTTCATGTGGTTATTAGCAAAATTCAAAAGTATAAAATGATGTTATAGTCTAGGGTTTAACACAACAAGTGAAGTATTAAAGTTAGAATAAATATATATTCTTTTTTGAGGCAACGTATCTCACGGCGCGCAACTTATCCAGACGATATTCATACAGTACTTGAGAGTTAGAGCACTGAGCGACTTCCAGCCAAACCAACTTTATTAATAGTTTCAAGCAACTTTTCTTGCTGGCACTTCCCACAAAATAAAGAAAGGGAAAATGTTTATTGCATACTACTTTTTCGCTGGTCATGCAGTAGAACTTCAGCATCTGGCATGACTATTTAATTTATTACTTCTTCACTACCAACTCTATTCGCCTACATGTTTAACGTCAAATATTGTAATGTAATCAGACATCTGAAGCAGTGATAAACATGTGAGTTTGATCCTTAAAACAACGTGGTTGGTGTTACAGGTGAAACATATTGGAAAGGGACAACGTTAGCACGTCAGTTGCCGCATGCCAGTGCAGGGTGTGCAAACGATAGTTGACGACATTAGATATATACTACTACCGTATTCAAGTGTTGTCTAGTCCCACACTTATTTTGTGTTTGGTTGCCATCAGGTCACAAGTAGCGCTAGTATCTGAAGAGGGATGGTGACATTAAAGCTTCTTGAAGTATTTTCCGAAAACATGGTGACCTAACGGCTGGTCAATTGCTGGCTGAAGAGCGCGACACATTTTGTAGATGTTTAAATCTACGCTTAACAATACACCCGTTAACTCCTGTCGTGAGTAATGACTTTATTTCTGGAAAGATTAAATCAGCATCTTGTTCTGTGTTACTCACTTCGTGGCGATGAGACCAGTGATTTCATTCCTCCAAGATTCTGATAGATAAAATCCGCTGTCTTCTTCTTTTTTTGTCAAGGTCTTAACACAATTCCTAGGGAGACAAAAATAGTTTTAAACGACTGAGTGCATATTAGAAAGTTATGACAAGGCGTTATTTAAGTACAATGAACAGATACTTGTTGTCTAAAGGGCTGAAATTAGGGATCACCACAACGCGACCGTGTCTTTTTTATTGCCACATAGTCTCTCACTCAGAAATGAAAATATCCTTCATTCACCGTTATTCGTTTCCAAACTCACTATACTTTTTTTCCATTCAATTCTTTTACATCTGAGAAAATTGTAGCGACGCTTGCGGGTGACCCAAAAGAATAAACTGTCAGCCAAGAAAACACGCACAAGGGGGTGGGGGAGGGGGAGGGACGAAATAAAGCCTCATTGGTAGAGAGGACACGTGGTGTTATTTTAGTGGTTACAAAATCCTGTCAGATTCACAAAGAATTTAATCGTATTATTCCACTTATTAGTAGAAAGTCACCCCCCCCCCCCCCCCCTGGCGTGGATACATGAACCTGTTCGGTTGGATAGAGTGTAACGTCTTCTGAGGCAAGCTGCCCCACAGCTGTTGTAACTGGATCCAGATATCCTGAATACTTTAACTGCGACGGAGTTGAGGTCCGAGCTGGTCTCTCACGTGTTCCGTTGAGGACAGATCTGGGGATCTTGTTGCCCACGGGAGAACTTCAGTATCACGCAGAGTGTCCATACGGACACGTTTCATTTGTGGACGAGCATCGTCCTGCTGAAGAATGATACCACTATACTGTTGCGCGAAAGCTAACACATGCGGACCCAGGATGTACGTGGTGTGCTGTTGACCCTTCAGAGTTCCCCCACTCACTACCAGCCATGAAATCATACCCGACGGCTCTCCCCACCAAGATACCTCCATTAAGACCTCTGTGTCTCTACAAAACATTGGAAAAATCGGACTTCTCCCTAGGTCATAGCCAAACCATGACGATGGTCATTCCGGGTAGTACAAAACAGCGGTTCCTCGGTGAACACAGTGCGACGCCGTTCATGAGCAGTCCATGTTTCATAGTCATGGCACCATTCAAAATGCAGCCATCTATATTGTGGCATTAACGGTAGCCTGCGCGTGGGATGGTAAAGCCCTTGTCCAGCTAATGCCAGTCTCCGACCAATGGTGCGGGATGATACAGAACGTTGCACGGAGCTAGTTACTTGTTCTCGGATGGCAGGCGCAAATAAAGGCGTCACGGCACAATATGGCGATCCTCCCTTGTGATGGTCGGACGTGCTCGGCCGAAACCTTAACGAGGAGTATACCTTTCCTAACGTTCCCATAAAGTCCTGCAGCGGATCACGTGTACATCCGAATGCCACACAAATCTGGATATTGCACAATTCAACCAGATGTGAAAATGGAGACCATAATGAGGCACCTTTCAGACTCTTTCAAGTGTTGATAACGTTGTGTCGCGGGAGTACACGGTATCTCCGTCTCCTTCACAGCTCGCATTCGGGAGGACGACGGTTCAATCCCGTGATTTCCCTAAATCGTTTCAGGCAAATGCCGGGATGGTTCCTTTGAAAGGGCACGGCCGATTTCCTTCCCAGTCCTTCCCTAACCCGAGCTTGCGCTCCGTCTCTAATGACCTCGCTGTCGACGGGACGTTAAACACTAACCACCACCATCCTTCACTGTGGTCATTCAACAACTCACTCTGTTTATGTCCCTTATACAGAGCATTTCAGGAGTGATGGTCAATAATTCACACATGGAAATAATTCATACATGGAAAGTACAGGCCAAATGTAGCTAAAAAGCTTCAATAAACATGGGTCCACAAATCAACCGTTGTCGAGATACATTTGCTGTTGCCGTTCATCAGTGTCCATGGACACATGGCATCTCTAAACGTTAAAGTAGGTGTTCGGAATGTTGTCCATGCGTCTTAATGTAACGCTGAACTCGTCTCTGAAATGAGTAGGGAATCGTCCCTCTCAGTCAGTCCTGGGGAATTCCGTAAACGCTGGAAGGCTGCTTCAATCCACAAGCGTAATTCCTCAAAAGAGTTAACCTCGGTAGCGTAGACCAGGCTTTTGACATGACGCCACACGTAGAAATTCATAGGATTTAAATCCGGAGACCTTGAAGATCGTGGCAAAGGCCATCCTCTACCAGTCTAATGCCGACCATACCGAGTTAGAAGCCGGCGCACTCGTAAATGAAAATGTAGTGGAGCACCGTCAAGCAAGAACCACACGTTCAGGCGTTGGTACAGTGAGACATCATCATGTACATGTAGAAGTACAGTTCGCAGAAACGGCGTGTACTGCTGTCCGGGTAGTCTCTGTGGTTGGCAATGTGGGGTCCAATTATGCAGTCACGGAGCAGTCATGCCCAGACGTTCAATGAACAACGCTGCTGATATCGCGATATATGTTTTGCATTATGATTATCATCGACCCAGATGTGACAGTTATGGTAGCTGAAAATACCATCACGGCTAAATTCAGCCCCATGCTTACAAACAGGGGTTCAGGGTACACTGTTGTGGAACGCATTGGCAGAAATTCTCTCCGGGATGGAAGTCTGCATTGCTGATGGCTTGCACTCGCTAGAGATGATATGGATAGAGTTCTTGCCTGTGTAAAATTCGCCACTCACTGCCATGACTCAGGACACACTCTTGGGTAACGATCCTCCTTGTTGAAATACTCGGACGTTCGTGCACAATGCGTAATACCCTTTCCCCACCATCGGATGTTATGGGTCAACCTTCTCGTACAGGGTGTGCGAAACTCCCGGCTCTCTTAGGCTCTGGTGTAACCGTCTAAATGCACGCTTGTAGGGCAGCCTGCGGAGAGGAAAAACTTCTTCACACAATCAAACAGCCTCATTGGCACTGCCATTCGCTTTGCCGTACGTGAAGTGGAAGTCAGCGTACTCTTCATTGGTGTAACCTCTGTCGATGGTGTCTTGTGAGGCCGATACGGCACAGTGCACGGAGGGGGAAAGGGAAGTAGTTGCACATGCGTAAACAAACAGATAATCGACCCCAAACCCTGATATACCAAAGTAAATAGGCGTTTACAGTTCGTTCCCAACTCGACTTAATGCGATACCTCAGCGTGGTAGGAACGCTAAATACAACAAGAGTAATGCACTCTTACGGCTGTTCTATCTCTCACAGAGAATTGCAACTCTAATTATGTGCATACCCGTTGAGGGTGTGTATGAGTACGAAGTCACACTGTCATCCAACGATGTCGTCTTAGTCTTTTACTCTCTTTGACAGATAGCGTATATTTAAAAAAAGAAATTGTCTAGAGGACATAGTCTCAAGAATTTGGTTATCCTAAGCGACAATACGAAGTGTATCTTTTAGTTTTATGGAAATAATTTTAGTTGACACTTATCCAGCCAATACAATTACTTAGATAGCAACACCGGGAAATGGAAACTCTGTTGGTAGCGTTACAGCACCGACAAGTATGAAGGTCAGCTGGCTAGAAGGTCGTTCTATGGCGTAGACTTAGTGGTCTCCGTTCAGAAGCTCCCATGCTTCTCGGTAACGCTATCTTTGGAGAGCTGAAGAAACTAAATTATTGAATCTTTCTGGTTTCAACAAGCCACTGCCATTTGTCACTACTATATTTCCCACTACAGAACTGATTTTCAGTTTAGTAAAATTTCTTGGAAATCGATCTCATGCTTCACGTACACTTGACACTCTACGCTCTGGAGAAAAGATAGACACTACTACAGTTGAAGAAACAAGAGGATAAAAATCTAGAACTAGCCCCAACATCCTTCACGAAAATTAATAGAATTATAAAGTTCTAAAAAACGAAAACTCACGGTGTGTTTGTGGAATTTCAAACAGAATTCTGAAAGGTTGTTTCAACTAAGTAAGCCGGCCGGTGTGGCCAAGCGGTTAAAGGCGCTTCAGTCTGGAACCGCGCAACCGCTACGGTCGCAGGTTCGAATCCTGCCTCGGGCATGGATGTGTGTGATGTCCTTAGGTTAGTTAGGTTTAAGTAGATCTAAGTTCTAGGGGACTGATGACCTCAGATGTTAAGGGGAGCCGGAGGTGGTCAAATCCAAAAAATTACGATTTTTTTTTTGCCACCGAAAATTAATTGGAACATTCCTCTTTAATGTAAACTTTGAATTATTGTTCTACTCGCCTTAGAAGTGGAGTTATTACCATTTTCCTCCACGCCTGCAGAGGAAATGGGCGGCCGCTGAATGCATCTAACACCCTCTCGTGACTTCCTGGCGAAATGCTTTGGATTTTCTCGGCCTGTTACGCATACAGCACCTTATGTTACCCATACAGCGAGTGTGCAAGGGTTGGCTACATTGTTTTCTGTGACAAATGAAGCGCTAAGAACGCGGAACATCTTCTCTCTGCTGTTTACCGTTTCGAATTAGTTCAGTGTTGCGCCTGTTGTTGGTAGTATTATACTTCTTGTGTAAAGCGTTGTTCTGGTTACGATGCCACGTTTTAGTAACCGTGTATATAAGAAGAGGAAGAACGCAGGGAAAAGAAAATTAAGACTAATACCAAGTTGCGATACTACAATTACTGAAACAGTGCGTTCTTCTGCTAAGCAACACATGGCCGGCCATAGCCCTGTGACATCTTCTAGCAAGAAGCTGACTGGTGGAAGTGACAGATTTCGTGAATATGTTAGTGACAAAGATTATATTAACGAAGCACTGAATATTGGATTATTATCTTCTGTGCTGAAAGAAAGTGTTCTGTGCAAAATGTGTTCAAGTGTAGGAGTGGGACTAGAGATAACAAAGCACTTTGGTTTAGCTTGTGAGATGAAGATAATCTGTGCATGTTGCAAGTGTCAAGTGGCTTTCTACAATTCACATGCCAGTCTCTTTGGTGAAAATGGACGATCTAGTGTGTTTGATGTGAATGTTCGACTTGTGTATGGTCTTTGGTCCATTGGAAAAGGGTCTGCTGCTGGTAAACTGTTTTGTGGTATTAAGAACTTGCCATCGCCTCCAAGCAAATTTGGGTACTACTGTGAACTGGTTGGATCCTCTGTTGAAGATATGGCTTTGAAAACCATGAAGGAAGTAGTGGAGGAATCTGTAGAAATGAACGGTGGTCCTAGGGATTTGGTAGTGGCATTAGATGGTTCCTGGCAAAAGAGGGGTCATAAATCCCTGAATGGGGTTGTAACTGCTACTTGTGGTGATAGTGCAAAAGTGATAGATGTTGCAATATTATCAAAACATTGTAGATGCAAAAATAAAATCAAAGGAGAGCACAGTGGAACCTGTGAGGCAAGTTTTAGTGGATCAAGTGGAGCAATGGAAGTGGATGGAGTGAAACAAAATTTTGAACGTTCAGTTCCCAGATACAACGTTAGGTACAAATACTTCCTTCGGGATGGTGACTCCAAAGGTTTCAAGATTATAGAGGAACTGAAACGATATGGAAATGAATTTGTAGTTGAAAAGTTGGAATGCATTGGGCATGTGCAAAAGCGTATGGGTGCACGGCTTCGAAGGCTCAAACAAACTTTGGGTTCAAGTAAGCTCAGTGATGGAAAGACAATAGGAGGGAGAGGCAGGCATACTGATGAGGTGATTGAACGTCTACAGAGATACTATGGGTATGCTATAAGGCAAAATACTAGTCATGTTAGTGACATGCGAAAAGCAGTGTGGGCATTGTTCCTTCATACTGCCTTTTCCAATGAATACCCTCAACACAGCCTGTGCCCAAAAGATTCCTGGTGCAAATATAATGCAAAAAAGGACTATGATCACAAACATGGTTTGCCAGCAGCTGTGATAAATGCAATAAAACCAAATTTTCATGACTTAGCACAGCCAGAATTGTTACACAAATGTCTACACGGAAAGATGCAGAATCCTAATGAGAGCGTAAACAATTTGATTTGGAAAGTGATTCCTAAAAGGGTGTTTGTAAGCATAAAAACACTGCACTTTGGCATTTATGATGCAATAGCAACCTACAACCAAGGGAACAGTGTGAAGTGTGAAGTTCTGAAGGCATTAGGATTTACAGCTGGGGTGAACACTGTACGAGCACTAAGAAATATTGACAGAGAAAGGATAAGAGGAGCAGAAAGAAGAGAACGGCATATGAAGTATGATAGAACAACAGGCCAGAAAAGAAGACAGAAGAGGAAGCTTTTGGAGGATGAAGAAGACGACCCTGATAATCCATCATATAGTGCAGGAATGTATTGAGAAACTTTGATAGTCATTTCCCGTAAATTAGAATTTTTCGAATATAAGGAACATTTTCTCAAAATCCACTCAAGCTAGAGAGATGAAATTTTTATACAGCACTCCTAGTGGTCAAACGTACATTGTAACACAGCCATTTGGCAATATGTTCAGTAGTTTCATTTCAGTTTAATTATAAAGCAATTATTTGTAAAAAAAATTTGGGTCATTAATAAAAAAAATAATTGGAAGGAAACTAGAAAAGATACTCCAAAATCCCTCTGTCATAACTGCAATACTAAACCACTCTATATGTAAAAAAAATTCAAATTTTTCTATTTGGTAGTTTATTCATAAATGTTCCTGAAACTTAGTGATTTTAACATGGGCAGCATAGGCACCTCCGGCTCCGCTTAAGTCCCATAGTACTTAGAGCCATTTGAACCAACTTAGTAAGTATAGTCCTTAGTTGAAATTTTTCCAGAAAGATTAAAATATGCAATTGCTAAACCACTTCATAGGAAAGGTGACAAGACAGACGTAAACAGTTATCATCCAGTTTCCTTGCTGACAACCTTTTCCAAATTATTCAAAAAAATGATGAGTAGTCTCACACTCAAGTGGAAACAATTTACATAGCATGTCACAGTATGGATTCCAGGAGGGTTGCTCGACTGAGTGTGCTATTCATAAATTCATTCATTAACTAGTACAATGCTTAAATACTAAACAAATCGACCTCCTGATGTATTTTCCTATTTCCATTCCATAACGTCTTATGGAATAATTTTCTGGGGTGAATGACCACTTAAAAAGAAAGTATTAATTGCACAAAAGCGAGCAATAAGAATAATATGTTATGTTCATCCACGAACATCATGTAGATACCTTTTGAACGAGCTAGGGATTTGAACTACGCCGTCACAATTCATGTATTCGTTAATGAAATTCGTTGGAGATAATCCATCATCACTTGAGAAGAGTAGTGATGTCCACACCTACAACACTAGAGGGAAAAATGGCCTTTATTTGCCATTATTAAAACTGTCAGTGGCTCAGAAAGGAGCTCAATATGCATCAACAAAAATATTTGATGATTTGTCCAATAACGTAAAATGTCTGACAGGTAGCAAAGGAAGTTTCTCCTGGACAACTCCTTCTATTCCATTGACGAATTTCTATTTAAAAACTGGTAACCAGGAAGAAAATCCTGTTTCTAAGTGTAGTTACATAAGTAGTAACATGTTGATTAATGTTGACACTAATCATGTATACACATCCTCTAAATTGAGTCGTTCGCTATCATTCCGATAAAAGAATCCTTCAAACGATGGATGGAATTTGTAACTAACTGACTAAGTATCAGTGCCTACTGCCTGTACCCAACCGATGAAAGTACAAGAAATGGGAGTTAAATGAACGTCGGAGTATTTGCAGTTACGATTTTCGCGCGCAGGAAATCGTGCAATTACTTATCAGCTCTCGTGTTCAACGACAGTCGTTACTTTCCCCCCTGAGGCTATCAGCAGCATTCCGTGAGTGGCAATACTGCAACAAAGAAACAGGGTCACTACTCACGCGACAGCTGCAGTGGCAGTCCAGTGCTGTCCCGACTAACTGGCGGGCTGCGTGATCCGGCACAGTCGCACCTCCGGAAACATCCGTCCCACGTTGCCCTTATCGTTCGGAGGCCTAGCGTGACTGCAGTCTGAGCAGTGAATACCTGAGAGGGGTCGTACACGCTCAGAGTTCTCACAAACGAGGACAGCGTGGGTCGCACGCCTCAGCTGACGCTTGACTCGGCGACGGGCTGCAGCCACGACTTTGGGAGCAACACCGAGGCACGCGGCGGAATCGCGCATGCAGAATCACAGGGAAAACAGCACCTCACAAGGGAACTGCGCCTACTTGTCCAAATTTCCGTCATCCTAGCTGTAGTACCCGGCCACGCGTGGCCTTTTCCCCTCTGTAGGTCCATTTCTTCACGTCTATCTGTCCATCTCCTCATCCCCCAGTATACCTACCATAAGTCAATAAGCATTATAGACAGCGTGTCCCATTTATCTTGACCACCCTAAATAACTGTTTTCGCAGATGCAAATTAGAAAATGTTTCAAGCAAATGTTGTTTAGCCGTCAGGGGGACATCAAACATGATTGCCTTTGTTTTAGCTATGTTGTTCGTTGTAGATATGAACAGTGGTATGACTTTTTCAAACGGCACCCTGTATTTTTTATTCGGTAATTCATTTCCTCTCCTAAAGACCTATTCAAAAATGTATCACGGTGTACCACACACTGAAACACAACGTTATCAATTACATAACACAACACTGACTTTGAGCCTGGGATCACAAACTCGTCGACTTGCTGGCGTTGTCCGAAATCAAATGGAAACCGACTAAAAACATAACATAAAATTGACTTTGACTCTCTTGTACCATTTTCCAGGAGTAGAACATTCAAACGTGCTCATAGTGGTGACCCTGGACACTCATACACTGGTGCACTCCTGGAATGAAAGAATTATTTACTGCTTCCAGTGTTGCCTGCTGAAGAGAACTACAAGCAAGCAAGAAACATTCCTGCATGTCCTCTGGAGTTGTTGGAGTATCGAAGTAGACAACGTCTTTAATGCATCCCCAAAGAAAAAAGTCTAGAGTATTTAAATCAGGAGACCTAGCAGGCCAAGTAACTGTTCCTCCTCGACCAATTCATCTGGCAGGATACCTTCGGTTCATAACACGATGTGCACGCAAGGCATTATGTGCTGGACATCCATCGTGTTCTGGTTCTTAGCGGCACTTCATCCAGAAGAGGAGGAAGAATTCGTCTGAAGAAGTTGGCATACGCAGTGCCGTTTAGACTACCATTGATGAAATAAGGGCCAATAATTGTAGTACCTAGCATCCCACACCAAACGTTAACTTTCCATTGACGTTGATGCACCTGTCTAAGCCATAGTGGGTTGTCGCTAGACCAAAAATGCATGTTCCTTGTATTTACCTGTTCTTTATCAGTTAACTCTTCCGGGCGAAGTTGCCGTGGTCGATCTGTAGAACTTCTTCTCCCTGACGTTTCGTTCTCAACTACGGAGAACATCTTCCGAGGTGAGTCGACGACTGGCTGCTAGGAGCTGGGCCGCCGCTTATATAGAGATCGTAGGGGGCGCCACCACACGTCACATGGCGTCGATGTGCAGCTATCTCTGGCTATCGTTTGTTCTCTCGATTGCAGGCAATCGATTGTCACGTGATTGATGCAACGTCGACCGCCATATCTTATCTAATTTTAATCCTTCTTCTTTACGATTAAAATTGTATTGATGTTTGTGGATTTCAATTGCCTCTCTATACATACGTGTATAATAGTGCGACGTCCTCGCTAGCACGCTTGTTTCACCAAATTTTATGTCGTGATCTCCATCCTTAAAAACATGTTCCGCTACTGCCGATTTGTCGATATGTCCCAAGCGACAGTTTCTTTTGTGCTCCGTCAACCGTGTATTGATGCTTCTTTTTGTAGTTCCTATGTAAACCCTGCCGCAAGTACACGGAATTTTATATACCCCTGGGGTGGCTAGGGGGTGACGAGCCTCTTTTGTTGATCTTAGGCATTCACTAATTTTCTTAGTAGGTCTGAAAATGGTCTCTACCTGAAACTTGGCTAGTACTTTTCCAATGCGATCCGTGATATTATGGATGAACGGAAGAAATACTTTTCCAGCTGATGGTTGTTGCTGTCTCCTATTTTTAGGCATTTTTCTATTTGGGTGAAGTGCTCGATTAATCTCGTTTTTTGTGTAACCATTTTTCGCAAAGGCCATTCGTAAATGATTTAGTTCTTCTTGTAAGTAGCCTGGTTCACAAATATTATTGGCCCTATCCACTAGTGTTTTTATGACCCCCCTCTTTTGCCTAGGGTGGTGGTTTGAGTTCTTATGGAGGTAGCGATCGGTATGTGTACCTTTCCTGTAGACCTTATGGCCTAAGGTCCCATCCGCCCGTTTGATAACTGATACATCCAAGAAGTTACGTTGTCCATTCTTCTCCTTCTCCATAGTAAATTTAATCTTTGGGTTGATGCTATTTAAGTGTACCAGAAAATCATTCAAGTCTTCTTCCTCATGATTCCATATTACAAAGGTATCATCCACATACCGATACCACTTCGAGGGGCTTTTTTTTGGCCGACTGCAATGCTTGATGTTCAAAATATTTCATGAATAAATTCGCAATTGCGGGACTTAGGGGGCTTCCCATGGCTACCCCATCGATCTGTTCATAAAATTCACCATTGTACTGAAAATAGGTTGAGGATAGACAGTGCTGGAACAAGGCTACTATATCAGTAGGGAACATATTGGCTATATGGGAGAGAGCTTCATCAACTGGAACCATCGTGAACAAGGACACTATATCAAAACTGACAAGTATGTCATTAGGACCGACAGTAATTTCCCTCAATTTCTCAATGAAGTGTAGAGAGTTTTTAATATGACTCTCAGTTTTGCCTATGTGAGGTTGTAACAAAGAGGCAAGGTGTCTGGCTAGTTCTTGGGTAGGAGCTCCAATTGCGCTGACTATTGGTCTCAAAGGAACATCAGGTTTATGTATCTTTGGTAATCCATATAATCTCGGAGGATAAGCCTCCGTTTCACAAAGATACTTTTTAACTTCTGTAGGAATTGAAGACTGTTTTATCAGAAGTTAAAAAGTATCTTTGTGAAACGGAGGCTTATCCTCCGAGATTATATGGATTACCAAAGATACATAAACCTGATGTTCCTTTGAGACCAATAGTCAGCGCAATTGGAGCTCCTACCCAAGAACTAGCCAGACACCTTGCCTCTTTGTTACAACCTCACATAGGCAAAACTGAGAGTCATATTAAAAACTCTCTACACTTCATTGAGAAATTGAGGGAAATTACTGTCGGTCCTAATGACATACTTGTCAGTTTTGATATAGTGTCCTTGTTCACGATGGTTCCAGTTGATGAAGCTCTCTCCCATATAGCCAATATGTTCCCTACTGATATAGTAGCCTTGTTCCAGCACTGTCTATCCTCAACCTATTTTCAGTACAATGGTGAATTTTATGAACAGATCGATGGGGTAGCCATGGGAAGCCCCCTAAGTCCCGCAATTGCGAATTTATTCATGGAATATTTTGAACATCAAGCATTGCAGTCGGCCAAAAAAAAGCCCCTCGAAGTGGTATCGGTATGTGGATGATACCTTTGTAATATGGAATCATGAGGAAGAAGACTTGAATGATTTTCTGGTACACTTAAATAGCATCAACCCAAAGATTAAATTTACTATGGAGAAGGAGAAGAATGGACAACGTAACTTCTTGGATGTATCAGTTATCAAACGGGCGGATGGGACCTTAGGCCATAAGGTCTACAGGAAAGGTACACATACCGATCGCTACCTCCATAAGAACTCAAACCACCACCCTAGGCAAAAGAGGGGGGTCATAAAAACACTAGTGGATAGGGCCAATAATATTTGTGAACCAGGCTACTTACAAGAAGAACTAAATCATTTACGAATGGCCTTTGCGAAAAATGGTTACACAAAAAACGAGATTAATCGAGCACTTCACCCAAATAGAAAAATGCCTAAAAATAGGAGACAGCAACAACCATCAGCTGGAAAAGTATTTCTTCCGTTCATCCATAATATCACGGATCGCATTGGAAAAGTACTAGCCAAGTTTCAGGTAGAGACCATTTTCAGACCTACTAAGAAAATTAGTGAATGCCTAAGATCAACAAAAGAGGCTCGTCACCCCCTAGCCACCCCAGGGGTATATAAAATTCCGTGTACTTGCGGCAGGGTTTACATAGGAACTACAAAAAGAAGCATCAATACACGGTTGACGGAGCACAAAAGAAACTGTCGCTTGGGACATATCGACAAATCGGCAGTAGCGGAACATGTTTTTAAGGATGGAGATCACGACATAAAATTTGGTGAAACAAGCGTGCTAGCGAGGACGTCGCACTATTATACACGTATGTATAGAGAGGCAATTGAAATCCACAAACATCAATACAATTTTAATCGCAAAGAAGAAGGATTAAAATTAGATAAGATATGGCGGTCGACGTTGCATCAATCACGTGACAATCGATTGCCTGCAATCGAGAGAACAGACGATAGCCAGAGATAGCTGCACATCGACGCCATGTGACGTGTGGTGGCGCCCCCTACGATCTCTATATAAGCGGCGGCCCAGCTCCTAGCAGCCAGTCGTCGACTCACCTCGGAAGATGTTCTCCGTAGTTGAGAACGAAACGTCAGGGAGAAGAAGTTCTACAGATCGACCACGGCAACTTCGCCCGGAAGAGTTTACTGATAAAGACGCCGGCCGTGAAAGCCTACATAGAATGATTACCTGTTCTTTGTTTGAGAAGGAACATTCATCGGTAAATAGGACATTGGAGAAGAAGTTTGGGTTGGCGAGGATTTGCTGCTGTGCCCACTGACAAAACTGTACACGGTTCCGGAAACCGATCCCATGCAATTCTTGATGTAGGTGTACATGGTATGGATGGAACCGGTGACGTGTAAGAATACGATGTACACTGGTTTTAGGAATGCCAATCTCGTGTTAAATCTATTGTGTGTTCACATGTGGAGTCATAGCAACTGAAGCGATAACAGTAACTTCGGCGCCGGCCGGTGGGGCCGAGCGGTTCTAGGCGCTTCAGTCTGGAACAGCGCGACCGCTACGGTCGCAGGTTTGAATCCTCCCTCGGGCATGGACGTGTGTGATGTCCTTAGGTTAGTTAGGTTTAAGTAGTTCTAAGTGCTAGGGGACTGATGACCTCAGATGTTAAGTCCCATAGTGCTCAGAGCCATTTGAACCATTTGTAAATTCGGCAGCTTCATCTGTGTGAGTGCTAGGACGATTGCACTGTGGTAGGTTGAAACTTCCCGTTTCCTGGAGAGTCGCAACAAGAAGAGAAAACACCCGCCGGGAAGGTGTGTTCTTGTCAGGATGTCGCTCTCTGTACAATCCCGTTGCCTGCGTAGCTTTTCGCCTACTTTCAACAACAATAAAAGAAACGTTTGGTCGTTGCAGTTTGTAGGAAGGTCAGCCTTTACTGTATGAACTACTCTACACAATAGTATTTAAAAGGACTGAACAGCTGTATTAAATGTACCCGTACATAAGAAAACAGTATCGCAATTAGTGTTCTGCTAACTTACGTTCCCCATAGATGAGTAGCATCTCTACCATCTCTTCGTTGGTGCACATTTTACTCACACAACTCTTCAACTGACGTTGGTTGACGGAATGACGGGTGTGCATTCTACTTATGTTTACATTTGTCCTCTCTCAACGTCAACACGTGGATGTGTTCCATTACCCCGAGTATCAGTACTAAGCGCTGGGAGCGTCAACGTCAATGTTGTGTTATGTAATTAATAACGTTGTGTTTCAGCGAATGGTACACCGTTATATATTTTTGAATAGGTCTCTAGGAGAGGAAGTGAATTACCGAATAAAAAATACGGGGTGCCATTTAAAAAGTCATACCGCTTTTCATATCTTTGTAAAAAAACAAAGCTACAACGAAGGCAATCACGCTGATTAATATCCCCCTGACGGCTATAGAACATTTACTTGAAACATTTTGCGTGTTCATACATTTTTTTTACAGTAACGTGAAAAAATATGAAGTAAATCGTTCGAAACTTCTCGAGACTTTTGCTAATAATATTTTCCCTTTATGAATTACACACATATTTATACATTACGTGTCATAAAAATATGTGGCCGTGGCCTGTGTACGTCTGAGCGCTCATTGGAGTGTTGTGTAACATTTTAAGAAATCTGTCAAGCTCGTATAAAAAAATGAAGCGGATGTTGGTGCACAAGATGGCAAAGCGTTTAGAAAAAGTTGCACTTTTAGGGCTGGGCGGACGAGTCGTCATCTATTCATGTTTACGTAGCTTTCAGGCAGCGGCTAGTGGAGCAGAAAGAAAACAGCAGTGGATTCAGAGGGCATGGAGTCCAATCCCTGCGCAAGAACTTTTTATTTTGAATTTTCACGTTACTCGTGTTGCAAATAAACCAAATTATTAGGTCTACTACTTTGCTTCCGCTGTTTTGGTACAGGTTGGACCAGCGGTAAATGGTGGTGTGGGTGATAGATCGTGTCATACGATACTCTTACGCATTTGTAAAGAAAACGCCATCAAAATATTAGTCAATATGTGATTGCATCATAAACTTATTCTCGATTGAATATGTCAAGTTATGAGCCCATTTCTCGCTGTCTGCGGGAAGTTACAGTTTTCTGCTTCAACATGAAGAAATCTGCGACTGAAGCTGATGAAATGCTGGGTAAGATCTAAGGTGAGGCGCCTATTGGTGAAAGGACGTGCAAAGAATGGTTTCACCGCTTCAAGAACGGTGATTCTGACGTCGAAGACCGGCACGGTAGTGGGAAAGGGAAGATTTTCGAAAATACTGACAGCGACGGAAACAATCGCAAGAGATCCTTATCGAAAGCAATGGATGCGTTTTAGCCGCAATACAACGAGAGACACGAAAAGGCGATTTTGCGGCATGATAACGCTCGACCACATGTCGCAAAACCCATCAAAACGTATTTGGAAACGTTGCAGTGGGAAATCCTACCCCTTCCGCCGCATTCTTCAGACATTGTTTCCTCTGACTGCCACCTTTTTCGATCAGTGGCACGTGGCGTGGCTGACCAACACTTCATGTCATACGAACAACTATAAAATTGGATCGATTCATGACTCTCCTCAAAAGACGCCAAGTTCTTCCGTAGCTGAATTCATTTGCTGCCCATAGTGGCCTCCGATGGCCACTACTCTCAGTCGTAAACTTTCTGCAAGTTTTTCACAATAAAGCCTCGTACTCCGAGAAAAAAGGGCAGAAGCAAAATTGTAGATCTAATAATGTTCAGAATATTATGTTTATTAAAATTTTCGTGAAAAGGAAAGGCAAAGGATAATTTAGAATTGGAAATAAATTTCTATGAAGGGATTACAAGATATACACGAGAACTTCGTAACTAAAATTAGATGCTTTTATTATTTTACAATTGATGGATGATATACACAAGCTGGGATGATAGGAATCGTAAAAACAGGAGAAGCATTAATTTTCTCGGCATCTTCGGTACTTCATAAAAGCAGCATAAAAGCAGCATATATACAGTTACATGTTGGTTTTATGTTTCTGTAGAAAGAAAAACTTTCTTTCCACCCATAAAAGGTTCTCTCCCATTGCACAGTTCGGCAGCCACGCGTAACGCATCATTTCGCGAAATGTTGCCGAGGATAAATGGTGATGTACAATGGAATGTATTTTGATACAGATTTCTCTGGGTGTGATTTCTTTTCTTCTGTCGATGCGATAAGAGCAGTTTTGAATCTTTTCGATCTAATTGTTTCGCTGATGAAAAGGAAAAAGGAAACATTTCAGGGTTGCGCTAGCGAAGTGCATTTGTACGGCGGGGTGGGGGAGGTAGTAATCTGTTATCATTTTAGAACTGCACGATGAAAGTCCTCTTTCATTTTGAAAAATTTAGTCGAGTAATTGATTGTGGATTTGTTTGTCCTCCGCACGAGAGTGTCAATAGAAACATTTGTCTTCCTGCACATCGGGCTTTATCATATCAGTCAAAAAAATTTTTGTGTACGGCTGTTGAAAGTTTCCCAGATTTTGACAAAGTAATGACAATATTTCTATATTTTGCCGCTATTCATGGACCGTTTTTACGAGTCTCGGTTCAAAAGAGCCAGTGCTCTTTTGTAGGATTACGTAGACTGTTAACAATAATTTTCCAGAAAGTATTACAGCATGTTGTGCTGTACTCGAGTGGACTATCTTGTACATTTTGCACTTTGAAGTGTTTGAAGTGTACGTAACGTAAAAATTTAAAATAAAGAAATATTTCCACATACGGACTCGACCTCACGACCCCCCGATTAACGTTCCATACTCTTTCCGCTGCGTCAATCGCTGCCTGGAAACTACGCTGTCATAAATGGCTCACGAGCCAAAAATGCCTTTTTTTCTTAGCGCTACGCCCTCAATGATGACGGTCCTCTTGTGAGGTATATATAAGGTGAACAGTCCTTCGCCTTCAGAGAGATTACTTGTCGTGGTCTGAAGGCCTCTTTGATACAGCTCTCCACTGCACTCTCTAACGTGCACAGCCTCTTTCATCTCTGCGTAGTTAGTGAGTCCTCCATCCACTTGAACCTTCTTACTTTGATGAAGCCTTCATCTCCACCTACAGTGTTTATTCCCAACTTTTTCTATTACCAAATAAATTGTTCCTCGATGCTTCAGGCTGTCTCCTATCGGTCCATAACTTTCTTTAGTCGAGCTGTGCCATAAAGCTCTCTGCTCTCCAGATCGACATACTATGTCTTCAGCAGCTGCTGCATCTGCCCAGCATTCTTACGTAACACTACGTTTCAAAAGCTTTTATTCTGTTCTTGTCCGAACTGTTAGTCGTCCAAGTTCACTTCCGCACACGGCTACAATCCAGACAAATACCTTCAGAAAAGACTTCTTAATCCTTAAAACGTAAATAGGAGTAAGCTATAGGGGATACTAAGGCTAAAGTAATGGAAAGCAGCAGAAATTAGATTAGCCCTAAATTTTACATTAAAATAGGGGACTTCGAAGCAAACAAGTTGACGAATTCTTTTGCCGAGTAGAACAATAAACACATGACAGATGAAGCAAGTAAGACATAAAAAGCAGAGTAGCCTAGACAAAGAGGCCATTCCTGACCAAGAGAAGTCTACTAACAAGGGAAACTCCCCATCGCAGCCCCCTCAGATTTAGAGGTAAGCCGGCCGGGGTGGCCGAGCGGTTCTAGGCGCTACAGTCTGGAGCCGTGCGACCGCTACGGTTGCAGGTTCGAATCCTGCGTCGGGCATGGATGTGTGTGATGTCCTTAGGTTAGTTAGGTTTAAGTAGTTCTAAGTTCTAGGGGACTGATGACCTTAGAAGTTCAGTCCCATAGTGCTGAGAGCCATTTGAACCATTTAGAGGTAAGCTGGCCCATTGGATAGCCCGTCAGAAACTGAACAGAGATCACGCATGAAAACAGGAAGAAGGTGTACTGAACTGTGGAGAAAAGAAGAAAAACAGGAGCAGTGAACGGTCCAAATTTAATGCGTGCAATATTGAGCAACATGACCGTTGTGCCGTGATTGCGTGGCCACGGTGTTGGTCTGTGACAGGGGAGATCCCGGTTCAAATCTCACGCGGTCCAATTATTATTTTTTTCACAAAATTACGAACTTTCCATCCGGTCATTGACGTCTCTATTCGCTGCATTCAAATTAGTGTATGTGTCATGGCGTAATGTCAGTTCTCAACAGCGACGTGTAACGAAGAGATCTTCGGAAGTACGTACCTCCTATTTGTTCTACACAGTTACCACATCTTATGCCACGTGAGTTCCGTTTTGGAAGTTTTGACTCTTGAATTCCTTCGTTGTAACATAATTCACTCCCGTTTATTTGTTGTTCACGTTTCTGTGAGAGGTCTGTGCGGTATCACGCCTGCTCTCAGTATACATCACAGAATATGAGCCATATACTTATATGGTCCTCTGTGCCCTCGATGGCTCAGATGGATAAAGCGTCTGCCATGTAAGCAGGAGATCACGGATTCGAGTCCCGGTCGGGGCACACATTTTCACCTGTCCCGGTTGATGTATATCAACGCCCGTCAGTAGCTGAAGGTATTGATGTAATTTCGAATATGAGTGATGTGGTAAGAATATTTTACCGTAGCAAGTAAATGAGATGAATAGTTACGGCGAGCGTGATGCCGCATAGATTTCTCACAGAAATGAGACAAAAAAATAAAAGGGTGCGAACTATGTACAACGAAGGAATTCAAGAGTTAAAACTTCCAAAATGGAACGCAATAGTCGTAAGACGTAGAACAAATAGGATGTACGTAGGTCTGGAGGTCCCTTCGTTATACGTCGCTGTTATGCCACGACACATAGACAAATTTGAATACAACCAATCCAACTGGCCAGCTTACCACTAAATCAGACGGGGTGCGATGCGGAGTTTCCCTAGTAGGTGTTAAACATCGGCCTTAATCTGAGGAAGAGATATCTGGCAATGTATTTTTGGGGCGCAGCATTGTATGATAGTGAATCATGGGCGGCGGGAAAACCGAAAAGGAAGAGAACCAAAGCGTCTCACATGTGGTGCTGTACAAGGATGTTGAAAATAACGTGGATTGGCAAGGTCAGAAATGAGGTGGTTTCTCCGTAGAATCAGTGACGAAAGGGAAATATAGAAAACCGCGACAACAAGGAGTAGTATGACGGCACGCCATGTATTAAGGTTCAAAAAATGGTTCAAATGGCTCTGAGCACTATGGGACTCAACTGCTGAGGTCATTAGTCCCCTAGAACTTAGAACTAGTTAAACCTAACTAACCTAAGGACATCTCAAACATCCACGCCCGAGACAGGATTCGAACCTGCGACCGCAGCGGTCTTGCGGTTCCAGACTGCAGCGCCTTTAACCGCACGGCCACTTCGGCCAGCCCATGTATTAAGGCAACAGGGAATAACTTCCATGGTAACAGAGGGAATTGTAGAGTTTGAAAACTGTATGTTAGAACACATCCAACAAATAGCTGTGGAAACTGGGTTCAAGTGCTAGTACGAGATGAAGAAGTCGGCACAGGAGAGGAATTTATTGTGGGCGGCGTCGAAATGGTCACACGACTGATGTCTGCATAAGAAATTTTAATTTTTATTCCATTTATATTCCATGTTAACAAATACCTGTTTTTCAGAAACAATGTTTCTTGCTCTCGCCAATCTAAATTTTATACCATTTCTTCTTCGCATGTCGTTAATTGTTTCCTTTTGGCTGATGTTCATCACATGACATCATTTCAAAGCGCTATTCATTTCTTTCAACTGTTCTTTCATGTTCTATTCTATGCCGTCTCATGTTGTTTCCTGCGTTTCACTCGCTCTTCCAAATATTCGCTGACATTGTCTATGGCATTAATATCAGGCGATTTAGCGGGCTAGTCGGAATGTGAGAGGATGTCTGAGCGTTCCTCACACCAGGAACGTGTGCCTGCAGCCCTGCAAATACGGCTGTTGTCATCTTGGGAGTGCCCACAGCTCACTCATCATGAGGACGCAGAAGAGAGGCCGCAACAAGAATGATGAGTAAACGTCCGGTTTCACGATCACGGTAATCTGAATATGTGAGCCAAAATCATGCTACGAAAAACGCTCGCAGAATATGTGGGCCCAAATCGTGCTACGAAAAACGCTCGCAGAATACGTGGGCCCAAATCACGGTACGAAGAACATTCGCAAGATCACTTTCAACCCGATCTATAACCTCCACACGCTGCGGGGTGATCGCCTTATTGAGACGTCGATACACCAGGCGCCTCGCATCATTCGAAAAGAAGCGACATAGCGACGCGTCGAGCAACACTGCACGACTACAGTCAGTTACTATCAAGTTTTTGTGTTGTTTGGTCCATTAAAGAGTTGCAGTTTTATTTGACGCTGTGACAAATGGCTTCTGCGAGGTACAGCATCCGAGATATCCATTACATATAGTTCCCTTCCCAATTTTCGCTGCGAAGCTGGTTGACATGGGCCTGCACTGATGGCAACTCCTGACGCAGTTGAAGGCGATTGTCACTGACAAGACTTGGTGTTCATCTGGCGTCTGTGAGGATTAGTAGTATTTTTTTCTTTTATTTACAGCTATTCTTAGGTTGTGCAATATAGCTGCGAGTAGTACGCAATTCCTTGTACATACTCCAACAAATCGGGCAACTTCATTCACATTAAGGATATGTGCGTGTTCAAATACGATAGTTCCTTTCCGTCATTCTTTCACAAACACGTCGACCTATCGTACTGCACTAAATCAATACAAGCCTGGCACGTACACGTCACTTCACTCTCAGACTTATATCAGCAGGGTAGGGCCAGCTTGCCCTCCTGGTATCGGTTCGACGCTATCTGCTGCGCTCTAACGGGATAAGTGCGCTCTTCCAATCAGGGTGACTAACATTTTGTGCGTTGAGCTTACCTGCAAACACATACCGCAACTAAATGGGAATATTTTCCTGGAGCGAAAAGGATACACGGTGTTGGCTGAAGAGTGACGTCCTGTAGGAAAGTTGGTACCTCACGACGGAACCACAAGATGAAGACAGTCGCTGTGAGAGCTAGTCACGAAGGAGAGACGTCGACGAAGACACCACTCAAGAGGTTCCACACACACCGCTGCTTGAAGTCTACTCACGTAAGAGAGCACCACTCTTTCAACAGTCGAGACTGACAGCAGCAGCAGCATCTCTCAGATCCAGGAGCGTGTTTGTGTCATTGATCACAACTGTGTACGTAACTTAATGGTTAAATGTACAGTGATATTTGACTATCGTTCAGTACCATTCAACCAAATAAAAAGTTATAGTATATTTGTGGTGTCTGTTCTTTCGGACACGTCCGAAAGGATAGACATCACACACACACACACACACACACACACACACACACACACACACACACACACACACACACACGCGCGCGCGCGCATACACTGACTGAAAAAAATCGCAACAACAAAAAATAATTAATGTAGAGTAATGAAATTTGGGGAATACATTTTTCTAGGTAAGATATGAGATTAAAATTGTACGCTCAGAGATTAATGTAAGCGCGAGACTAGCCACTGCTGATGTGAAATGCTGGTACAACCGACAATGTGTTGAATGCAAGCATGCAAACGTGCAAGCATTGTTTTTTACAGGTTCCAGATGTCAGTTTGTGAGATTATGATCAATGCCTGTTTGACTTGGTGGGCCAATACAGGTACGGTTAATGCTGGTTGCAGATGACGCTGGAATTGTCGCCCAGTGATGTCCCATACATGTTCGATTGGAGCCAGATCTGGTGACCGAGCAGGTCAAGGTAAAATGTCGACACTTTGTGGAGAATGTAGGGCACAACAGTAGTATCTGAGTGAGCATTATCCAGTTGGAAAACAACCCCTGGAATGCTGTTCATGAATGAATGGCAGCACAAGAAGTCGAATCACAAGATTGACGCACAAATTTGCAGTCAGAGTGCGTGGACTACCCACGAGAGTGCTCATTTTGGCATACGAAATTGCACCCCAGACCATTACTCCAGCTGTAGGTCCATGCAGACACTTGGTTGCAGGCTCTCAATCTTCCTCCTCCTAACCCACACACGACCGTCACCGAGGCAGAACCGGTTTCCATCAGAAAATACAACAGACCTCCACCCTGCCCTCCAAAGAGCTCTCGCTTGACACCAAGGAAGCAGAAAATGGCAGTGGTTTGGTGGTCAGTCGCGTCTGGCTCGGAGTTGTCATTTTACCGACTTGTTCGTTGTGGCACTGTGTTGCCAACTGCTGCTCAGATTGTTGCTGCAGATGCAGTGTGAGGCGCCAGAGCCATACCTCAAACACAGTGGTTTCTCCCTGAGTAGTGTCACATGGCCAACCGGCTTGTTTCGGCCATAAATTCTCGTGACAAACGCTGCCAGGAATCATCTACATTGGCTACATTCCTGCCAAGTCTTTATACAATATCGTAGGAGGATTATCCAGCATCTCGCAGCACTATTACACGACCTTGTTCAAACTCAGTGAGGTGTTGATGATAATGGCGTCTTTGTCGCCTTAAACGCATTCTCTACTAACATCAACTTACCATGTCCATTCTCAAAGGAAAATAACTTTCACGGCCATCACAGCATGTATTTAAAGGAAACTGAGGAGGAGGAGATTAGTGTTTAACGTCCCATCGACAACGAGGTCATTAGAGACGGAGCACAAACTCGGGTGAGGGGAGGATGGGGAAGGAAATCGGCCGTGCCCTTTCAGAGGAACCATCCCGGCATTTGCCTGAAGTGATTTAGGGAAATCACGGAAAACCTAAATCAGGATGGCCGGAGACGGGATTGAACCGTCGTCCTCCCGAATGCGAGTCCAGTGTGCTAACCACTGCGCCACCTCGCTCGGTTAAAAGGAAACTGAGTCTAAACAGATAGCACAGCTGGGAGTGTAAGTAAAAAGTCTATCTCGTCGGTGATGCTGGGCGAGGGTATTTTCGGGTGCTGACATAACAGACTCCATCTGGGCGGTGCATCTTCATTTCGCAGTGCTTAGCATGTGATTATTCGGCGAGGACGGCGGTCTGACAGCACGGCGTGTAAACTGGCCTATGCGGCTCTCGCGAAATTTGAATAGACACCATCTTTCAGATGTAGAAACAGAGCTACCAACTTTCGTTTATGTTGAACAATTCTTTTTTGGTGTTCCTTTTCTTTCCATCAGTATAAATGCGCCTGACGGCGCATAATATCATCCTCAGCACGGATGCACACTATACTTGCAGGACTCAGGTAAAGCAGCAGGCAATGACGGTAACAGACGGTGTGTACCGTGCGACAAGTTGAGAATTTGAATTGGACGGAAAGCGTGCTGAGTCTGGGTTAGTCGAAGCCGTTAACTGCGACCCCTCACGTAAAACAGGAAATCCAAGTTCTAATTCCAGTCCGGACCAAATTTTCACTTGTCTCCATTGGAATTATTTCAGTGCCCGACTGCGGCTGTGGTCTGAGTTTCTCTTACGCTGTAGTTATCATTGTGTTCCTCGGAAATACTAAATGTATGTTGTCATTCATGTGGACATTGATTTCATCCAAGTTAAGTATTTTGTATTAAAGAATTTGAACTAATATTGTCCATACATGTTGTAGTAACGGTTCGACCTCCTCAAGAAGTAAAACTGTTGAACTGTTATTTAGTCTTAGTATGGCATTTATAAAAGTATATGATAACGAGAAAATACGACACTATACCCCACTAACATCATAAAATTCTAGTTGATCTGTGGGAACACGTGTCTGGTCTGAACCAGGCACAGCCGTGGCACGAGTTTAAAATAGTGGTGCCAGCTCACGTGCAGACTGTGGTGTGTTTAGGATTTCCGCCGCTCACCGCCCTCTGATTGCCGGCCACGACTCAGACCCATCTGGCCAGTTTACACGCCGCACTGTCAGACCGCCCTCCTCGCCGAGTAATCACATGCTAAGCACTGCGAAATGAAGATGCACCGCCCAGATGGAGTCTGCTATGTCAGCACCCGAAAATACTCTCCCCCAGCATCATCGACCAGACAGACGTTTTACTTACACTCCCAGCTGTGTTCTCTGTTTGGACTCAGTTTTATCGATTATCCTTCTTAAAACATTGTGTTTAATGCTACAGAAGCCAATCTTTTATACAATTTTACATAAAGGTACTTGTTGGTAGTGGCTTTTCAACACAATCGTAGCTCGCAAAACGCGTACAGAACTACAAAACAGACTATGACACTTCATGAGCGTAGTTAACATCCCATCCGTTCGACATGTGTTCTCTTCCCATTCTCTTTCCAGTTACCTTTTCTAAGCACCAGAAAATATTTCCTCAAAGTGTTTGTCTGAAGATTTTTAAATTCTAATTTGTTCTTCAATAGATATTAATGAAAATCATCGTTACGTTACACAGGTTCAGAAAAACAGAACACATTGAGCGACTAGAGATAAGACGTCCATATTCACAGAACATGTACATTAGTATGTTCTGCTAAAATGATCAGCATTTGGACCATATTAGCCCGCGGGTTCAAGGTCATCAGCGATATCGCGGCGCAGCACCACTAACCAGAAAAATGTTCGTGCAGCTCTCGTTATCGCTATAAACCAAAGGTAACGGATCTGTGTGACTTGAGTAGACGTTTAGGATGCCTCGCAGACGCATCCGCGAAGTGTACCATCAAATCATTGAATTTTAAAGGGGTCGCATTGTTGGCATGAGATAATGTGAGGAATCAATCCGATAAATTGCTGTTCATGTGTGACAAAGTGTTTTGGCAGTGCTATTGGTTTGTGCGGAATGGTTGACTGAAGGCCGTAGAACAGACAAGATGGGTCAGGTCACATCACCTAGACCAGACCACCATCCGAGAAGATCGCCATCTCAGCCGAACGGCATTGCAAGACAGATCTGCCTTCTCCCCAGTTCCGGCGAAACAGCGGAATAGTACACTACCAGGGGTTACAATACATCGCCGTTTATTACGGGATGAGTCGCATGCGCGACGTTCGCTTCTCCTCCTAACTTTGACGAGTGTGCAGAAACATGCTAAACGAAAATGTTTTATGGAACGACGTCACTGGGGACAGGAGTATCTACGGATGAATCCAGGTTCTGTTTGTTTGAAAATGATGGCCGCATTTTGGTTCGCTGCAGACAGGGGAACCGTCATCACGGTGACTGCATTCGCATAAGACATACTGCGCCAACTCGAGGCCTTACGGTGTGAGGTGCTATTGGGTGCAACCACAAATCACAGGTGGTGCATAGCCAGGGCACTGTGATCAGTGTAACTACGGAAATGACGTCATGCGACCCGTAGCCATACTTTTTCTGCACAAGACCCCAGACACTATTTTCGGCTGCACGAACATTTCCCTTTTGGTGTCGCACAGTTTCAGCCTTTTGTCCTGACTCGCCACATAACCAGATTCTTCGCCAGCCGAAAATGTGCGGAATATGATGAAACGACGGATGCAGCGCTGTGACCCAATACCTACCACCATAGATATACTCTGGAACCAGGAAAATGCAGCTTGGATGACTATACCACAGGAAGCCATATGCGCCTTACAGGCGTCGATACATCACGCTTGGAACAAGGTAACAGGTCCCATGGCGGACCCTGTGCCTACTAGTTAACAGGACGAGGTGACTGAAATGCTAATCTTTTCTGTAGAGTATACTAATATACATGACCTGTGAATATGAAGGTCCTATCTCTAGTCGTTCAAGGTGTTCTGTCCTTTTCTGAACATAAGTACATGTGTACAGGATGGACAAAATAAAATTGGCACTGAAAAGATTTCATGCAGCTTAACAGAGGTAGGACGTCAAACAGACTGGCTTGGAGCACGAGAGGCACCAAGGGACATTTTAATTTCCACTGTCTATACTTTTACAAATAAATTTATAAAACTTTGTCAGCATGACCTGGAAGGATTCAGAATTCATAGTCATAGTAGTGGAAGTTCAAAAACATTACAAAATAATTTTTTTACCTGTGAAATTTCATCATAAGTAAGAGAGATTCTTCGATAAATTCTGCACACCGTACAAACCATACTTTCAGATGTATGAAACTCTAGAATTTATTTAATTTATGAAAATATGAGTGAGCTCTTACATTTTAAACTTCACGTTTAGAAGAAAACTCAAATTTTATAGTTAATTATATCAATTTTTATCACAGTTATTTGTGTAAAAACGCAACGAAGTTACATACTCCTACTAGTCCTAATGGCAGGGGCAGGGATAAGAAAGAACGCCATGTGAAATGTTCGAAAACCACCTCTCGGTATTTCCTGCCTGTGTTTAGTTAACTTCGAATTCTTTAAAAGTGAATCAATCTATCTCTTATCTGTGTTGTCCATTTTGTCAATCAGATTGCGAGAATGAGCGCTGTAGCAATACAATAATGTTGTCTGCGGATAGGCAACAGTTTTATATAGTGTGCGTGTAATATAAGTGACATTTGTGTACGTTAGCGTAGCTGCCGACGAAAGGTGGTTTTCAACAAAGTACGGGTAATATTTAGTCACCCTCTTGGCATTTCTCTCTAACAAAATTTCAAATTATTTTACCATATTTTATTTTCTACAGGCAGTGCTATCAGCTCTTAAATCATTCAGAAAAGACGTCTTAAAATCAAGTGCTGTAGTATTCCTTGACATGAAGATTTAAGATTATGAAATAATAATAACTGGTATTGTAACATCTTCCGGAGCTTCCAAGATGTCTGTTTAGGGAATTCAGTGTGATGTTTCAGAGTTTTCGAATCACAGCTCACTCCATTGGTGCATGAAATTTAGAGGAACGCAAGCAAACGTGCCCTCGTTGACGCCGTGTTCCTGACGACTTCCAGGAGGCATTTGATACAGTGCCGCAAAGTCGCTTAGTGAAAAACAAATACGAAATTACCGAGTATTGGGCGAGATTTACTACTGCATTTAGGCCATCCTACCAGATAGTACTCGACTCGTCGTTCCTAACTGGACGAAATCGACAGACGTAAAGGCTGTTTCGAAAGTTGGCCAAGGGAATGTTGTAGAGCTGCCACGGTGTACAATGTACACCGATCTGATGCTTAGCATCGGAAGCTCTACAAGGATGTTCGCAGACGAAGTTGTCGTCTACAGGAAAGTTGTAACTCCAGAAGACGGCACCAAAATGCAGGAAAACCTGCGGAGGATCGGTGATTGATGAGGGGGCAGGCAGTTAAGCTCTAACGCAAACAAAGGCAACGTAACGCACGCAATAGGCGCAGAGACCCATTACTGCGTTACGCAGTGCCTTTGCCTAGCACATAACGCACGTGGCGGGTCCAAGGCCTCTGTCCAGACCAGTCTTCACCACAAAAGAAGAAAGAGTAATTAAATTCGAATTACCAATTAAATTACGAGTAAACTAATACCAAGCACTGATGATCGCTTAATTAACTAACAAGACGTCGATCTTAATTACACAGTTAGTACGACTAAACTAATTTTCCCAGGTGCGCAGACGCTACCAGGTTATTGTCTACATAGAGGAACAGCGACTGGAGAGTGGAGATGAGAGCAGGATAATTCTGGCATTCCCCATTCATTTACTGTACAAAACGCTCAAGAAGGCGAAATCAGTCGGTTTCCTGGCCTTTTTTCGAATCGCCGTTGAAGCCGCGCGGTAGCAGAGACGAGCAAAGTCTCCCAAGTTCTGGGAATCCGCGCCAGCTCCGGTCACCCGACTTCAAGGCAAGAACTCAAGCCGCTCCATCCAGGCAGAACAGCAGGAAACTTCTGCAACTTCTGTTAGGTTGACAACATGGACCTTTCCTATATCGCGGAAGTGAACGAGTCTTTAAATAGCCCGCAGAGCACATCTCCATCCCATACCGTTGCGGTTACTAAAGGCGTCGACATCACCAGGTTCATATTGCAGCAGTTACTAATGTTCTGTGGCAAGTCTTGTCTTGTCTTCCGTTACCTTGGGAGCAGCCTTGTGTCCGCGAGTTGCTTGTGATGTTTGGAACGAAGCAGGCAGCAACTACGATCGTTGCATCTCTGGTGTCGTAACGTTTGCACCACGAGACACCGCCGCTGCAAATTGACATGTATTGTAGTTAGTTCATATTGTTAGAGCCGTGTTACTGCGACCGCATTCTTGATCCGTGGCTTAGCTTCTTACGTCCGCTCTCTGTAGTGACCGGTCTTTACCCTGAAGACTTTATCGTTTGTGATAACTTTTGTGCTTTTCCTTCATTGTCAGTGATAGTTACGAAAACTTGTGACAGCGCCGTCTCACATTTACGTGCTCATTTCTGAATAGAGACATTGCCAGAATGTACTGACTTTGATGGGTCTGTACCTTCCCTGCTGTCCCTTTTTGTTAATCAGTTTTTTATTAATCGACGAAACACCTGCTGTAACAGGGAAAGAAAATCAGCAGGTCTGTGATCCGCTAGGGAACAATGAAAACTGGTGCATCACCAAAGACCATTTCTCTCGTATTTCGAGAATTTGTATAATCCAACCACAGCTACAGCTATTCACCGACCGACAGACGCAACACCTCTTTAATTACGCTGTTAGCGCTAAACCACTGGAAACAGTGGAAACCCTACGTTACCTAAAAGTAAATGTCCGGAGAGACCTACCTATTGTGTCGTGGTCTAGAGCCCAAAGACTGGTTTGCTGCAGCTGTCCACGTTGATCTATCCTACTACAACCAACACCTATTTGAACCAACTTAGACTAATTTTTACCCATTTCGATTCAGTACGTGTCCATTAGTTAATCAATATACGCGTCTAATCTTGAGCACCGCTTCTCAAAGCCTTCTATTCTCCTCTTGCCCGTACAGCTTCTCGTCCCGTGCAAGGCTACACTCCAGAAAAATACTTTCATAAAAGACTTTGTAACACTTAAATTTATATTAGGTATTAACAAATTCCTCTTTTTCAGAAATGCATTTCTTGTTACAGCCATTCTGCATTTTATATCGTCTCTTCTTCGGCCATCATCGGTTATTTTGTAGCCAAATAGCGAAACTTATCTCCTATTTCCAGTGTCTCATTTCCTTTTCTAATTCGCACTGCCTGATTTAATTTGTATACGTTCCATTATCTTTGTTATACCTTTCATGACATTAGTATTTCTTTTAAAGATATTGTCCATTCCGTTCAACTTCTTATAAAAGTCCTTTACTGTCCCTGACAGCATGACAATGTCAACGGTAAACCTCGAATTTTAATCTTAAGGAATGCACTTCATTCACGAAGTGAGTTCAAAACACATGTTCGATAGATTCTTGGAAACTGCTTGACAGTTTGGTACCCTTACTAAGCAGGTTCAATGGAAGAGATGGAGAAGATTCAAAGAAGAGCGGTGCGTTTCGCCACGGGGCCGTTTAGTCGGGAGGAAAATTCTCAGCAAACTCTGGTGGATATGTTACAGGAGTAATGCATCTCGGAGAGGTTTCCAAAACTGGGTTCGAAGAAGAATTACGCAACACACTACATTCTCCAAAGTATGTTTCCCGAAGTGACAACGACGAGAAAATCAGAGAAATTCGAGCTCAGTGTCAGGTTTATGTTCAGTCATTCCTCACACAAATCTTTCGCGAAGGCAAAGGGGAGGCTAACGAGGGCATGCGGTAGAGTGTGCTGCCAAAAGTACGCTTACACGCACACACAACATAACGTGCCTTGTGCACTATTATAGATGTAGATACAGATGTAGATGTATAAATCTGAAAAAAAAACTGACTTCCTTCACTGTTGCTTTGGACTCTCGAGCTGTCGGCAGTTTGCTGAATCAGGACGCCGTGCCAGAGTCGTAATAAATGATCGTATAACACGCACATTCTCTCTCTCTCTCTCTCTCTCTCTCTCTCTCTCTCTCTGTCTCTCTCTGACTTAATGCAATGAGGACTGACAACCAGAGCCCTGAATCCGGCGTAGTAGAGACTCCACCTGTACGTACCTGTGATCTTCCTCATTCACCTGTTGGTCTAGAGTGTCGCCCTGAACTGTTCTGTGGTTGTTGGCTCTTTAACGATACACATACTCATCAGCGTAATGACATCCCTCACGTAGACGAGGTCTGTAATCCACGCTTCTACCGTGGCGCACAACTCGTACCTATTCAGTCCGACTCCTGCTTGTGGAACAAACTTCCGGCGCCAGTATTTCATTGGAATAGAAAGACTCTCTCTCTCTCTCTCTCTCTCTCTCTCTCTCTCTCTCTCTGTGTGTGTGTGTGTGTGTGTGTGTGTGTGTGTGTGTGTGTGTGTGTGTGTGTGTGTGTGTGCGTGCTCAGGATTACTACGTGGTTTTCAGATTTGTGATTTAGCACAGATTTCTCAAATCATTGAAGACATTTGCTGGGAGGGTTATGACACTAGGCCTTAGCCAACAACTTTCACACCCTATGCGTGTCATCGTGATATTGACAGTCTTATCTGGTTGCTTGATCACTATTTTTTAACTCGTTAGTCAGCCTCTAAGAACCGTGATGTGCTTACAACCATGATGACATTCAGTTTTTTCCTTATTTGTGTAAACCAGATATTATTTATCAGGGCATCTTGTCTGGCAATGGGTTCATCTGATCAATTGAGACCAGTTATTCGTTTCTCGTAGCGGGAAGTACTAACCGTCACTACAGCTGTTATGAAATCTTTTCGGTTTCACAAGCTTCTGTTTGTATATACATTTCCTCTAGATCTTTTTTGACAGTCATATGCCACGGTATGCTTGTTTTCTGGCTCAAGTCAAAATAGGCTGAAAATATATTTAGTTTATATGGAATCACGGAGTCTTCTTAAGTCTCCATAAATCCGAAATCCACCTTTCGCACTCTGTCGGTATTTTCTTTCCTTTTTCGAACATATTTGTGTTTTGAATTTTCTTATGCAGATCTCGTTTCTACAATTAGAAGTCAGTATGCTGCATAGTTTCATTCCCCTTTTCTTTCTAATTCCGCTAACAAACATCTCACGGAGAGGATAAACCCTCAGATGTTTTATAGTCACATTTATTTTGCGGCAGAACCGTTTTTTCACTGCAGTCCGTGACTGCAGTTGATGTTCGTGTGTGTGTGTGTGTGTGTGTGTGTGTGTGTGTTTATATTTAGGTATTGTAGTACGACCGGTATTTTAATACGATTCCCCCATCCTTAGCAATTGTACACATCCACTCGTTCGATGACAGACCCATACAAATCTGCACAAGTCACACCAGTACTCGAGAAATGAAACACGAATAATTGAATTACAGAACAGTATCACTGACGTCGATTTGAAGTATGATTTCGGAACATATACAGAGTTCGGACATTATGAATTACTTCGAAGGTAATGGGCTATTAACACACAGTTATCACGGATTCAGAAAATACCGTTATTATCAAACACAATTGGCTCTTTATTAGTAGCAAGTAATGAGTGCTATCGACAGGGGATCTTAAATTTTTCCATATTTCTAGGTTTTCAGAAGGCATTTGACACCGTTCCTCACAAGAGGCGTCTAATCAAGTTGCGTGCCTACGGAGTATCGCTGAAGTTGTGTAACTGGATTCGTGATTCCCTCGCAGAAAGGTCACAGTTTGTAGCAACTCACGAAGAGTCATCGAGGAAAACAGAAATGATATTTGGCGTTCCCAAAGGAAGTTTTACAGATCCACTGCTGTTTTTAATCTATATGAATGATGTAAGAGGCAATCTGAGCAGGCCGCCTCGATAGTTTGCGGGTGATGCTGTTATTCACCGTCTAGTATAATCATCAGAAGACGAAAATCAATTTGAAAATAACTTAGATACCGTATCTGTATGGTGCAAACAGTGTCAATTGTGTCTGAATAAGGAAAAGTGTGAGGTCACACGCATGAGTTCGTAAAGAACTTCAAATTTCGGTTACATGATAAATCACATTTAAATCCTGTCAATTCAGCTAAATAAGTCGGAATTACAATTACGAACAACTTAAATGGGAACTTTCACATAGATCATGTTGTGTGGGAAGAAAACCAAAGACCGTGTCTTATTTGCGGAACACGTAGACGATGCAATAGGTCTACTAAAGAGCCTGCACTACGGTTGTTCGTCCTGTGCTGAAGTACTGCTTTGGGATAGGGGACCCGTACAACATACGATTGAAGGAGCACATAGAAAAAGTCCCAAGAAGGGCAGCTCGTTTTGTATTATCGTGAAGTAGGGGAGAGACTGTCACGTATATGATAAACGAGTTGGGGTGTCAGTCGTTAAAACGAAGGCGTTTTGCGTTGCGGCGAGATCTTTCCATGAAATTCCTATCACCATCTTTCTCTTCTGAATGTGAAAATACACTCCTGGAAATTGAAATAAGAACACCGTGAATTCATTGTCTCAGGAAGGGGAAACTTTATTGACACATTCCTGGGGTCAGATACATCACATGATTACACTGACAGAACCACAGGCACATACACAGGCAACAGAGCATGCACAATGTCGGCACTAGTACAGTGTATATCCACCTTTCGCAGCAATGCAGGCTGCTATTCTCCCATGGAGACGATCGTAGAGACGCTGGATGTAGTCCTGTGGAACGGCTTGCCATGCCATTTCCACCTGGCGCCTCAGTTGGACCAGCGTTCGTGCTGGACGTGCAGACCGCGTGAGACGACGCTTCATCCAGTCCCAAACATGCTCAATGGGGGACAGATCCGGAGATCTTGCTGGCCAGGATAGATGACTTACACCTTCTAGAGCACGTTGGGTGGCACGGGATACATGCGGACGTGCATTGTCCTGTTGGAACAGCAAGTTCCCTTGCCGGTCTAGGAATGGTAGAACGATGGGTTCGATGACGGTTTGGATGTACCGTGCACTATTCAGTGTTCCCTCGACGATCACCAGTGGTGTACGGCCAGTGTAGGAGATCGCTCCCCACACCATGATGCCGGGTGTTGGCCCTGTGTTCCTCGGTCGTATGCAGTCCGGATTGTGGCGCTCACCTGCACGGCGCCAAACACGCATACGACCATCATTGGCACCAAGGCAGAAGCGACTCTCATCGCTGAAGACGACACGTCTCCATTCGTCCCTCCATTCACGCCTGTCGCGACACCACTGGAGGCGGGCTGCACGATGTTGGGGCGTGAGCGGAAGACGGCCTAACGGTGTGCGGGACCGTAGCCCAGCTTCATGGAGACGGTTGCGAATGGTCCTCGCCGATACCCCAGGAGCAACAGTGTCCCTAATTTGCTGGGAAGTGGCGGTGCGGTCCCCTACGGCACTGCGTAGGATCCTACGTTCTTGGCGTGCATCCGTGCGTCGCTGCGGTCCGGTCCCAGGTCGACGGGCACGTGCACCTTCCGCCGACCACTGGCGACAACATCGATGTACTGTGGAGACCTCACGCCCCACGTGTTGAGCAATTCGGCGGTACGTCCACCCGGCCTCCCGCATGCCCACTATACGCCCTCGCTCAAAGTCCGTCAACTGCCCATACGGTTCACGTCCACGCTGTCGCGGCATGCTACCAGTGTTAAAGACTGCGATGGAGCTCCGTATGCCACGGCAAACTGGCTGACACTGACGGCGGCGGTGCACCAATGCTGCGCAGCTAGCGCCATTCGACGGCCAACACCGCGGTTACTGGTGTGTCCGCTGTGCCGTGCGTGTGATCATTGCTTGTACAGCCCTCTCGCAGTGTCCGGAGCAAGTATGGTGGGTCTGAAAAAATGTTCAAATGTGTCTGAAATCTTATGGGACTTAACTGCTAAGGTCATCAGTCCCTAAGCTTACACACTACTTAACCTAAATTATGCTAAGGACAAACACATACACCCATGCCCGAGGGAGGACTCGAACCTCCGCCGGCACCAGCCGCACAGTCCATGACTGCAGCGCCTTAGACCGCTAGGCTAATCCGACGCGGCTTATGGGGGGTCTGACACACCGGTGTCAATGTGTTCTTTTTTCCATTTCCAGGAGTGTAGTCTGAAGGTGGTTCGAAAAACCATCTGCCTGGCACTTCAGTGTGAATTGCAGAGTGGTGATGTAGATATGAGGAGGTGAACATTGTTTCATTCCATAGGATTGTGTGTTCTTTTTAAACCGATTTCCAAAGCGTTATCGTCTTCCAGCAGTATAAACCCTCTTTGACGTTAACCGTACTGGTTTTGCGATAATAAATAAGAAATCTAAGATTTCCATACTACTGACAAAACGGTGACTCTAAATTTTACCCTCTTATCAGGTACCCAACTACCATTTTCTAAATGGAAGCCGATTTTTCCAGATGTAAAATGATGATAATGACAGAGAAACGTAGAAACATATGTGACTGCAGAAATAAATGTGAATAGTGCTTCTAGAAGCCTATCATTATTTCTGTAAATACTTTTATTAAAAAAAATAACATACCGTCGAGATTTACCCAAAGTTCCAGAAATCTCAGAAATTCATTACTCACTACTTTCGGTAAGATCTACATCAACAGAAGTTTGCATCTTATTTCTTTTCATACATATGTGTTACAAATGGTAAGATAGAGGGATTAAGAAGAAAAGTAACCTATTTCCTTTCATATGGCATTTTATCATTATGTTTGTAATCTTTTCCCATAGCTCCTATGTTTTGTTATTGCGTGGATCTTTAAGTTAAGCATTTTTCTGCTTGAAGATGTAATTAGCCATAGAGTGTTCTTTAGTATTACTGCCTTAGCTGTGTGACATAGTCGTTCACCAGGTATAAGGAATGGTCGTTACCAATTGTGAATTTTTTCAACTTAGCTTCTCAGTCCCCATACGCCACAAGAATTGATAGAAGTTACAATTTGCTACGTATTTACTGGCGCCTTCCGCACTGGTTCCATGTTGTCTATCAAACAACACGCTAACAAACGCGTAAGCGTCTGCTGTTTGGCCGCGTCCAATTATGACGCAGACGAACGGAATGACTTTCGACTAAAGTACCCTGCGACGATATTTTTGGTAGGCAGTGGAGAAAGGAAGAGATTGTCACAGGATATCCGAGAGTGAAGAGCTGTATGGAACCAATCTTCACACAGAGCACTACGACAGCAACGGATCATTCTGTTGCCTTCATCCATCTGTTAGTAATTTCTGCTAATCTGTTCAAATCTAGATATGAACTAAGGAAATTTGTTTCACGCACTGCAATCCCTTCCACCGTCTTTTTGAAACAGAACAAACGCTTCGTGGTTGAGGCGTAAGACGTAAATCGATTTTCTGTAAGTCGATGTGGCCCGCATTAGCTTATTACGTTCAGCGCACGTTAATTATTATCGACGTTTCTGAAGGACATCTTCTGATCCTCACGCAGTACAGGAATGGCGCAGTGCAGTCACTTAACCTCACATTACAGTAATTGCTCAACTGCGTACCCCACTGTGCACGGTGTGTTTGTTGACGCTACGTCTCTCTCGTAACAAGACATCCGCGTGCGTCACGTTGTGCACATAGTGAGCCAGCTCTCCTGCGTACTGTATTACTGCTGCGTGCAGTATGCTTCGGCTGCAAATGCTTTCAAGATTGCTCATTGCAGTGCGTATGAGATGTTACATCCACATCATACTCTGCAAGCCACTTATGGTGTGTGGCGGAGGGTACTTTTGTTACCGCTATCTGATCCCTCCAACCCTGTTCCACTCGCGAATAGTTTGTTCGAAGAATGATTGTCAGTAAGCCTCTGCATTGGCTCTAATTTCTCGTATTTTCTCCTCGTAGTCAATACACGGAGGGGTGGAAGTAATATGTTGTCCGACTTCTCCTAAAAAGTGCTGTCCCGAAATTTCAATAGTAAATCTCTCCGTGATGCACAACGCTTCTCTCGTAACGTCTGCCGGGGGAGTTTGTTTAGCATCTCCGTAACGCTCGCTCGCCAGTTAAACGAAACCGTGACGAAACACGCGGCTAATCGTTGGATCTTCTCTATCTCCTCTATTAGCCCTATCCGATAGGGATCCCAGATAGATGAACAATACTCAAGAATCTGGCGAACAAGCGCCTTATGAGCCACTTCTTTCGTGGACGAGTTGCATTTCCTTAAGATTCTTCCCACGAATCTGAGTCTTGTGTCTGCTTTTCTCACTATCTGTTTTATATGGTCATTGCACTTAAGGTCGCTCTGGACAGTTAAGACTATATGTCTCCAGCTGTTTGTCATCAATAGTGCAGCTGTACAGTAGTGGATTTCTTTTCCTGTGTATGCGCAACATGTGACATACATTTCAGTTCAGGGTCAACTGACAGAATCTGCACCATTTATCAGTTCTCTGCAGGTCGTTCCACAAATTCTATCTTCTGGTGTAGCTAGTTTGGTATAGACAACTGCATCATCTGCGAATAGCCTTAAAGATTCATAATTCTTGAGCATAAAACGTTTTCCATAATTCTACAACAGATTGACGTCAGCGATATAGGTCTATAATTCTATGTATCTGTCGTACGGCCTTTCTTAAAAACGGGAATGACCTGCGCTTTTTCCAGTCGTTAGCTATCTTTCATTGCTCAAACGATTTACGATAAATTACTGTTAGAAGAGGAGCAAGTTCTTTCACATAATCTTTATAGAATCTTATAAGTATTTCATCTGCTCTTGAAGGCTTTCCACTACTAAGCAATTGTAGCTGCTTTTCAGTTCCGCGATCGGTTATCTCAATATCTGCCATTTCGATGTTCGTACGACGATTGAAAGGAGGGACAGTGTTACAATCTTCCGTGCTGAAACAACATCTGAAGACCGAATTCAGTATTTCTGCCTTCTCTCTCTTATCTTCCGTTTCGGTGCCGGTGTGGTCGTTGGGAGAATGAATAGATGATTTTGATCCACTTACCGATTTTACATACGACCAAAATCTCTTGCGATTTTTACTGCGGTCGGTGGACAACAACTTTTAGAGCTGGCTGACGCGAGTTTTGCAAGGCGGCTGGTACCGCAAGTGAGTGCCAGATACGCGTGGCGTTCACACGCCTGAATAAACTTTTTTAATAGTAAAAAAAAAGTGTCTTAACAACACTGAATAGCTAAGAAATAATAAGTAATTAATCCATATAATCTGTGCTATGACATAATTATTCTTATATAAAAAGATTGTCGATGGATGTACTATCCATTTCGGTATAATAGGGGATGTAGCGCTACAGACTTCCACTGTAGTTGCTTTCATGCCGGCGTCGCCATGTCAGATGTTAAACTGTAAGGAGTCTAATGTTAACAACAGCTTCTTGTTCTTAATTTCTGTCGAGTGCTCGTAACATTTGTTTCAGACAGAAAATGGTAACTGTGCTTTCGTAAACAATACAGCATCAGGAAGGCATCAGCATACTTCTTCTGGCCTTAAATGCATATCTGACCCAGTAACACGACCAGTGGGAGGTCCTACAAAGTTTTACCAAAGTGCTGCAATGTGGTTAGCTACAGCCTTTTGACTTAGAAGCGTGCTAATCGTAAATAAATTGAATATATTAGTGTTACGAATATAAACAGAACTGTTTAAATATATTTAAATTTTACAGTTAGTCGTATAATATTGCAAGGAAAATAATTTAAAAAATGAAAAAATGAAAAAATATGGTAGCAGTGGGAACCGAAACAGAGCTGGTAAGCTGCCCGGCAGTGCACGTTACCACTCTCCCACACCACCATTGCAGCATCTCCTCCTCATGATTCTCTCATACTCTAAGTTTGCACAGTAGGTTACATGCACTTTTAAAGAAAATACTGACCTGGTGATGTAAGCAATGTAGCACTCACAGTGCAGAAAGGGATGACGTCACATCACAATATGCACAGAAATAGACAGAAAGCTGCGTCACTTTTCTGATCTGATCGCAGCGCTTCTGACTATCAGTTCAGCACTCAACGCTGGATTTTAGTTATGGCGAAGAGAGCGCTACAAACATCTTTCCGTCCGTTTTATTTGCATACCAGTACGCAATTGAAGAAAAATGGCGTAATTTTACTGTGATATCCGGCTCGTGTTCGAAGAGAAATAGCATAATTTTAGTGCGATATTTGCGGTGTGTTCAGTTGCCACTGAATACGATGCATTTCGCCTAGTTGATGAAACTTACTTTTTGTTATTCGTTTCGAATCACCAAGAATATAAGTAAGTGAGATGAAAGGCCTCCTTCGTAATCCACCACTTTCCTCAAACTGACTCAGGAATGTTCCTCTTCCCGAAAATGTTGAGAACCCATTTCGTTACGTTTGGTCGGTTTGCAATTTTTCACTTCTCACTGCGTTCACACAGAGAGCCTTTCAGGTTGGACTGATAGGAAATCTAAAGTCAAATGACAAAAATAAAACTACCGAAGTGAAAGCAAACAGTGCAACCAAAATTTGTGTACATAAAAGAAAATATCGCTTGAACAAGTACACTTACGAATGGAATGTGTTTTCTTTACACAGTAGACTAAATCAGGACGGTTAGTGCACCATAAATGACGCAGGCTGGCTTTTTTCATCAAAGCCAGTGATCTCCACACTAACTGGATGTAGATCTCTGAGCCGGCCGAAGTGGCCGAGCGATTCTGGGCGCTACAGTCAGGAACCGCGCGACCGCTACGGTCGCAGGCTCGAATCCCGCCTCGGGCATGGATGTGTGTGATGTCCTTAGGTTAGTTAGGTTTAAGTAGTTCAAAGTTCTAGGGGACTGATGACCTCAGAAGTTAAGTCCCATAGTGCTCAGAGCCATCTGAACCATTTTAGATCTCTGATCTCACGAAAATGTAAGTACATCAGCGACATTATTTAAACATACACCTCACTTTATATATGCACTGAAATAAACTTATCTTTCTGTACAAGAATAAAATTCACTACATAAGCTTAGTGGCATAAACAGCAAACAGACATCATCATACGCGAAAATAATGTGTAATTACGAATTAACGTACACGTAATGTACATAACCTGACGCGTTGTGCTAATAAATATAGGTAATGAGTGACTATAGCAAAAAAATCTAAACATGTTGTAAAAATAGATGTACGTATATACGTAATGTATTTATGTATAGATGTACATATGTTGCACATCTGCTCCTAAACCATTGGTCCCATTTCAACTAAACTTGGCACACAAACCACTTACTGTTTGGAGAGAATCGCTGTGGGGGTAAGAAACACGTACCTATCTAAGAGGAGGGGGTGGGTGTGAAAAAGTAATTTAGCTCACGACGCGGGAATTCGAGAACATTATTCATCCAATAGTTGAGAATAAGAGCACTTAGTGGCTTGCAATAAACTTTACACATAATTTCAAACCTTCACGAAACTTTTTCTAGCTGACAACCCCCAAAAATGATAAAACGGAAAAACGTTTATCGCCTACTCCAATTTTGCTGTTAATGCAATACACCTGGCGCATCAGGTCTAACGTTTCAATTTATTTCTTCTGTGCTACTAACTGTATTCGTGACACATTTTGAAGTCAGTATTCACATACACAACTGAATGTAGCTGCAAAATTATATCATTAGACGACACATTATTCAGGAGATGACGTTATACAGATGGAGCTGTGTGGAAAAGAAACTGCAAGACAAAATTCGCTAGAGATGAAAGTGTAACATGTGTACAAACTTATGTTAAGTAAATTGTGAAATGTATGTGACAAGTGTGTTCTCTGGCAAATCATCGGATAAAAAGCTCCTCCTAAACCCCAAACGAACTTAGTAACCATATTACTGTCTGGAAAGAGATACTGTGTGGGCAAGAATCAGCAACCTCCTATTGGAGCCGCAGTGACAACGTGGAGACAGAAAATGGGCAGAAAAGGATATTGGAAGGAAAGAGAGGGAGATGGATAGAGAGGTTGAGGAGGAGATGGATGAAGAGATGGAGAGGGGATGAGGAAATAGGGAAAGGGAAGAGGGCGTAGACAGAGAGGGAAGGGAGAAGGATATGGACTGAGAGAGGGGGAGAAGGAAGTTGACAGAGCGAGGGGGAGATGGAGGTGAGCGTAGAGAGGGGAGGAGGAAATAGAGGGGCAAAAGGTGTGAGGAGGATATGGATAGAGGAGGGAGGAGCAGATGGTCAGAGGGAGCAGTAGCAGATGGACAGAGAGAGTGACAGCAGGAGTAGAGAGTGGGGGGGGGGGGGGAGGTGGCAGACAGAGAGGAGGAGAAAAAGATAGAGAGGAGGGCGAAGGAGATGGAGACAGAGGGGAAAAAAAGAAATGGGCTAATGAAATAAATACATACCCGGGCAACGCCGGGTTCTGAGCTAGTTATTTCACAAATAAATGCCCGGTGCTCGTTCCTCAGTTTTTGTAAGTTGCGGATCGACTGCAGGCGAGCGCGGCAGGTGCTTGGCGGGCTCCACCACCGGCGATTAGTCGCGAGTGGAGCGGTAATTACGCAGTGAGTGAACCAGCAGCAATTAGCAAAGTGGGCCGTCAATAGAGCTCGGCCCCGCCGTGCTGCTGCGCTGCCGGGTTGCCGTCCAAAAAGGATCGGGCGCGAGTCTGGATCCCACTGGCGCTCCTCCCGTGCTAGCCAAAACACAATTATTATTGACTGGCCGCGCCTCCAAAGGAGAGGGCGCAGCGGCGCGCTCATTACCAATTCCTGTCTTCCGCTCCAGTATTTGCATTACCTTTGACTATTCGCACCCTCCAATGAAAGAAAAGCGACTACAGTCGATATGAAAAGCGAACTGAAGATCAAAGATTCTTCTAGGCAGCTGAATTCGTTGCACCATTGAGTTGAGATAGAAATGTTTGTCTCTCACGCAGAAACTGAAACGAGGAGAAATACCTATTTTTCAGTACTTTATACTCCTAAGGTTTATTTATTAATTTGATTGTTTTCCTTGATCAGATTGATGCTACCATACCTTATCTTGCATCAGACCAGACATGGTACAATAACAGATGTACATATACATATGTGACAAGCATAAAACTTTAGCGTATGAAACTGACTCATGTTACATAACTTTTTTGCTTCTCGTCGTCGGTGCTGTTGTTTTGGCCTTCAGTCCAAAATCTGCTCTGATACAGTTCTCCATCTCTTCGCAGCTACTACAACCTACCCTCCCTCGAACCTTTTTACAGTTAGCTGGTTACATGTTCCGTATACAGGATGAACATCAATAAAATTGCAGGTGCAGATTCCTGACTGGAAATGGAAGAAAAATGTCCCACGCATCGTCGCCACGGTAGATGGCACTGACGAATGGATGTTCCCATTACCACGTGCTGTGTGTTTCTTACGTGTTTCAGGCTATGTGGTTGACGCAGCGTACTGCAAGCAGTAGAATGGTCCGTTAATCATCTGGGAACAAGCCGAGATAGCGATTGTGTACGGCCAAGCAGATGGAAATGGTCGAGGGGCATTACGGTTGTACCAAAACAGGTACCCTCTCAGACACTAATCACATCACACAACATTTCAAGTCCCTTTTTGGGCGTTTGTGTGTCGGTGGGTCCTTTCAGAAAGACTAACTTGCAGGGAGGCGGTGGACAGTGCGTACACCAGACCTGGGGGAGCGGGTTGTACAGGATATCGACACAAACCGTAATACAAGCTCCAGGCAAGTGGCCCGCCAATATGGTGTAATCCAAAGTACGATTATGCGTATCTTGCACGCCAACTGCCACTATCCCTGACACCTGGAACGACACAAGGAACTAACGACGAGTGGCCGAAGGAATTCTCATTCATCAGTGCCATCATTCGTGGCAACGATGCATTTGCAGACACATTTTCATAAGACTTTTTTCCTCCATTTCCAGTCAGGCATCCATCCATGCACTTTGTGGGTTTTATTAATGCATACCCTGTATCATTATAATGGTTCATTTATTGCAATTATGTAGAACGAGTCAGTTTACACGATACGTATACATTATTAGTGTTAACATTAATGAACATATGATTTTGTAGTCCCACTCATACACTCAAGCACCTACACTTGTAAACTTGCTACGCTCGCCACATAGCGCTTCTTGGTCATCCGAACACCCCTTAGTGGATCACCAGCTTGCGTACACTGCGTTCCAAAACTGTTAGTATGTAAGTATTGAACCTAGGAATATTACAGTCAGTTACACAGAACGTTCGTCATAATCACATAGTACTTACTAACATATGGTTATTTACGCTCCTTCATTCAGGTGGCCTCACAGAATTGTATGTTGTCCGTTTCATCGATATTTAGATTTCTTACCGGTAGGTTCGAACACGCAAGTATTACCGAGATGTTTTGGGAACACAAATAGAAATTTCTGTAGGGAAGGCGACATTCTTTTCGAGGAGCGGTATTGAGAAAATTTAGAGAACCTGACAACATAACAATTCTACTGCTGCCAATATATACTTCGCAGACTGACCACGAAGATAAGACACGAGAAATTAGAACTCATACGGAGGCACGCAGATAGTCGTTCTTTTTCCCTCGCTCTGTCTCCAAGTGAAACAGGAATGGAAATGATTGTGATACAGGGTATCCTCCGCCATGCACCGTACGGTGGCTTGTGGAGTATGTATGTAGATGTACATATGTGCTGACGGAAAATAATCGCTACACCAAAAACTAATAAATGTAGAGTATTCAGCGATTAACACTGCAAGATCACAGGTTAACATAAGCGCGAGATAAGCCATTGCAAATGTGAAATGCTGGTACATTAATAACCGGTGTAACCGACAGAATGTTGAATGCAAGCATCAAAACGTGCATGCATTTTTGTCCTGGATCCGGATGTCTGTTTGCGTATCGTAGTTCCATGCCCGTTGCACATGTTCGATCAATAGAGGGATGGTTAACGCTGTTTGTGGATGACACTGGTGTTGTCATCCGATGATGACGCATATGTGCTCGATTGGAGGCCAAAGTAACATGTCAACACTCTGTAGAGCATGTTGTAACGCAACAGCAGTACGTGGTCGAGCGATATTCTGTTAGAAAACACCCCCTGGAACGCCGTTCATGAATGGCAGCACAACAGATTCAATCATCAGACTGACGCACGAGCTTGCAGTCAATGTGAGGTGCGTGGGGTAATCACGAGGGCGCTCCTGCTGTCATGGGAAATCGCATCTAAGAGCCTAACTCGAGATGGAGGTCCAGTGTGCCCAGATTCAGACAGGCTGTTTGCAGTCCCTCAACTGTCCTCCTCCTAACCAACACACGGCCATCACTCGCACCGAGGCACAACCGGCTTTCATCAGAAAACACAACAGGTATCCACCCTGCAAATGGCGGTGGTTTGGGGTCAGTGAAATGGACGCTACAAGTCGTTTGGCTCGGAACTGTCCCTGAGGTAACCAATTTGTAACTGTTCTTTGTGTCAGTGTGGTACCAATTGCTGCTCAAATTGCCGCTGCAGATGCAGTATGATGTGAGAGAGCCATACGCCAAACACAATGGTCTTAGGTCTTGGTAGTGCCACATGGCCGTCCGGAGCCCAGTCTTCTTGCGACAGTACATTCTCGTGACCACCAGTGCCAGCAATCATGTATAATGGCTATATTCCTGCCAGCCCTTTGTGCCGTATCACAGTAGGAACTTCCAGCTTCTCGTATCCCTATTACACGATCTCGTTCAGATTCAATGAGGTGCTGATATAGCGTTTTTGTCGCCTTAAAGGCATTTTTGACTAACATCAGCTCACCTCTTCCAATCAAGTATTCCCTCGAGTGAAAAGTTTACTTTTCTTCTTTTTTTTCGCAAAGTTATGATCTTTCCGTTCGTTCATTGACGTCTCTGTTCAGTGTAATAAGTTTAGTGTCTGTGTTTTGTGACCGCACCGCAAAACTGCGCGATTAGTAGACGAAAGGATCTGCCTCTCCGATGGGAACCAAAACATTTGATCGCAAGGTCATAGATCAACCGATTCCTCGACAGGAAAACACGTCTGATATACTCTATACGACACTGGTGACGGCATGTGCGTCACATGACAGGAATATGTTGTCAACCCACCTAACTTCTACACTTGGCGAATGGGTAAAAAGATTCTTCTACCTTGCCCGATTTAGGTTTTCTTGTGGATGTGATAATCACTCCCAAAAAAGTGATGAAATCATAAGAGTTTGTCACATAAACTGCAACAAATGAATGCAACAGTTTCACAGTCACATTGGACGGACGGACGGACAGATAATAAATGTCTGGAAATAAAAAATTAAACTTCCCACTCGAGGGAAGACTTGAACCAAGGACCTCTTGTTCCGCAGCTGCTCACGCTAACCACGGGACCACGGCGCTCCTGAGCTCACGTTATCCTTGATGTTGCCTATCTTGCGTATGGACTACTCAGTTTGTATATTTTGCTTATTTTTTCATAGTTCCATACAACTTCTTCCTGTTTTCTCGATTGATCTGTGTTCAGTTTTTCAAGGCCTATCCACTGTGCTAACTTATAACTAAATCTGAGGAGGGTGCGATGGGGAGGTTCCCTTGTTAGTGCTGTGAGTTTTTTTCATTAGTGTTCCATACTTTTGTGATTACAAGGTAAATTCTAAAATTTTTCTAAATTTTAGGCTCAGTTTAAGCTGCTAGGCTACAAGCTGATCGCTATGTCGTTGCGTTTGAGTAAGTCACAGAGGATCAGACTTGTTTAGTGAAGCACTCGGGACAGAACATGCGGGAGATGCGCATGTCCAGACACGTGATAGCGACCGATTGGTCCACCGAAAAAACAGCTTGCAGCATTTTCTGCGATGAGCAGCTGTACTGTTTATTAACAAGGATCAATTCCGCGTCAGTTAGGTTTAACTAGTTCTAAGTTCTAGGGGACTAATGACCTCAGCAGTTGAGTCTCATAGTGCTCAGAGCCATTTGAACCATTTTTCGTTATTATTTTAGCTTATCAAGTGGTAATAATTATTATACACATAATTTAATATGTCGCATTGCCTATTTTAGCTGATATCGTATTAAGCTTTAATTGTGAACAATGAGCAAATAAAACAAATAAACAGTCATTTAAGACGAACATCAGAGTTATGCCTTTATAAAGCACGTATGTAATTTTCTTCCCCACCTTTTTCTTATCCGAGCTCCTGCTCTATCTTCAACAACCACATTGTGACGAGATGTTAGATCTAAATCTTAATTCTTTACCTCCATTCTGCCTGGATCAAATGAGAATGACACTGATTCTGTGGAAGAAAGATTGCTGTTACGTTCCACACACGTTTACCAAATATCACATACTGATACATTGAGTTATTTAAACCTTTCAACAGGCTACATACGACTGATGTTAATAAGTAATTATTCCATTGGAGCATACTTGCAGTTCTTCTTTTCTTTTTCACGCTTAACGCTAGAGGACGAAAAATATATCTAATGTAATTGTAGCGAACAGGAATTTTCAATTTTTAAATTAGATTTAAATTTTTTAACCTGCCTGACATGATTTCAAATGCGCTGTTTTCAGTTCATGTCTGAAGGAAGGTAAATTAGCGTTTAACGTCCCGTCGGCGGTGTGGACATTACAAACGGAGCACAAGCAAGGATTCGGGAAGAATGGGAAACAAAGTCGGCCGTTAATTGTTAAAGGAAACATCCCAGAATTTTAGTGGAGCAATTTAGAGAAATCACGGAAAACCTAAATGTAAATGGATGGGTGGGAATTCGAACTGTCATCCTCCAGGATAAGAGTTTAGTGTGTCAACCACTGCATAGAGTTGCTCTTTACCAAAACTATGGATCGGTAGATTTCGTACAGTATACACATGGCATAGTAAATGGTAGGATTATTGGTAGTGTTGGTAGCACTGGTAGGGAAAGAAACATAAATGGTTGTCTGTGAGAAAAACTGGGTTGTTTATTCGTTTGTTTTCACATATAATTAGACCGCAAACCTGTAAGTGTTGTTCCATTGAGTATTTTGTATCCTAACAGGATATAAATTGCATTTTACAAGTAATAAAAATTTGTAACTCGCGTAAGTTATGCGCTTTTATGTAACCAAAGCAATTACTTTTGATGCAAGTACAGTTTACATGCACAAACGGAAAAAAAATTTGCGTATTTATTGTTGTTATTTTGCACTCAACGCTCATCATCATGATCTTATTCTTATTGATAAGTGCATAAGTTATTCGTGAATACCAGAAACATGTTTTATATAACTTCGAAGAAACACTTAAGCAATGTTTCATGTATTTTTGTATCGCAAGTTTTTTATATTTTACTTTCTTTGAGCAAATTGCGTTATATGATAAATCTGCTTCTTTTTTTTATTTTTACTACAACAGCCCTCTGTTCCACGTTACAAATCAACAGTTTTCGAATAAAATATGAATTAAACACTGAAAAATTTCAATTTTGCTGTAAATACTGTTTATTCTTAAGTAAAGGACAGGAGTATAAGTAAGTATTACGAAAATGTTCCATAGGTTAAGCATCCCTTTATACATCCTCGCTCAGTTTCTAAACGGTGCACTGCTTCAGATTTCTAGGGGATCCCAGTAAGACGCTGATCGCATATGGACAAAAATCAGTTGATATGAGGTTAACGACACGTAACGCCCGATAGGTATGCAACACACCTTACGTACATGTGATGTGCGTAAAACCTTATCTAACCAAGGCCTCTAGGAGAGCTACCATAGTCTATGCTTATTTATGTTAATCTATGGTAGTTTACAACTCTACAACTGCGCCACCTTGATTGGTGACTACATGAGTGCTGCACACATTTTCTGGCACACATTGCTGAACATTGTAGACGTTGTTGTTGTTGTTGTTGTTGTTGTGGTCTTCAGTCCTGAGACTGGTTTGATGCAGCTCTCCATGCTACTCTATCCTGTGCAAGCTTCTTCATCTCCCAGTATCTACTGCAACCCACATCCTTCTGAATCTGCTTAGTGTATTCATCTCTTGGTCTCCCCCTATGACTTTTACCCTCCACGCTGCCCTCCAATACTAAATTGGTGATCCCTTGATGCCTCAGAACATGTCCTACCAACCGATCCCTTCTTCTGGTCAAGTTGTGCCACAAACTTCTCTTCTCCCCAATCCTATTCAATACTTCATCATTAGTTATGTGATCTACCCATCTAATCTTCAGCATTCTTCTGTAGCACCACATTTCAAAAGCTTCTATTCTCTTCTTGTCCAAAGTATTTACCGTCCATGTTTCACTTCCATACATGGCTACACTCCATACAAATACTTTCAGAAATAACTTCCTGACACTTAAATCTATACTCGATGTTAACAAATTTCTCTTCTTCAGAAACGCTTTCCTTGCCATTGCCAGTCTACATTTTATATCCTCTCTACTTCGTCCATCATCAGTTATTTTGCTCCCCAAATAGCAAAACTCCTTTACTACTTTAAGTGTCTCATTTCCTAATCTAATACCCTCAGCATCACCCGACTTAACTCGACTACATTCCATTATCCTCGTTTTGCTTTTGTTGATGTTCATCTTATATCCTCCCTTCAAGACACCATCCATTCCGTTCAACTGCTCTTCCAAGTCCTTTGCTGTCTCTGACAGAATTACAATGTCATCGGCGAACCTCAAAGTTTTTATTTCTTCTCCATGGATTTTAATACCTACTCCAAATTTTTCTTTTGTTTCCTTTACTGCTTGCTCAATATAGAGATTGAATAACATCGGGGAGAGGCTACAACCCTGTCTTACTCCCTTCCCAACCACTGCTTCCCTTTCATGTCCCTCAACTCTTATAACTGCCATCTGGTTTCTGTACAAGTTGTAAATAGCCTTTCGCTCCCTGTATTTTACCCCTGCCACCTTTAGAATTTGAAAGAGAGTATTCCAGTCAACATTGTCAAAAGCTTTCTCTAAGTCTACAAATGCTAGAAACGTAGGTTTGCCTTTCCTTAATCTTTCTTCTAAGATAAGTCGTAAGGTCAGTATTGCCTCACATGTTCCAGTATTTCTACGGAATCCAAACTGATCTTCCCCGAGGTCGGCTTCTACTAGTTTTTCCATTCGTCTGTAAAGAATTCGTGTTAGTACTTTGCAGCTGTGGCTTATTAAACTGATGGTTCGGTAATTTTCACATCTGTCAACACCTGCTTTCTTTGGGATTGGAATTATTATATTCTTCTTGAAGTCTGAGGGTATTTCGCCTGTCTCATACATCTTGCTCACCAGATGATAGAGTTTTGTCATGACTGGCTCTTCCAAGGCCATCAGTAGTTCTAATGGAATGTTGTCTACTCCCGGGGCCTTGTTTCGACTCAGGTCATTCAGTGCTCTGTCAAACTCTTCACGCAGTATTGTATCTCCCATTTCGTCTTCATCTACATCCTCTTCCATTTCCATAATATTGTCCTCAAGTACATCGCCCTTGTATAAACCCTCTATATACTCCTTACACCTTTCTGCCTTCCCTTCTTTGCTTAGAACTGGGTTGCCATCTGAGCTCTTGATATTCATACAAGTGGTTCTCTTCTCTCCAAAGGTCTCTTTAATTTTCCTGTAGGCAGTATCTATCTTACCCCTAGTGAGACAAGCCTCTACATCCTTACATTCGTCCTCTAGCCGTCCCTGCTTAGCCATTTTGCACTTCCTGTCGATCTCATTTTTGAGACGTTTGTATTCCTTTTGGCTGCTTCATTTACTGCATTTTTATATTTTCTCCTTTCATCAATTAAATTCAACATTTCTTCTGTTACCCAAGGATTTCTATTAGCCCTCGCCTTTTTACCTACTTGATCGTCTGCTGCCTTCACTACTTCATCTCTCAGAGCTACCCATTCTTCTTCTACTGTATTTATTTCCCCCATTCCTGTCAATTGTTCCCTTATGCTCTCCCTGAAACTCTGTACAACCTCTGGTTCTTTCAGTTTATCCAGGTCCCATCTCCTTAAATTCCCACCTTTTTGCAGTTTCTTCAGTTTTAATCTACAGGTCATAACCAACAGATTGTGGTCGGAGTCCACATCTGCCCCTGGAAATGTCTTACAATTTAAAACCTGGTTCCTAAATCTCTGTCTTACCATTATATAATCTATCTGATACCTTTTAGTATCTCCAGGGTTCTTCCATGTATACAACCTTCTATCATGATTCTTAAACCAAGTGTTAGCTATGATTAAGTTGTGCTCTGTGCAAAATTCTATCAGGCGGCTTCCTCTTTCATTTCTTCCCCCCAATCCATATTCACCTACTACGTTTCCTTCTCTCCCTTTTCCTACACTCGAATTCCAGTCACCCATGACTATTAAATTTTCGTCTCCCTTCACTATCTGAATAATTTCTTTTATTTCATCATACATTTCTTCAATTTCTTCGGCATCTGCAGAGCTAGTTGGCATATAAACTTGTACTACTGTAGTAGGTGTGGGCTTCGTATCTATCTTGGCCACAATAATGCGTTCACTATGCTGTTTGTAGTAGCTTACCCGCATTCCATTCGTATCGAAATAAATAAGTACACAAAGACATTGACATCTGCTATCAATTAAACATGTGAATATATCCTGTGCGCTTAGTATAGTACGAGGAGGATAGGTTGACAGTTTCTTCTTTCTGACGGTGTACTTTGTCGAGTGTAAATGGGAAAGAAATTGGTGGCGAGTTGTGCAAATTGTCTGGCATTTCTTGTGGCTCATTAACAGCAGATGATGGCAGCATTGCTGTACAATAACTATTACACGCAACTTCACAGGCTTTCTCGGCGTAATAAAATGATTCGAGACGTCGGCGAACACCTAGTTTCCAATTCGGTGGATATTATTCGAAATTCGAAATCTTCGAGGCTAGATCCTTCGGATTTAATAGTGAATTTTGATGTGCTATCTCTATTTACACGGGACCCTCTAGAGGAGTTCTTGAGTTCGCTTAGTGAAAAACTGGATGAGGTGTAGGATAAGCTCTGTCGTCGTGAGCTGACGTCCACGGAGTTTTCATTTAATGGCAACATTTTTGAACAGAATGACGGAAGGCCTATGGCTAGTCCTTTATTGCCCACATTTGCCAATTTATTCATGGAGAACTTCGAGGATAGGGCACTGGGAACGTCAACTTTGCAACCAACGTGCGTCTGAAGAAAAAGACGATACATTTTTTGTCTGGCCTCATGGGCGAAATGCTCTCGAACGTTTTTTGTGTCACTTCAACTGTCTTCATCCCAGCATTAAATTTACCATGGAGGTTGAAAGTGATGATAGGCTTACATATTTGGAAGCCATAGTTTCCAAAAAGCAACATAGTACTCTGGAACATAGTGTTCACCGACAGGCGACACACACCGGTATCAACGTGCTATCAACCGTACCAACGAATTCTCGTAAGCAGAACATATGCCGTTTCCGAAGCAGACAGCTTACGCTAAGAACTTTCATGTTTGATGGCTGTGTTTAAGGAAAATCGATACTCTGAGAAACAGATCCGTCTGGCTATGGAATTACGACCATCCCTGGAGATGCACGAAGAGGAGCATAGATCTGTGGCCTTCATTCTTTTTGCTGTGGGCGTATTGTTTAAGACTGAAAGTATTTTAAGAAATTTTAACGTTGTCACGTCCGCCTTCCAAGATTAGAGCACTACTGGGCTTTGTAAAAGATGATTTGAGCCTTAGGAAGCCTTGCATGTATAAAATACCGTGTCAGAGTGGGAAGGCTTACATCGGCCGTTCGATTCGCACTATTCGAGACAAGTGCATGGAACATCGCCGTCACACAAGACTACAAAAGCCAGAAAAATCGGCGGTAACAGAACAGTACTGAAACGAAGGACATGGTATGAAATTTGCCGAGAGTGTCGTAGTTGCCAGTGCTTCCGGTTTTTGGAACAGCGTTTATAAAGACGCACTTGAAATTAGGTTGACAAACAGTTTGATTAATAGGGACAATGATTTTCCTCTCATTACGACGTGGAACCCTGTAATACCACACATCATAACTCAACGTTCTTCAGTGCGGCCAGCCCGTGTGTCTGAAAACATCCTTTGAGTGCGATATATCGTTGCCGCCGGTGTTGTACTAAATCCCAGTCTTGGAACGGCAGCAACTGTGGCGGGCGGCTCATGCGCCATATACAGTACGGAGATCTACGTGGGAAGACGATCTGCAGCCTTGGCATCAGTTTTCAACGGAACACAGTAGCAGCAGCAGTAGCAGCAGCATTCTCCTGACGGACAGATAGTTCCCGAAATATGGAAGTGTGTTGATTTTATGATGTGGAAGCAAACCCGAGTAGACTATCACCAATAGTTAAGTATTTGTACTTTTTATCTCCCTGGCGGAGAAACAGTTGCATTATTTTCGAAGTTCATAGGATGCTTTGAAGCTACATTAGTGTGCCATACATTTCTAGCACTTGTTGCATAAAGAAGAGTCTCAGTTTTTCTACAAGTGTTGCCCTGGTTCCCGGGTTCGATTCCCGGCGGGGTCAGGTATTTTCTCTGCCTCGTGATGACTGGGTATTGTGTGATGTCCATAGGTTAGTTAGGTTTAAGTAGTTCTAAGTTCTAGGGGACTGATGATCATAGATCTTAAGTCCCATAGTGCTCAGAGCCATTTGAATCGTTTTACAAGTGTTGCGTCTGGTGGTACGCTAGAGCCAGTACCAGAAAATCAGGCTCCTATTTCTTCATGCGCACCGGCCCATCCCTCGGACATTGGTAAGTAGTGTATCATCATCAGAAAAATTATTTGAGAAACGTCCAAGGATAGTTGTGCGCCATTTAACAGTTCAGAAACCTGCTGAACCTCTTTGGGGCGTTAGCTCCTAAACATGTAAACAATACCCTCAATGTGAAGTAGAACTAGATATATCCATTTAGCAGCCGCTTTCGCCATGATGGAACACTCTTCCATGCAGTCCATGAGATAATGGATGTACTTGGCTGCCATCCTAATCAATAATCCCCTCTCACATACGACTCACAGACCCTGGTCAAGTTGGGTCAAATGCGCTCCATGTCGTCGACGACGCGCTCAACACAACTGTGGTCACGTAGATAACCTTCTTGTTGTCTGTAGATTTCGCATCAACCACCCAAGCGCAATTCTGGAACGATAGGATGTCGCTTTGTCTTTCTGAGTGTACAAGTCAACAGCGAGTTACGTTAAGGGAGAAAATCGATGAACATAATCGCACGGTAGATTCCTATATAAACAGCTGGACAGTAACATTCAAATAGCATGGAGTGGCGCGCACCATATGTCGAATTGGCATCATCTGTACTACGCTTTTTGGATATACAAATGATTAGCATTTCACCACAACCACATGAAGATGATAGGAATAACGCCGTCTACATTCTATAAAACCTGTTGAGCCGAAACGTTACAAGTATTATTCACTGCAAGACTGAATTCCGCCTGGTATGGTACCGCTGTGGACATCTGAAGCGTGTAAAAAGTATATAACGAAGCAGAGGCGAATGGCGAATAATTGCGGCGACAATGTGGGCCGTAAAAGAGCAAATCTACTTGGAAAAAGATCACATTATATATTCATAGAAGGTGAAAATCGGACGCTTGCCCACTCTGTAAAGCAGGATAAATGGCGATCTGTGGATGCTATGACAACAGAGTAAAACATTGTACTTGGTGTTCCACAGCAGATGATTCCCACATGCTCCCACGTTTACTCAATACCGTCTTCAGTTACGACTGCAACGGGCTCGGTATCAACGAGACTCGACCGTGGATCAGTGGAAACATGTCGCCTGGATGGATGAATCGCATTTCCTGTTACACTTGGTCGTGTCGAGATACACCATCATCCAGGGGGATGTTCGTAACATTCATCGCACCATATACATGGACAGGGTGACCAGTGTGTCATGAGCGACTTTCACCTGGACTTTCATGGGAGTTATGCAGTAATCGAAGGCACAATGACAGCTGTGCACAACATGAACATTATTGCGGACTATTTTCATCATTTCGTGCTCAGTGTCTTCTCCGAAGACGAACACCATAAGTTCCCGTGCTACAGTAGTTGAAGTGGAATGGTAGTGAAGTCACGTTAACGTGTTGGTCACCAGATTTGCCTGATCTGATCCCCTTGAAACACATCTGGGACGCCACTGGCCGCCAGCTCTGCACTCAGAAGTCGCTGGTTCGTAATTTGCGGGAACAGTGTAATCTGTGTAGACATCTGGTACCTACCTCCAAAATCCAACTAATTATCTGTGGAAACCATGACACACAGATTCGTTGTACTGCGATCCAAATGCGGACCAATATGGTATTAGGCTGGTGGTACAGCTGGAAAAAAATTAGTAAGTGCTTTTAAAGTTTTCCCGTTCATTCAAGTTTTTTTGAGGTAACAGTGTATATGGAGTACATGGAATGATTATATGTACGGACCTATAGCACAAGCGGTTCTGCGGTGCTAGATATCGATTCATGCTGAAACAACCAAATTAGTGCTTGATGTAGCCTCCAAAGGCAGCAGTTCACGCGCTGACTGTCATCCAGTCGATCCTACAGTTGATGAATACTGTCCTGGGATATGCTATGCCATGCCTCCTCGACCTGTTCATGTAGTTATGTAAGAGTTGTTGGTTGACGAGTTGTACAATACACTTCTCGTCTCATCACATCCCACAGTTGCTCGGTTGGAGACAAATCCGGACATCGTGGTGGTCAAGTTGCTGCACGTATGGCAGAGCACATTGAGTTTTACGGACAGTGTGTGTGGGCGAATGTTATCCTGTTGGAACAACGCATCACCTTCCTCTTGCAAGAACGGCAAAAGAATGGGTCTAACAACATTCTTCACCTAATGAGCGCTGGTTAGCGTACCTTCCAAAAACAGCAAACATGTACGAGAGATATAGATTATCGCACCCCAGACCTAGGGCCCACGCCCCTAGCCTAGGGCGGTGTCAGCGTGTCTTGGACGAATGCAACTCTAGAAGACAGCACTCACCAGGTCTATGTCGTACGTGCAAACGACCGTCACTTGCGTGCAGGCAGAATGTGCTTTCATCGCTGAAGACCATAACGCGCCATTTCGTCTTCCAAGTGTTCCTCTGACGACACCAGTCGAACCGTGCACGTCTATGCTGTGCTTGAATGGAAGACGGGCTAGAGGACAGCGTGCCGTAGTCCCACTGCCAATAACCAGTTAGCAACATTTCGTTTCGACACGTCGGGGCTCACAAGAACTCATATCTGTGCTGTGGTAGCTGACCTATGGCAACTGCTGCCTTTAAAATATGCCGAGCATGGCGGGCATCTGTGCTGTGTGGATGGCCTCATCTACGGGTGTGGGAATTTTCACGTGACCACTGGTACCAGCATCACTGCGCAACTGACTCAGCACGTCCAGCTGGTGGGTCAATTATCCAAAAGGACCATCCCGCCACTCAGAAGGCTGCAACTTGACCACTTTCAAACTCGCTCAGCTGGCTGCAGAAAAATGTTCAAATGTGTGTGAAATCTTATGGGACTTAACTGCTAAGGTCATCAGTCCCTAAGCTTACACACTACTTAGCCTAAATTATCCTAAGGACACACACACACACACACACACACACACACACACACACACACACCCATGCCCGAGGGAGGACTCGAACCTCCGCCGGGAGGCTGCAGAAAGCACACCTGCGTGGCATGGTTGCCTGCTTGCTTCAGGCGTCTGCACCACACTCAGCCTCTTCCCTGTGAGCATTCCTTATTAAATGGTAGACAGAGATGGCACTTTGGTAGCTATGTCACTACGCTATCTGTTGGCAGACTACGCTGAAATCATTATCAGTATATCTATTATCCTCCAGGTGGCATATGTCGTTATCGGATCAAAATAGACGACGTCTTTCCATGTGTAGTACATATTTCTCGGCAGTATATTTTGGCTCGGCAGTGCATACGGGATGTTAAGGATGTAAGTGCAGATATTGTGATAATTGGTACCTTACTATGCATCCACTTCAGTGCGTTAGTTGTTTTGTGCCTCCGTCTGACGGTCATCCCACAAACTCATCACATAATTTACTACCTGATCTCTCCTGCACAGTCGTAACTGCGCAATGAAATGGACCACTCCTGTCGACATAGATTATCCGCTCTACATCCACATATCCACTCTTCAATACCTGATCTCTTGACCAGGAGAAAAAAACATTAATGAGTTTCTTGTGCCATGTATACATAGCGATGTTAACCAGGCTATAAACATACTGCATGCAACAGCTCTAGTTATTAGTCTGCAAATGAAGTAAATACTGACGTAATGTTGTTCAGTAGACTGTCCTCAGTCAGCAATAAATCGCAGTTGAATGTTGGCTATTCGTGAGAAATTAGAAAAAAAAGGAGAAGCGTTTACCAGCGCATGTTAGAATTCGATACTGTCAGGATGACTGTGGTTTATTGCCACCTGACACTGCTCCTCGCATTTGTTGTGCTTCTACGATTGTCATTCGTATATGAAATCGATGGGTTCAGTAAGGCCATACTCAACGCCACGCAGAATGTCAATGGTAACTAAATGCAGGATTTTACAGCCACGTCGCGTGTTTTGAGTCAAGAAATGGGTCTCTTCGCAGCAAGAGAGGTGTCCGTAGGGAGCGTGCGACAGCGGTTGGAGCACAACAGACTATGTATATACAATTCCCCGAGCAATCAGTTGTTGATATTTTGAAATTTGTGGCCCACACTTTTCCTATAATTTCAGTCCTCAGCAGTATGGACAATTTTCTCATAACCTATGTGAATAAAACGGATTACAAATTTTGCTATGGCTATTCACAAACTCTCTTGCCATGCCATTTCGGTTATTCTGTTCGTGTATTTGGAATTTCTGTACGAAGCAGACGGTCTTTCCTAACCTAAATTTCATAGTTCAGGTGCCAAACTGCGCAGCATCCAGCACTCACAAGACACCCAATTGTTGACTCCGGCATCAGTGACCACTCATGACATTCGAATCTCGCGAGAAGACCGGGGTACTCTTCATCAACAGTTTCGTCCAAATTTATGGTGTATGCATGGCTTGGTCAGAAATTAAAGTGACAGATGTAGGATATTCAGATGGCCAAGATACCAGAAAAAATAGTATTTTTCGCGCGGGTCGGGGGAGCAACGTGCCTTCACAGTTACCATAGTTTCTAGGCAGCGGATGGTACAGCGGTAAAATTACAGAAAGGTAATCCGAGGATTGTGGTCGAGCCGTTATGTGAAAATTCTCTTACGTTTTTTTGTTTTCTTTTCATATTTAGGGTTCCGTATCTCAGTTTGTAGAAACAGAACCCTTACAACATCACTTAGTTGTCCGTCAGTCAGTCAGTCAGTCAGTCAGTCAGTCAGTCTGTCTGTATATCTGTCTGACTGTTACGAACCTATTTTCTCAGGAACGGGTAAGTGTACCAAGTTCAAATTTATGTCACATACGGTCCATTGTCGGTGTAAACAAAGCCTCTACGTCAATGTAATCGATACGGCTATTTATGTCACATATTTTGATATCTTACAAGTATCGATATCGAAAACAGGCAAAAATCGTCGAAATTCTCGATTCCCGGGATGGATGAACAATCTATATACATAAATAAGTTTGACGCAATCCTCGATGCGCGAGTCTTTCACGCAGTTATCCGGACATTTTTGACTTTACTTACGCTGCAAATAATACGAAATAATGCTCAGTATATTGTTTTCATTAATATTTTCATAAAATGCGTGAAAAGAAAACGGAAAGGAAAATTTGATACATGAGTATGTGAAAAAATATAGGAACGGTGTCACTACTTTACCAAAATGTGTGAAACTTACAAACCTTATACGAAAGTGTTTTGACTGATGTCATGTAATCTTACGTGCAGCGTAACAAATTTCTTTTGTAATTGATTTTTTGGGAGAACAAAAGGATCTACAATTGTAAGACGAGATTTTCAAGATGAGAAACGATTGCATTATGTAGTATTAAAGTGATTTTTCTCCTCCCCCTTACCTGAAAACACACGCTGGTACAACACTGCGATATGTATTTTTTTCTTTGAGTAAAGAATTTGATCAAAAAGCTTCAATACAGACCTTATCTCATTTAGAGAGAATCCTAGGAAGACCGCATCACAATACATTTCACTATGAATATTTGAGGAAATAATGGTTTATGTGCGGTTTGCTATCACACTGTACGGTAAGAGAGAAACATTTATGACTGCAAACCAAGTTTGTTTTCCTATAGAAAGTTTAAAACGGCCACGTAGTTGTAAAAATGCTACGTTTATAACATGTGCATGATGCCAAGAAAATTACTGACTCCCCTGTTTTTACGATATCACCCAGCCAGTATAAATCATGAAATTTAAAACAACGAAAGTATCTAATTTTATATATGAAGTTCTCGTGTACCACTTACAATCCTTCCCTGTAAATTTGTTTGCAATCTCAAATTTTCGCTGATTTTACCTTTTCATGAGTCTTATGAAAACACCAGCTGATTTGTACAAATAATTCGCACTCTCTCCTGATCAGTTACAGATAAGTAATATATTAATGGAAAAATAAGTAAATGCAAGTATTTGTTAATAAGATATATTTGGGATAGCAGTAACAAATATTAGTCTTTCTGTATAAAATCTGTTTCATTATACACAGGGTGGGACAAATAAGTGGCCCCGACCCGTTCCGGCTTTAACGGAGGAGGAAAAGCCCTAACTCTGTTCCCAGCAGGATGGAGCAGCTGCCCATATAGCCGACTGGACCTTGGAACACATTTTACACAGTCTTCACGCCTGACAAAGTTGTTACCAGAAATCTGGCCACCAGGTCATCTCATCTGTCAGTGTGCGATAACTTTGTGTGGGGAGCCCTCAAGTCTAACGTGTATCGCAACAGCCCTCATAGTCTTAAAGAACTTCAGCAGAACATTTCGAATGAAACTGCAGACATTCCAGCAGTGCAGCTTCGTTCCGCCTTCAGAAACTTGCTGACCAGGGCCCAAAAGTGCCAATAAATGAACAGTGTTCACTTTGAACACCTGCTATAGTCGGGGTAGTACCGTATTTCTTTTCCTATGCTGCGTTTCTTTGTACGCTGGAACTCTGTTCTCCGTGATAATTTTATTTGCCTCGCCCTGCAGAGTGCAATATGGTTAACTTTGAAACACAAAAAAGCAGATAATGCCGTTGTTAGATTAATTTCACTTTTTAAAACTTCTTTATTTACAGTACTACTTCGAAAGCAATGTTAGCAGCTGTAATGCGATGATCGTTTACTTTGATTGTTTTTGTTCTTACGATAAATATAAAATATCGCTGGAAATACGAACACTTGAAAATGCGACGTGTAACTGTCTATTCGAAAATGAAATGAGAACAGTTTCTGGTAAATACACTCCTGCCCTTTGAAGCGTCTGAACTTGTGCTTTATTAATGGCCATAGGGAAGGATACTTTCACTGGACAATGTTTTCTTATCATTTTCATGCAATACACAGTGCTTCCCCAAAGAAAGTAAACAGCTGCAACTGCTGCAGTGCGTCATACTAAAACCAGATTGTCAGTAGGTGGTGCCTTCTAAATTCTTTACATGTGTAACCGAAATTGCGTGAACACTACTCTCGGGGATAGAGTCTAGACAACAGCTGTCGTGCATTTTAATCAAACGGATTGTCAACAGATGGCGCCTTCTACATTATTTTGGAAAAATGTCTTCCAAGTAACGTTTTTTAATGAAAGCAGTAACTGTAAACTCTTTCTGTACTTTTAATTATTAGTGTGAACGAATTCTTTAAAATGATGTCTCAGTCATAAATTTTGATTAAGTACTACGGAAGATATAGCGTACCGACAAAAAAAACACCCTTGTGAAATAATATATATGATAGGGGGAGATTAAAAGATTTCCTTCTGGAGGCCGTACGGTCCAGAATCGATATGCCACTCAGGAAAAATCGGAGTGTGCAGTGACGCAGTCATCCCAACGACGCTCGAGGTTGAAGATACCCGTTTGGTAAAACATGGTGTCCTGCTCCGCTAAAAGTCCTTAAGTGCCTGCAGCTCATTTTCTTCCGACGACAATCGTTGACTCTTCAAGGCACTTTTTAAGGGGGCGAAGAGGTGATAATTCCAAGGGGAGGGATCAGGACTATTCAAGGGGTGCTCGAACGTCTCCCTCTTAAGCTGGCGTAACTTCTGCGTTACGACATTTGCAATATCGGGACGTGCGTTATCATCAAGCAGCAGAACCTCTTGTCGTATCATTCCACAGCTGTGGTTTTCGACGGAGACGCTGCCCTATACACATCCATCATTCTCTGGTGAGTGTATACCGGTGTTTGTACTTAGGCAGGCAAGGAAAGAATATCAGCACATTGGGCCCTTTGGGACGCTTTTAATAATATCGCCAACTATCATGTTACCGCATTATCACACGCACGTCGGAAAGACGTGAAAGCCACACTAATCTTTTGCCTAAATGTTGGTGCTTATACAGGGTGTTCCACAATTCGTGTTACGCACTTCTATAGATTGTAGAGGGGACTTCGTAGATCAAGTTTTACACAGTCAGGAATCATCATCCAACGACACTAGTGAAAGTCATAGGCGCCAGTGTCTCCAGATGTATGTGTATAAGTGGTGGTTGTGTGATGATGTTAGAAACTTCGTAGGACGATGGAGAGGGATAAATGTATCAATGCGAGGTAAGGGTCCCTGTATCGGAAACGAACGAATGGAAAGTTATACGCATAAACCTTTCTGATAGCTCGCACGGTGAAATACATGTACTGGTACTGTTGTTGCTAAGAGTGTTCGGGATCTGATTTTCTGAGGCGATGTATGGACTAAAACAAGAAAGAATGTCTAGTATACGTGGGCTCTAGAATGCAAACCGTAAGCGCTATCTGCTCTTGTTCAACAGGTATGTTTCGCAGTAACGAAGATGAACAAGTACCTATAGCTGTAAAAGTACACATTTTACAGCAGACGTTCACTGGACATTTTTTCTTGCTTTGGTCCATACCACTATCTCTGAAAACTGACTATCCTACAATCTTAGCAAGAACAGTACCAGTACATCTACACTGTCAGGAATATCAGAAAGATTTTCGCTTATAATTTTCATCTCGTTCGTTTCAGGTATAGGGATCCTTACCTCAATTTGATAAATTTATCCGTCCCCATCATCCTACAAACTTTTAAACTCATGACGGAATCACCCCTATTATACTCGTATATACATTTACAGGCGCCGGCGCCTATAACTTTGATGCTCCGGAACGTTGTTGGATGACGTTTTCGGGCATGGGTTTCCATGTAAAATTTTATCTACTAAATCTCTTCTAGAACATCCAAAAGTGTGTAACATGAATCGCGAAACACTCTGTATACCTGCATCAGAGTCGTGCTAAAATGGTTCAAATGGCTCTGAGCACTATGGGACTTAACATCTATGGTCATCAGTCCCCTAGAACTTAGAACTACTTAAACCTAACTAACCTAAGGACAGCACAGAACACCCAGCCATCACGAGGCAGAGAAAATCCCTGACCCCGCCGGGAATCGAACCCGGGCGTGGGAAGCGAGAACGCTACCGCACGAGAGTCGTGCTATGCTGCATATACAGGGTGTTACAAAAAGGTACGGCCAAACTTTCAAGAAGCATTCCTCACACACAAATAAAGAAAAGATGTTATGTGGACTTGTGTCCGGAAACGCTTAATTTCCATGTTAGAGCTCATTTTAGTTTCGTCATTATGTACTGTACTTCCTCGATTCACCACCAGTTGGCCCAATGACAGGAAGGTAATGCTGACTTCGGTGCTTGTGTTGACATGCGACTCATTGCTCTACAGTACTAGCATCAAGCACATCAGTACGTAGCATCAACAGGTTAGTGTTCATCACGAATGTGGTTTTGCAGTCAGTGCAATGTTTACAAATGCGGAGTTGGCAATGTATGGATTAGCACGGGGCAATAGCCGTGGCGCGGTAAGTTCGTATCGAGACAGATTTCCAGAACGAAGGTGTCCCGACAGGAAGACGTTCGAAGAAATTGATCGGCGTCTTAGGGAGCAAGGAACATTCCAGCCTATGACTCGCGACTGGGGAAGACCTAGAACGACGAGGACACCTGCAATGGACGAGGCAGTTCTTTGTGCAGTTGACGATAACTCTAATGTTAGTGTCAGAGAAGTTGCTGCTGTACAGGGTAACGTTGACCACGTCACTGTATGCACAGTGCTATGGGAGAACCAGTTGTTTACGTACCATGTACAGCGTGTGCAGGCACTATCAGCAGCTGATTGGCCTCCACGGGTACACTTCTGCGAATGGTTCATCCAACAATGTGTCAACCCTCATTTCAGTGCAAATGTTCTCTTTATGGATGAGGCTTCAGTCCAACGTGATCGCCGTGCGGTTCTAGGCGCTTCAGTTTGGAACCGCGTGACCGCTACGGTCGCAGGTTCGAATCCTGCCTCGGGAATTGATGTGTGTGATGTCCTTAGGTTCTTTAGGTTTAAGTAGTTCTAAGTTCTAGCGGACTGATGACCACAGATGTAAAGTACCATAGTGCTCAGAGCCAGCCAACGTGATCAAATTGTAAATTTGCACAATCAACATGTGTGAGCTGACGAGAATCCGCACGCAATTGTGCAATCACGTCATCAACACAGATTTTCTGTGAACGCTTGGGCAGTATTTGTTGGTGATGTCTTGATTGGGCCCCATGTTCTTCCACCTACGCTCAATGGAGCACGTTATCATGATTTCATACGGCTAGAACATGTGCCTTTACAAGTACGAAACAACGTGTGGTTCATGCACGATGGAGCTCCTGTACATTTCAGTCGAAGTGTTCGCACGCTTCGGTGACCGATGGATTGGTAGAGGCGGACCAACTCCATGGGCTCCACGCTCTCCTGACCTCAACCCTCTTGACTTTCATTTATGGGGGCATTTCAAAGCTCTTGTCTACGCAACCCCGGTATCAAATGTAGAGACACTTCGTGCTCGTATTGTGGACGGCTGTGATACAATACGCCATTCTCCAGGGCTGCATCAGCGCATCATGGATTCCATGTGACGGAGGGTGGATGCATGTATCCTCGCTAACGGAGGACATTTTGAACATTTCCTGTAACAAAGTATTTGAAGTCACACTGGTACGTTCTGTTGCTGTGTGTTTCCATTCCATGATTAATGTGATTTGAATAGAAGTAATAAAATGGGCTCTAACATGTAAAGTAAGCGTTTCCGGACACATGTCCACATAACATATTTTCTTTCTTTGTGTGTGAGGAATGTTTCCTGAGAGTTTGGCCGTACCTTTTTGTAACACCCTGTACACTGCAGCGGTGACCTCAAACGTAAACTCTTTGATCTTCCCTTACATTTATAAATACAATATACCCCGAATTATTTCACTTTATTTGCAGTGTTAAGTAACGTAAGAATTGTAAATAAAAAGAAATGTTTCCGCATAGGGCCTCGACATGAAGGCCCTCGAATTACCATTCTGAGCTCTTTCCGCTGCGCCGTCTGCTGCCTGGAAACTACGTTGACGTGAATGCCCGACTACTTCCCAGTCCGCCCCAAAAATTCTGTTTTCTGTAAACGCTTTGCGATGTGGGTCTCCTACCTCGATGAGTTGTATTTCTGGTGGAGGCCTACGTGCGTTTGGAATCCGAACGAAATCGGTGAGGACGAGTATGGCCGGTCTCCTTGCCAGTGCAGGAAGAGTACACCAGGGGCGCCGCAGTGGACTCACTTGCCGCCAATAGTCGGCCGATACCAGAAAGTCGCTGCTGTAAAAGGGGCTTAATGTGTGCTTGTGGCGGCCGGCATTCCCGCCGCACGCTGTGACCCGCGCAACACTGGCCGGCGGCCAAGGCGCGCCGCCAGCTGGGCCACGGTCGCTCCACCACCACAGGCGGGGCTCTGCCGCCGCTTCCGCGTGCTGCCTGACAGCCCGTCACTCAGGGCGCTGGGCGTGACGCGAAAATACTCAGCCAACCAGGTCGCGCTGCACCTGCCCGCCTTCGTTAGCACCATTAAAAACACAACGACCACATGGCTTCCCTGCAGAGATGCTCCATGTTTCTCACATCTCTAAATCTTGACTCACATTAACCGAGCCGGCTGTGGTGGCCGAGCGGTTCTAGGCGCTACAGTCTGGAACCGAGCTACCGCTACGGTCGCAGGTTCGAATCCTGCCACGGGCATGGATGTGCGTGATGTCCTTAGATGAGTTAGGTTTATGTAGTTCTAAGTTCTAGGGGACTGATGACCTCAGAAGTTAAGTCGCATAGTGCTCAGAGCCATTTGAACCAACCAGAGAACACAGTGATTTTCGGCGCTGGGCTCTGACTCATTCCAAAGGCGTTCAGTTGGCTTCAGGTTGTCACTCGGAATAGAACGTTCAATATGACACATGTTATTTTCCTCAGCCCGTTGTCTCCCAGGTGCTGCTTTATGACAGCGTCATTGTCTCGATGACTCTTCCTCTACTGCACGCAACAGACAATGCTGTAGCCTGTATTCGTGACCTTCCGCATTTACTATTTCTTTAAGCGCAATAAGCGGACCACCAAAACACACATACCGTGACGCTGTCTCCTCGACAATTCAGGATGCCAGGTGAAGTTCTCCAGGCATTTACCAATCTCGAACCCTTTCAGCAGTTTGCCGCTGGTTGTGGAGTGATTCATCACCTCACATCACTCGTTTCCACTCATCTAGTTCCAGTTGCGTCGCTCTTCACACCAGGCTTTGCTTAACACTGACTACAGAGATGTGTGGTCATGAGTAACTGCTCGGCTGTAGAACTTCAGCGAATTTACCTACCAACAGATTGCAGTAGCTGGACTGCCCATAGCACTTTGGAACTGACGAGTGATTCTTGCCGCAAGTTTCATGCGATTTTTTACAACCAGCCTGCGCAATCACACCGTCTGTCCGTCAGTACGTGAGGTCTGCCTGATCACGGTTTGGTTGCCGTTGTTCCTTCGCGTTATAAATTCACAATCGCATCACCAACAGTCGATCTGGGCAGCCCTATAAGGTTCGAAATATCTCCGATTGGTTTATTACTCAGGTAACTTTCAATGACTAGTCCGCATTCGAAGTAACTGACTGTTCTATTCTGCTATCACTGCGTCTCTACTGACAAGACAACGCTGACCGCCTCCTGTTTTTCTGGTGAGTCCACTTCTCGTGACATCTAGTGGTCAGTTCCTCTTTACATAGCCCTATCAATTTACTTTTGACCAAGCAGTGCATGTCCATTGTGGTTGACGAACTCCTACTTTTTTGTAAGCCGACAAAATATACATACAGGGAATGACTTCGTCTTAGATATCACAAGACAGTGCGGAGTAAAGTGTTCCAATTCATAACGGTCTCTTAGTTTCGTGAACATTTTATTAACTGAATTTCCGTTATTTTCGCCTGCACCACGACCGTAGCTCCTAGCTACATATGATCCAGTATGTAACAATCCGGTAACACTTCCGTGGGATGATGACCTTGCAGTGGCTGGAAAACTAGTTAATGATACAGAAAAATCCAGAAAAGTGGTTGTTCCGTATTATACCCAAATCAACCTCCAATTAGCCGGCCAGGGTGGCCGAGCGGTCCTAGGCGCTTCAGTCTGGAACCGCGCGACCGCTACCATCGCAGGTTCGAATCCTGCCTCGTGCATGGATGTGTGTGATGTCCTTAGGTTAGTTACGTTTAAGTAGTTCTAAGTTCTGTGGGACTGATGACCTCAGATGTTAAATCCCATAGTGCTCAGAGCCATTTGAACCAACCGCCAATTTACTTAACATTGTTTCGCGAGAATTGCGTCCTCTTTCTTCCAAAGTCTTCTGTTGGAGTTCCCAGAGCATTCCTATTATACTTTCGTCATTCTTCCAGCGTGCCTGTTAATTCGTTCCATGTCTCTTGTCATCAGTGGCTTAACTAGGGTAACTTGCGCCCTGGCAAACTTAATTTTTGCGTCTCAAATCTCCTCTCTGTAGATGTTTCCTTAATTTCAATTTAATCTCCATCGCTGCTTGGCTTGTTTATTCGTTTATTGGGGTCTACACAACATTGAAATGAAGTGGTAGGTACACTTCTAAATAAATCCTGTTTGTACGACTCACTTTAAAACGTGAAGAATACCCAGTGAAGGGTTGCATTGCATTGCATTTGCGATAACTTTTTCATTGTTTCAGCCGATCAGTAAGTAGCTGCAACGATGAAAACAACAAATGGAGAATATACTCTTTACACTTTCGTTGCGTTCGCGCGGTGGCATGACGGAAGTGACTTCATCTAGTAGCTGAAAAAAAAGATTCAAACATCTCTGTACCTGGGAGAAGTAGGCCTTGTGATACTATTGTCCAGCTCATTACAGTGTGAACGTTCTCAATATTTCATTTTGTGCGTCACCGTCCACTTAGGATTTTACGGTAGGTAAGTAAAACTCCACAGGTCCCAGTAGCCGAATCGGTACCGACCGATCGCCGTTGTCATCCTCCTCCAAAGGAGTCATTGGATGTGGTATGGAGGAGCGTAGCGTCAGCACACTACACTCCCAACCTTTGCCAGTTTTCGGGATCTGAAGCCGCTACTACTCCATCAAGTACCTCCTCTGGTGGCATCACGAGGCTTAGTGTACCCCATTCTAGTCTTCTCACCTAGTAAAAATTCCTCACAGTACGGGTCATCGAACTCGGGTCCTGCACATGGCAGTCAGTGGCCCGGATCAGCCACGTAGACGGAATCATTTAAGTTTTTAAAAGCATCCAATCCTGCCCCTTCTTCTTCTACTTCTTCTTCCTCTTTCCTTCTTATTCTGCCCTATCCCCTCTCTACTCCTACTTCGTCTGTCAAATTTTGTGCTCCTATGGAAGCTGTGCTCAGGACATGACCCGACCGACAACCCGAGATACACCACTGGCTGGGTGCTTAAATCGAACAGGAAGTCTGAATGCCGTAATCTTTCCGTGTGAAATAAATACATAAATTCAAATAAATAAGTAATTAAGTGTCGGCATAAGGACAAATATTCAACATAAGGGAATATTTTCAGTATCTCTTCCATTATAGAGGGTGACATACAAAAATGGCTCTGAGCACTATGGGACTCAACTGCTGAGGTCATTAGTCCCCTAGAACTTAGAACTAGTTAAACCTAACTAACCTAAGGACATCACAAACATCCATGCCCGAGGCAGGATTCGAACCTGCGACCGTAGCGGTCTTGCGGTTCCAGACTGCAGCGCCTTCAACCGCACGGCCACTTCGGCCGGACACACAAAAATGTTTTGCTGTCTGGATGTAGTTGTCAGCATTGCGGAAGAGAACCTTTGAGCAACTGGTTGTCCTACCATCTAGTTGGTGACCACGGAAACGCACAAGAGCGAGATGACTCAATAAAAATATGTTTGGGAGCAGCGTACCGGGGTTCAGATTTTTTTATCCAGTTACGGCTGGTCCTTAGAACACGACATCAAAACGTGTGCTCCAAAGAGACTGTAGTCTTCCACAGAAACTTTGATTCAACCGTGAAGTGCCCACGCTCTGCAGAGCAACAATGCGTTTGGGCTTCCGACGTCCACATCGTTAAGTTCACAAATAAACAGCGTCGGACTAGTACGTTACATTCTTCACTCGGTTTCTCCTCGTCGATTGAACTTCACATCTCTCGTATCTGCAACTTTAACGAATTTAAGACTAGGGATCTTCGGTCTATGTTCCCTATTTTATAGTTCATCATAGGACTGCGTGTGTCAATAATGACGCTACAGTTCTTTTCTAATTCGATTCACTATTAATGACACATTTTATACGACTGCTAGTGGTACAATAAATTATCCAGCATAATACGTAACTTTTCAGCATATTCTTGGCTGAAGTAACCATTTTTTAAACATAAGAGATATTAGGGTACGCCGGCCGAAGTGGCCGTGCGGTTAAAGGCGCTGCAGTCTGGAACCGCAAGACCGCTACGGTCGCAGGTTCGAATCCTGCCTCGGGCATGGATGTTTGTGATGTCCTTAGGTTAGTTCGGCTTAAGTAGTTCTAAGTTCTAGGGGGACTGATGACCTCAGTAGTTGAGTCCCATAGTGCTCAGAGCCATTAGGGTACGTGTAGAAACATACAGACATTCATTCATTCATTTCTCGATCAATACGCATAGGGAACAGGTCACAAACTGGATAATTCTGATACGAAATTCCATTCGTTATGTGCTGTATATTGGCTTCATAATTATTACTCAACAGTGCGAGCCGTAGTCCCGGCCATAGCGGAAACTGATTTGGCCACGTGACTAGGTACAGCCACGTTCCTGTCCAAAATAGCGCGCTCTGTTGTCACACAGTGCAAGCACGGACAGTGGTCGCTGAAAATGTCTTTGCTGGTACCCGCGACACGTTGTTGTTAGCCTTATTATATTTATTGATGATGAGGAGGAGGAGCAGGAGGAGAAATTATTGACAGCTCTAACAGTAGAGGTGACGAAAAGTGCAGAGAAGGCGGTGAAGTTTAGTAAGTCGATGTGTGCAAACTACTGGAAGAGGGACGAGATGCCAAGTGCTTTGTGATCCACGTATTTTCCACAAAAATGAACAACTAATGTACACGCAGTAAATAACCTATTGTCGGAATGGATAAATACCTTATTAGGAAGCAACTTCTGCAATAAGGACTCAAAGCATTCAATAGAATTTGACAAAATAGCGTTTTGCATATGATGTTCTTTATAGATACACCACCATATCCGTATTTTAGTGAGTACTTCATCTCGTTTCAGTGGCTGGAAGGAGGGACGCGACAGCCAGATAGTTGTTTACAATGCTCGTCGCTTCCAGATACTCTTTTTCCTTCCGATATTGGCACTCTCCCTGAACGTTGTGAATGTACATTGTGTTCGGGAATGTCTGTTACGTCTAGAACTTTTAGAGGGGAGTGAGTACACAATATTTTGAATAGGAACCCACCGTTCTACAACGGATTCAGTTCAGATATCTAACTCTTCCACTTCTACTTGAGGAAATGAATGAGGCATGGCATTATGTAATAATTGGAAAGGAAACATAACGAAACATTCATTTATGACTTAAACACAATTTTTGTATTAACATTTAAACATTACGTGTTTACATTATTCCAAAACAGTAAAGAACTTAGCATACTGTAGACACAGGACAGTACTGCTCCGTTACAGCAGCGGCTCGATGTGGATATCATCAGCGTTGTTACAGACTTCGTGCGTATGAGGCATGTTTTGGTACACACTCTGGTGTCTCTTCAGTTTCCAGTGCAGAGGTCAGAACTCGTGCCAGCAGGACGTGTGCTGTCTCTACAGGAGTCTACCAGCGAGGCAGACCTTAAATGACGTGAAATGATCGACTGACGTAGCACACGTCATCCTGCCCACCCTCTTGCATACAGGGACAAGCAACTGTGAGACTTTTCTCTTTCCCTAGGCAGACGTGGACGAGTTACGTATATGAATTGAAGCCGTCGTAGAACGTAAGCGGTACGTTTACGGACATGGGTTCCTGTTCAGAATATTATGTACTCACTTCCTTGGAAGTTCCAACGGGAATTTCCGAACCTCCCGCATTATCCTCGCTACTGGAGCACACGAGAGACTGCCGTGGTTAGACAACCAAATATTACATACGTATTGATGTGTAGGTAACTGAAGTGCCCAAGAAACATTCCCACGCCTACAAGTAGGTAGCACATTAATTCGTTTACCTGCAATAAGCACACTTCGTAACTGGATTATACATAAATTGGCGTTGCCGTAATCCGGAAATGGACCGATTTACCTAACGTCCGAAAGGACATGGTCATTGGTTTTCTGGACAAGGGTGGAGCATTTCCGAAACAGCAAAGTTTGTAAACTGTTCGCATGCCGCCGAGGTTTAAATATACCGTGCATGGCAAAATGATACGAGGCAACTGTGGTGCACCATAGGCCATACATGACAGGAGTTATCTACGGCTGCGGAGGTGTGTGTGGGTGAATAGACGTGCAACTGCTGAGCAGCTGACTGCCCAGATGTACCAAAGGGGTACCAGCAGTGTCTCCTGAGCAACCGTTCAGTGAACGTTGTTGCTTATAGGTCTCGGTGCACGCGCCTGGTTCATGCACCCGTGCTGACTGCTGTTCATCAGCTACGAAGGCACACCAGTACCGCAACTGGACTTCGACTGAGTGCCGACAGGTGGCCTTTTCACGTGAATCACGTTTTGTGCTCCGTCAGACGGATGGCTGTTTACGTGTACGACATGAAGCGTGTGAAAGCAAACAGGGAAGGAGCGTTATGGTATGGGGAATGTTACTGGCATTCCCTGGGATATCTCGTCCTTCTGGAAGACACGATGAATCAACACAAATGTATCTCTCCTTGGGTACCATGTCCACCGCTATATGCAGTTTGTTTTTCCTTGGCACAATGGCGTCCATCAGTAGGACAGTGCAAAGCGTCACACAACTCGCAGTATACGTACTTTGTTCGAAGAGCACCTGGATGCGTTTACCGTACGCAAACTCCTAGAATTTAAAGCTAATCGAGAACCTGTGGTTCCGCTCCATTGGGCTATTCGCACCTCAACAGAGAAACTAGCGCGGCTGGCCACGGCACTCGAGTTCGGCATGGCTCCACAATCCTACCTTCCAGAGCCTCATTGACGATTTTCTTCCACGTTTCGCAGCAGTCCGTGCTGCAAAAGATGGCTGTTCAGGCTCTGGACAGGCGGTCACACTAATGTGACTGTACAGTTTATGTTACGCAAAGTTTCTTGAAGTTATACTCACTGTTCTAAGATCGTTATATTTCTCGCAAAATGGATGTAGAAAGTTATTTAATATTTAACCAATTCTCTCTCTCTCTCTCTCTCTCTCTCTCTCTCTCTCTCTCTCTCTCTCTCTCTCTAGGTGTCTGTACGACCAAGGATGGCTTTCTCAATGAATATGTGGAATGCGTCCCAACGCAATTGAGATATCTCAGAGTTTTCCGCCATGTTAACAGAACTCCTCAATGGCAGACGAAATGTAGCTATCGTTACAGTGAAAGGGACGTTGCCACACATGATTATGATCATGTAATCCCAGTAACACACCCCCCACCCCATTTTCCATTATCAGGTACAGAATACAGGTAGAGAAACGTTATCTACAAGTTATACATAAAGTATACTATATCACTGAGAGGCTACCGATATGAGTGGCGTCAGGCAGGGTTGTAGCTTATCCCCCACGTTCTTGAATCTTTACATAGAGGAAGCAGTAAAGGAAGCTGAGGAGACATTTCTAAAAGAAGAAATGGAGAGAAAATAACAAAAATCAAGTTTTACAGGCTCTGTGAGAGGCGGAAAAGATCTTGAAACACCACTGCAACGGAATGGTCAGCATTTGGGAAAGAGGATACAAGATTAACATTAACACAGTTAAAAACAATGGAAATGGAATGTAGTGGAATTACAGTAGGTGATGGTGAGAAAATGAATTAGATAATGAGACACCAAAACTAGTGTTTTGGCGTTTAGACAGCAAAATGAATGAAGATTGCAGAAGAAGAGGATATAAAATGCAGACTGTCAACACCAAGAAAAGTTGTAAGTAATTGTTTAACATCGAATATAATCTTCTCCGGAAGTGGCGAATACTTCAGGAACATTAAACACAGGACTACATCTTCTATGTAAACAGATTAAAATTCAAATGGCTCTGAGCACTATGGGACTTAACTTCTGAGGTCAACAGTCCCCTAGAACTTAGAACTACTTAAACCCAACTAACCTAAGGACATCACACACATCCATGCCCGAGGCAGGATTCGAACCTGCGACCGGAGCGGTCGCGCGGTTCCAGACTGTAGCGCCTAGAACCCCTCGGCCACACCGGCCGGCGCAGATTAAAACTTTGTGTGGATTTGAAACCGCACGCAGGACCACAGAGCTCTTATTTTCGGAAAAACTGTTCGACTTTAAGCGCGTACACCTTTTCCATGCAAATACCTACAAACTAGGGTAGTTCTTACATTTACATTTGGGATCAGAGTTTTCGTTTGCTTTTCACAAATGTCCAACATGCCCTCTACAATAACACAGACGATAGCGAATCTCGTTCCGGACTTTGCGGGTAGGTCTGGATTTACTGTCACTGTTACTGCAGTACGGCGTCGTTATTCAGCCATATTTGTTGGAACAGGAGACACAGAGGCGCAGTATTTCGCCGTCACCCACCAGTCCAATAATGCACTGCCAACTCGTCCGCTCCTTACAGCCAATCCGTCGTTCAGGCAACTCATTAATAATAATTGCCCTTACACGCAGGTGCCTGAATCTTTCGGCATGTACCCGCAGTAGTGGAAACAGCCAGAGCTCCAACAAATCAAGGTACGAGATTCCAGTAACCGTCTTTTCTGCAAAAGTGAACGGGCCGTAAATCTTTTGTCGAGAAATGGACCAAAACATACCAAGCTTTGGAAACCGCGAAACACCTTTTGTTGCTGTGTTATTGCTTATCTTGAATTGCTGCACATTGGATATGAACGAGCGAGCTACCGACGGCAGGAACACCCGCACCCTGAACTACGTGACGTAAAATTTTGTTTCGATGTGTCAGATAAAACTCATCCCACCACTCCGTGACAGTAATGGTAATGTTACTGATGATAGTCGCAGTAAAGCAGAGTTACTAAGCAAGGTTTTGCGGAATTCCTTCACCACAGAAGACGTACATGTTGCACAATTGTAATCAAGAACAGCTGCCAACATGACTACCTTAAAACTAGATATGCTCACTGTCTAAAAAATACTTAAATCTCTTAATAAAGGCAAGGCGGCCTGTCTACATTGCATGTCAGTTAGGTTCCTTTCAGAGTATACTGATGCAGTTGCTCCAAACATAACAATCAAATACAATAGCTCTCTCGTAGAAGGATCCGTATCTAAAGATTGGAAAGTCGCAAAAGACTCACTAATACCCCAGAAAGGAAGTAACAGTAATCCACTGAATTACGGACCCGTATCACTAACGTCGATTTGCAGTAGGATTTTGGAACATATGCTGTGTTCGAACATAATGAATAACCTCGAAGAAATCGATTTATTGACAAATAGCTGTTAACGCACAGTCAGCACAGATTCATAAAATGTGTTTCTTGTGAAACACTGCTAGCTCTATATTCTTGCGAAGTAGTGCGACAGGGGGTCTCAAATTGATTTTATATTTTTAAATTTCCGGAAGTATTTTGACACAGTTCTTCACAAGCGCCTTCTTATTAAATTGCGTGTCTGTGGAATATCATCTCAGTTGCGCGACTGGATTCATGATTTCTTATCAGAAAGGTCACAGTTCGTAGGGACTGACGGTAAGTCATCAAGTAAAACAGAAGTGATATCTGGCGTTTCCCAGGGAAGTGCTATAGACCCTCTGCTCTTCCTGATCTACATAAATGATTTAGGACACAATCTGAGTAGCCCTTTTACATTGTTTGTAGATGATGCTGTCATTTACCATCTTCTAAAGTCATCAGATGATCAAAAAAAGTTGCAAAATGATGTAGACAGGGTATATGTAAGGTGTCAATTGACTCTAAATAATGAAAAATGAGAAGTCAGCGAATGAATACTAAAAGGAATCCGCCGAATTTCAGTTGCTCGGTAAATTACAGCAATCTAAAAGCTATGAAATAAACTAAATACGTAGGAACTACAATTATGAATAGCTTAAATTGGAACTATCACATAAGTAATGTTGCGGAGAAGTCAAACCGAAGACTGCGATTTATTGGCAGAACACTTGGAAACGTAATAGTCTACTGACGAGATTGCTCACACCACTGTGGTCCACTCTCTGTTTGAATACTGCTGCACGATGCGAAATCTGCATCAGACGGGACTGACGGAGAACATCGAAAAAGTTCAAAGAAGGGCAGCTCGTTTTGTATTATCGCGAAACAGGGGAAAGGGTGACACGGGTATGATAAGCGAACTGGGGTGGCAATCATTAAAACAAAGGCGTTTTTCACTGTGGCACAATCTTCGTATAAAATTTCAGCCACCAACTTTCTCCTCCGAATGTGAAAATATTTTGATGGCGTCCACCTACATAGGGAAAATTGATCATCATAATAAAATTAGAGAAATTAAGAGCTCGCACGGAAAGATTTAAGTGTTCTTTGCAAAAACAGACATAATGTCTTATGGGATAATATCAATCAGTGATTTTATAATATTACTTATAATCCGTCTCGACTGCAAATTTTTTTTATTCATATGACCGGTTTCGGTTCATTCAGAACCATCTTCAGATCTGTAACAATAATGATACTAATTTACTATTTTCCGGAAGCAAATCTTTTTCACCCTATTTAAGCAACATCAAATGTACCAGAACGTACCTGATATTTCAGTTACAGGAGTAACCCGTCCAAATTCAGCAAATTTCACAGGCTGCGTCACATAAAATTGGTTGGCAGAGTGCACGTCATTTATATTAATTATAACACTATTGCCGGTAGGTGGCGTCTGGTACATTTGTTACATTTCATTTGCGCATACTATATTCAGTAGATTTTTTTATTAAAAAATACTTGATTAAAATACGTAGATGTCAAGGTTAAAATCTGTACTTATCAAAATTAGTATCATTATTGTTACAGTTCTGAAGATGGTTCTGAATGAACCGAAACCGGTCATATGAATAAAAAAATTTGCAATCAATATGGATTATAAGTAATATTGTTTAAGTGTTCGTTTCTCCTGCGCGCTATTCGACGCTGGGACGGTAGTGAAATAGCTTGAAGGTGGTTCGATGCAGCCTCTGCGAGGCACTTAATAGTGAACTGCAGAGTAATCGTGTAGGTTAGATGTAGAGTTTCTGTTATCATTCATAGGGAAGATACAGTCTTGTGAAATCGGATCAACCTTTTTTAATCACACTGTATTTGCCTGGAATGAAGCCCCATACGGAAACGAATCGTGGAAATTAAACAGTGGAAACAAGAGAAAAACTGAATCTCTTGGTGGTTGTTACAGAAGAATGCCTGAAGTTAGTTGGGTAGACTAGATAAACAAAGCAGAAATACTGTATTGAAATGGGGAGAGATGAAACTTACGGAACTATTTTGACTGAAAGGCAGGTTTATAAAGAATACAGTAAACAGGTTCGTGTGGATGTAGGATTCAGGAACTGTACAGAGTTGAACTGACAAGCACACTATAGTCCAGCATGGTGAGCTGTATCAACAGGCCAGTGTTGATACTGAAGACGAAAATGATATAATCTCAGTATTGCTCAACTCTGCTACGTGATTACTAATTTCTAACTACATGGGGATGTTGTCGGCAACTGACGAATCCATATCCTCAACTACTCTTCTTTCAAATGTTCTCTTTTGGGTTGTCAACCTATAAATTCGAAGAGATACCAGATAACTACGTTGATCTTCAGTATTTTCAGTGTGGTATCTTATAACTTTCTCTTTTGAGGCGATGCCCTCTGTTGTACCTTCATCATATTTTCATAAGATTACGTGTACTGTTTCTCAATTTTTAACTAATATTATATGAGAAATAACCCAAAAAAACATAATTTAAGTTCCTGAATATTATAAGCTTGGTTAAAGACAAGAAAATCAATTTATGTATAACACAAATCTTTCTAGTGGTATATATGAAATTGTATGTGTGTATGTATTGAACTGGGGACATAGAAACGACGGGAAGTCTTCATCCCCGCCGTAGCCCTCAGTGGTACACAATCCCACAACAAAAAAATGGTTCAAATGGCTCTGAGCACTATGGGACTTAACACCTATGGTCATCAGTCCACCAGAACTTAGAACTACTTAAAACGAACTAACCTAAGGACATCACACAACACCCAGGCATCGCGAGACAGAGAAAATCCCTGACCCCGCCGTGAATCGAACCCGGGAACCCGGGCGCGGGAAGCGAGAACGCTACCGCACGACCACGAGCTGCGGACAATCCCACAACAGGCTACAGCAGTCTATTCACCCCACCGCCGCCCCACACCGAACCCAGGGTTATTGTGCGGTTCGGCCCTCAGTGGACCACCCCGGGAACGTCTCACACCAGACGAGTGTAACCCTAATGTTTGCACGATAGAGTAATGATGGTGTAAGCGCGCGTGGAGACAGTGTTTGCGCAGCAATCGCTGACACAGTGTAACTGAGGCGGAATAAGGGGAACCAGCTCGCATTTGCCGAGGTAGATAGAAAACCGCCCTAAAAACCTTCCAAAGGCTGGCCGGCACACCGGACCTCGACACTAATCCGCCGGGCGGATTCGTGCAGGTGACCGGCACGCCTTCCCGCTCCGGAAGCGGGGTGCTAGATTGCACGGCTAGCCGGGCCGGCATGTATGAAATTACTTGGTATCAGCTTGTGGTGCATTATATAATGCAAGGGATCTATTAAGTACCGCTATCATTTCAATAAACGTAAGTTGCAAGCTATTAGAGGAAGAGCAGTGTGGCTTGTTGTAAAACATTTAGCAGATCTCAGAACTTTTTTATTTTTGCGTTATGTCAGAATTTCATGTACGGGTCAGCATTGCAGCATGAACATCTTTGATTGCCTCATTAATTCATACACGAAAGGTACCAATGTCAGGTGGGTTGTGCGACGGGACAACTACGAAACATCCACCATTCACGAATTGTGTCATTCAGCACAAATCGTACGTCCAAATTCAAACTCCAATGATCTGTGGTAGCAGGCAGTGTTCGTGAATGTCCAGGTAACCATATGTCGAAGAAAAGTGGCTCTGTTACCATATCGTGCATAAGGCCACACCAAACATTAAGCTTCAGACTATCACGGATGTGTTTACCTGTGTTATGTGGGTTTTCGGAGCTCCATATCCTAATGTTGTGGTGATTCACAGGTCAATAACTGTGGAACGTTGCTTCATCTGGATATAGGCACTTCTTAACGTAGTCATTGTCAGCGTCTTTGAAAGCCGCCATGGATCACGCGAATGCATCAACAGAATGAGAACCCAACCCAAGTTGCAAATATTCTTTTTATTTATTCGATGACTAGCTTCAGGCCGAGACCCATTTTCAGGTCATCATAACAAAGTCGAAAATGGCATTTCTAAAGATGACAAAAAATGTGCAATATACATTTACAGTGCATACAGATAATGTTAAATGCACATTTTTGACATATTCGGAAATGCAATTTTAGACTTTTTCCTTTGATTTGGAAATGGGTCTTGGCCCAGAACTAGTTATCAAATAAATAAAAAGTAAAACATTCGCAACTTGCACTGGATTTTCGTTCTATTACTTAACAGAAATTGCTGAACCAAGATACTCCAGCATGCTGGAAGTTCGTAAAAACGTGAATGCGTACCGTAGAGGACGAACGTTTGGCTGCAGTGTTTGGATCAGTTTCATTTTGTTTGCAAAGAGGCGTAATTGCTTATATAATACTTCAAGGACTGTTGATCTTGCTTTCTGCAATTAGTGTGATACTCGACGAAATGACTTTAGGGGCTGCGTTGAAATGTAGGTTGCACTCTGTCAACATTTACTTCAGACGCAAGGATAGATCCAATTCTAGGAACGTCTTTGACGCTGCGTGCCTCTAAAGTTTCTGAACCATGCATTATGCCTGTTTTGCCAGTGGTTGCTGCCCCGCCCCCTCTTCCCACCCGCGAAGCTAGTGTCGATAACTCAGCAATATTGGATTCCGCATGCCAGATGACACATTGCACCTCCACCTGCTCCGTCGCCATTTTGATACATTCCGAGTTCAACCTGCAGCAAAGGAAAAAGGGAAAAAATTGGGAAGCTGCTAATTGTTTTACAACAAACCTCGATTCTCTATCTGTAATAGTTTCGAAGTTATTATTTTTCAAGTGATAGTGGGACTGAGAAGGAATACCCTGTTCAACAGATAATGAGATCAGGTTAATCATTACTAAATTGACGGTTAGCTCTGTCTTCCACTGACCCCTTTCCCTCTCCAGTTAATTTTGCAGTCACCATATTTACATTTACAGGAACAAAAGTTGGGTCCCTCTTTGTGGGACCTGGAAAAAGTCTCGTTTAAATATATGGAATACATTCTACGAGAAATGCGTTATCAGGCAGCGTTTCTCTGCTTAATAAAACTTCCCCCACAGGGAAACCGTAGCTATAGCGACGGGAGACGGAAGTTGACGAACGAACTGCACAGCTCGCATGTTTATAGAAGGTTCAGTGCGGAACTCTGTGACATCCATTTGTGACGCAGGCGAGAGAATAATTCAATGTCGCACCCGAATTTGCGTGGCATCGCGTCTGCCGAGAGGCCGCCGTGCGCTCCCGTAATCAGATTTGCGGGCCTGCCGTAGCCACTGGAGTCGGCTGTTTTGCGGGGCTGCATATTTTCAGAGCGCTGGCTGCCGAATATCCGACGTAGAGCAAAAAGTGGCGACCCCGCCAGGGACGCCGAATGGAACAAACAGGCACACGCTCCTGCGTGCTCCGACGCAAACTGCTGCTCGTCGGATTCCGCAACTTGAAACTATTCGTGGCAGTGCAATGTAATAGCAGGGTACAGTTCGTGAACACACACATCACTAATACACTCAACTATTCAGATAATCAGACATAACCTATTCAGAATTACAGGTATGAATTCTCTATAAATTATCTGTAAATTGTTGAGTCAATTTATTATTCTAGTGGAGTGTAAAGTATTTTTTCACAATGACTTCGTGTAAGGCAAGAAGTATTTTTACTATACTTGAGTCCTTCTTCGTAAATCAGTGAAAGGAAGATCCTTCTTAGCGATAAAAAGGAATTGTTCTTAAAGCTTCAGCAACATAAAACTAGTCAGTAAAGGGAAGTGTCCTAAAGCCGACCTCTATTTTCTTTTTGAATCTTAAAAATAGAAAATAGTAAAAAATCGTTTTAAAAGCATGTAATATATACTTTATAATACAACACTCACATTTAACTCTTACAAATTATTATTAAAGTTACAATGCAAAAATTATTTTCAAAAATGTTACATTTAATGAGTTTGACAAATAGTTGCCAAAATCATGACTGTTCTAAAAATGACCAACATAGCACTAAAAAAATTGGAAAAATGCCTAAAATTACAAAAAACACAATCAACTTTCCAAAAAGGTATAATATAACACCTTCCAGAAGGTTATAGAATTTCGGTGTTTACTTTGCTGTACACAAGAGCAATGGTACAGGATGTTCCTGTAAGCTTTCTTTCTGATATTTTGTGTTCATAACTTTTAAGAGAAAGAGAAATTCACGTATCCCTAGCAATTTTATCTCTGACAGAGTGTTCAATATTAATTCTCTCTACCAGTTGTATGGCCATTTTTCGGAAGTAATTGCAAGTAAACATAAAGAAAGAAGCTTTCGTAGGAAGATAATACTAAACTTCAAGACCTTTCTGCAAAATTATAGGTCTGCCTTTATTGTTTTTTGCTGGTTCCTCTAGTGTACTGCACTTAATGTTGAACAACATTATAAGTGTTTTTATTTTCTATTTTACTTCTTCTACATTAAACTGTTTACTGGCCTTCTTTCAACCCATCTTCTCTTTCTGAGCTGCCCAATAGCTTTAGCCATTTTAGGAGGACTTCACTTTCTCTGACACAACTTTCCTCATTATCTTCTTCGAATCTGCAACAGAATTTCAAATGAATAGGAACATTGTACTACCAGATGCTGGCATTAAACATGGAAAAGTAAGGGATCATGTTTACTTAAGTATAGCCTACATTTTGCTAATCAAATGAATTTAAGAAAAATCTAAATGGAATTATTGAATTATAAACATTAACCTTAAGCCTTACTATTCAAACACACACAAATGTACTGACTTACCCTAAGTACCTAGGATAATAAACGAAGAATGTAGCCCAATGTATAAACTTCTCCCATTATCAGAACACACATTGCTGAGCTCATAAGTAACAAGTGAAGTGGCCGACTTAGGCTCTCCGCTAGACAATGGTGAAAGCCTAAATTACTATATACTCTTGGTTCCACTAGAGTCCAGGAGAATGGAGATCAAAGGACCAGGATGACTGGCTTGGGAGGGGTGGAGGAGGGGGGGGGGAGTCCAGAGCTTTGAGCACTTGCCTCTACTTATATGTAAATTGACCTGCTCTAATAGTTCATTGCACTGTGCACTAGCTTAGGGAGACAAGCAAGACCCAGAGCGATCAGCCAGTGGTTCAGTACGCTAGTCAGCTTGAGTGTATTTTTAGGTGGCTTTCCAAGTCCGTTTAAGTGAATGCTGAACTGGTCCATACTCTCTATCTCAGAAAGTGTTAAGTAGCTCGTTTATATGTTTCTGTGTTGGCAGCGCTATAGACTGTATTAATATCACTGACAGCACTCTGTGCCCTCGGTAAGAGACTCTGTGGTTGGACGGACTTGCAGTTAGCAGTTAGCGAGCGGACGGTTTGGATGTATGTTCTTCATTGAGATTGTGTTGGTAGGACATGCATTGTACAATGATGATTCATGTATTTTCTTATGTTTGGGTAGTGGAATTATTGTCAGTTATATAGTTTTTGGAACTGGATGCCACATTATTAAGGTAAAAACTTCTAAATACATTGTTTGCTCTTCAACAAAATCTTTCTTTTGCTAGCCATATTCCTACTAGTAGTTAGAGCCTATAGTAGTTAGAATCTTTTTATTCAGTTGGCTGTAATTGCTGCTTGCTGTAATTGCTGTAGTTAGTGATACGAAGATTTTCTGTGAGGTAAGTGACTTATGAAATCGTGACTTGAAGCTCTCACATCATTACTGTCTAGTATGGTGGTTTCATAGGAAGGGCGAAAGCAGTCGTTCTACAAAAGGCAAAAAGCAGTCATTCTACAAAGGAGACTGGTTACAAAACACTCACGCGACCCAGCTCAAGTGGGTGAGATCCTTACCAAGTAAGACTATCAGCAGACATTGAAAGTAAACAAAGAACGGTAGCACCAATGGTCAATTGTTTGTACGATGGTGAGAGAGCGTCGTGGAAATGCAGAGATATCTGAGTTGGAAAATTCTTGAAGTTAATCGCAAACTGTCTCTCGAAAGAGTACTTATAACGTTGCAAGTACCAGTTTTAAGTGATGAATCTAGGAACATACTACAGCTCCCTACGTATCGATGTTGCAGTGATCGTGAAGATGAGATTCATCTAATTACAGCTTGCACAGTTGTATTTAAGAAGTCATTTTCCCAGCTCCATACCTTAATTGCAGGGTGGTCATAAACAATCGGAAAAGTCTTTGAGGGTGTTGCAAAGTATGTTTTGCTGAGTAACAAATAATTGGTAAGAAAAATATTCGATACGTTTTGCTGTTTCCGATTTAATTAACATTGAAGAAAGCCTATCAGGCGTTGTGCGCAAATTCAAGCGGTCTGCCAGACACAGTTAGTGTCAGTAGATGATAGCGCGCGATACTGCTCAGCCTCTCGCTCGGGTTCGATGCTTACTATCGTCCCATTTCCAATTTTTAATCTCTATCTTTGTTCGGTTTTAGAGAACCAACGAACATCACGTTTGGTGACACCAGCTCTGGCGGGCCGCATGAATTTGCACTCGCAATGGCCAGATTGCCTAACTTCAGTCTCTCGGAAAAGGCTCAACCTATCGATTTTTTCTTAACAGTTGTTTCTCAGCAATACCTACCGCGCAACAACCTTTTCAACAGTTTCTGACCGCTCTGTATAGTATGACGAGAAGTGTCTTCTGCAGGCACTTCACAATAGTTTTCAGAGTGTAGAAGTGGATGGGAATGTAGAAGCAGATGTAAGTTGCGCGAGAAGCTGCCCAGTGAGGAACAGTCAAACACGGAACTCCTATAGTGATAATTACGCAGCCAGTCACGGCTGAAGTTTCAGGATGTACGGCAGTATTCGCGGCACAAAACACAAACGAGCTTGATATCGTTGCCTGGCGCGGATCGTAGCGAGCAGAAATGGTGCAGGTTAAATGCGCCAGCGAGGTTCAGTGGCCTTATTGCATGCCGGCGAACATCGAGTTGGTAGCATAAACGCACCCTAGATTAACTTACGGGTAAGAAATGTAAAGTCAAGCCTTACACAACTTTAATAAATAAACTATAATTGTAAATAAAATGAAATAAAATCAAAAAAATAATAACAATGAGTTCGTAAGCAGACGATGTGTGAAAGTAGTAGAGGACACTGCGGTGACTTCGCAAGGGACTTCACGTAACGCAGTTGCCAGAAGAACAACTGACAGTGAACAGGTACATTAATGTGACGTCTTTGATAGTAACAGGAATGGAACTAACTTCTTGTTGCTCATAGTATAACCGTGTGGCCAAGTACGAAGAGTTGCAGTCTACTTCGTGTCAACAGAGTGCACAGGCGTTCTGCCAAAGCCAGGTGTCAACTCACGACTGTTGGCGCCGCACCAGCCAGGCTATTTCCCAGGTCGTTCCAAATAAACTGACGTCAGACTGATTCCTGAACTAGTCTCCTGTCCCATTGCCGTTTATGACGGAACGATTCAGGAAGGAGAAAAATGGGACATAGTGTTCTTTAGTTTCTTGTGACGCTTGTGAAACGGCAGTGAATCTTTTAACCCACGAAAAAGTGTAATCGCTGTCAGTATTTTCACAACAGATTTCGGTCTTCCTACCCTACCCAGGGCAGTTCGTTCCGTTAATTTTGTGTCTAAGTTTTAAACTGCTTTGCTCTTCATCACGATTCTGTGTTTCTAATAGGGAAGCAAGCACACAACGTCTCACAGATTTTTCTCATCTTCAACACAATTGTAGAATCTGCTTAGGTATAACAAATTATGTTTTAATACTATGCACTTTCCAAGAATTTTCGACAGCTCGAGTGTCAGAGTCTTACGATTATATTGAGTGCCATAGAAGTACACCTACCTTCGAGCAGTGGCTTTAACGCCGGAGGACGAGGGTATATGTACTGCGTTGGAATAATATCATTTCTTTATTTTTCCTTATATTCCATCAAATACTTGTATCCCTTTAACGAATCATGTTTCTCTGGAAAGAAACGATGATGACGACGATGATTATGATTATGATGATAACGACAACAATAATAATGTTAAAAATAGCACCACATTAGTGGAAGCGGGAATCATGATGATACGTACATTTGTTTATTAATAAACTAGCGCAGTACCCGGCGTTGAAGAGGTATTAATTTATGCCGATCTTCTATTAGTCCACCTCCCACTGCGCCTCTCTCTGTCATTCTCCACCTCCCCCTTCCCTCTCCACATTATCATGCCCATTCCAATATGAGACTGGAGGTTCTTAACCCTACATTATTTCTTTGAAGATCGTAACTAATATGTGTACTAAATTTGAATGAAGTCGTTACCCATGGATTTGCCAGCGTGCGCCCATGTCAAATACATTTAACATGTATTCCCTTGGACTGTCTGCTGTACATCCAGAGATATAACTGACTACTGTTAACGAAATGCATTGTGAATAGAGTCAGAAGTAAGGAAGTGATAAATTAAAACGTCATGCATGATGCAGCAGTTTTCACACATCTCAGTGCTTATGATGTCATGTCTCCTGAATTGTGTATCTTACAGCGATGTATTTTTCTAGGTGCATTCAGCGGAATACCTGGATAATACCTGCAAAATGTGTTGCAAATAGGATTAGTAGTAAAGTAGTAATAAATTTAAACGTCGTACATGATGTGGCAATTTTTGACTCACCTCACTGTTTATGATGCCATATCTCCTGAACAATGTGTTGCACTGTGATATAATTTTGCTGCTATATTTAGTGGTGTACGTGAATACTGTCTCCAAAATGTGTTGCGAGTACAGTTATTAGTAAAGAAGTAATAAAAAAAATGTTTCATGTGGCATTTTTAGAGCACAAACAGCGAAAATGTAGTATGCAATTAAATGTTTTCCCTTTCACCATTCTGTGGAAGTTGTCAGCCGTACAAAGTTTCATAAAGGTTTGAAATTATGTTTAAAGTTCGTTGCAAGTCAGTAAGTGCTCTCATTCTCAAATACTGGGTGAATAAAGTACGGGCATTCATGTGTCATAAGTAGTAGAACAAAGTTCGTACAGCTCCACATTGCAGTGTTGCGAAACTTTATTCAAGATGGCGGATCCAAGATGGCGGCGATAGATATGGCAACGTCACAATGACGTCATTGTGGGAAGTTCAAATTTTGGTGGGAAAAAAGGGCACTTGAGCTACCTCTACTAACCCAAGAAAGCGGCGGGACAAGGACTCAGCCTGTGCTCGGCTGCTGGAGATAGAAAGGAGTCTACTTTATTTATTTTGGAGTTCGAAGCATTTTACGTCTAACAACTATGCCATCAATTTTAAAGTATTGTTCTAGTGTCTGTGATCAGTGCCACGAGGGTACTGGTAAAAGAAAACATAAACACATGCACTGCTAAGGCTACACGGTTCTGCGTTTAAAGCAGGCTATAATGTTAGGTCACTTGAGTTTCTTACCTGTCAGTCGTGTTGAATGCAAAACTGATAATATTCCAGTGTTTATGTTTTCCTTTACCGATACCCTCCTGGCACTGATCACAGACACTAGAATAATACTTTAAAATTGATAGCATAGTTGGTGTATGTAAAATGCTTTGAACTCCATCTGTCTGGAGCTCCATCATGCATAAAAATCACCTGTTTCTTTTTCTTCTTAACCGTCTGCTATTACATCACAACACTTTCAAATCTGATACTATTCATCGATTAGGAGTGCTAACCACCTCGACATGAACGCATCTGGAGAAATCTCGTGCACTTGGTACATTCATTCACGTGACGCGGAATGTAGCGGTCTACTTCTGGTCAGCTGCAGATTAAATCGGCAACGGTGCTGCAGGGCGGGTGGGGGGGTCAAAGTACGAGGTGTTCTTTCAGTCTCTAATTTTATTCTAAGACTGGGGGAATACTCTGTGACTCCCATCCGCATAGAGATAGATCGTAAATTAAGCACTATGCTTGAGGTGCTAGAAATATGTAGAGTGCTGTCTGGTATACTTTGATGACGTACGTGTTCGAGAAATAACAATGAATGGACGTACTGCACAGTCATCTATCTACATTTGCAATGATGCGTGCAAAGTAGAGAAGGGGCGGTTTAGCTATGATACTGAAATTGGTAAACATGCTGTCGCATCATTGTTCGGTGTTGAAATTACAGTAAAATGGGGGCTTCAGTGACGTCAAGCGAAAGCCCATTGGAGGGCAGGGTGGAGACCTGTTGTATTTCCTGATGAAACTTTGTTCAGCAGCAGTGCTAGTGATGGCCGCGTGTTGGTTAGTAGGAGGGCAGTCGCGGGCCTGCAGGCCGCCTGCTAGACACACTGGACCTACACCTGGTGTTATGGTCTGGGGTGGGATTTCGTACTACGGCAGGACCACTCTCGTGGCTATCCCACGCACCCTGACTGTAAATTTGTATGTCAGTCTGGTGAATTGACCTGTTGTGCTGCCACATATGAACAGCATTTCAGGGGATGTTTCCCTGCAGGATAACGCTCGCCACACTTCGCCATTGTAAACCAAGGTGGTCCACAGAGTGTCGACATGCTGTCATGACTTGCTCGATCACCAGATTTGTCTCAAATCGAGGACATATGGGACATGAGAACACCAGCGTCATCCACACACAGCATTAACCGTTCCCCTGGTGGCCGACCAAGTGCAACAGCCATGGAACTCCATCCCACAAACTGACACCCGGCACCTGTACAACACAATGTTTGCACATTTGCATCCAAAAGTCTGGTGGTTACAGCTGTTATTAATGTAACAGCATTTCACATTTTCAATGGTTTATCTTACGCTTACATTAATCTGTGAAATTGCAATGTTAATCATTTAAATATTTCACCTAGGCGTTGCGATATTTTTTCGTTAGTGTTTAAAAACATGCGTATTCTTCTGATGGTGCTTATTACAGTCTCTGTTATTCTGGAGTAATAAAATGAAGATGAATAAAACTGCGAGCTCTTTGAAGGAGACATCAGAATACCTTCATGCAGCATTAGTGGTTGACTGTTAATAAGGCAAGTGATGCCGCAGCCTGATTTTAAAGATGCGAAATTGGGTTTCTTTGCTCGAGGCGGCCGGCCGGGGTAGCCGAGCGGTTCTAGGCGCTACAGTCTGGAAAAGCGCGACCGCGACGGTCGCAGGTTCCAATCCTGCCTCTGGCATGGATGTGTGTGATGTCCTTAGGTTAGTTAGGTTTAAGTAGTTCTAAGTTCTCGGGGACTGATAACCTCAGAAGTTAGTGTCCCATAGTGCTCAGAGTCATTTTTTTGCACGAGGCGATGTGTATCCGGAATTATAATGACTGTGTAAAAGTACTGGTCATCTGTTATTTTTCGTCAGCTTAATAAAGATCGTAACATGACAGGTCTACCTCCCAATATGGCAATTTCTACGTCCACCAAGCTAAAACTGACTGGTTTGAGGAAGTTTCAGTACCAATCACAGATGAAAACTGACCCACCTAGTCCCCAGATTTCAGCCCTAAAAATCTCAACTCTTTAGAACAAAACGCCACACGTGAACGTTTTTTTACATGTTTCATTTACCACCCTCTGAGAGCAAGACTCATTTCCCATTAATAATATTTGAAACACGCTTTCAAGTCCCCCTGACAATCTTTGTCACAAATGGACGATTGAAATATTTTTAATTAAAATTAAAGTTAAATTTTAACAATGTGTCTGTGTGTCGAATCTAAATGCTAATATTTCATTAGCGAAAGTTGGCCGACTGTGAGGGTTGTTGCAGGTTTTTATTTTTCCAAAACGGTCGTTTTGTTCCTTTAAGATAGTATACGTACGAGTAGTATTTCTTTTTCTACTGTTGGTTATACAAAAAAAATGGCTCTGAGCACTATGGGACTTAACATCTGAGGTCATCAGTCTCCTATAACTTAGAACTACTTCAACCTAACTAACCTAAGGACATCACACACATCCATGCACGAGGCAGGATTCGAACCTGCGACCGTAGCGGTCACGCGGTTCCAGACTGAAGTGCCTAGAACCGCTCGGCCACACACCATGTTGGTTATACAATCATCTGTCAGTGTCTAATGAAGTTTCGGAGACTTTGCAGGGAAACGTTACATATATTTTAAAATTGTCATCGTTTTTAAAATTAATATATCATTTTGGTGATGGAGGATTGCGATATTAGTGGATAATGGTTAATAATGTGATTAAATTGTGTATGTACTCCGTTAGCTGGTTTCTATACGGCCTACATGCAAAGGAAATGTGATTGACATCTTGCACTGTCAGTCCGTCACATTTACAGCAAGGTTTATTTCGTACACTTAATTGGTGGAGACATCTGCGGAAAGAACCGTGAGTAAAACTCATGCGGTACACGGATCTAACTCTTTTTTTTTTTTTTTTGTTTTTTTTTTTTTTTTTTTTTTTTACTCGAGTTAACTGTGTAGTCAGAGCTTCGAGATTTTGTTCAGCTGTATTTGTTCATAATGAGTCCCTTTCCTGTACTTCGATGTTAAATATTTGTGTTACAAGTGCTGTCTTACTGTCCTGTAGAAAAAAACTTACTTACGTCCAATGGCGACAGTTTTCTGTTTGTATGTATGTCCTTCCGAGCTGCCGTCTTCGCTGGGATATCGACTATTTTCATTGTATTTAATAGTAGCGTGTCACTTGATCGATATAAATTTCTACTTTCCCATATTTATGTTTTCCGTGGTGACTTTGGTTCAAATGGTTCAAATGGCTCTGAGCACTATGGGACTCAACTGCTGTGGTCATAAGTCCCCTAGAACTTAGAACTAATTAAACCTAACTAACCTAAGGACATCACACACATCCATGCCCGAGGCAGGATTCGAACCTGCGACCGTAGCAGCCCCGCGGTTCCGTACTGCGCGCCTAGAACCACTAGACCACCGCGGCCGGCGTGGTGACTTTAATAATATCCCATAATAGCGGATCTGCATATCTTGGAACAAACTTCTGAAATCCACTATGAACAACATATGTTTTTCTGTATGTACTGCAATGGCAGAAGTTATTAAAGACCGACAGCCATACAAATCCTGACCCTTGTCCAATCCATGACACCGCAAACTGCAGACGCTAAATGGGCTCATTGGGCTATTAGGACGCGGGTGACTAACATTTTTTTTCCACGAGAGCTTCCGTGGAATTAACAAGGAAACCGTGAGAGATATTACCTATACTTTGTACCTCTACTGTCTGGCAGTAAGGAAGTGGCAACTTACCCAAGAAGAAGAAGACAGAACGAACACAAAAACTACAGCAAGAAGATGACAAAACAATTTGCAGAAGTGTGCCTCCAGAATCTGGAACGCTTAAAGCCAATTTACGCGATTAACTCAGTTCATTTCCAGCGACGGGCTAGACGACAATGGATAACCAAAAATACGCCTTTTTCCGCGGGCGGCTATTCCGCGAAATTTCTTCGCGGCGACAACGTGCGTAACACAAGCAATTTACGCGCGACAGCTTGCTGGCACTGTTCCGGCGGCTTCTCCCCTGTGCCGACAGCAGCCGCTGGCAAAACGTTGCGCTAGAAGCCAGCAGCCGCGTCTTCAGACGAAGGTGATGCACGGGACTGAGCAGTGGAGACGCTTGTTGACGCCGCCACCCCCACCCCCCCTCCCCCGCTTCCACCGGCCACTCTATTCACCATCCGCCCAACCAGTGCGGGCGTCCGCACACGCACTCTCGCACGCACGCATACCGACAGTTACCGACACTTTTCCTCAATGCTGTCTGCTGCAGTCCTGTTAGCCAGTTAGAGTTGACGTTTCCACTATTTCACTTGTGTGAACTACTCACAGCTGTCTCCTTATCAGAGTCCTGCCTAGTGCCACCCCGTGCAGTGTTCCTGGCGCCTCGGAAAATGTTTGTTCCGCGCCTATCTACATCTACGGTGTCCAATAGGTCCTGCAACACATATTTTTTCTCGGTCAGTTTCGGTTGAAAAAATACGGAATTTGCTGTGGGACATTGTGGATTTATTTTTGTTTTGCATTAAGGCGCAAAAAACAACTGGGTTCATACGCGCCAAAAAGTCAAAACTATAGAACACGAAGACAGAGAGGAGTTAAAAAACGACATTGTGGAATATTCCCGCTGCAGCACCTATGGTATCATAAAGTTTTGATAGGTGGTGGCGTTATACACAGCTTTCAAAATGGCGTCTGTAATGGAGAGCTGTCATTGAGTTTCTTTTGGTGGAAAACCAGACGACCGTAGATATTCATAGGCATTTGCAGAATGTCTACGGACACCTGGTATTAAACAAAGTCACGGTGAGCCTTTCTGCAAGGCGTCTGTCATCAGTGCAACAAGGTTACGCAAACCTGTCCAGTAACCCGCCTGCCGGCCGACCGCACACAGCTGTGACTCCTTCAATGTGGAACGTGCGGGCACTGTTCGAGGAGACTCACGGATCAGTTAAAAACCTCGCTGTTCAGCTGGACGTCTCTGTTGGTTGTGCTGACACACTAGTGTTCGTCGAAAAAAAAAGGCAAACTAACTTCTCCTTCTCCCTGACAATTCAAGGCTTCACAGAAGTGTGCACACCCGAAAGGATCTCACAAAAATTCATTGTACTGCTCTTCCTCATCCACCCTCCAGCCCGGATCTCCCACCTTCCGACTTCCATCTGCTTGGCCCAATGAAGGAGGCACTTCACGGGAAGCAGTACGTGGATGATGGGGAGGTTATTGATGCAACCCGATTTTGTCTCCAACGTCGACTAGTAGAGTGGTGCCATGCGGGAATACTGGCGTAAGACCATCGCATTGAACGGAGGGTATCTTGAAATACTGTGTTTAGTAGCCAAGAAAGTGAGAAATAATATTGTGACTCAACAAGACTTATTATAGTCTGTGTTGCATGGTTCTGTTATCATTTCCTCTTCCTGGCTCCCTGGTTATATGCTGTGACATCATATTTACTTTCCTTCATTAGCTGGTTACATGTTATGTAGATCAGCCGTACTATTTATATCCCATTGTAGAACGATTCAGGGTATGTATATACAACCTGTTTCTGGAAATTGCTACATGCTAACCGCTTGAAAGTTACTGATCAAAATACTGGCTTAAATTTAATAGGAACAACCACTTCAATCTTTACTCATACTCATGTAACTTCTGATACATTTAAATGAATTTTTTTCGCTACGTATACCGCCTGCCTTCATTTCAGAATTCGTCTGTGGAATAGAATGACCATAGTTCAATTCTGTTATCTTGGCCGTTCGCGCATGCCCGCCCAGACGTGGGAGACTGCTGCGTTGCCAGTTATACGCGCCAAGAGGAGCGGCGCCATAGTATAGTTCGCAAACTTACGTTTAGGGGGAAGCGCGCAGTTTATGAAGTAAAGCCACCACGGCCGCATTAACCCTACAGAGACGTGCTCCCCACATTCCCCGCTGTGCGCGATTTTGTCATCACTGCACTGCTCGCCTGTACAGACACACGGTGTTTCGACTGCTTTGACACACTTTATCATTCGATTTCACAAAAACTATTTGGCCCAAAAATTTGATTTTTACACATCTTCTTGATTGATACCTTCCCCCCATAAATGACAATTTTGTTTCGATGTTCATCGCAGTAATTGTGCAGCATTAGATGTAGTAAACCATTGCACGAAATTTTGAAGAGTTTGCAGAGGTAAAAGTCCATAGCGTATACTTTCCGTATGGTCGATTTTAGTTGCCACTAGAAATTTCAAAAAAATACATTCAAACGAATAAAATTCATGAATTAAGACACTTCGATATTGTTTTCAAATAAAGAAAATACAAAGCACCGATCAAGGATTGAACTCAGGACCTTTCGCTTAGCAGCCATACACTTTTTTTAATCTCATTTTGTTCGCTTTTGTTCGTTTCGTCTGCTCGGGGCGGACGTCGTGAGACATCCTTTTAAGTTCGTTGATGATCGATTAACTCAGTTTTTTTATTACAGAGGGCACGTAACCCTCTGACCGAACACGCTGAGCTACCGTGCCGGCAATATGATTTTTGTTCGCTTTTGTTCGTTGCATCATACACTTTAACCATTACGCTAACGCAGCTGTTATTCAGTATGTATCCTGGAGGACTTTAAAATATCACGCAAAATACCGACAAACACTGTTGGTATGATTATGAATTACTAACGTTTCGTCGAAGTACAATAGGAAATAAACAATTACCGCTGTTCTTTATTGCGGAAAAGCGGTTAGTGAGAATGATACAAACAGCTGTCCTTGCTATCGCCTGAATTAGGAGGCTTATTGCTTGTTTGGTTTAATTAATTAACAGAATATGAAGTAATTGGTACAAAGAATGCTTTTTCCAAACTCTCTATAAAATAAGGTCTGGTATCAAGACATTGCTTTTGTTCAATTACTTTATTTATGACTGAAGGTTTCTAAAACTGAAGACACTCGTCCGTGCTCTGCACTGCAGTCGAGCTCTGGCAACGTCGTTCTCTGTTCATTGACTGACTGTTTTTTGTGATGTCAGATGCGCAGAACGAACCTAAACTCGGCCGCCGTCATAAATGATGCGCACTTTAGTCGAAGTGAAATAATTTTAGTCTAGATGTAAAATTTTCTTCGCTGCCTGTCAGCCATTTTATATTACTGGCAAACCGTCGAATATATTAAAGTACTTCCTGTGCTGTTCAAATATACATATTGTGAAGTGCCTGTAAAATGGTTACGTATTAAGAATACATATATACAAGCACATATTACTGTCACTAGTCGCTTTTATACAATCAAAACTTTCTTTTCTAAATGATTAGTTACCCTAAATCAGCGAGTCTCAACATTCTTAGATTCGCAATCCCCCCAGTATGGCCGGACGGGGTGGCCGAGCGGTTCTAGGCGCTACAGTCTGGAGCTGTGCGACCGCTACGGTCGCAGGTTCGAATCCTGCCTTGGGCATGGATGTGTTTGATGTCCTTAGGTTAGTTAGGTTTAAGTAGTTCTAAGTTCTAGGGTACTGAAGGACTCAGAAGTTAAGTCCCATACTGCTCAGAGCCATTTGAAGCATTTTTGAACCCACAGTATGCATTACTATTACTAACTGAATTCTGATTGTAATTATAAACGTAAAAATTATTTAATATTACATAATCACACTGCAATAAATTTCTACATCAATAAAATGTAGGAAGTATGAAAAATATAATAAGACATGTCCATAATTTTGCGTCGCTGCGTTTGTAGCGACGGGTATGAACATGGAAGTATGACGTGTACATACATGAGCAATTTACAAGTTCCAACATGACGTGTATGTGCTTTTAATTAGTCTTCTCCTATAATATTCGCTGTGAAAGCGTATTTGATCTTGCATATAGATGCATTTCAACAAGGAGTTCTGTCACCAAGATGAAAGAGGCCCTTGCGAATGTACACGATGGCCTAACTCACGATGGAGCAAGTGAGTTCAACTGAATTTTATAGTATTTAATTTGATGAATCAACAGATGTTGCAAACATGTGTCAGTTATGTTTTGTGAGGTATGAATTTGCTAGGAAGACATCAATGAAAGAAAATATGTTGTTTTGCAAAGCAATACCGGAGCATGCAAAGGGACCAAGTCTTTTTGATCTTTTTCATGAATCTGCTACGAATTATGCTACCATAGATAGGACAAAATGTGTTGCAGTATGTAGTGATGGTGAAAAGTCGGTAACTGGAGAGAACAGGGGTGGATTAATGAAAATATTAAGAGATTATCTTGTGCTAAGGATGAAAGGGGCACAGTGCTTCCAAAAAAGAAAAAGAGGTTGGAAAATCTCAATTAAATTACATGTGAAGCTGATGATTAACCCTATTAAAAGGCGACCATTACAGAACAGGCTGTTTGTTAAACCATGAGATGAACGGGCGATAATAAAAAATCTCTCTTTTCCATACAGAAGTTTGATAGTTATCGTGAGGGAAAATGTTAACCAGGATATTGGAAATGCGAGGTTAATATTTTTCCAGGATGAACAAACGCGATTATCATTGTTCTTATAGAATAATGAGTATATGTTGTTGCTGCCTTCCTTAGCTGCTGTACCTTTAAATGACTTGAACGTGAATTCACAAGGATGTGATTTGAATGAATAAGACTATTATTCACCACAGTTTAGATTACATGAGAATACATTTGCGTGAGCGAAAAACTCAGTTGGCAGAATATTTCCCTGAAGGTAAAATATGATTTCCCGAAGCGATGTGTACTGAATCCGTTGGTGAAAACGTTGTTGCCTCTGTTAAGAGCAGCTCATCGTAATGTCTGCCGACAAAAGGCTCAGCTGGAGTTTACATGTGGGGATTTAAATATGTTTGGGCTTACTCTTCAAAATGAATGCGGAACTTTAGTAACTGGTGTATTAAAAATTTTTATCTCTTTACCACGTCTTATTCCTGTGAAAAGAGTTTTTCGTCTATGATCATGCTAAAAACTAAATACAGGAATCTCCCTTTATCACTAGAAAACCATTTGCTTTTGTGTTTCTAACATAGATCCACGTATGGACAAAATTTTAAATGAAAAACAAATGCAATCATAACGTTAATTTCTTTTCTTTACATGTGTACTTATTATAGCTAAAATGATTATAATATATAATTTTTTCTCATAAAATGAATTCATTATTTTAGGTTGTTCCGCGTGTTATTTTATCCATCAATCATTTACCTGCACGAACCCAAGAAAACTGCCTAATGAACTACACTCATACAGAGTACAAGAGCAACGGTCTCTACTCTGCCACGCAGATTCAAGCTTCGTCTGGCTCACATCCCTGTCCCCAAAGCTAGCGCCCTTCGCTGTAAGCTATACGTGCAGGTCAACTATACCACTAGGTCTTCTTACATACGGCTATGAGAGCTGGTCACTTACCACAGTGGAATGATTCTACTCTCAGAAATCTAATTCCTAAGAGCTGAGATAGGATGTATAAAATTAGACGCAATGGAGACAGAGATATTGGAAAATAGTTAAAAGCTGAACCACTGGGCGATGTACAAGATTAATGTACGAGGGGTGTTCAGTAAGTAGTGTAATACATTTTTTCCCAGCCATTTTAGGCTCAAAAAATGCGGAATTTGTTGTGGGACGTGGTGGAACATTCCTGCTTCAGTTGCTATGGTTTTATGCAGTTCCGATAAGGTGGCGGCGTTACACGTAGCGTTCAAAATGGCGTCTGTGACGGAGAGCTGTCACTGAGTTTCTTTTAGCGGGAAACCAGAGCATCACACATATTCATAGGCATTTTCAGAATGTCTGCCAATGAACAAAAGCACGGCGAATCTTTGGGCGAGGCATCTGTCATCATTGCAAAGAGATCGCGCAAACCTGTCCGACCTTCCACACGCCGCGCGGCCGCACGCAGTTGTGTCTCCGGTAATGTTGGAACGTGCGGACACTCTCATTCTAGGTGACGTACGTATCACAGACAACTTGCTGTTCCAGTGGAAATCCCTGTTGTTGGTACTGACACACTCGTTCACTAGTCGAAATTGTCGAAGGTCTGTGCCCGCTGGTGTCCTCACTGTCTGACAGAAGACTAGAAAGAGCAACACAGGACCATCTGTGTGGAACTACTTGTGCCGTATGAGGCTGATCGTGACAATTTTTCCCGAACATCACCACAGGCGACGAAACATGGGTTCATCACTTCGATCCGGAAACATAATGGCAACCTATGGAGTGGCGCCACACCACCTCTCCTCCGAAGAATAAGTTCAGAGTCATAGCAACGGTCTTCTGGGACTCCTAAGGGGTTATTCGGTTTGATGTCCTCTCTCATAGTTCAACGATCAACTCTGGAGTATACTGTGCTACCCTCAGGAAACTGATGAAACGACTTCAGTGCGTTCGTCACCACAAAAATGCAGGCGAACTTCTCCTTCTTCATGACAACGCAGGGCCTCACACAAGCCTGCGCACCCGAGAGGAGCTCACAAAATTTCGTTGAACTGTTCGTCCTGATCCACCGTACAGCCTGGATTTCGAACCTTCCGACTTCAATCTCGTTGGACCAATGAAGTTCGCACTCCGCAGGAAGAAGTGCGTGGATGTTGGGGAGGTTATTGAGGCAGCAAGACGCCGACTCCGACGTCGACCAGTAGATTGGTGTAATGCGGACATACAGGCCCTCCCAGAAAGGTGGCATAAGGCTGTCACATTCAACAGAGATCACGTTGAAAAATGGGGTTTTGTAGCCAAAAGAATGGAGAATAGTATGGTATATTGGAATCCCAAATAAAACTAATCTTCTTTCAGAAAGAAAATGCGTCGGATTACTCATTGAGCGCCCCTCGTAGAACTAAAAGGAAGAACCGTGTGTAAAGAATGTCAGAACGACGATTACAAGTAAAAGACATATATGTAGCACGTGAGAAAACAACAACGGAGATCCAAGAAAAGGTGCGATCTACACAGCCTGACAAACAAACTGAAGTATCCGGAAGACGCGGTCGGATGTCATTGTAACTTTATTCACGTGCACACCATTGACGGTTATGTAAATGATTAGAGTAGGAATTCTCTGTGACAGGAAGAATGGTCACCTGAGTGCATTAGTGGTATTTATACCCTACTGGCCATTAAAATTGCTACACCACGAAGATGACGTGCTGCAGACGGGAGATTTAACCGACAAGTAGAAGATGCTGTGATATGCAAATAATTAGCTTTTCAGAGCATTCACCCAAGGCTGGCGCCGGTGGCGACACCTACAACGTGCTGACATGAGGAAAGATTCCAACCGATTTCTCATACACAAACAGCAGTTGACCGCCGTTGCCTGGTGAAACGTTGTGTGATGCCTCGTGTAAGGAGGAGAAATGCGTACCATCACGTTTCCGACTTTGATAAAGGTCGGATTGTAGCCTATCGTGATTGCGGTTTATCGTATCGCGACATTGCTGCTCGCGTTGGTCGAGATCCAATTACTGTTAGCAGAATATGGAAGCGGTGGGTTCAGGAGGGTAATACGGAACGCCGTGCTCGATCCCAACTGCCTCGTATCGCTAGCAATCGAAATGACAGGCATCTTATCGGCATGGCTGTAACGGATCGTGCAGCCACGTCTCTATCCCTGAGTCAACAGATGGAGACGTCTGCAAGACAACCACCATCAGCACGAACAGTTCGACGACGTTTGCAGCAACATGGACTATCAGCTTGGAGACCGCGGTTGCGGTTACCCTTGTCGCTGCATCACAGACAGGAGCGCCTGCGATGGTGTACTCAACGACGAACCTGGGTGCGCGAATGTCAAACGTCATTTTTTTCGGATGAATCCACGTTCTGTTTACAGCATCGTGATGGTCGCATCCGTGTTTGGCGACATCGCGGTGAACGCACATTGGATGCGTGTATTCGTCATCGCCATACTGGCGTATCACGCGGCGTGATGGTATGGGGTGCCATTGGTTACACGTCTCGGTCACCTCTTGTTCGCATTGACGGCACTTTGAACAGTGTGCGGTACATTTCAGAGGTGTTACGACCCGTGGCTCTACCCTTCATTCGATCCCTGCGAAACCCTACATTTCAGCTGGATAATGCACGACCACATGTTGCCTGTACGGGCCTTTCTGGATACAGAAAATGTTCGACTGCTGCCCTGGTCAGCAGATTCTCCAGATCTCTCACCAATTGAAAACGTCTGGTCAATGGTGGTCGAGCAACTGGCTCGTCACAACACGCCAGTCACTACTCTTGATGATCTGTGGTATCGTGTTGAAGGTGCATGGGCAGCTGTACCTGGACACGGCATCCAAGCTCTGTTTGACTAAATTCCCAGGCGTATCAAGACCGTTATTGCGGCCAGAGGTGGTTGTTCTGGGTACTGATTTCTCAGGATGTATGCACCCAAACTGCGTGAAAATGTAATCACATGTCAGTTCTAGTATAATATATTTGTCCAATGTAAACCAGTTTGTCAACTGCGTTTCTTCTCGGTGTAGCAATTTTAATGGCCAGTAGTGTATTCAGTGTCGTTATCAGACCTTGTACGGTGTGTTTGGGCGCAAAGACTGTCAGAATTTGAGTGATCACTCTGAAATACACAGAAATGACAGAGTTATCAGCATACGGCAGAGTTTGAAACTAGTCTCATTACGGTTTTTCATTTGGCCAACTGGTCGAATCGTGTAGTATTCAGATTTGTGGAACATTTGGATGCGATACAGATCCGACGTTGCACAGTATGGGAACGTGAGGGCAAGCATATTTGTCGTCAGAGTTGCGGTCGACTATGTGTGACCAACACAAAGGATGATCGCCTTAATATACACTGAACTCATCGTAACGCCTTCACATCTGCGACTGCCATTCGAGAACGAGTAATGGACTCCCAGCAACATTCTGTGTTACCCCCCCCCCCCCCCCCCAATCATTGGTCGCGGACAAGCAGCAGCTGGACATCGGAATTCCTGACTCTTTTAAAGGCTGTCCTTAACGCCACAACATAGACGGCTGGTTTGGAGTGGTGCCCCAACTTAGAAGCACAGGCTACTGGTGAATTGTGTTAAGCCATAGTTCACGGTTCTGCACAACACATATGACTGTTGTAGGCAAATATGCTGACTGCCTGGGGAGAGATCCCATTTTTCCAATGTTTTTATGAGTCACAGCGTTGTTATTTCTGGCATCATGGTGGGAGGAGACATCGGGTATGATCTCAGGTCACGGCTGGAGTGGCTGAGGGAACTCTGACGACACTGTGGTACGTCTCTGGTATCCTGCGTCTGCGTGTATTATCTGTCACGCGTTAGTATCGTGGTGCCATTTGTCAACAGCAAAATGCTCGGCCACACATGAAATGTGTCTCTGTGAACTGTCTGTGTTAAATTGAGGTACTCGCGTGGGCAACGATATCCTCAGATCTGTCCCCGATGGAATATGCGTGGAACCAGATCGGACATCAATTTCGTCCCATAGGCATTATCCAGTATATGGAGGACCCGTGACAACAGTTGTGAGCCATCTTGTCTCAGGAGAGGGTACAACCCCTTTAAAATACCCTTCCCAACAGAATCTGTGCATACAGCCAGGCGGAGGGGGTCGAACGTCATATTGGTAAGTGGGTTTATACAGGCAAGTTCTTCCAATATTTGACTCGATAGTGTAATCAGTGAAACAACATCACGTACTTTCTCAACCAGTGAATTTCTTTCGCTTCCTCCTCCGCTTCTGGTTGCTTCACTTTTTTTTCCATACAGTTTATAAAGCTAACCCAAGAAGATGGAACAGATGTCACAACTTATTGCAGAAAGTAAAGATGTACACCCAAAAATTTGAAACATTTTACACTATTCCCCGACACCTGTTTGTGCGCTTCACGATATTGCACCGATTATTTCTACAGAAATTATCGATTACCTGCTAACAACACCTCGTCGCTTCTGCAATAGCTCTTTCTTATCATCTGTCAAATTTAGCATATTGTTAACGTTCCTCACAAGCGACTTCTAATCAAGCTGCGGGCCTATGGGGTATCGTCTCAGTTGTGCGACTGGATTCGTGATTTCCTGTCAGGAAGGTCGCAGTTCGTAGTAATAGACGGCAAATCATCGAGTAAAACTGAAGTGATATCAGGTGTTCCCCAGGGAAGCGTCCTGGGACCTCTGCTGTTCCTGATCTATATAAATGACCTGGTTGACAATCTGAGCAGTTCTCTTAGGTTGTTCGCAGATTATGCCGTAATTTACCGTCTAGTAAGGTCATCCGAAGACCAGCATCAGTTGCAAAGCGATTTAGAAAAGATTGCTGTATGGTGTGGCAGGTGGCAGTTGACGCTAAATAACGAAAAGTGTGAGGTGATCCACATGAGTTCCAAAAGAAATCCGTTGGAATTCGATTACTCGATAAATAGTACAATTCTCAAGGCTGTCAATTCAACTAAGTACCTGTGTGTTAAAATTACGAACAACTTCAGTTGGAAAGACCACATAGATAATATTGTGGGGAAGGCGAGCCAAAGGTTGCGTTTCATTGGCAGGACACTTAGAAGATGCAACAAGTCCACTGAGACAGCTTACACTACACTCGTTCGTCCTCTGTTAGAATATTGCTGCGCGGTGTGGGATCCTTACCAGGTGGGATTGACGGAGGACATGGAAAGGGTGCAAAAAAGGGCAGCTCGTTTTGTATTATCACTAAATGGGGGAGAGAGTGTGGCACATATGATACGAGAGTTTGGATGGCAGTCATTAAAGCAAAGACGTTTTTCGTCGCGGCGAGATCTATTTACGAAATTTCAGTCACCAACTTTCTCTCCCGAATGCGAAAATATTTTGTTGAGCCCAACCTACATAGGTAGGAATGATCATCAAAATAAAATAAGAGAAATCAGAGCTCGAACAGAAAGGTTTAGGTGTTCGTTTTTCCCGATCGCTGTTCGGGAGTGGAATGGTAGGGAGATAATATGATTGTGGTTCGATGAACCCTCTGCCAAGCACTTAAATGTGAATTGCAGAGTAATCATGTAGATGTAGATGTATTGCTTTCGTATGACATCGTAATCACCAGGCACAGTACTGCATTCTGAAAACGGAACATACCTTCGGAAACAAATTTAGATTCCTTAAAGAAGATAAGATACATCTCTATGAAACCAGAAGTCGCAGCCGTGTGTTAACTTCAGCCGGTGTATTACTTTGCAGTTCTCGGAGAGAGGTCGTTACCTACTGGCGCGCTGCAGGCAGGAAGGGACGTCATAAAAGTCAGCTCCCGTGCCCTGGCACGAGGCGTTGGCTCTCTGCCAGAGGGAGTGCAGTGCATCCGCGAATGAGATCGCGCAGTTAGTTGATGGCATACCAAGTGTCGCACACATCTCCCCTCCCTAGGCATGTCAACACGAGCGCGCAAGTCACCAGCCCAGCGCTCGTAGCCGTCGGTGTGAATTCAGACAAGCTTTCAGGAACTCGACGACATCTTTCTACTCACATTATACGCACTGCCGAAACAAACTGTTTGACCACCTACTGAAGACGACATTATCTCTGCAGCCGTTGTACCAGCAGCTGCTCTGGACTGATACGTGTTCCTTCTTCGAGTAAAAAGTATGTTGAGAGATTTTGATTTTCTTGTTGCCAGTCAGTGTTAATTTTTATTCTCTCACATCTTTAAGGCTTCGAGTAATAATTTTCCTGTGACAAACAGGGTATGCTGCGACAAGACAGACGACATTTGTAATCATACGGTTTGTTACCAAAGAGGCAATGACATTTCCTCGTTTTTCTTAATTTTTGGTTCCAAGAGTACTTCCACTTCACCTGCTTGTACAGCGTAACACACGGTGTGCTAACTTGTGAGACAGGGAGTTGAATCGGAGCTAATCCACGCAGAGGATTAACGAGCAATGGTCTGGTTCTCTGGTCAGCATGAGTGTGGCTTTCAGGTGGTTTTCCATATTTCCAATATATATAAGCGCTGTCTTTTTTTTTTCAGTCTCAAACCATTCTCGAAATTAAAATCACGGTGAATATTGAATAGGCGACCAAGCTTTGCAGAGACGTACAAACGAGTTGCCTGATTTCACGCTGCCCACATTACGTAACTGTCATGCGTTTCCATCTTCACAATGCAGCGTTTTCGACGGGAAGTGTTTGATGACCCACCATACACCCAGGAATGGCTCCCTCTGATTTTCATCTCTTGGTTCACATAAACCGCTGGCTATGGCGACAGCATTTGGCCCAGATAGCGAGCTGCAGACAAGCATGGGGAGCTTGCGGAAGGCACAGGTGGTTGAATTCTATGACGAGGTTGTTGGAAAGTTGGTACCACACTACGACGGATGTCTGAAGTCGACACGACGACTGTGTAGAGAAGTAGCTGGAAGCTGTAGCTAATGATGCAAATCAATAATTTTTTATTTTCGCGGTGGTTTCCATTTCGCGACCGATCGGAAATTGAAAGAAAAGTAACCAACGTATTTTTATATAGTGCACATTAATAAAAACCGACAAACTGCGTGGATGGATTCTTGACTGGAAACGGAGAAAAAAAGTTCCTGTAAAACATGTGTCCAGAAATGCACCGCTGCCACATTGGGTTGCGCTGACGAGTAAAAGTTCCTCTGAGCATCTGACGTGTGTTCTTTGAGTGTTGCCGGCTGTGTGATAGATCCAGCGTTCTGTAAACAGCGGAATGGTGCGGTATTCAAGTCGGGAACAAGCCGAGATGGTGTTTGTGTACGGCAAAGTAGATAGAAACGGTCGAGGGATAGCATGGCTAAACCAAAGAAGGTACCCTCACAGACACCAACCACGTCACACAACATTTCAAACCGTTTTTGAGCGTCTGTGTGATCAAGAGACCTCTCAAGAGGCGAACGTGCAGAGAGGCAGATGACTGTGCTTAACACGAGATTTGGGGGACCGACCGTTTACATCTACTTGGCCGTGCACAAACACCGTCTCGGCTTCTTCGGACATGAATAGCGGTCCATTCTGCAATTTACAGTACGCTGCGTCAATCTCACAGCCTACAACACACAAGAAACATATGGCACGTGGTCACGTGGTCAGAGGAACTTCTATTCGTCAGCACCATCTACCGTAGCAACAATGCACTTCCTGCACATGTTCATAGCATCTTTATTTCTCCATTTCCAGTAAGGGATCCGACCCTACAGTTTGTCGGTTTTATTAATGTCCACCCTGCATATATTCTTTGCTGGCGCCAAGAACTCACTGCGGATCGTAGTACCTATATACATAGAACATCACCAATAACAACAAATTTAAAAAATCAGGTAAATAATCCTGCAGCTTCAGAGAAAACAGAAGCTTTTGTCAAAATAAAGCACACGGAGGAAAACATTCAACAGTGAATGAAGATCTTCGGCAATGGTGTAAACTTTCTCCCTTTCTTTTAACGTTCACATCGAAGATGCAATAAACAAATATGAAATACATACACTGATGAACCAAAATATTATTACCGCCTACTTGATAGGGTATTGGCTCACATTTCGGACCCAGTACAACAGCGATTCTGCGTGCATAGATTCCACAGGTTATAGAGGGTTTCCGGAGACGTGTGACAACAGATCTGTCTACGCACAGGACACGCAATTCCAGTAAATTACGGGCTGGTGATCTGTGTGATTGCTGCTGGCGTTCGATAGCGTCTCATATGCATCCCATCTCGTTCAGATCAGGCTAAGTTCGTACCAAAATATCAACATTAGTTCGCTATGATGCGCCTCAGACCTCTGTAACAAGATTCTGGCTTAATGGCGCTGGAAGTTTTCCTACCGGAAGGTCATCGCTGTCATGATGTCTCCGATTACCACCACAGGTCCACTGTGGAGATATTCCATAGAATAACTCTGCCCGCACCGGCCTGCGTCCGTGGCGCTGTGCATGTTTCGAGCAGCAGCTCGCCTTGATGACGGCGTTTCCCGACACAACCATCTACCTGGGGTAACGTGTCTCATCCGACCAGGCGATACGTTTTCATTGGTGCACGGCTCTTTGTCGATGCCACTGTGCCCACTGCAATCGTGACTGACGAAGTCGTTGGGTTACATTAGAATTCGTTGGGATCGTTCTTGCAGAGCACTGTGACTGACTATGTGCACTGACGGTATGCTTCGAAACACTTGGACCTGCACCAGTGTGGCACTGTGTCTTCAAATAATACGCAAACTGCAGAGGTTTCACCGCTTCCGGGACGTTCTTTCATTTGGCAGAGTCCCATACGTCGGTACATTTCTCCATTTTAGGACCGTGTTGTAGTTGTAATGACTCCCCATTTGCCTCTGATCCGCTTATGTACTTTTCATAGCTCATCGCGTACCCTCAGCACCGTTAAACAGCATTTAATGTCTCGGTAGGTAGTGGTCTTATTGTTTTAGCTTATATTGTGGCAGGAAGTACACACGTTCAAAATGTTCAAATGTGTGTGAATTCCTAAGGGACCAAACTGCTGAGATCATCGGTCCCTAGACTTACACACTACTTAAACCAACTTAAACTGACTTACGCTAAGGACAACACATCCACCCAGGATCGAAGGAGGACTCGAACCTCCGGCGGGAGGATCCGCGCAATCGTGGTGCCTCTAGCCGCGCGGCCACTCCGCTCGGCAAGTACGCATGGATGAAGCATTAAAATACTTAGATTTGCAGATTATAATACAGTATTATCGGACACTGAACACAGAAGGCCATATAAGGCGTGAACAGGCTTTTATCAGGAACGGATAATATGAAAATAAAACGAAAAATGAAATATTTTTATGTAGCATAGTGATGATTGAAGCAAAACGTGACTCTCGTTTCAGTGTTGCTAATCTCCCACCAGCCATTTGTTTGTTGCAGGTAATTGAGCAACAGTGGAAATGCTTGCAGTGGTTGATTGAGTAGGGACAACATTCATACTTCCAACATTTATTTTAAAATTACACAGTCACGGCAGACGTTGTCACTGATAACCCAACAACAATGCTCAATACAATTATCTAACACAGCGTATACAAGTCCAATAAATTTTTTTCCTTAAGAAGACCAAAGTTAAAAAAATCATATTCCAACAACATCGGCACTGATGATAAAATTTACAATGTAACGTCTTAAAATTTTAACCTTTTACGAAAGTCTCACAATCATTATTTTATTAATGTTCTTCCTTGGGAATTTCATTCACCATGATCTTACCTAAACCAGCATCCAGCTACCTTCTTTCCCTACTTACTCAGCAAGCAGAATAAATCAACTACTAAAAGCTTTAAACTTGCAAGAATATACAACTGCAAATGTAGTGAATTTTGCTTAGATCATCTGTAACACTCCGTGGTAACCAAATGAAGGTAAGCTTCAGTAACATTAGTTTTGATACAATTAGAAATGTATCATTGATTTAGTAACATTTGGTTGCGTCACGACCGCTATGCATTACAAACCTTGTCCGACGATGTGCCCCATCCATCTACCTGAGTCAGCGTTAATACAAGACAGTGTCAGCTCTTACACCTAAAACAGTTTTGTATCAGAGACCAGAAGTAACAACAAGTTTTAGAAGGCGACTAGCTTCAAAAGCAGCCACTTGACAAGCAACCCTCTACCGCCTTAAAGAATAATCCGCCAATGAGCGTCAACTAATTCCGTAATTAGTATCAATCCCCACCTCACGAGTCTCTTTAGCATAACACACTCCAGTAACCGTGTAGTCTCTAAGTCAAGGGCTACACAATTCGCAGAAGACAAGACGTTGACCACAAGGATGAGCAATGTATTACCGATTCAACATAAGTTAATGTCCGACAAAGATAGTGAGCCTGTAATATTGGCGAATGATAATAGCTTTCGCAAACTTCTCATTAACCCAGCCGTTGCATTATGTTGACCACGCCGTGGTTCAGGTCGAAAAAAATCGATTTTCGGTTTTCATCATATTTCGATAGAATAAGATTTTATTTAAGTACTCTGAAAGGGTTTTTGCTGAAAAATTTTTTTTCGATCATTTAAAGAGCATTGTCCTACCACGTGTGTATATGTGCCGTGCCCACTCTTCTGTCACCCTCTGTCAACCCACCCACTGTCAACTCTAAGTCATATGGAGATGCCATTATTAGCAAAATAGAATATGTAGGCTATGTTCAAAAACGTTTGGGAACAAGACTCAGAAAATTAACTGTTGATATGAAAGCAAAAAAATTAGAAGATGGAAAATTTTTGATCGGGCAGGGTCGGTTAACTAAAACTGAAATAGAAAACTTGCAGGTATACTATGGGCAAGCAATTAGGAGAAATAAAGAAAATCTGGAGGCAATGAAGAGAGATGTTTGGGCCATATTCTTCCATAAGTCTTTTGCTGATGATAATCCATGTCATGGATTCTGTCCATCAGGAGAAAATTCGTGGTGCAAATACAATAGGGCTCAGGCAACTGGAGAGTCTTATTCTCAGCAGCATTCTCTTCCTGCAGCTGTTATTACAGCAATGAAACCTATTTTCAGAGACTTGACTCATCCTGACCTTCTAAGGAAATGTCTTAATGGGCAGGCACAGAACCCAAATGAATGTTTCAACAGCATAATTTGGAACCGCCTTTGTAACCATGCATACATTGAAACTAGGAGTTCATGATGCTGTTATTACATTCAGTTGTGGTAATATTGGAAAGTGTTGGGTACTGAAAAAGCTGGGAACTAATCCAGGTGAAAATATGATCACTGGGCTGCAACACTGCGATGAAATGAGGATAGCCGATGCATACAGATCTGCATCTAATATGGCAAAGAAAGCAAGACAAACATCCAGGAAGGTGAGAAAGAAGCTGGAAGACCTGCTGGAGGCCAAAGAAGGGCCATCATATGCAGGAGGACAGTTTTAATTAACTGTAAGCAACAAATTTCAAAAGTTTTTTCTTTAAAGTCAATTTCCTGGAAACCAAAATTTTCAGTACATATGCCACATTATGTAAGAAACTATCATAGATAAATGAATGAAATTTTCAGAGAGTCTGCATAACATAAAAAGCCACCTCTGGTACTACATTCATTAATATTCCCCCATTAGGAAGTTCACAAAAATATTTTCTGCAGAAAAAAGCTTAATATTTTTCGTTAATAAAGTTAAAAAAGTATTCCTTAAAAACTATAAAATGGATAAAGTAGATTTTAGTACAGTTGACTCTATTAGCACCATGTAACATACAGTAAAAATATTAAGGTCCTGCATCAAATAGTTTTTTTTCAGAAATGGGTCAAATACTTTCCTAAATTAACATGGGTTAGGTGGCCAGGGTGTGGTCCCCTTAACACTTCGCATATCTGGCCACCTGAGGCGCGTTACATGCAGCGTAGTCTGGTTTGAGCCACCGTGCCTCTTACTTGCTCCGTCCACGAAGCTAACCGCTCTTGCCAGTGTAGCTCCCATCAAGCCATCACCGGACCACTCGCCCGACGCCGCGCTTTCCACACAAAACGAGGCTCCTTCCGCCTCTGTGCGCTCTCCCACCCCCACCCCCACCCCCACCCCCTCTTCCTTTCCCCCTCACCATAACCACCGATCTTCTTCCTTTAAAGCCTGCCCGTTCCATATAAAGGGTGTTCCGAAATTCCCATTTCAGACTTAAAGGATTTTTAGAAGGGACTGAGTAGACAATATTTTGAATTCGAACCCATGTTGAGGAACGTACCGTTTCCGTGCTACAACCGAGTAGAAACATTCCCTTCATTAATAGCCAAAGAGACATGATGTGTGTGACCTCTTCCAGTTGAATGTGCCGCGTCTTCTTGAGGCACCATAGTCACGCCTGCTGACGCTGAAGGTACCATTTCTCAAAGCCGTTATGTAATTGTGGTGAAAAGGGTATGCGATGGAGCCGGTCGTTGTGGATAACGACCTTGATAAAGGCGACTTACAGCTCTCCTACCGTGAGCTTCGCCATACATAAGGATCGTGTCGGTGTATTCTGCAAACGTGAAATCAGTCATCTGGCTCTAACACTCACAGATACGTGAACGAGGCTCGAACCAGGTCAGAGAGACAGGACTGATGTCTAATGACATCCGCCGATCCGAAGTAAGCACTGCCGACCCTGATTACCCTGTTGCGCACCCACCTAGCCAACATATTTTCAAGTGGCTGTAGCACGGAAACGGTACGTTTCCGGACATGGGTACTTACTCAAAGGGTTACGTACCCACTCCAGTCACAAATGAAGATTTTAACGTGAATTTCCGAACACCCTGTATAGACTCCTTTCCTCCTCAGAGTTCCACATACACGGGCAGTGCAGTCCGGCCAACCTAGATAGGCTAGTGCCACTAAAATCATCGTGCCTTGTGCCACTACAAAGAACCATGTTTCTTCGGAAAGGAACACTAATAATAACAGTAATAAAATAATAGTAACAGTAATAGTGGTCCATTCGTGTCAACGTTTAATCAGGTTACGGGCAGACTATGAGCATAGCAGTGCTCTGTTGTGCACAGGGAATACAACAGAAAGTTGAATACTGTTACTCTCAGAAAACTACAAATGCCTGTTTCGGTATTTCTTTGTTATTTTTACAGTTACGAACAGCGCTAATCCTAAATATAGGCCGGCCGGAGTGGCTGAGCGGTTCTAAGCGCTGCAGTCTGGAACCGCGCGACCGCTACGGTCACAGGTTCGAATCCTGCCTCGGGCATGGATGTGTGTGTTGTTCTTAAGTTAGTTAGCTTTAAGTAGTTCTAAGTTCCAGGGGACTGATGACCTCAGCAGTTAAGTCCCATAGTGCTCAGAGTCATTTGAACCATTTGTTGACGATCATGATGGCTGTTCTTCACTTGTTGGTAGTAGTACGGAATAGTTCTGTTGAAGACATATTGAACAAGCATCTACGGTTGTCAAATCAAGATATTCGTCTTCTTCCAGGACCTCTTTTGCTGTTGATTTTTTCTTGAAGTATTTTTTCTAGCAAATCATATCTATTTGTATTACGCATGAGTTGTCCTAAATATTGCAACTTTCGGCATTTCACTATCTTAATGAAATTAGGTTTGTGTTCATTCTTCTCAAAACTTCTACGTCTGTCACTCTCTGGGTCGAAGGATCCTCTTATAAAGGCACAATTCGAAGGCCTCCAGCTGCTTCTCCGTGTTTTTATTTAAGGTCCATGTCTCTACACCGTTTGGGAGGGCAGAATATACATAGCAGCGTACAATTCTGATTTTACGTTATAGCATTTGAGGATAGCAGTCTTTTTCTGGAACACACTTCTAGCATTCCCGATGCGAGTCTTGATTTCTTGTAAGTAATACCACTTTTCATTTATTATGATTTCAAGGTGTATATTGTTGCCGGCCGGTGTGGCCGTGCGGTTCTAGGCTCTTCAGTCTGGAACCGCGTGACCGCTACGATCGCAGGTTCAAATCCTGCCTCGGGCATGGATGTGTATGATGTCCTTAGGTTAGTTAGGTTTAATTAGTTCTAAGTTCTAGGGGACTGATGACCTCAGCAGTTAAGTCCCATAGTGCTCGGAGCCATTTGAACCATTTTTGTATATTGTTTTACCCTTTTCATAATTATCTGGTTTATGACTAAGTTTACTCCTATAATATTTTCCCTACTTACGACACTGAGATTTGCCTTTGCGGTGTTTATTTCAAGCCCATACTGACTGCTGACTCTTACAGTTCTATCCAGTAATGATTATAACGCTTGCATGGTGTCAGCAAATACAATAGTATCACCAGCATATTCAATGTTGTTTAATCTTATTCCATTTATCAAAATTCCTTCTTCCCATTCTTCCAGGGCTTCTATAAATGTGAATTCTTACTACATATTAAATAGTATGGGTGACAAGACACACCCCTGTCTTCCCCCGCTGAGAATTTTGACTGCTTCAGTGTGTTCAACAACACGGATCACTGCTTTTTGATTCCAGTACAGGTTCTTGATCATCCGCAGACCTCTTTGCTCCATTCCAATATTTCTCAAAATTCCCATCAGTTTGACGTCTTACTCTATCAAAAGCCTTCTTGTAATCTATTAGGCAAGCAAATACATTTTTATTAGCATCTCCAAGCAAATACATTTTTATTAGCATCTCTGAAACAATTCTTGTACATTGAACAAGGCTTCTCTCGTACCCATGGCATTAACAGCCTCAAATTGGTTAGGGCCTATCTCTTCCTCACATAGTCTTCTGCGTATCACCCAGAAAAACAATTTGGAGATATGGTTAATTAAGCTTATAGTACCATGATCTCCGCATTGTTTTCGATTTGGCTTTTTAGAAAGAATAATGAACTCTGATTTGAACCATTCCAATGGAATGTTTCCAGATACATAAGTTTGAATGAAAATTTGGGTTACCATTTTATATGATTTTCATCAATCAGTTTTAAGAACTTTGCTTTGGCTTTCTTGACGTCCGTCATCTGATTGATGGCTGGTTGAGCCTCCACTTCTAGTATATCTGTACCATTTATTTCATTTGTACTTGAATTAAAAGCACATCTAGTGCCATGAAATAAATGTTCTATTACTTTTTCCACTCCTTTTTCCTGTCTTCTATTCCACCATCAAGTTTCCTCCTTCATCCACCAGTTTTCCACTGATGCTCTTCTTTGCCTCCCTTATTTTTCTTCTGATGTCCATATTGGTCTTCCTGTATTCCGTTGGGTCTCTGGTTTCCTCCATCAGATTCAGTATCTCATCCATGATCCACGAGCTCCTCTTCTTTCTCACTGGTTTCATGTACTTTCCTTTTATTTGCTGTACAACATTCTGTAGTTTGTTCAGTTCTAAATTGACATTGTTAGATCGTGAGAATAAAGAGCTAGTAGTGTTCCACAAGAACGATATTTTCTAAAGCCGTTCTGACTGTGTGTTAACAGCTACCTGTTAACAAATCGGTTTCTTTGAAGTAATTCATAATGTTCGAACACAGCAATTTGTCAATTAACCGTTTTCTTCGAGGTAGATCATAATGTTTGGATACAATATGTGTTCCGCAATCCTACTGCAAATAGACGTTTGTGATATTGGTCTGTAATTCAGCGGATCACCCCTGTTTTCGTTCTTGGGTGTTGGTGTCACCTGTGAAACGTTGCGATCTGTAGGTGAGTATCTTTCGATGAGAGACCGACTTTATATGATGCAAAGTTGCCACAAGTTCTGGAAATCATGGAATATCAGGGAACTTGATTCGTGTCAGGGAAATTTCAGGTAAATTCGGAAAAACACTGGAAAATTCTTGTTTGGCTCAATGGATGAAATAGTTTGTTTACGGGACCCCACGCAATCGTCGATGACACCCAACTTACTGTTCATTTGCCCTTCAGTTCTCAAAATATACCAGGGAAAAATGTTAAAATTGTGTCTGGAAGTCAGGGAACAAGGAGAGAATTTCACTTTGGGAAACTTGTGAGGCACTTTGCGATGCTAAGTATAGGGTTATTGTATCAGCACACTCTGAAAGGAACTGGTGTAAAGTCTGGACCAGAGGCCTTGCCTTTATTAAGTCATATAAGCTGCTTCGCTACAATGAAACTGGTACACCTGCTTAATACCGTGTAGGGTACACGAGTGGGTCTTCGGCTCCGAAAGTCCATATCCATCCATGATGTTTCGTTGAATGGTTCACACGCTGACACTTGTTGATGGCCCAAGAATGAAATCTGCAGCAGTTTGCGGAAGAGTTGCACGATTCTCTTCCGTCGTCATTGGTCTCCCTCTAGTACCATGGAAGTCATTCCCTCATGTCTTAGCAGATGTCCTATCATCCTGTCCCTTCTCCTTATCACTGTTTTCCACATATTCCTTTCCTCTCCGATTCTGCGTAGAACCTCCTCAGTCCTTACCTTATCAGTCCACCTAATTTTCAACATTCGTCTATAGCACCACATCTCAAATGCTTCGATTCTCTTCTGTTCCGGTTTTCCCACAGTCCATGTTTCACTACCATACAATGCTGTACTCCAGACGTACATCCTCATAAATTTCTTCCTCAAATTAAGGCCGGTATTTGATATTAGTAGACTTCTCTTGGCCAGAAACGCCTTTTTTGCCACAACGAGTCTGCTTTTGATGTCCTCCTTGCTCCGTCCGTCATTGGTTATTTTACTGCCTAGGTAGCAGAATTCCTTAACTTCATTGACTTCGTGACCATCAATCCTGATGTTAAGTTTCTCGCTGTTCTCATTTCTATTACTTCTCATTACCTTCGTCTTTCTCCGATTTACGCTCAAACCATACTGTGTACTCAATAGACTGTTCATTCCGTTCAGCAGATCATTTAATTCTTCTTCACTTCCACTCAGGATAGCAATGTCATCAGCGAATCGTATCATTGATACCCTTTCACATTGTATTTTAATTCCACTCCTGAACCTTTCTTTTATTTCCATCATTGCTTCCTCGATGTACAGATTGAATAGTAGGGGCGAAAGGCTACAGCTTTGTCTTACACCCTTCTTAATACGATCACTTCGTTCTTGATCGTCCACTCTTATTATTCCCTCTTGGTTGTTGTACATATTGTATATGACCCGTCTCTCCCTATAGCTTACCCCTACTTTTTTCAGAATCTCGAACAGCTTGCACCATTTTATATTGTCGAACGCTTTTCCAGGTCGACAAATCCTATGAAAGTGTCTTGATTTTTCTTTAGCCTTGCTTCCATTATTAGCCGTAACGTCAGAATTGCCTCTCTCGTCCCTTTACTTTTCCTAAAGCCAAACTGATCGTCACCTAGCGCATTCTCAATTTTCTTTTCCATTCTTCTGTATATTATTCTTGTAAGCAGCTTCGATGCATGAGCTGTTAAGCTGATTGTGCGATAATTCTCGCACTTCTCAGCTCTTGCCGTCTTCGGAAATGTGTGGATGATGCTTTTCCGAAAGTCAGATGGTATATCGCCAGACTCATGTATTCTACACACCAACGTGAATAGTCGTTTTGTTGCCACTTCCCCCAATGATTTTAGAAATTCTGATGGAATGTTACTATCCCTTTGCCTTATTTGACCGTAAGTCCTCCAAAGCTCTTTTAAATTCCGATTCTAATACTGGATCCCCTATCTCTTCTAAATCGACTCTTTCAATGTATTCTTCCCACCTATCTGCTCTCTCCTCTGCATTTAACAGTGGAATTCCCGTTGCACTCTTAATGTTACCACCGTTGCTTTTAATGTCACCAAAGGTTGTTTTAACTTCCCTGTATGCTGAGTCTGTCCTTCCGACAATCATATCTTTTTCGAGTCTTCACATTTTTCCTGCAGCCATTTCGTCTTAGCTTCCCTGCACTTCCTATTTATTTCATTTCTCAGCGACTTGTATTTCTGTATTCCTGATTTTCCCGGAACATGTTTGTACTTCCTCCTTTCATCAATGAACTGAAGTATTTCTTCTGTTACCCATGGTTTCTTCGCAGCTACCTTCTTTGTACCTATGTTTCCCTTCCCAACTTCTGTGATGGCCCTTTTTAGAGCTGTCCATTCCTCTTCAACTGCGCTATTCCTTATTGCTGTACCTATAGCGTTAGAGAACTTCAAACGTATCTCGTCATTCCTTAGTACTTCCGTATCCCACTTCTTTGCGTATTGATTCTTCCTGACTAATGTCTTGAACTTCAGCCTACTCTTCATCATTACTATATTGTGATCTGAGTCTATATCTGCTCCTGGGTACGCCTTACAATCCAGTATGTGATTTCGGAATCTCTGTCTGACCATGACGTAATCTAATTGAAATCTTCCCGTATCTCCCGGCCTTTTCCAAGTATACCTCCTCCTCTTGTGATTCTTGAACAGGATATTTGCTATTACTAGCTGAAACTTGTTACAGAACTCAATTAGTCTTTCTCCTCTTTCATTCCTTGTCCCAAGCCCATATTCTCCTGTAACCTTTTCTTCTACTACTTCCCCTACAACTGCATTCCAGTCGCCCATGACTATTAGATTTTCGTCCCCCTTTACATACTGCCTTACCCTTTCAATATCCTCATACACTTTCTCTATCTGTTCATCTTCAGCTTGCGACGTCGGCACGTATACCTGAACTATCGTTGTCGGTGTTGGTCTGCTGTCGATTCTGATTAGAACAACCCGGTCACTGAACTGTTCACAGTAACACACCCTCTGCCCTACCTTCCTATTCATAACGAATCCTACACCTGTTATACCATTTTCTGCTGCTGTTGATATTACCCGATATTCATCTGACCAGAAATCCTTGTCTTCCTTCCACTTCACTTCACTGACCCCTACTATATCTAGATTGAGCCTTTGTATTTCCCTCTTCAGATTTTCTAGTTTCCCTACCACGTTCAAGCTTCTGACATTCCGCGCCCCGACTCGTAGAACGTTATCCTTTCGTTGATTATTCAATCTTTTTCTGATGGTAACCTCCTGCTTGGCAGTCCCCTCCCGGAGATCCGAATGGGGGACTATTCCGGAATCTTTTGCCAATGGAGAGATCATCATGACAGTTCTTCAATTACAGGCCACGTGTCCTGTGGATACACGTTACTTGTCTTTAATGCAGTGGTTTCCATTGCCTTCTGCATCCTCATGTCGTTGATCATTGCTGATTCTTCCGCCTTTAGGGGCAATTTCCCACCCCTAGGACAAGAGAGTGCCCTGAACCTCTATCCGCTCCTCCGCCCTCTTTGACAAGGCCGTTGGCAGAATGAGGCTGACTTCTTATGCCGGAAGTCTTCGGCCGCCAATGCTGATTATTTATCAAAATTTAGGCAGTGGCGGGGATCGAATCCGGGACCGAAAACGTTTTGATTATGAATCAAACACGCTACTCCTAGACCACGGGTACTATTCCATGAAATGGTAGTACGGAAAATTCCACACGTCATCGCTACCTCGGAGATGCTGAGTCCCATCGCTCGTGCGCCGACTATAACGCCACGTTCAAATACGTTTAAATCTTCATAATCTGCCACTGTAGCAGCAGTAAGCAATCTAATAACTCCGCCAGACACTTGTCTTATAGAGGCGTTGCGCCCATAGCACCGTATTCTGCTTGTTTATATATCTCTTTATTTGAATACGCATGCCTATGCCAGTTCCTTTGGCGCTTCAGTGTAAGTTAGTCACGTTGGCAGATGTTCTTGATTCTAATTCTGGAATATTTACTTCGCCTTCTTTGGTGAGGATATTCGGGAAACAGTGTTTAGGAATTATGCCATTTTGGCACTGCCATCAGTAACAGTACCACTGCTATCACACAGTAAAGGTGTAGATTGTTTCTTGCCGTCGTCTATTTAAGATATGATCAGAATCTCTTCGGTTTTTCTGCCATATTTCGATTTATAGTTTCGTTGTGGGAGCTATTAAAAGCATATCTCTATGAAGATCGCGCTAAATTTCGAGCTTCGCCAGTCCAGTACAGTAGAAATAAATGCAGTTAAGGGGCAAGGATAGGAGAGAGGGGGCTGGGCAGGCTGTTTTCAGACGCTATGAGGCACGTGGTGCAGCTGGCAGACAGCGTTGTAGAAGTACCGGAGCGACAGGGCAGCGTTGTGGTGTGGTGTGCCGTGGTGTTACAGCGGGCGGCTGCGACACCACATGCGGGTTCCAAGAACCGGTGGCGAGACGTCGCCGCAGCCGGCTCACCCCCTCCCGGCCTTCCACGAAGCCCAGTTCGCCAGCCTCTCGCTCTCGCCGCCCGGGATCTCGCTTCGGCCTCTACATCAAGTTACCGGAAGGAGCAGTGACCCACCGCAGCCGCTGCGCTCTCGATGCCACTCGTAAGGTCGTCCTTCCACGGGACGAGGCAGCTAACGTTGACGAAGACGCGGGTGGGACGTACGACCTCACAAGGGACACGCGAGACGAGTTTGCACTCTGAGCGCTCTCCAGCGACCGCTGTCGCCGTTATTTGGCTCGCAAACCACATAGTTTTTTTGCGAAAATGCACACGCGTAAAACAGCTGTTTTAACTATGTAAGCGATAGTCGAAGAAGAGCGGAGAAAATCGCGAAGAAGAGGTACATTACATGTTCTGTACAACGATCTGAGGTACAATCATAGCAGTCGAAGTTCTAGGCGCTACAGTCTGGAACCGAGCGACCGCTACGGTCGCAGGTTCGAATCCTGCCTCGGGCATAGATGTGTGTGATGTCCTTAGGTTAGTTAGGTTTAATTAGTTCTAAGTTCTAGGCGACTGATGACCTGAGAAGTTAAGTCGCATAGTGCTCAGAGCCATTTATTTGTTAACTTAACTGCACTTTCTTTCCATTTTCGGTTTTAAATTGAATATAGTTAAAGTATCGTGTCTAATGTCAGTTTGTGCATTCATAATATCTATACTCTCGACTTTGCATTGGTTACCAACACTCTGAACTGACGTACTTTACCATATAGATTGCAAGACAGAGATTCGTTTCGTAATTTCATTCGGATAGAAGAGAACATTGTTTTTCGAAGTTGCTCCTATTACTGAAAAAGATGTTTGCCGGAAAGATACAAAAACGAGCCAGTCCATAAATCCAGAGATAAATAAAGATATTTTACAGAAAGTTCCAGTGTGTGACTTCTGTTCGCTTTCTGACATAGACTGACAGTCCTATTAAGATTCCTCGTCACTGATGAAACACTACAGCTGTTGACTTCTGCAACAGGAACTGCAGCAAATACATCACTTATAAATAACTTACAGCGACTTGTGAGATAATACATCTATTAGATGAATAAGAAATACCCAGAATCTTTTAGAAAACAAATGGTGAAAATAATTTTTTTGGAAGGAGGTGAACGCTATTAAATGCTGAGTCCCTGTTTATGACATACACTGTCTGAAAGACTGTATCTACAAATTTATCATATTTGATACATTATATGCAAACTCTACGAAAAAGACGCACTTGTGATAGACCTTAGCATTGAAACGGTATACTTTCGTAGCACAGATTAGATTAGATTAGATTAATACTAGTTCCATGGATCATGAATATGATATTTCGTAATGATGTGGAACGAATCGAATTTTCCAATACATGACATAATTAGGTTAATTTAACAACATACTTACGTTAATATAACAACTTTATTTTTTTGTGTTTTTTCTTTATTTTTTATTTTTATTTTTATTTTTTATTTATTTTTTTAATATTTTTGTTTTGTTTTTTTCTTTTTTTTCTTAATTTATATCTAAAAATTCCTCTATGGAGTAGAAGGAGTTGTCATTCAGAAATTCTTTTAATTTCTTCTTAAATACTTGTTGGTTATCTGTCAGACTTTTGATACTATTTGGTAAGTGACCAAAGACTTTAGTGCCAGTATAATTCACCCCTTTCTGTGCCAAAGTTAGATTTAATCTTGAATAGTGAAGATCGTCCTTTCTCCTAGTATTGTAGTTATGCACACTGCTATTACTTTTGAATTGGGTTTGGTTGTTAATAACAAATTTCATAAGAGAGTATATATACTGAGAAGCTACTGTGAATATCCCTAGATCCTTAAATAAATGTCTGCAGGATGATCTTGCGTGGACTCCAGCTATTATTCTGATTACACGCTTTTGTGCAATAAATACTTTATTCCTCAGTGATGAATTACCCCAAAATATGATGCCATATGAAAGCAGTGAGTGAAAATAGGCGTAGTAAGCTAATTTACTAAGATGTTTATCACCAAAATTTGCAATGACCCTTATTGCATAAGTAGCTGAACTCAAACGTTTCAGCAGATCATCTATGTGTTTCTTCCAATTTAATCTCTCATCAATGGACATACCTAAAAATTTGGAATATTCTACCTTAGCTATATGCTTCTGATTAAGGTCTATATTTATTAATGGCGTCATACCATTCAATGTACGGAACTGTATGTACTGTGTCTTATCAAAATTCAGTGAGAGTCCGTTTACAAGGAACCACTTAGTAATTTTCTGAAAGACAGTATTGACAATTTCATCAGTTAATTCTTGTTTCTCAGGTGTGATTACTATACTTGTATCATCAGTAAAGAGAACTAACTTTGCCTCTTCATGAATATAGAATGGCAAGTCATTAATATATAATAAGAACAACAAAGGACCCAAGACTGACCCTTGTGGAACCCCATTCTTGATAGTTCCCCAGTTTGAGGAATGTGCTGATCTTTGCATGTTACGAGGACTACATATTTCAACTTTCTGTGCTCTTCCAGTTAGGTACGAATTAAACCATTTGTGCACTGTCCCACTCATGCCACAATACTTGAGCTTGTCTAGCAGAATTTCATGATTTACACAATCAAAAGCCTTTGAGAGATCACAAAAAATCCCAATGGGTGGTGTTCGGTTATTCAGATCATTCAAAATTTGACTGGTGAAAGCATATATGGTATTTTCTGTTGAAAAACCTTTCTGGAAACCAAACACAAGTTACAACTCTAAAAGCATGAACTATAGGAACCTGTTACCTATCGCTTGGTTTCCTGTCATTTTATTGTAACAATTCGTCGTTAAAACGACGCATTTTCGAGAGAACCTCAACTTGCTGATGCTCTGAAACTGCTTGTATTCGTGACACGTACTCTCTGAGAAAAAAAAACCGACCGAATCTGACGTTTGACACCCTACGACAAGGCAGCTGCTATGTTCTGCTTGTGACGTAAAACGATGTCGTAACTCAGTGGCCACGTTCCTCCCCACGATGCAAACATCCAACATGCCACATGCTGTATTTCACCCTCCGCGGTGCAGTGGAACGTGGAATTCCACACTGTAACGTCACCAGCCCCTCGTCCACTTGCATTGTCACGTCCCGTGAGCGGACGGCGTAAGAAGCCAGTCTCCTCTGTCCTCTTCCCGGAGCTAAGTGAGTCCCCCCCCCGTCCTATCTTCTGCTCGCGAAAAGAAGCCTTTCCCTCAGCCCGCGACTGTAAACGCACGCTGTTGTCATAGTGTCATCACTACAGCACAGTTTCGTTCAAGTCGCTTCGTACGAAAATGACTGCTACCGAACAGACGTCTATTGCACTTTTTCAGTTTTGAGCGCACAGTCTTTCCCACCAAGTGCAATGTCCTGCTGAGAGATTTCGTCTGATTGCATGCAGCCCACATAACGTAGCTGTCATGCGTTTTCTGCTTTCTGACAATTCACGGCCGCATCGCGCAGGACCAACGAAGACGTTCATGCAGCATTCCAAGGAAAGTGTTTGATCACCCACCGTACAGCCCGGACTTGGCTCCCTCTTATTTCCGTCTCTTTGCTCACATCAATTGCTGACTATGAGGTCTGCGATTTGGCATAGACAACGAGCAACAGATCAGCGTAGGGAATTGGCGGATATCACAGGTGGCTGTCTTCTGTTTCGATGGTATTGGAGAGTTGGTAGCACGCTGCGACAAATGTCTAAGTTGGAGCGGCAACTGTGAGGAGATGTACCTCGAAGATGAAGCTAAACCGTGCGCAAAAAATTTCTGGTTTTCACTCTGTTTGCCAATTTTACGAACGATCAGAAGTTGAAAAAAAGTAGGCTTCGAACACTCAATGTTATATATACAACCATTTTGTTACATTTCGTATAGTACAGGTACTTTAATGATGATTCGAACTTGTTGTCAGGTCGTTTCAAAAAACGACGGTATGGAAGAAATCCTATGTGTCTTGATACACTCGATAAGTCGAAGCGATATATCAGTCTATAATTCGAAGTAAGCAGTTATGTAACACTTGATAATTCGAAGTGTTTCGTCGGTTGTTGAGATAATTCTCCGTCGCTGAACTCCTTGCAGAACGTCTCTGCTTTCTCAACAACGCTTAACTTAGTACGGTACATAAACCGATTGCGAAAATGACTTTCGCATGAAAGTAGTAAGTTACTGAACCTGTGGAATATGGAGTGTGTACCGAAAAGTTTCTGGATTCTGTCATCCACGCTCTCGACAAACCTAAAGCTGAGAGATAATATTTCTGAACGCCTATCATAAGACGAGAGGAAGCAGACCCGACGAGGTGACTTCCCGCCTCCTGAAGAATCGTCATGGAAGTGGCTTAGTCAGTGTACCTGTCGGAGTTTATTTGCTTAAAAAAAGCCTAAGTCTTTCGCTGTTAGTCTGGGCAATGAAGTGTCCGCTGCAAGTGAGGAGTGGCTCACTAACTTTAAAAAATACACACTTTTGGGTTATATGCATTTGTGGATAAAATGCGAAAGTTGATGAGATAGATTCTTCATTATGTAAAAGTGAATGAAACGTACGTTTTCTTAATTATTCTCGGAAATTTGTATGCGCGCCTCGTTTGAAATGTTAAAGCAATTTTAAAATGCCGGACAAGAGCGAGTAGGACTCCACGTACCGATGGTTCCGTACGAACTTAATTACAGATATGGGCAGTTGAGCCATCCGGGATATCGATGTCAATACAGGCGAGATACAAGTCTATCCATTTCTCAGAAAAAGGGATCTTAACAGACAGACAAAGAGATTGTTGAGTAGAAACGACAAAAAAATTTGTACGTGTGGTATAATTTCAAGTTAATAATTTTAGAGTTTCTTTTGTTTTCTTGTAGTGTGAAACCACGCTTCATTCCAAACTTCATGCTTGTACGTCAACGGGAAGTATCCTATAGGTTTTGATAAGGTGGTTTGCGTGTATCAAAATATGTGATATAAATGGCCGTACCTTTTGACTGCATTGATTTACAAGCTTACATTTATTACACCGCCAAGAGAGTATAGAACTTAGTATGCGACATAAATCTCAACTTGCTACGTCTACCCTTGCCTGAGTAAAAGAGTTCGTAACACACGGTCGGACAGATAGATAGATAGACAGACAAACAGACAGACAGACAACAGGTTGACCCCTGAAGATTCCGTTTTCACCGATTGAGGTACGGAACCCTAATTATAAAACTAGTCAAAATCAGCTTTTTATTTGAGTATTAGCTGATACTTTATTCTTTCCCTTTTAAAGAAATACGCATTTTACTGAAACTACAGCACCATGTTATACTCTCTGTACTCTCTTTTTCGATATTTTTTCCTGATTCGAAGTTGACGAGGCAAACTCGTGCTATATCTAACTCTCAACTATTCGAGTCTTTGGTCCTATCTCTTGAGGATCGAATCATTAAGAGTCGATTGTATCTACAACTATACCGAGGTATACGACGTGACGTTACCACATACATAACTGATTTCTAGTACAGCGTTGAATACTCTTCTATCTGGTAATCGGGAGCTCTACGCAATCTACCCAGCGAGCAAACATCGACTCTGCTGTCGAGAGTGCTGTCGATAAAAATGGGGCGCTTGCCCGGAAACTGCATTGTCCTTGGCCCAGAACGCGGTCCGGGCGCCGCGAGTGTTTATTGTGTACCGGCTGTGGCGGTATTTACCTCCGCTATTGAGCTCGCTCTGGTTATTGACCGAAGCCTGTCGGAGTATGTATGTATGTATGTATGTGTGTGTGTGTGTGTGTGTGTGTGTGTGTGTGTGTGTGTGTGTGTGCGCGCGGCGCGTTTGGCACGGTCGGGCTGACGCCGACAAACATGGGTTCCCCAGCAGCCGCCGGCGGTGGACAGTGGCCGCGTCAGCTCGCTGCCACCACTTCCCCTGCCTGTGTCTCATTTACCGCCGCTCCGATGCGCGCCGTTGACAAGCGCTGGCCGCGGGAATTTGCTCTGTTCGGGCGCCCTCGCCGCCTCTCGTACCCTAATCCTATCGACTGCTGCAGAGCTGTGGCATCAGCAGCGTTCCACCACCACTTTTCCCGCCTGTGGAGCGCAGGGGCGGAACCGAGGGGCAAGAGGGTAGGGGGAAGGGAGGGAGGGATGGAGCGAGTTAGGGTGTGCCGCATAAACGATAAATAGTGGACATTAATAAGGGTCATCTCCACAGCTTGAAATGCTGGGCACACTTTCAGTGAAGTGTCTGAATATAAAATTTTTGAAAAAATGTCAGTAGAGGAATGGCAGCCCAGCCTTCCCCAAGAGCCGAAACGAGAGACGGTAGTGATTTTGGACGTTGGGCCCCAGAGCGATGTTGACGTTCTAACTCTTCCCGAAGGTGTTCATTGGATTTATGTCAAGAGTCTGGGCAGACCACTTCATTTCATTGTCCAGAAAAAATAGCCTCTCAGAAACAGTTTTTGACAGGCTACTTTGTCAACCTGATACAATGTCACCGTCACTGTACCGTTCTTTTACGGTACAAAGTACACGATGTTGCAAACTCCACTGAAGACACTACACATGATGCCGGATAAACTTCTTCAGGCATTCGTCAAACCCAGACCCATCGGATTGCCACAGGGTATAGAATAATTCATCACTCATTTCCAGTAAACCATAGTCGACTGACGCCGCTCTTCACACCATCTCAGGCATCATTCTCCCAGGAGTCTGGTTCTGCAAGGTTCGCATAAGACCTTCTGTGAAGTCTGGAAGATAGGGGACGAGGTACTGGCAGAACTGAAGCTGCGAGTACAGGTCGTGTGTCGTGCTTGGGTAGCTCAGTTGATAGAGCACTCGCCCGTTAACGGCAAAGGTCCCAAGTTCGAGTCTCGGTCCGGCACTCAGTTTCATATCAGAGCACACTCCGCTGCAGAGTGAAAACCTCATTCTATAACTTTTCATTACAACTGACGCTACAATAATATCGATAGTATTTTGGACAAAGACATTGTTGCGAGAATTACGTTTCCATACCACTACTAGGTATAGTATTATATGTGGCAGTATGTCTTTGCTTTCCTCCAGTTTAAGGAGTTATTCTACGCTCGGTGCAGCGCGACGTCCCTCGCATTCTCCAGCCTCCGCCGGAGATAAACAATCCTGGAATCAAATGAATCGGTTCCTAGAATTTCCAACATGCAATCAGCTACTTAACTACTGAACAATGAAATACGACTGGAAAGTCTAAAACAAAATAAAACAGTAAATTCTCCAACCAGCATGCGTCAGAAATTCTCCTCGACTCCAGCGCTCGCATTCCATTACTTCATTATTCTCTCTCTCTCTCTCTCTCTCTCTCTCTCTCTCTCTCTCTCTCTTTCCTCCTAGTAGCTGCAATATTAGCTACACGTTGTGTGAATTAAACAAACACTGACCTCATCTCAGCACCAACGTTCTGCTCTCTCAATTCCCCCAACCTCTCTACCTTAATGGAAAAAAAGGAACAGCGCGAAACTCGAATATTTCATTTAGGTCCTGACGATTCGGATTCAAATTAGACCAAAAACGACCCTCTTGACTTACACTCGATAAAATATTCATGTATGCGAAGTTCACTGTGCACTGCAAGAGAGGTTTGTGGTCCTTTAAAAAAAATACAGAAGAAATCGAAATTAATGTAGCGATTACAAAAGACTATAACTAATGCAAAGCGTTCCTTTGGTACGATTTACAGAGTATTTAAAAGGAAGTTCACAATTCCCATCGTTGCACGACAGCAGTGAATCGAGTGCCGCGCCCTGCTCGGAGATGCATAAGTGAAAAGTCCCGTATCGTGCGAGTGATAATGATGGATCCTTTACACAACGGGTTACAGTTTAACAACTGTTGTGCTGTCATTGCTGTGCAGAGCGATACAAACACTTCGAAGTAACAACGACATTCGGAGTTGTCATCGGCGGATTGAAGAAACAGGATGTTTATGCAGAGAAAATAGTGCTGATTGGCCGCGTCTGTCTACTAATTGTTCCGAAAAACAATTACCGGACGTACTTGAGTAATGTCTGACTATAAAAATGGTTCGAATTACTTTAAGCACTATGGGACTTAGCATCTGAGGTTATCAGTCCCCTAGACTTAGAACTACTTAAATCTAACCAACCTAAGGACATCACACACATCCATTCCCGAGGCTGGATTCGAACCTGCGACCGTAGCAGCAGCGCGGTTCCGGACTGAAGCGCCTAGAACCGCTCGGCCACAGCTGAATGGCTGATACTACAGCTAGATACGGATTCCACGGATTAAATCTTTCAACAAGTGGAGCACTCAACATTCGCTTATGGAAGATCGCACATTTTAAAATCAACATCTTCCAAAACCTATGTTCAGTAGTACTGTATTTGGGAACCTGGATTGTCAGACATGACTCTCATCCATTTACCTTTACAGAGTCATGTCAGAGACCTAGTGTATGTGCCCACTCTCCAGAAAACAATTCCATAACTCAAAATGCGTATTCCTAGTGCGCTTCTTTCGATGACTCCAAATGCACTTCATAAGGCATGGCATGAAATGAATTATCCTCGTGACTTTTAATTATGACGTGTACATAATGTACAGGAAAACTTACGACAGTATACATTTTGTATTGAGCAGTGGCGAAAATGTATCTTAAAGTGGTTATTTTATCTTCTCTTCATTCCTTCTGGATGTATCGTTTTGCATTAAACAGTTATTATCGTTGTTAATCGCTATATTCATTTTAAACTGCTCAGTATATTACAGTAACACTTTCATACGTTCAGAACATCGATGCCTCTGAAGAAAAATGTCGCAATTGAAGACAATAGTGTGTTGTAACCTCTCCCCTCCTTTCTTCTTCCATCTATTGTCCTCATTAAACAAAGCCAACTAATTAATAAACAAAGTCTTTTATGAAGATTTGAGAGCAGCGAAGATTACAATAAACTTTCAAGTTTACTTAGCTTGTCATGTTGAGATGGCTCCAGTTCTTCTTGTCTAGAGGTCTGATTATTGAAGCTTAAAAACTAACATCACAGTTGGTTTGAACCAAATAAATTTGAAGATCGTTGTTGCAGAAATTTTTTTTACGTAAATACATTTCCCACTGATTTTCTCACATTATAGTATATCATACAGTATTTCGATTTTTCACATTAACAAAGCCGAAATTACATTGTTCGCACCTATTATACAAAAGTACGACTGATCACATCCGAGGCAAGCATACGATTCCCACACTGCGGAAATAACAATATTCCAAAGGGCTTAGAACTTTTCTTAACAAATTAATTCTTACTAGTTTTCGTTACATTATTAGTTTCTATCATTATTTCATAAATGAATCCAGAAATAAACATAGTAAACAGTACGGAATTGCGTAATTAACAACAGAAATTTTAAGCGTGGAAATAATTCGTAATTTCAAATATGTCTAAAAAAATTTAACTGTACATTCAGAAATAATACTTTATAAAGTAGTTCCTTCTCATAAATCTTAGCTTGAAATATAACATACTGTGTATAAAATTATATGAAAGTTTTCAGAAAAGCAACTGAGATAATATTGACCTGTCCACAATTCGAAAGATAATACTGGTATCGACAATTACTGTTGAGGAGAACTAATGGTGGAGTAGGATGTCCCGTTACAAAATCGTACAGGAAAGTGTGTTTCCTTCCCATGAGTTCTTAAATACTGACTATATTCTCAACATGATTTGTATTTTGCCGTAGAGGAAGGATTTTTAACAAATACTTTCGTTGTGCGCTAAACATTGCTAAAATTTATAGGCTTTGTTTAGTATTGTAATGTTTCCCAAAAATAAATAGATAGGATATATTTCTGCAACTAGCGCACTTTTTGAAGGAACTTCACGATATTTAAAAATGTGGTTTTCATTCAGTAAGAATATTTTATTTGGTTAGTGGCCTCCATTTTTTATGATGATTTTCCGATCAGTCTGTGTTAATGAAATGGCGTTAAAAGCACGAAATTTTTAAAAAAAGAGTGGCAGCATCAGAAAATATTAAAACGTGATGAAACTGAAAAACAAACAATTGTACGCTACCCTTACGGTGGAGGTAACGTTAGCAATTGATTGTATGATACGTCAGATGAGTGTACCTACCTTTTTGGCTAGCGTCATTTTATTTTTGGCACGATGACATCGAAAAAGCACAAAGAAGGGCGGCTCGTTTTGTATTATCCCGAAATAGGGGACGTTGTGCCACAGACATGATACGTGAATTGGAGTGCTACTCATTAAAACAAAGGCGTTTTTCGTCGCGACGGGACCTTCTCATGAAATTCCAATCTCCAGTTTTCTCCTCCGATTACGAAAACATTCTGTTGCCACCCACCGACCTAGGGAGAAATGATCATCACGAGAAAATAACAGACATCAGGGCTCGCACAGAAAATTTAAGTGCTCGTTTTTCACCCGCGCCGTTCGAGAGTGGAACGGTGGAGACAGCTTGAAGGTGGTTCATTGAACCCTCTGCCAGGCACTTTATTGTGAATAGCAGAGTAATCACGTAGACGTATATGAAGATGTAGGTACCATAAAAGAAGTAATACCAGCCTGTGTAACACTGACATTTGAAGAGCACAAGGGGAATAGGAGGTAATTCCACTTCTTTACCTAAGCAATTTTATTCCATTTAATGTAGCTTAAATTTTATATATCACAATGTGTAAATGCGTCATGGGGAAATGAGTTTAGTCACGAAAAACAGCTGTTGTAGTACACATTAATGAGCCAAAACAGTATTATTGCTGTCCACCGCGATACTGCCTGATGGCGTACTGGATGTATCCCCTAACGACGATTGCAGCTTCCAGTAAGATAATTATCCGTGGCACAAGACCAGAATCGTGTTGCATCTATGTCTTGGTTACCACATTCTCCTGATCTGAACTACATGGGACACATCTGGGACGCTATCGGACGTCAGTTCCACGCCCACAAACCACCGACACACTATTTAAGGGATTTGCTTGACCTCTGCGTAGACTTCTGGTGCCACATACCTGCGAAAACCTACCAAGGACTTCTCAGATCCATGACACGCAGAATCGCTTCTGTAGTCTGCTCCAAAGATGTACTAACACGTTAATAATCAGATGGTCATAATATTTTCGCTACTCAATACACACGTACAGGGTCTAAAGAAGGGGGAAGAAAGAGGACGTCTGTATATTCCGCACTGCACCAAACTACAAGTGGAAAATACTTTAATTTTCAATTGGCCTCCCCCCCCCCCGTCCCCCCGCCTCCCCCCTCTGCCGGCCGAAGTGGCCGTGCGGTTAAAGGCGCTGCAGCCTGGAACCGCAAGACCGCTACGGTCGCAGGTTCCAATCCTGCCTCGGGCATGGATGTTTGTGATGTCCTTAGGTTAGTTAGGTTTAACTAGTTCTAAGTTCTAGGGGACTAATGACCTCAGCAGTTGAGTCCCATAGTGCTCAGAGCCATTTGAACCCCCCCCCTCTCTCTCTCTCTCTCTCTCTCTCTCTCTCTCTCTCTCTCTCTCTCTCTCTTCATCTTCTCCTGCCGCCTCTTCCTGTCCATCTCCTGCTTTCCATCTCCATTGTCTCCCATTCCTCTGTCCATTATTTCTTCCCCCCTCCTCCCCGCTCTCTATTATCTTCAGCTTTGTTCATTATTATTTTATATTCGTATTAAAATTCTGTAGTAGTATATAAATACAATTTAACTGCTGCTAACAACATTTCATTACACACTTCAAGAGATTATAGGGAGGACATAGCAGATCAAGTTTTACATCGGAACCCATCTCTGAAAACGTCGTCCAACGAGGTACAGAGCGTGAAAGTTATAGGCGCCGGTGCCTTTAAATGTACGTATATGATAATTGTATCAATCTGAGGTAGTAGAGCTATGAGCACATGTTCAGTAGAGGATTAGCTAAGGTGAACAAGTGCTCATAGTTCCTCAGGTATGCATTTTAAGTCTCATGTTTACAAATTTACCAGACGTTTTTTCTTTGTTTTTGTCCATACTACCACCTCTGAAAGTTACCTACACTACAATCTTAGCAACAACAATACCAGTATATTTATTCCACTGTCAGAGGTATCAGGACGGTTTTCGCTTATAACTTTCGACTCGTTCGTTTCTCGTGCAGGGACCCTTACCTCAAATTGATACATTTATCCTTATCCATTGTCCTAGAAAGTTTGAAACATCGTCATGGTATCACCCTGTATATACATAAGCCTGCAACGGCGCTCGTATCTTTAACGCTCTGTAGCGTCTTTGGGTGACATTTATGGACATGGGTTCCTATGTAAAACTTGATATATTTTGACAATGATGTTTCCCTTTATGCGTATAGTATATACTTAAAAATAGGTAAATAAAGACATGTATTTATTCGATTTCAATGTTGTGTCGTAATTTCGAAGCATTCGGAGAAGAATTTTCGGATATTTAATATTTTGAACACTCAAACATTTAAATTTTTATTTATGTAGATGTGCCACTTCATATTGTAACAATCTAATCTTACCAAGACAGCTGTTAATCTAAATTTGAAAACAACAAAACTGCGGTAGACAGTCAAAGCACCTGAAGATGAGCCCTCAGGGCTCGAAATGCATCGTACACTAAAATAAAATCACGATTGTGACTGGAGGCGGTTGTTCTTTATTTTATAGAAGTAATTTAGTCACTTAAGAAAGACTGACAGCAATGGATAACAAAGTTATATAATAAATGCTTAGAGGTTTACTAAAAGCAAGAAAATGAATTATTTTATGTTTTTGTAATCATCTAAAACTTCAGGGTGAATAAAAATGTGCTTTTATATAAATAATTTGTCAGGTCCATGTCATTAATTTCCACTGTGTTTTTATGTACTATAAAAAGGTTCTTGTAACAACTGAAGTATGTACTGTTACTGCAATAATTATCTACTAATAGAAACAAAAGGAGGTAACAGGAACAGATATTGATTCATGAATCGTTGTATTCCTTTTTTTTCTCCTGTAAAATTTATTCACATGAACTTAACTCCATTTTCCCTGTGGTCTTCATTTAGATTACGTGCGAACCGTAAAAAACACGGAAAGACGCTGAAGTTCACCTTACGGTGGAGATACATAATAGTCCTGCGCTCTCCGGCAAGCCTAATGCAGTCCTTACTGTTCTTGTTGTAGTCTACAGTTCGAAGAAACTCCACGCCAATCTGCTGTCCTCTGCACCCACTTGAGCGTGTGTACTGTAGCCAAGCCTTTGTCTCCTTCTACATTTTTCACCTACTCCCTTCCCCTCGATACATTCCTCCATGACCAAATTGACTATTACATTAAGTTTCAGGATGTGTTCTGTCAACTGATTTTTCTAGTACTAAGTTGAGCCATAAAGTTCTTTTCTGTCGCCCCCTCCCCCACCCCCCTCCATGGATCTTCATTCGTTATCCGGTATAACGACATAATATTCAGTTTTCTTCTGTAGCACCATGTTGCTAGAGCTTCACCATGCTGCTAGAGCTTCTATTATCTTCTTTTCTGTACTATTTATTGTCAGTACCTCAATTCCATATAGGGCTTTACCCCAGACAAATACATTGTTCGGCCAGACTAATGTGACCGTCAGTAAAAAGCCTGAATAATCAGCTTTTGGAGCGCAGAATTCTGCGAGACGTGCGGGAAAAAAGTCACCGAGGTTCTGAAAGGTACCGACAGGAATGTGGAGCCCTACCGACTCCAGTGCTATTGCCAGCTGCGCTGGGTTTCTCGGCTGAGGATCAATGGCGCGAGCAGCTCGTTCGAAGTGGTCCCATAGATTCTCGATGCGTTTAAATACGGGAAGTTTTTTGGCCGATGGTGCTCTTCGAACCACGCACGTTCACTGCCAGCTTTGTGACACATTGCATTCTCCTGCTGGTAGATCCCATGGTGCCGAGGGAAAATAAACTGCATTTAGGGGTGGATATGGTCCCCAAAGATAGACGCGTACTTGTGTTGATCCATTATGCCTTTTAATATGTCGAGATCACCCAGGGAATGCCACGAAAACATTCCTGAGACCTTAATGCTCCCTCTTCCGTCCTGCACCCTTCCGACATTTGTTGCAGGGTGTTTGCCTTCAGACGTTTCATGCCTCATGGAGCATAAAACGTGACTCATCTGAAAATTCCACCTGTAACCACTCAGCGAACGTCCAATCGAGGCAGTGGAGTGCAAGTTTCAAGTGTCACACGAGTAAGCGGCATGTCCGTGTCCTTCACAGTGATCACCCAACATCTGATGGTGTTCGTTTCCCTTATATACCCTGCAAAGTCTCGTAACAACACTAAACAGGAACAACTCTAATGAATTCTCATCGCCTACGAACCTGTCACGGGGTACTGCAACTCTAATGGTTTATACAAGTGTCCATAAGGTATACGTGTACGAAGTTACATTTAGGTCCGTCCGACTCCTCTAAGTGGCTTTCTAAAGCCAAGGATGTATAAAAATTTCGTTATTTACAAACAGCCGGTTTCGATAGTTTCACTTTTTTCTTCAAGTCTTCAAAAATTTTTGTCATAAAATGTTAATTTGCAGTGTATGCTAGAAACGTTAGACAACATATTACGCTGTCTAGGGGGATATTACTTGTTACTTTTGTTTCTGTGGAAGTTATATGAGCCATCTAGAAGTAACTCATTTAGCAGCAAATATATTTTTAACTACATAGTTATCGAAGTACCAAACTGGATCCTACTGAGTTCAGAAAGTTTACGGTATCCCAACAAGGAACACTCTGTCAATAAAGCGAAACCCTTTGGGACGCCATGTGTGATTCTCACCTAATCCCAAATCATTTATAATTTGTTAAGGTGACTCCATTGCTAAGAAATGACTCCATCTACTCAAAGGTGATCTCTCTAACGCCCTGCCATTTTAGTTTACCTATGTAGAATGCTATGGTCTACACAGTCTAAGGTGAGTTTAGCGTTTCGGACGGACAGGTTTCGGTATTAACAAGCGGAATCCTTCCCAGGTATTGCAACGTTTCATAACAAAGCTGCTCTGCTGCTGAATAGCATTACTAAGGGCACTGACGCTAATTCCTGACATTCTCAGAAGAATGGAAGGATGTGTCTAGGAAACACAGAGCACTGCGTGACGGGGGCTAGGGCCGTAGCTTTCGCTGTGAACAGCTTGTCACTGTCTTTGTTCGCTAAGACGATGACGCCAGTCACCGCTTTTTACCCGCCTACTGCTTATTCCGGGCTCCGCGAATAAATTCTATGACACGTAATTCGTAGAACTTTCCTTTGAAGTTCACGGTACACAAGACATTCTCCTGAAGCCGACAAAGTTAGCCATGCAAGAGGAAATTGTGCGGGTCTTACAGTACTTGCATGAAAACAAACAAGTGGCACCCCATACATCAGTTACATATTCCGTTACATATTCCCGTTACGTATTTTTGTTCAATAAGAAGGATGTGTGGTCGAATTAAAGCGGGAGATGTTGAGGGAATTAGATTAGGAAATGAGACACTGGAAGTAACAGAAGAGCTTTGCGAGAAAATAAGAACTTGGAAGTAAAAGACGAGTTATGCTGTTTGAGCAGCTAAATAACTGACGATGACAAAAGTAAAGCTGATATAAAATGCAGACTTACAGTAACAAGAAAAGTTTTGGTGCAACAAGAAAAATACCTTAACAGCAATACAAATTTAAATTTTGGGAAATTGTTTACAACAGTACACCGCCCAGTCGCATTAGGTGACCACAGCCTATGTTCGACATCAACCTGCAGTAACAACTCTCTCTAATTAGGTGGCAGCACTAGCAGTGAGAGGTATATAAAGCGTGTAGGAGGGACTCAGAAAACAGTGCAGTCTCTATCGTAATGCCAAAACGGAGAGATTTATCTGACATACAAAATGGCATCATCATTCAAATAACTTACGGGTTTGCTGCCGGGTGACGTCGTCGACCACCGCCGATATTTCGACAGGAGCACACCCTGCCATTCTCAAGGCACAACTGCAAGGAGGAAGCAATGTGCAAGGGAACTGAATACCTCGGTTCACAGAGGAGAAACAAGGAAGATACCACACACAGAGCAAGTAACCGCAGAGTCAACACACAACCAAACATAACCAACATCAGTAGTATCGGTAGTGACTATTAATCAACGGGTGAGGTAGCATTAATTCTGTTCCTCTGTTTTTTGATGAGATACAGAGCCGGATTCCAAGCAGCATTTAAACAAAATCCACCATCTCTGTTTATAAGGTTGCGTGATAGTTTGATTTCAACAGCTTCCTTAATAACACTATCCCAATAGCTGGACGTGCAAGCCAGAATATCCGAGTTGTTGTGTATGACCGGTGTCAAGGCAGTGTTCTGCATTAGCGGATTTGCTCGGCTGTTGTAAGCGTGTGTGACGCTTATGTTCAATGCACCGGTCTTCCACAGTCCTGATTGTCTGACCAATATATGACATGCCACAGCTGCAGGGTTACGATAGACACCAGCCTTACGCAAACCAAGATCATCTTTTACGATCGCCAACAGGACCTTAAACTTAGAAGGTGGTCGAAAAACACATTTCACATCATATATCCGCAAAATACGGCCAATCCTGTTGGAAATGCTTCCTGCGTAAGGCAAAAAGGCCGTAGACTTAGGTGCCACTTGGTTGCTATCATCACTTACCCGTTGCACAGAAGACTGATAGCGTAACGCACGTTTGATCTGTCTCTCACTATAACCATTCTAACGAAATGTAACTTCGAGATGTGACAGCTCAGCTGCCAAACTTTCAGGGTCTGAGATAACGTGGGCCCTGTGAACCAAGGTACGAAGTACTCCTTCACGCCGAGCTGGATGGTGACAACTATCAGCTCGCAGATACAAGTCAGTGTGAGTAGGCTTCCTATAAACAGAATGTCCCACCGTACCATCAGTCTTCCTTCTGACCAACACATCAAGGAAGGGAAGGCATCGATTTTTTCCATCTCCATAGTGAACTGAATATTCAGGTGTTCCAAAAACCGGTTTAAATTTTCACTACCATGAGGCCAAACAACAAAAGTATCGTCTACATATTTGGAAAAACACGCAGGTTTCAAGTTCGCTGACTCCAGTGCACGTTCCTCCAAGTCCTCCATAAAAAAATTGGCCACAAAAGGTGACAACGGGCTTCCCTTTGCAACTCCATCACTTTTTTCGCAGTACAGACCATTGAATAAAAAGTAAGTGTAAGTCAACACATGTCGAAACAAATTTGTTAACTCGACACCAAACTTAACCTCAATTAGCTGCAACGAATCAGAGAGAGGAACGCAAGTGAAAAGAGAAACCACATAAAAACCGACTAAAATATCAGAGTCATTCAAACGCAATCCCCGCAATCGATGTAGGAAATCAGCAGAGTTCTTAATGTGGTGTTCACACCTACCTACTAGTGGGCTCAACAAACTAGCAATATGTTTAGCTACACGATATGTCGGAGCACCAATATTAGAAACAATAGGCCTCAACGGGACAGCCTCTTTATGGACCTTAGGGAGCCCATATAATCTAGGTGGTACAGCACAGTAAGAATTAAGACTCTTGATAGTCTCCTGTGGCCAAGAACTTTTCTTTAGGAGGTTATTAGTCTTTCTCTCAACACTCTTAGTAGGGTCAGCACCGATTTTGCGATACGCCGATTCAGAAAGTAGACGCTGATGTTACACTGGGGTGGACGGGCCCTAGTCAACACACGACAAGCTTCCCTCCTAACCTCTTCCGCAGCCTCATCATTGGCTCTCTGACCAGGGGTGGAAGTATTCCGAAAGGGCTGTGTTAGTGAACTGTTAGAGTTCCGCCATGGTGAAAGTATCCCGCGCATGCCACATGACACTATCGAAAACTGGCGCCGAGGCAACTGTGGTGCGCCACAGACCATAGACGACAGTGGTGAGCGACGGCTACGAAGATGTGTTCGGGAGAACAGACTGTCAACGGTTGGACAACTGACCGCCCATTAACTAAAGGGCTATCAACCATCTCTCTTCAACAACAGTTCAGCGAACGTTTCTTTTCGTGGGCCCTGCAGCAGGTGGCTGTTTCATGCACCCACGCTGACTTGTTCATCGGCGACAAAGGCTAAAACTTGCACGGCACTGGCTCGATTGGACGTCCACTGAGTGATTACAGGTGTCATTTTCAGATGAGTCACGTTTTATGCTCTACGAGGTGCGAAACTTCTGAAGGTAAACACCCTGCAACAAATTTCGGAAGAGTGCAGGACGGAAGAAGGAGCATTATGGTTTGAGGAATGCTTTCGTGGCATTCCCTGGGTGATCTCGACATTCTGAACGGCATAATGGATCAACGCAAGTATGCGTCTATACTTGAGGACCATGTCCACCCCTAAATGCAGTTTATCTTTCCTCGGCCCGATGGCATCTACCAGCAGGAGAATGCAATGTGTCACAAAGCTGGCAGTGAACGTGCGTGGCTCGAAGAGCACCACTGGCCACAAACCTTCCCGTATTTAAACGCATCGATCATCTATGGGGCCACTTCGAACGGGCTGCTCTCGCCATGGATACTCAGCACCTGGTAGGGTTCGAAACGGGCCTCATTGTGGGTCACCATTGGGCCGCATGGTCGAAAGGTAATATGCCGATATGTGGCGCGTTTGGATGTGATAGTGGTCCGGTTGTTGTACTGCACGGGAACTTGATGGTATGCATACCCATCGCCAAGGTTCCGATCGACCACTACTGACCACCAGAAGGGAGGATCGCGTATTGAGCCTGTTACCAAAGAAGAAGAAATGGAATCCCTGCAACATTTTGTGTTTCCTCGTACCTCTCTCGGACTAGGAAACTGCAGTTCCAGCATTCACCCTCAATGGAAAAATGGAAGAAATGACAGATGTACTAACAGAGAGTAAGTTCGATATATTGGGAGTAAGCGAAACAATGTGGAAGGGAAAAGGTGAGAAGAATTTGAGAGGAGAACTGTACTGGAGTGGGAATAACAGGTTTGGAAGAAATGGTGTGGCAGTGATGGTGAATAAGAATGTACAAAGCTCTATTGAGAGTGTGAGATATATATCAGTCAGGGCCATAGTCTTAAACTTGAGATTTCAAAAGGAAACACTAAAAGTAATCCAGATTTATGCACCTCAAGTGGGATGTAGCGCAGAAGAGAAGATGGACTTTGAAAATGAGTTAGAAAACCATATAGAGAATGCTAATATAGTGATGGGAGATTTTAATGTGCAGGTAGGCAAAGACAGAAAGGGATTTGAGCAAGTATTGGGATGTTTTGGATATGGAGACAGAAATGAAGAGAGGGATTTCTGCCAGAGGAATGGAATGAAAATAGCAAACAGCTGGTTTATGAAGAGAAAAATTCATATTATCACCAGATACAGTTGGGGTGAAAGAACCAAGAGTGTAATTGATATATTCTAGTAGATAGGGAATGGGGAGAGAAAGTAACAAATGTGAAGGTAATTCCAAGTGTGAGTGCAGATGGAGACCATAGATTACTGGTGGGGCAATGGAAAATGAATCAGTGTGTGAAAAATAGAAAACAGAAGAAATTGATTAGGATACAGGTTTGGAAACTGAAGGAGAGTGAAAGTTCTGAGAAGTATAGAGAATTAATCACACAAAAATTTCCAAAAGAAGTTTTCTACGATGTAGAAAAACAATGAAGTTTATTCAGAAACACTTTAGTCGAAGCAGCACAAAAAGTATGTGGCAGAACATCTGGAAATGAAAAAATAAGACAGATAAGTTTGTGGGATGATACCACAATCCAAGTAGTTAGAAGAAAAAATGGAACATGGAGAAAATGATGGAAAACTAAAAATGACGAAGACCATAAAATATATATAGAGGAGAAGAAGTAGTACAAAGAAATAGTGGAAACAGCAAACCAAAAAGCATAGGAAGAATTTACAAAAAAAACTTGAAGATGTGAAGAGCAATAAGAAAATGTTCTATAAAATGATGACAAATAAAAGGAAGGCTTCTGAAGTACCAGTAAAGATGGAAACAGAAGACGGTACCGTGATTGAAGATCCAGAGAATGTAAAAGATCTCTGGAAAGAACATTTTAAGAAACCGTTAAACGCTGAGGAGCAGGTACACGAGGAAACAACAAATAATGGAGAAACTGAGAGAAGTTGGGAAGCAGAATTAGGACAAATTACACTGGAAGAAATGGAAATAGCTGTAAAGAAGATGAATGGGGGGAAAGCCCCAGGACCTGATGAGGTATCAGTGGACATGGTAAGAGCAGCAGGTCCAGTGGGAATGCAGAGGCTGTATAGAGTACTATCAAGTGTGTTGAGAAATAGTACAATACCTGACTATTGGAGAAGAGGAGACATTGTTCCCATCTTCAAAAAAGGCAATAAAAGCCTTTGTAGAAACTACAGAGGAATAACCCTTATGAGTCATACAGCCAAGGTTTTTGAAACGCTTTTACTAAATCGAATAAGTGAAAAGACAGAAAAGGAGCTGAGTGAAGAACAGCATGAGTTTAGGAAAGGAAGAAGCACGATCGGCCTGATATTTTCTATCCGTCAACTGTTGGATAAAAGTTGGAAGTATAACAAAAGGGTGATAAAGGTTTTTGTAGACATAGAAAAGGCATATAACTCAGTTAACAGGGAAAGACTATGGGAAGAAACGAAGAAGATAGATATAGAAGATGCATACATTAATGTAATAAAGATAATGTAAAGAGGACACAATTGTAGAATTAAAACACAACTGGGGAATTGTGAATACTTCGAAATAAGACAAGGACATAAGCGAGGAAGTATTATATCTCCTGCACTTTTTGATGTTGTGATGGAGGGAATGAATAGAGCAGTTAAAGACATAGTAAAAGAAAAAGACAAAAAGATGATTTTTGCAGATGATATGCTAATATGGGGTGATAAAGAGGTAGATTTACATTTGCAATTTGATTCGTAGAAATAAATAATGAAAAGGTATGGATTAAAAATAAATAAAGATAAGGGTGAAGTAATGGTATTTGGAAGAGAGAAAGGGGTCAACGGAAATATTACCTTAAATGGAGAACCCCTCAAAGTGGTAGATCGTTTCACTTATTTAGGGAGTGAAATATCTAGGGATGGAGGGATAAACAACGAAATTAAGAGGAGGTTACAAAAGGGAGACAATTTCTACCAAACAATAAAACACCTGATATGGAATAAGGAAGTTTCAGAAAAAGCAAAATTCCTTATGTATAAGAATTATTACTTCCCTATTGTCACCTATGGGGGAGAAACATGGACAATGACAGAAAGGGACTGGAGCAGACTGCAAGCAGGGGAAATGAAATTTCTCAGATCAGTTAAGGGAAAAACAAGAATGGACTGAGTAAGGAATGTAGAGATTAGAAAGGACCTTAAACAAGAAAGTATGAGAGAAGAAATTGAAAAAAAAGCGAATAAGATGATATGGTCATGTTAAGAGAATGCATGGGCAAAGACTCCCCAAAATTATGGAAAAACTAAAGATGGATGGAAAAAGACAGAGGGCGCCCAAGAACACGGTGGAAAATGGGAGTGAGAATATCTGCGGAAAGGAGATGTGTGACCTGGCAGCAAGTGGAGGAAGAAAAGAGGCGGGAGGACTGAGCCAAATGGAGAGAACCTGTCAGCACCCAGACCCGGCAGTAGCTGGAGCGGGTTCCGGATATATATAGACAAAAGAGCATGATCATTGGCTCTAACGCCAAGGGTGGAGTTATTTCCGAAATGGCTAACATTGTAAGATGTTGATATACCGCTGCGGTTAAAATGCACTGTGCCGCAGCTAGAAGTCGACTGATTGGCGACAGGAGGCCTTTCCAGATGAATCACGTTTTACACTCCATCGGTCTGGTGACCATTTGCGTGTACGGCGCGGATCGTTTGATAGCAAACTCAAAAGCTAGAGGAGGATGCCTTGTGGTCTGGGGAATGATTTTCGTGGCGTTCTCTGCTTGATCTCGTTATTCTAGAAGGCACAGTGGATCTACACAAGCTTGCCTCTATTCTTGGGGATCATGTCGATCACTACAGGCAGTTTGTTTTTCGTCGGCCACGACGGCATCTACCAGCAGGACAATGCAACCTGTCACACTGCTCGCTATGTACGTGTTGTGGTTCGAAGAGCACTAGGAATGTTTACCGTACTCCGCTCGCCACCAAACTCCCCGAGTTAAAACCTAATACGCCATAAACCTAGCGCAGCTGGGCACGACACTGGAGTCGGCATATGTCTGCGTCGCAGTCGGTACCTTCCAGAACTTAATTGACTCCCTTCCTACATGTGTCGCGCTGCAAAAGTTGGTTATTCCGGCTTTTACCAACAAAAGTTGGTTATTCCGGCTTTTACCAGTTGGTCACGTTAATTTGACTAGATAGTGTATATCGGCAAACTAATACCCATTGAGATATGGTCCGATGTGTTCTGTTATTCCCATTTGTCTGATATATAGAAGTAGACACTGGACAGTGCTCCAATTGGTTACCGTGCATCCTGATACATCCTTCAGCCTTTCTTCGCACTGCCCCTTTTCAGATACACCTGGCTCTGCTCGGATTGGATCACAATCGTTGGTCACACGCTCTTGTAGCGTCTGGACATTGACGATAGTTTGGGCATACACCAATACGTTTAAATAATCCCATAGCCAGAAATCCAAAAGATTGAGATCCGGTGAACGGACTAGCGATGTTACCGGACCTCTTCGACTAATCCATCGCCAAGAAACGTTATTGGGAAGTAATGTCGAACGATCCGTAGAAAACAGGTTGATGCTTATCTCGCGAACGCCACAGTCATTGTGCAATGATAACGTTCTCCAGTAGCGCTGAGTCAGAATGTGTGGTAACGACATGCAACACCGCCTGTAGTGCCTGCTTCTACGTAACAGGCAGGTGGAACTGAGAGGACAGATTGGCCGATATCTCAACAGCTGCTGGTTCCCGGATGTATCAATAGAGGAACTTCTAGTTTTGACTGATACTACCTCCTGTAGGAACATGTGACACTTCTTTTTCATCATCGTGTATCTAGATAGTGCCATAGTTTCGGTCTCTACTGAAAACGAGAAAAAACAAGAAAACTAGAATGAAATTTTCACTCTACAGCGGAGTGTGCGCTGATATGAAACTTGCTGGCAGATTAAAACTGTGTGCCGGACCGAGACTCGAACTCGGGACCTTTGCCTTTCGCGGGCAGGTGCTCTACCGACTGAGCTACCCAAGCACGACTCACGACCCGTCCCCACAGCTTTAATTCCGCGAAAGGCCAAGGTCCCGAGTTCCAGTATCGGTCCGGCTCACAGTTTTAATCTGCCAGGAAGTTTCAACAAGAAAACTGTTTTCCATCATAACAATTGTAAAAGGATCGGTATCCGTTGTAATTAGCTTGTGAAAAACATCTCATTCTGTAGTAAAATTGTTCTACTTCTGTGCAGAAAGCGAAATATAAAAATTGTGCTCTAATGGCATAGCAAAACACGAATGCTTAAAAATTTTCTTAATTCGTAATACGCTTAATACGGAACGAATCAAAATAACACTTATGTTGTACATATAGAAAATTATGAATATGTACAATTCCAGCAATTCATCGCAGCATATTTCATTCACTTTCCCTTCTTACCGGGTTTTATTCGCATGAAAGTTTCGGTTGAGTACGATCATCTTCAGTTGCTTAAATTGATATCTGACAAAGAATTAAACATTCTCAATGCAAGCATTTTCTTTTCAGTTTCGATGTTTTAACCAGTTGTATCAATTACGTTATTTACTATACATTCTTCTAATAACAATCTGTTGTTTCTGATCCTGTAAACTATCAAGTCTCTATAGATAGATTGTCTTCCATAAATTAAAGACAATACAAACCTCGCCGCCGGCCAGAGTTGCCGAGCAGTTCTAGGCGCTACAGTCTGGAACCGCACGACCGCTACGGTCGCAGGTTCGAATCCTGCCTCGGGCATGGAAGTGTGTGATGTCCTTAGGTTAGTTAGGTTTAAGTAGTTCTAAGTTCTAGGGAACTGATGACCTGAGAAGTTAAGTCCCATAGTGCTCAGAGCCATTTGAACAAACCTCGCCCTGTCCTTCCAGTTCCATGACTTACAACAGTTAATCTTCTTGAATTCTCGTTTTTAATTTTCATTTTAACATTTCAGAGACTTAAAATTTTAACTTATGTCATCCTTTCACACTTACTTACTGCGAGAGAAGTGCCAAGTTAAAGTTCTAATGATAGTCTCTCACAAACCTCTTCCTGCTTTCGTCTCAAATTAGCATTTCTGCGCGCGAATTAAATAGACGCATCTCACTTCAAAGTCAATCCCCTGGCAGCTTGTTTGCAAGTGCAAGTTTTCATGCATTTCTGCATCATTCGTCTTGCAGTCTGAGTAGCTAATGCCTGCTAATTTATTTCAACAATATTACAGTTTGGAGACGTAGTCCAGCTCGGCAGTGAAGTCGCCTTGCGTTCGGTGACTTCAAAGCACTCTGTAGCGTAATGTAACTTTATTCATGTACAGCATATGTTAAATATAATACAGCTATAGTCGACCTTGCGTTATAAATTACTGCAGCTTGAATATACTGCCTCCAGCGTCGCCAAGAAACTGCCAAGCTAGCAGAAATAACGTCGTATAGCTTCCGTAAATAACATCTGCAGCCCATACAACTTTGTTAACAGGATGAGAACTCTAGGAACACCCCAAAATTAATCCCATATTTTAAAGCTGATCGTTCATTTGTTGATAATATACGTTCAAGACATTCGTACACCGGGTGATCAAAAAGTCAGTATAACTTTGAAAACTGAATAAATCACGGAATAATGTAGATGGAGAGGTACAAATTGACACACATGCTTGGAATGACATGGGGTTTTATTAGAACCAAAAATATACAAAAGTTCAAAGCATGTCCGACAGATGGCGCTTCATCTGACCAGAATAGCAATAATTAGCATAACAAAGTAAGACAAAGCAAAGATGATGTTCTTTACAGGAAATGTTCAATATGTCCACCATCATTCCTCAACAATAGCTGTAGTCGATGAATAATGTTGTGAACAGCACTGTAAAGCATGTCCGGAATTATGGTGAGGCATTGGCGTCGGATGTTGTCTTTCAGCATCCCTAGAGATGTCAGGCGATCACGATACACTTGCGACTTCAGGTAACCCAACATTATTCCGTGGTTTATTAAGTTTTCAAATTTATACTGACTTTTTGATCACCCGGTACATATTCCTACTGAAAAATTGCCGTTGTCCCCTGAGATAAGATGACCTCGTTTGCAGGCATTGGTGGAAGAAACGTCTTTGAGTCTCCAGGCAATATTTGTGATTTGTTCTTCAACATCTGTTGCAGCTACAGTGGTCCAACTCACCTTCACATTTTTAACTGAAATATGATACAAAGAACATTTGAGTGAGCTTTACAGCAATAGTTGTATCACATGCCACTGGATCATTTGAAAGTGCTCTTCGTCGACAAACAACAAAAAGAAACGAGAAGGATGCGTCAGCACGAACGGTAACCACTTGGATCACAGCCTAGTGTCTGCTTGTATATAGCAGACAAATGGGAATAACAGAACAGAATGGTCCATATCTCAGTAGGTGTTGGTTTGCGCACATACACTATCTAGTCAGATTAAAGTGACCAACTGGCAAAAGCCGGAACAACCACCTTTTGCAGCGCGACAGCTGTAGGAAGAGAGCGAACTAAGTCCTGGAAGGTGCCGACAGGGACGCAGAGCCATGCCGACCCCAGTGTCGTGCCCAAGGGTTGAGGATCAGTGGCGCGCACAATGAGATTGAGGTGATCCCATAGATTTGCGATTGGGTTTGAATCCGGGGAGTCTGGTGACCAGAGGAGTCAGGTAGACTATCCTGGTGCTCTTCGAACCACATACGTACATTGAGAGCTGTGTGACACTTTGCATTGTCCTGCTCGTAGATGCCACCGTGGGCGACGAGAAACAAACTGCTTGGGGTGATGGACACGATACCCAAGGATAGGCGCACTCTTGTGCTGATCCGCTGTACCTACCAGAATAACGAGATCAAGCAGAGAACGCCGCGAAAATCATTCCCCGGGCCACAAGGCTTCCTCCTCCGGCTTTTGTGTTTGCTTTCACACGTTCCACACCGTACACGCGAACGGCCACCAGTCCGATGGAGTGTAAAACTTGATTCAACTGAAATCTGTGTGATATGTCTGCAACCATTTCATCTGATGCAGATGTATCGGTAGTGCCCCTTTGCCAATTATTTAACGATCTAGTACAGTTATCTGTATCCATTAACCCTTTAACATAGATACGAACTAGCCAGGTGTAGCAGGTTCGAATCCTGCCTCGGACATGGATGTGTGTGATGTCCTTAGGTTAGTTAGGTTTAAGTAGTTCTAAGTTCTAGGGGACTGATGACCACAGATGTTAAGTCCCATAGTGCTCAGAGCCATTTGAACCATTTTTTGAACTAGCCAGAAATGTAGCGAAGCATAAAAGGCAATGAATCACTCTTTATTATACAGCCACATATTTTAATTTTCCTGGAAAACACTGGTGAATAATTATATGTGACACGTTTCGCGGAGTATATTGTGTGTTATAGGGACACCACTTATCAGTGTGTTACTAGTAATGTTATCAGCGTTATACAGTTTTTCCCATTGAGCAAATTGACGAATTTCGTTATTCGACACGATGCTGCGTTTACATGTTTTTCATACAAGCAAATTGCATTAATTTCATTCTAAATGTATAAGGGTTTTAATTTAGTAGCAAACGTTCATGAATTTTACTTATTTTTTTAAATATAAATTTCCAATATCTATACAAAAGGCAATGTTCCGACTGACTGACTGACTGAATCACTCACTCACTGTCACGTCACCGCTCAACCAAAACCACAAAGCATAGAAAAATTTGGAGAGGATGTTGATCTTATAGTGTAGGCGTCGTTTAAGAAGGGATTTTTCGAAATAGGAGAAGATACGTATTCCAAAAACATGTCGCTATTGACGCAACTTTTCTGCTAGACCTACGAAAATCGGTATTTGGCTTCTCTATCAGAAATAAAGAAATATATGTTTCAGCATTTGTTTAAAGTTTAACCGATATGGTGATAAATAAGTGGATGAAAGCTTTTTTTAAAAATAAATCATTATTGAATAACTACTAAAGTATTTTTAAAGTCAGATCTATCTAGCTTTCTAATAACAGGCAAATGGATTTCACCTCACTTACGAACAAATGCAAATTATATATTAGACGATTTCCATCTGAAGATAGTGCCAAACGGTACGAAATGCTTCGCGTAATTTAAGAAAAAAAGGTATAAATGCGTTTTTATTCAAACTTCCTGTGTACAAAACAAACTGCAACATAGTTACACAGACAAGGAAACACAATCAGTCAGACATATAGAAAACAGGTTTTAATATATCCAAAGCTCCCTATGGAGGCCAAACTAGGAGAGACTTTGAAAAAATAAGCGGTAGAACGCTGTGTTGTTTGTGATGACAGCGTTGCTCGTATGTCGCAGGGCTCGGTGAGCGCAGGCAGCGGCGGGGGCGGCGGCGGCGGCGGCGGCAAAACTGGCGGCGGCGGGGGGCGGCGCAGCGTTTCGGGGGCGGCTGGAGGCGGCGGAGGCGCTGGAGGCGGTGGCAGCGGGGGCGGCGGGGGCGGCGGCGACCACGACCTGCTGTCGACCGCGAGTTCGGCGCTGCGCCGCCTGCATTTCAAGTCAGCAGGCGGCAGCCGCACCCGCAGTAAACAGCAGCAGCAGCAGCAGCAACAACAGCAACAGCAGGGGCAGGGCGTGCCCAAGGTGAGCTTACTGTGGTTCCCAGAGAGCCTTCTCCTTTCCCTAACTTCAGATATGAGGCCCCTAGTATCAAAACCGGCGAGGTCACAATACGTACGAGAAGAAGTTAAAGTTATCAAATTAAAGTGGAAGTATATCACATTATGCGAAACAAGAACATGCTTCAAATTTGGGCATATCTTAGTGTTACAGAGCACTGAATTCTTAGTCATGCAATAGAATGGTCCATGTCTTGCAGGCAGCGAATTCATAACCGGCTATTTCAAGGAAAGGGCAATAGTCTTCATGTCGCAGCACATTTGTCTGGAATCTAATGTTGTTATGTAACACAACTATATTACCACTTCTGAAGGAAAAATAATTCCTTATACTGTATATTCTTCGAAGTCGTAAAATTTCATTTGTACCTTGTAAGCTAAATGAGAGCAAATTGAAATCTTAAAATAACAACATTAGTCACAAGGAACTCCGTTAGTTCGAGGCAGCAAAAGGCCATTGATGTTTACGGCATTCGTCGCTCCACATATTGTCTTCCATGCAACCACATTATTGGCTGCTAGTGGTAACGTTTGGAGCACAGCATTGTATGGTTGTGCAACGTGAACTGTGGGAAAACCGGACCAGAAGAGAATCGAAGCATTTGAGATGAAGTGCTATAAATGAATGTTGAAAATTAGGTGAATTGATAAGGTAAGGAATGAGGAAGTTCTGCGCAGAATCGGAGAGGAAAGTAATATACGTAAAACACAGACAAGAAGAAGGGACAGGATAATAGGTCATCTGTTAAGTCATCAGCGAATAACATTCATGGTGCTAGAGGGAGCTGTAGAGGGTAAAAACTGTGGATGAAGACAGCGATTGAAATACATCCAGCAGCTAATTAATGACGTTGGTTGCAAGTGCTACTCTGAGATGAAGATGATGACACAGGAAAGGAATTTGTGGTGTGTCCCTTCAAATCAGTCAGAAGACTGCTGACAAAAAAAAGGAAGTAGTGGGCGAGACTGGAGGCACTGCATGAGGTTATGAAGCCCAGTCCAACTGTCCAGTCGATGAGTAATTCATCGCAGTGCTACAGTGCTTGTGGTGTTGATATAAAGCAGAGCAATAGCAACGATAAACGAAACAAACGTTGCATTATATCTACAACAACGGTTGCCGAAGTCGACATTTCGTCAGAAAGGAACCCAAGGAACTTCGCAAAGTGAGAAAGAAGTGGCAGATGAATTATAAGCGTTTCTGCAAGATAAGTCAGTGGAATGTGTGTTGTATACACTTTACTCTGTGGTCAATGTACATGAGGAGTACAATGATGACTATGCGTGCTTAATAAGTGAAACTAGTATTGAAACAGGTGTTGAGCCATGTGGTGCATCACCCTTGTCGGACAGAGAGCCACTAATCCTGTTTCCAGTGAAACGTAGTCAGTGACAAACGTTGTTGTCCAAGGACTGGGTACTAAACGTAACTATGCACATGGAAGATCTTCCACAGCGTAGTAGAAAAAACAGTTATGAACGGATTTCGATTAAGTTTCCGACAGTATGACCATGTAGTGCATAAGAAAAAAATTGGATATTCCAGGAATGACAAGGCGCACTTGTAACAAAAACTAATGTTTACGCGTTTTAAGTATGCTCCATATAATTTACAGAATGTGCCTGATAGTGAACTACTGCGTTATGCACATTAAATTACGCGAGACATAGATTACAGTGATCTCAAGGGAAGCAGTGGATTGATGCATAACTGCATACGTTGCTTCAGAATGGCAAGACGTGAGATAACGAAATTTCAAACAAAGCGTCATCTTGCCGATGTGTCGGCCGGAGTGGCCGTACGGTTCTAGGCGCTACAGTCAGGAACCGAGCGACCGCTGCGGTCGCAAGTTCGAATCCTGCCTCGGGCATGGATGTGTGTGGTGTCCTTAGGTTAGTTAGGTTTAATTAGTTCTAAGTTCTAGGCGACTGATGACCTCAGAAGTTAAGTCGCATAGTGCTCAGAGCCATTTGAACCAAGCCATTTTGCCGATGCACACAAACAGCGTAGTCGTCCCGAAAATTTGTAGATGAGTTAAACAAACTTATCGCATCGTTCAGAAAGGAATTTGTTTTCAACTGGCACTTAAAGAGGAAAGCATATGAAAGGAACCCTAGAACTCAAAGATACCAAGACATTTGCATCAAGATCAACTAACATCAATGGCTTAACGCATTCGTGTACTGTTATGTCGACTGCTAATCTGGATGGTAAAATGGCTGGAATGTTATTTATTGTGCTGCGGGAAGTTTGGAGGTTCTCTGCCCCCTACGAATCTTTCTTGCGTGCGCGATCTTGCAGGGGCAGTACCTAATACTACAACTGTGGTATGAGCACTGCTTTTGGCTAAGAGCTGGTCAAAATAACTTGTTTTTGCTGGATTCCTGGTCTACGTACAAAAAACGTACCCCTTATAGTAAACTATCTCTTCTGAAAAGTGTGTGACATTACTATTTATACCACGTGGAATCACTGGTCAAATTTAGCCTCTGAATATCGGTATTTTCGGTGCATGTAAAACATATTATCCTACTATCTGCAGCCACTCCCTAAAGAACAGCCAGTTTCACCATAAGCTCCATGGCAGACTGTTTTGCATTCTGTTGCGTGCCATCACATTCTATCAGTTCCCATCACTCCGTTACACCGAAGTGATTCGTTACGCATTCGTTAATAGTGGGTACCTAGCTACACGCATGCCGCGCCATTTTTCAGTCGGTGTTCATGGTGCAAGTTAATGGTTTGTTTTCAACGATTCTTGAATGTCGATGGTGTCCATTTTGTAAAGTGTAATACATACATCCCGTAGAAGATAGATCTCTACATCTCCCGGACACTCATTTTCTGTAGCCCTCCTTATGCACATGCTAAGACATTAGCAACAGATATTTTTCTTGTCATAATTGTAACACAACGCTTTCAAATGAGCCTTAATAAAGATTGAACTTCCAAACCTGAGCTCAGTGGTTCCCTATAAGTACGTGTGAATTGCGTCTACCATAATAATTATTCTGTTAACATACTACATTATTTTCAAATATTTTTCGTTTTGTTATGTTCAAGACTTAAGTGAACTACAATTTTTTATGAGAGGAATCCCATTTTGTATTCTCCTCAGTTTTGCGATGTTCTTTTTGATATCTTATCATTATTAGGTTGAAGTGCTTTTCCTGTTTCTGTGAAGAGAGATAGTTATAATGTCACTTCATTTTCACATAATTTATTTTTTTTACGAGATTCAACAATTTAAAAACAGTACATGATTATTTAAAAAAACAGTAAAATTTCATTAAATTGTAACAAAAACCGCCAAGTCAATATTTAAATTTAAAAAAAGAGGTTCGTTATGAATCAGATTTCAAAAAAACAATAAAACTTACATATTGAGGATATAACCACGAAAGAAAAACTTTTATGAACACAATTCTTCTGTCTCTAGAGGTATTTCATTAATACTGAAAAATATGCCTTCGCTGACTTGGCCCATTTTTAATACTAGATGCCCAATACGTATATCTTATGGCGTACGATGTGTGGAGGGAGGGGGGAGGGCGGAGGGAGGGGGGCCATTGTATGAAACTTTGCTCAAATGTCTTCCTGTACGGGGTAGACCTGAAACGGACAGAGAAACGGAGACAACCGATAAACACACACACACACACACACACACACACACACACACACACACACACCTACAGATTGTGCCACATACAACTCTCAAAACCAAAGAGTAAAATAAGATTCAAACCTCCCGCCCAGAACCCATTCAGCTGTTCCCAATCTTGTTTTCTTAGCTTGTAAACTTGACACAGTGCAAGTTTACGAGTGCAGTTTCACAGTGAAGATGGCTTCCCGAAGTGTGATACAAAAAAGAATTTTCAAATAACTTCGGGGAATTCAGCCAGGTAACACTTTCAGCGACCGCCGATATTTCGGCGGGAGAACACCCCGCCATTTTCAAGGCAAACTGAAACGTACAGGCGACGTACATTCAAATTTAAAACCTCGGTTCTCTGACTGACGTAGGAAAGATAACGCACACACTGAACACTAGTGCCACCCAAAGATGACCAAAGTCAGAGCTATCGATAGTGAGACTACGAACTCGCAGGTGAGGTAGTGTTGACTCTGTACCTCTGTTTTTTGACAAGGGAGAGAGCCGGATTCCAAACAGAATTTAAACAAAAACCTCCATCCCTGTTAACGAGATTGCTCGCTAATTTAATCTCAACTGCCTCCTTAATAACGCTGTCCCAATAGCTGGACGTGCATGCCAATGTCTCGGTGTTATCATATAACATGGGGTGACCAGTATCCAAGTAAAGTTCGGCAGTAGCAGATCTATTTGCCTGCTGTAATCGTGTGTGCTGTTTATGCTCAGTACATCGGTCCTCCACGGTCCTGATAGTTTGACCACTATATGCCATGCCGCAGCTGCAAGGAATGCGATATACGCCCGCCTTAAGTAGACCAAGATCATCCTTAACAGAACTGAAAAGGCTCTAATTTTAGATGGAGGTCGGAAAACACATTTCACATCGTATTTCCTTAAAATACGACCGATCTTGTTGGATGTGTTTCCTACGTAAGGCAAAAAGGCAGTAGTAGACTTAGGTGTCGACTCAGAATTATCATCAATCACCCGATGTACAGTTGGTCGATATCGCAACGCACGTTCAATCTGTCTATCACTATAAACATTTTGACGAAATGTAACTTCAAGATGGGACAGCTCAGCTGGCAAAGTCTCAGCGTCAGAAACGACATGTGCCCTGTGTACTAAGGTACGAAGTTCCCCTTCACGCTGAGCCAGATGGTGACAATTATTAGTCTCTAAGTACAAGTCGGGGTGAGTACATTTCCTGTAACTGCATGTCCCAATGATCTATCATCCTTCCTCCTAACCAACACGTCAAGGAAGGGAACGCAACCATCCTCCTCCACCTCCATCGTAAAACAAAATTCGGGTGGATCGAGGTCAGATGATCTAGAAAGGCATTCAAATTCTCCCTACCATGAGGCCAAACAACAAAGGTATCGTCAATATATCTAAAGAAACAGGCAGGTTTCAAAGGCGCCGACTTCAATGCACGTTCCTCAAAGTCTTCCATAAACAAATTTGCGATCACAGGAGACAACGGAGTGCCCATCGCAACTTCCATCTGTCTGCTCGTAATACTGGTCATTGAATAAAAAGTAAGTGGATGTCAACACATGCCGAAAGAGATTAGTTAATTCGGCATGTGTTGACATCCACTTCTTATTCAAGATCTCACAATCTTGGTGACCAATTAATTGTACTAGCAGGAAAAATCCAGCGATTAGGGTAAGTGATGTGAAAAGTTCTGTCACACGTCCGGGAAAATCTAGAGGCGCTCCGTCATGATGGAAGTTCATTGCAGTCCGCATGGCCAAAGCAACGCCCTCAAGGTGTTTAGCACACGACTTTCCAGAAAATACTGTACCTTCATTGGCTCTTCTATAATGACTGCACCTCTCAACACGTGACTAATCACGTACATTAAAATTGTTCTATCTCAGAAAACGTTCAGAGTAGGTCATATGTCCGTATGTTGTTTTTTTCTTCTTCAGATGAGAGTTCTTGTCCTATGCCTGAGTATTGACCATTCCTCCCGGGACACCCTGTATAATTATTGACAGAATCTAAAAAATTTGAATGCTCTCATAACCTACTCATTAAGAAGTTCGATGTTATGTTAAAGGCGACAATAAGTCACCTGCTAAAGTTAGAAACTGCTCTCAAATTACACAGACTGTACTGGTCTAGCATCTGAGACTGAATGCACTTAGCGACTTTCACCAAACCTTGCACATGATTTCAAACCTTTACGAAACTTTTTCTCACTGGCACTACCCAAAAATTATGAAAAGAAAATAGTTTATTGCTTTCCACATTTTCAGAATCCATGTAGCGAACTTCAACGTTAGATACGACGTATCACTTTATTACTTCTTTACTAACAACTCTATTCGCAACACATTTCTTCAGGCACTGTCCACTTGTACCACTGAATGCACCTGGAAAACTGAATCATTGTTCGGGAATTATGACACTTTTTACGTTGGAGTTCGATCTTTAGAGAATCGGGGGTTTAGGAGAGGGGGAGTTACTGGTTAGCTACTAAACAGCAACATTACTTACATTCCATAATTTATGTTTTGCTGATCCCTGTGATGTAGAGAGTTTGATGGGAATTTTGTTTTGCAGAAAAACTTGACATTTAAAGTTTCGTAGTAATGTGTATTCTAAAATTTTCGACGCCTCTAATAAACGCTTGCTGGAACATTGGTCTATTGTGTTTTACAGTACCTGATTATACAAAAGTGTTGGATTTTACTTGGTATGCAATAATTTCGAATTGACTGTAGTCTGAATATTTCACTGTTTACACAAAACATAATAGCAAATATTGCTTGAACTCTGCTGCAAAGTACGACCATATTAATTTCTATTTACAAAAGAGTATGAATTAATTAGAGACACAATGAAATTTGTGTTTGTCATGGAATTATGTAAAATGTGATTAGCACAAGGTGAATGAAGTAAACTTACTTAATTTTGTGAAAGTATTATTACACACGTACTCCAACGTACACATCATTTCGAACCGTGGAACTAGGCATATTAGTGAGCGACATACAGCATTGATAGTAATAGCAAGTAATATTCTGTATCTAATTACGCGTAGAGTTTTGGACTTCCAACTGACAGTGTTTTCGTTTACGGATTTATTAATGCTTATGAAAATCACAGTCACTTCTCCACCCAGAAGTCTGCATAAGAATTGCGTGACAGCATAATAATATTTTTGTGCAACCTATAAGTGTTTCAGTGTGCTCATTGTTGGATAAAATGCAATGTGCATTGGTTATCTGTGATGACGTTTATAATGTACTCCAAAATGTTTGTAATGGTGAAAGTCCAGGAAGTTGTTGAGCCCGGAGGTTTAAAAGATTATTAAACCCGAGCATTACAAATACCAAATAAGTTTATCAGTTGGTACTAACTGTAGCTGCTCGCCGTACAGTAAATTGGGTAGGAAGCTAAGTTTTTGCCTTATTTAAGCAGGTGGTATGTAAAAATAGTGTCTCCTTTTCTAAGTTTCCAAATTTCCTCAAGCGGGCACATATTGCCCAGCCAGACTGACCTGTGTATAATCTGACAAAATTACAAGTGACTTTATACAGTCCACTGTTTTCGGAGGCTGAAGTGCTGTGTTTACCACAGCGCAAAAAGTGTCCAACAGTGTTGTGAACTTAAAATGATGTTTCAGAGTTCCTTAAATCCTTGATATAATGGGAATTAATGAAGATATGGCCATTTGCTCGAGGTTAGTACTGAATGATCAGACACAGTTCCCTTACTCGTCGCTTCTAACCGCTGATGCTCATCACAATCCCATCCAGACCATGTTGCAAATTTCCTCTCCTACTTACAAGCCTCATTTTTTTTCCTTTATACCAGTTACTATAGTTTCATTTTCCCTCTAAAAAATTTTTACTTTGTGTGATCACAGCTGTTTCAGTTACCTGCGTAATCTCTCTTGTATATCTTATCTGTCTGTAATTTAGGACATGTTCACGTCCTCCCTAGGAACATGTCACCAAAGTTTATTTTCTTTTAAGAACAGTTGTTCTGTTTTGTTGTAACAGTTCGTTAGTTACTGTGTAACATATTTTATCTTAGTTGCATAATCTTGTATCCCATTTTCACTGAAACATTTCCCCTCGTTTTATTCCTAAATCTAATGTTATGAGTTTTCGTCTTTGGAAATGGAGTTACCCTGTAACTGCACTAGTTTAAAATCTTTGATCTTGCAAACATTTCACTGAACCTCATATTTAATTTTTTACCTAATATTGGTGCAACAGCCGAAAACCGGACTGAAAAGTAAGCAATAAATATTGCTGATTATTACAGCAGTGTCGAGTGTGTTTTCATTCATAATGTGTAAAATATTCTATCAAGGACCGACGGAAAAGTCAGTGTTCAATATTTAGTGGGCATCTGCAGTGACATCTCGTGGTGACGATAGGAACTTTGACGAGCAGCGGTGCCCAATCCTCGCGACTGCAGCGCCAGTTCGGCGCTGGCTACGGCCGCTTGCTGGCCATCCGACTGCAATGCCGGCTAGCACAGCGCGGTCCGACCGGCCACAGGTTCAGGTCGGCGCGAACTGTGTCACTCACCCTCCGCCCAGCTCCAGCGCAAGAACGTGCTACATTTTACATGTGACCTTCCCCCGAATTTTCCCTCACGCGGCCAAACATTGACTCTACGCCAAAAAATCTTTTCTCATCAGCAACAGCTTTGCAGTGCATTAAGGAAGTCGGTTGCAACTCATATGAGCCAGACTCTCGGAGCCAGCGTCTCACTAAGATCGGTCAGCCTTTTGCCAGCCTCCTGTATCCACGTATAGATGAGTCCAAGGAGTTCTGTCAATCACCGCTAGATACCAATAGCATCGTTTTCACAGTGACGCCGGGCAGTAATTAATTATATTTCGACCAGTTTACAAGACATATTTATGAATTATATACACAAACCTTCCTCGTGAATCAGTCGGTCAGTGGCAACCGTACCGAAATCCCTATAGTAGCCCAAATATATAGACATAAATCGCGATCAAGGACTTTAATTTATATATGTATAGAGAGATAGAGGAACATAACATATAATCACTGTTTATTGGATTAACATTTCTCACTTGCATTCACCACTATTGTTACAGCACTATGTTCACTTTGGCTTGACTGATTCTGAAATATTCCCCATTGAAATCTTTGCTTACATATTATCCTCGTTAATTTTACATACCAGATTTTATATTCTACGCAACATCATTTCTAAAAATTCTGTCTGCATTACACTTACAAGAAGCACTATTTCCAGACACACACACACACACACACACACACACACACACACACACACACACACACACACACACACACTCTAATTCCAAACTCACTCTTTTGCTTGTAGAGGGATAGTCCGTTTTAGTCTGAAGAAGACTGTCGTCACAAACGTTACTCAACGAGAAGACAAATAAATGTAACATAGAAAGGTGGTAATGAAGCATTAGTAAGTGTTGTAAGTTGTGAAGGAAGGTAGTGCGAAGGAAGATTTTCGCATAAGCATGTTTTCGGTCTTACTGCCACGTCAGATTAGAGTAAAAACTGGAGCCATCTACCACAGACTCCATCGTATTCATCAGAAACAACTGACAGAGAATATAAATTATAACCTAAAAGTAACATTTTTGCAGCAAATTTTATTTTGTAATGGTAGGGTGGTGCATTTTCTGTTGCATGGTATGGAGAGTTGTACTCTGAACAGATAGGAGAAGAGAGCTGTTCAAAAAGTGCAAATGAACTCTCTAAAAAAAAATTTAAAAATCCAGAAATTATACTGTGGTAAGTTCTTACTCGGTATGTGTGATATATTGTAGTTGCATTATGAGTAAGAATTATCTGCTTCAGTATTCGTTGTTACAGTATGTACTGTATGTACACATAGAGACTTCAGGAAATAAGTTACGTATGTCGTTCCGCGGTGAGATCATAGAGCAACACGGGTGACACTCTGTCAGGAGAGAGTGCATGTGTCTGGGTTTCCTGCTGACACAACTGCATCACAGGGTGCTTGTGAAAAGGCGCGGCAGCTAGAAGACTATTCCAAAGTTGAAGTACGTGGCACAATACGGTTCTTATGATCGAAATGTCTAAACTGCCCACATATTTACCGTGAAAGGCTCTGTTTATGCTGTATGGCCTCTCTGGACTTCCTTGAGCATTACTTGGTGGAAGGCAATGATTTCGTAAGCCGTTTCACTACGAGCGATGAAACATGGGGTTATCATTTCGCACCTGCGACAAACAGAGCGTCTACGGAATAGAAACACTCTGCAGAAGAACTAAAAAACTGTGCAATCAGCAGGAAACGTCACGGCCATCGTTCCCTTCGACCGTGGAAGAGTTGTGTAGACAGTGGTGAAGGACACAGCCATCATTCGTTCTGTGCAGCGCTGGAATCGCCGCGCAACTTCAGATAAACGCAAAAGGTGTAGAAAATAAAGCAAAGGCATTGTTCCAGACCGCTACGTAACACCCCACACGGGCCGCACAACAGAACCTTTGCTTCAACATTTTCGATAGGGGATTTAAAGGTAACCGCCACTCAGTCCCGATCTTGCACCGTGTCCGATGCCCATCTTAGCAGAATAATGGGGGGAAGAGAATTTTCCAACGATGAGAAAGTTCACACAGCCGTTGTCGAATGCCTCCGTCAGCAAGGAGCGGGTTTCTATCGTCAGTGAAGTAAACAATTGATAGAACGATCCGTACGGAAACTTTATGACTAAGTTGAAATATTGTTCCATGTACTCGTATCTCTGTCACTTTAAAGTGTACTGCAGCATCCGCTAAAAGTAACATTGCCTGTCGTGATTCTGTGTAACTTACTTTTTGAAATCCTCTCGCACATTCCGCACGTTCTTTGTTTGTTTGTTTGTTTGTGTGTGTGTGTGTGTGTGTGTGTGTGTGTGTGTGTGTGTGTGTGTGTGCATGTGCACTGTTTAATGCTGCGGTGACACAGCGGGTAGTCATTAGGTTAATGCAGTATAGACGCAGTGTGTCGGATGGAAGATACAGGAGAAACCTTGGCGGTCAATGGCGTCAACTAAAGCCGCAGATGAACTCCTACGAAGTATATTAGGTTTCTCGGCGAGACTGAGGTGCACCATTTCGCCTCGCTTCGTGCTAATTTGATGGCGTTTGCTTCGCAGTGGGCGGCAGTATATTGGTATAGGGCGCGAACAAATACGTTCTAGCGGCATCCGGCGGACGCTGTTTGTTTCTTGTGGCCTCCTTGAGGCCGCTCGCCGATGTAGTTCTGGGAGCGGCCGCTCCTCCAATTCGACGCCACTGTTCGCGGAACAAGCAGCCTGTTCGTACACACCACAGTAGACACTGGACAGTGTCAACGCGGCGCCTCACATTCTGGTTGGCTACAGTCTGCTCCTTAGTAAATACTACCACACATCAAAGTGTGTTTATAGTACGTTTTCCTGTCCGTTTTAGATTAGATTAGGTTATGTAGGTTGCAGAAGCATTACGATGCGCCAGAGCCATGTGCCGTCTTCCCTGTCGGTAGTGTTACGTTTGCTTCCGGAGCCTGGTCTACTTGCGACCGTATCTTCCGTGACCACAGCTGCCAGCAATCATGTGCAGTGGCTACATTTGTGCCAAGTGTTTCTGCAGTATTGCAGAAGGAACATTCAGGCTTCTCGTAGCCCTATTCTTGATTAACATCAAGTCGCAAAGTCTAATCTCCATGGTAACTAACGCTCACGTCTGTTGCAGCGTGTATTTAAATCAAACCTGATTTGCAACTTTTGCGACTGGCGAGAAATTTCAATAGACGTGATCTTTCTGGTGGAGAAACAATCCTGCCAACTTTCGCTTATCTCGCACAACTCCTTCTTGCTGTTGGGATTTTTTTCCCGTCAGTGTTTTATGCTGAAGATCGCAGTTACTACTTAAATTCGTTGATGTTAATAACTTCAACTGAATGGCTTGTTATGGTAGATGGGAATTTTTTGTGTTTTTTTTTATTTTGAGTAAACTTAACAATTAAATCACCTACGCTAAAATTACGAGATAAGCTGTACTGCAGATAAGCTGTAAAATACGCTGTACCGCAGGAACAGCACTGCAATAAGAAAGTCGATATGTGGTGCTGTAAGATGCCATGTTATAATTCATTGAATATAAAGGCCACTTGTTTTAAGTTTTATGAATGTACAGAGAGCGCAAATGAATTTTCTTTGTAACTCTGGAAATATATATTTGTAAGGATTCGCCGACAAGTCTGTAGCTCGTATGGCGGTTAAAGAATAAAGGGGAGCTACGATTTACTGAAAAGGATCGAATAAAATTCATATTAAAGGAAAATTGGTGTTATATTAATGAAAGATTTCGGCTCGCGGGGCGTGGCCGAGTCCGAGTGCTAAAGTGCAGCTTCACACTTCCCCCGCCGCCATGCTGTAAGGAGGGGAAACAGCGAAAGTGCCGCATTTAAATAGCGTCACAGTCTTACTGTATACGACTTGTGTTTATATTGCACATTTCTCAACAACATAGACCACAAACAAAACAAATTTTCAGTACTAACTAATTATTCTTGGCGCGTTGAATATACAGGGTGTTACAAAAAGGTACGGCCAAACTTTCAGGAAACATTCCTCACACACAAATCAAGAAAAGATATTATGTGGACATGTGTCCGGAAACGCTTAATTTCCATGTTAGAGCTCATTTTAGTTTCGTTCCACCTACGCTCAATGGAGCACGTTATCATGATTTCATACGGGATACTCTACCTGTGCTGCTAGAACATGTGCCTTTACAAGTACGACACAACATGTGGTTCATGCATGATGGAGAGCTCCTGCACATTTCAGTCGAAGTGTTCGTACGCTTCTCAACAACAGATTCGGTGACCGATGGATTGGTAGAGGCGTGCCAGTACCATGGCCTCCACGCTCTCCTGACCTCAACCCTCCTGACTTTCATTTATGGGAGCATTTGAAAGCTCTTGTCTACGCACCCCAGGTACCAAATGTAGAGACTCTTCGTGCTCGTATTGTGGACGGCTGTGATACAATACGCCATTCTCCAGGGCTGCATCAGCGCATCAGGGATTCCATGCGACGGAGGGTGGATGCATGTATCCTCGCTAACGGAGGACATTTTGAACAAAGTGTTTGAAGTCGCGCTGGTACGTTCTGTTGCTGTGTGTTTCCATTCCATGATTAATGTGATTTGAAGAGAAGTAATAAAATGAGCTCTAACATGGAAAGTAAGCGTTTCCGGACACATGTCCATATAACATATTTTCTTTCTTTGTGTGTGAGGAATGTTTCCTGAAAGTTTGGCCGTACCTTTTTGTAACACCCTGTATAATTTTTATTTGTAACGAGCTGTCGGCATACGGACAGATGCAGACAATTTCACAGACTTTCGCGCACGTTGTCAGGTAATCGTGGATTATTTAATCTGATAATCGATAAATGTCTTTCACATAAGTATTTCGGTCGAAATATTGTAGCACTTATGGAAAATATGAGAAAAGCAATGTAGACATCCTGGACAGTTTTAACGTAAAAATATCTGTAACTAAAACCTGAATTATCTTGTAGGTTAACAAGCTACATGTATACATGAACAGGGGTGCTTTCAGGTGAAATGGCAAACGGTCTCGAAAACAGCTCGAAAAGAGATGTAAGATTGACTGTGCCTTCAAAACCTTCATAAAACTATCATCTCGATTGTTGTAAGGCCACAATGAGTTCTTCAAATCTCGCGCTTTCTTTAATGGCAGTGAGCTTAGGGAAGTGGATTGACTTTGTCAGAATGTGTCCCTTCTACGAAGAAATTTTCTTCTTAAATGCATCCCCATCAAATCAGAAATAAGTTACATTGCAACGTTATACTGTGGGCAGTGTGAGGTTATGTCCACTTAAAATGGGAAGTCTGCAATCCATTCCAGATTTTCTAATTTTCATTCCTGTACTCTTTTTTCCTTCATGAATTCAACAACAGAGAGATTTAAATCGAAAAATGGTTTCAGGCATGCCCCTTGACTTAACCAAAATACTTTGCAGTAATATATGAAGTCGTCATAATCTTCATTTCATTTCCATTGTAAACAGTTGCAACTGAAAATGGAGTAATAGGTGCAACTTCAGAAATTTTACTATTCATGCCACCAATTCCTTCAAGTGCTCCGAGCCTGCAAATTTCACACAAAGTGCTTCTCGATGAACAGAAAACGAATCCCGTCTGTCTGTCGTTGTAATTCTTTTGCTCTTTCAGTGTCCTTATCCTTAGTACTGTATCATCGTTTCGTGCAAACAACTTCACTCATCGCCTATGAAAACAGAATTCTCATCCCTCTCTACTGTCACTCCTACTCTTTTTAAAGGATTGTGACGATAGATCGCTAGACTGCCTCGTACTGTGTTAACAGCCACTGGACCTGTGAACGTCCTTCATACCATGAATAAATAGCGAAGCGTAAACAGCGCTGACACCACGATTCTGCCGAAATGCCAACTCAGAGAGTTGTTCCGAAAGAAAAACCCCGCACCGCAGCGCTAACCGCGAAGTCGCGCTGTTCGGGAACTTCCGAGAAAGACCGAGCAAAGCCGAGTTGCAGGCCGTGCTCGCACACGCTGCGCGCGTGAAGTTTGCCGCGCCGTGGTCGGCCCTGCTCTAACATTTAACATCTCTCCATATAAATATTTACTCATCTTCAAAGATTTTGCTGTCTCCTTGACAGTGGCAGTACTGAAAATAGGGACCTACAATAGGTGTTTAAGCCGAGAAGTGTTGAAACAATTAGGGACGGAAGTGAAGGTTACAGACAAGTAACAGATAGGCAGAAGCTCAATTAATTTCTGTATGTTGGCTCCATAAAACAAAATAAATCTGACGTGTGGAAGTTACAGAGTTCGAACTGGATACGAAGTGCGTACAGCTACTCAGAGGAAAAGACCGCAGACGTTTGTGGGCCGTCAGAGTAATCGAGAATCGTTGCAACGGCAGTTTGTGTGGCCAGCTTACCAAAAACTGTCTCAGAGTGATGTACGCAGTCCGCTCGCAGGGCACACTGTGGGCGCACGTCGTCACGTCACTCGCGGTAGTCGAGTAGATCTCGCGACGCGACCGAATTGCCTTCATGATTTAAACTCTGGACTTCCCACTCCAAGGTAATGGAAGTCGGAATATACTGTAAGCAAAGATGGCGGCAGTCTTTGCGCCAAAGACGAGAGAGTACGATTGAAAGCGTGTGAAAAGCTAGTTTTATTTAGAGATAGGAAAAACTGGAGTCAACTCATGGACGAAAGTGTGGACGTTCGCTGAAGAGAATCGTGGAAAAAAATAAGAGGACGACTGCTGCAGAAATCACTGCAGAACTCATTGTCACATTTACGAACACTATAGGCACCAGGACCATAGTAACACGAAGGGGGCTCCGTAAGCAGGGAACTGAAATTTTTAGTTTAATTTGATACTGTACCTGATGAAATTTAACTGAAGACCGGAAAGAAGTCGAATGGCCCTCATTGTACAAACACTAGCATCAGTCAATACGAGAATCCCTGAAACCTTGTCGATGTGCCGAATAAAACTCTGGGCAATACCTTTACACCGAAACTTTCCTGGTTTCTTAAATCCGTGTGCCGCAACAAGACTCTTAACTCCGAACCTTGACTTTAGTGCACAACTTGGCAGTTCACCACGACATAGGACGCACTCTGGCATTTATGATTCCCTCATTGTGTTTCTCCTATTATCCAAACTGACTGCGAGGTAGCGCAGTGGACTCGCATTCGGGAGGACGACGGTTCAGACCCGCATCCGGCCATCCAGATTTAGGTTTTCCATGCCGGGATGGTTCCTTCGAAAGGACAAGGCCGCTTTCTTTCTCCATCCTTCCCTAATCCGAGCTTGTGCTCCATCTCTAATGACCGCGTTGTCGACGGGTCGTTAAAAAGTAATATCCCCGTCTTCCTCCTCCAAACGTCACAGAATTTCCCGTGCATACCTTGCTGGACAAGCACTCCCGGAACGAAAGACGTCGTGGAGAGAAATCGCTTAGCCACAGCGTGGAGGTTATTCCCAGAACGTATATTTTACTCTATGGCTCTGCTTTCGACACAATTTGTATGTCACCCGTTAATTGGGCTCAGCCTCTAATCATCTCATTATCGATCCTTATTTCCTTTCTCCACTTCAGCGCGGAACCCCACTGCTTTGTTTTCTCCGAGGCATAAACAAACGATATCGTCTCTTAACTTCACAGTAGAGGTTTTCTGCAAAGCTGCTAAGGCCTCAGTCGAAGCGCTTGTAGTTTTTAAGACAACCGGTTTATGTCCGTCGATGGTTCTCCAATATTTATCAGACTCAACTAATATACGTACGATTAACTATTCGTATATCTCACAACATGAAAGCTATATAATACCTGACTCACGTGCAGTGATGTGGCTTGCGTAAGTACATTTAGAAAGTGCACTTGTGTTTGCCGTAATAGCATTGGAAATAAATTCTACAGAGAAAATAAGTCATCCCCTTAAATGGGGCGCTGTAGTCACACTGTCTGGCAAAAAAAGTGAAGCACCGACAAGATATGGTGGACGGTAAACTTAACTTCGTATGTGTAAGCATCATCGGTCAGTACGTAAATCATCAGAGTTGCAATTCTCTGTGACAGGTAGAACGGCCACCAGATTGCTTTAGAGATGTTACCAGGCCTTGTAGGATATATAAGGCGTCGTGATCAGAGTCAGATGCTGAGTGATAGTTGTGCTGGATACGGAGATGCCGCGTACTTGCATGAGACAGTGTTATCAGCAATGAGAGAGCTGACGGAGTGTGATATGGGCGTCATTGGCCGGCTGGTCGAATTGCACAATATTCATGCTTGTGCGGTATTCGGATGTGACAATGGCTCGACGTTTGACTGCTTGGGAACGTGAGGTCTGACATATTCGTCATCAGGGTTCGTCCACGTTGAATCACCACAAGGAAGGATAGCCGTATTGTGCACCAAGCGCATTCTAACCCCTTCACGTCTGCGCATGCCATACTAGAATAAGTAATGGACTCCGTTCAACATTCTACGTTTTGTCTCACCATTACCAGGAGACTAGCAGCAGTCTGACTAGGAATTACCACCTCATCCGTAGGCTATCGTCAACACGAAAAACAAACAGCTGCTTTGGGATTGGTGCCGTGACCGGGAAGCAGCACAGGCGTCGCATTTTGTTCAAAGATGAATCGTGTTTCTGCACTATCCTGTATGAGCATCGTGAGCGTGGATGGTGGAACCTGGCGAGAAGACCCATTCTTGCAATTACTTGGAAAGGCACAGCGGTGGACTGCTGGTGTCGTGATGTGGGAAGCCGTCAGGTGTGACTTCAGTTCGTGGCTGGTAGTGATTGAGGAAACTATGGTGCAACGATGGCACGTCACAGACATCCTGCGTCCTTTTGTGTTACTTTTCATGCAATAGTATCTTGGTGTCATTTTCCGGCCGGCCGGAGTGGCCGTGCGGTTCTAGGCGCTACAGTCTGGAACCGCGAGACCGCTACGGTCGCAGGTTCGAATCCTGCCTCCGGCATGGATGTGTGTGATGTCCTTAGGTTAGTTAGGTTTAAGTGGTTCTAAGTTCTAGGGAACCGATAACCTCAGAAGTTGAGTCCCATAGTGCTCAGAGCCATTTTTTTGTTATTTTCCAACAGGATAATGCGCGTGCTGACACGACACGTGTCCCTCTGAACTGTTAAGCGGGGACGTTGATGAAAAACACTATTTCAAAAATGCACCAAATCCACAGTCTTGGAGATATGGCAATGAAATTTTGTACCACTCTTCACATGAAAGTAACACATGTACATATAAAATCCTTTCATTATATATATTTAGCTTTTTTTTAATGAAATTTGAAGTTTTATTTTCAAAAAATAAATGTATGTTCCTTTTTCTCAGAAAGTATTCAAGAGATTTCTACAAAAATTTCTCTGTTTCATTTCGTTACATGTTGTAAGCTTCTCTCATGAGGTTTTTGGAATAGGTCAAACAGGAGAAATTTAATAATTTCTTAATTATAATTCTACAAGTACAATTTTAAATTCATGCAAAATTCCAAGCACTTTGCCCCGTATCCCAGAATCAGAATTTCAAAATTTCCTCTTGAGAAAACGTTTATCAGGTTTACAGAAATATGTGCACAAAATTTCATAATTCAAGCATTCATACAACCTGAGGAAAAGGTACATAAACTTTAAAAAACAAGCTTTTAAGGAAACGCAATTTAAAGTTCAGCCTATCTTTTTTCCTTACGTCACTTCTTCAGAAGGCACCACATTTGTACTCTGGGTCGTCTTTCCCTTCAAGGCTTCTCTTCTGGTTTCTTGTTGTCTGTCTTCTTTCCTTTACCAGGTCTTCAACTGACTTACGATTTCTTGAGCAAAATTCCTATATTGAAGCCCATTCTTTCTAATACCTTATTCCTCCCGACGTTCCCATCATTAAATACAATGGCTGCATCATACGTTGCAATTCTAACAACTGTAGCAGATGCAAGTGTGGTTTTAGGAAATCGTTTCCATATGAGTGGGTTTTGCCATGAACACACTTTTTGAGAAGTGTAGGATCGGCCAGAAACCTGTAAGTGGGCTTTACAAGGTCCAGGATACAATTTGGAAGCCTCTCCTTGTGAATTTAGGGGTTGTTATCCCTCTGAGGTTGGCGTGGCAAGGAGGCCGCATCACACTTTTAATTAATTTTCAGGCACTTCGGATGCGATTTCAACATTGAAACTTTGAGAACTTATTGTCCATAAGTTGTACTAACAGATAAAAAATAAATTGAAAATTGGCATTTTTGGTCAATTTCATCAACGTCCCCCCTTAAGGTACTCACGTTGCCAGAAAGACTCCTAGATGTACTTCCAATGCAACATGTGTGGGGCCTGCTTGGACGTCAACTCAAGAATCAGGATTCTTTCATGTGGCTGTTCTGCTTCTTTACTGCAGTGTATTCATCAGTTTCACTAATGTAACTGACCAACTCACTTCATCATTGTCATCATTATAGTCAACCACACGATCTGTTCTGTTGAAATACGCGTTCCGAGACCATCCACTCCCCTTATCCTCAGGCATGCAACATGTCTAACACCAGTAGGTTTGTAGAACAAAGACAGTTCCCCAGATCTTTCCTCTTCCATTCGTAAGAGCTTACCTTTTTTTTCTTTTATCATTTTATTAAAAACCAGTTGAGTGTCCGGTGTTGCCCAGGTATGTATTTATTCCAATCTTCCATTATTCTCTATACATTTCCTCCTGCCCTCCCCCTTTGTCCATTTCTTCCACCTCTTTTCTCTCCCCACCTCCTCCACCCACACTTCTGGTCCGTCTCCTCCTGTCCCTCTCTCTGTCGATCTCCTTCTTCCCACCCCCACCCTCTGCCCATCTCGTCCTCCTCCCCACTCACTCTCCATTTCCTCCTCTTTCCCTTCTCTGTCCATCTTCTTTTCCCCATTCTCCCGTGTCTCCTATCTCTGTCTACTTCCTCCTTCCCCCTCTCTGCCTGTTCATCTCCTTGCCCCCTCTATGTCATCACCCCCATCCCAATAGGAGGCTTGTGTTTCTACTGAGACAGTACTTCTATCCAGATCATAATTCATACGTGTACCAAATTTGGTTTAAGTCCTTCCTGGAGTTAGATATCAGCTTCTTACTCATACCTTTACCCACATACACTCCTGTAAAACATATATCACGTATTTCAGATGTACTTGTAGACCTATACGCATTTCACCTGCACCTCTAGCTAGATTCGCCCTGCAGTTTCGGCTTCAATGTCGTACAATGACATAATTTTGAATGTACATTCAGCGGCAAATGTTCATAGTGTCTCCGAAATGCGTTTGAATACTGCTTACAAAATGTGTCAGAAATACATTTAGTAGCAAAGAGGTGATAAATTATAACGTCATGCGGCAGTTTTACTCCATGAACAGTGGGTATGTAGTACGCAATTAATTTTGTTCCTTTTATTGTTTTGTGGGGGTGCGAGCGAGAAATAGTCTCGTGAAGGCTTCAAATAATGTGTGAAGTTTGTTGCAAGTGACAAAGTGCTCTCATTCTCAAAACCTGGATGAATAAAATCTGGCTATTTACTCGTCGTGAGCAACACTAGTTTTTCATCCCGCCACCACCCTTTTTTTTGTTCATACCCCCACAGCACTTCTTTCCAGGCAGTAAGTAAGATGTGTACCAAGTTTGGTTCACATCAGTCCAGTAGTTTAGGAGGAGAAGTGGAACATGCATAGATGCACACATGCGAACATACATGCATTTTTATAATGTATTTGGATTGTATACAAACCTCGTGAACTAGTATATCTATCAGTGAAAACCGTATCAAAATCCCTACTGTTGTTGCTGAGATTATCCTTCACAAATAGTCAGAAAAATGTGACGGCTGACTTGAATGTAGAATATGTATAAACATCTTTCGTCTGATGTTATCATCTACATCTGCATCTACATCTACGTGGATACTCTGAAAATCACATTTAAGTGCCTGGCAGAGGGTTCATCGAACCACCTTCACAATTCTGTATTATTCCAATCTCGTACAGCGCGTGAAAGAACCAACACCTATATCTTTCCGTACGAACTCTGATTTCCCTTATTTTATCGTGGTCGTCGGTTCTCCTTATGTAGGTCGGTGTCAACAAAATATTTTCGCATTCGGAGCAGAAAGATGGTGATTAGAATTTCGTGAGAAGATTCCGTCGCAACGAAAGATGCCTTTCTTTTAATGATGTCCAGCCCAAATCCTGTATCATTTCTGTGACACTCCCTTCCATATTTCGCGATAATACAAAACGTGCTGCCCTTCTTTGAACTTTTTCGATGCACTCCGTCAGTCCTATCCGGTAAGGATCCCACACCGTGCAGCAGTATTCTAAAAGAAGACGGACAAGCGTAGTGTAGGCAGTCTCCTTAGGAGATCTGTTACATTTTCCAAGTGTCCTGCCAACGAAACGCAGTCTTTGGTTAGCCTTCCCCACAACATTTTCTATGTGTTCCTTCCAATTTAAGTTGTTCGTAATTCTAATACCTAGGTATTTAGTTGAATTTACCGCTTTTAGATTAGACTGATTTGTCGTGTAACCGAAGTTTAACGAGTTCGTTTTAGCACTCATGTGGATGAGCTCACACTTTTCGTTATTCAGGGTCAACTGCCACTTTTCGCACCACTAAGGTATATTTACTAAATCGTTTTACAGTTTGTTTTGATCTTCTGATGACTTTATTAGTCGATAAGCGACAGCGTTATCTGCAAACAACCTAAGACGGCTGCTCAGATTGTCTCTTAAATCGTTTATATAGATAAGGAACAGCAAAGGGCCTGTAACACTACCTTGGGGAACGCCGGAAATCACTTCTGTTTTATTCGATGACTTTCCGTCAATTACTACTAACTATGACCTCTCTGACAGCAAATCACAAATCCAATCACAGAACTGAGACGATATTCCATAAGCACGCAATTTCACTGCAAGCCGCTTGCGTGGTACAGTGTCAAAAGCCTTTCGGAAGTCCAGAAATACGGAATCAATCTGAAATCCTTTGTCAATAGCACTTCATCTGAAAGAGAGGTAGTTGTGTTTCACAAGAACGATGTTTTCTAAACCATTGTTGACTGTGTGTCAATAGACAGTTTTCTTCTAGGTAATTCATAATGTTTCAACACAATATATGTTCCAAAATACTGCTGCATATCGACGTTAACGATATGAGCCTGTAATTTAGTGGATTACTCCTACTACCTTTCTTACACTACAGTGTCTTAATGTATTACTAGCAATATGAAAGCAAGCGCCCTAAATTCCGAGTGCAATGCCGTCCTTGTAATCCTTGTTTAGAATAGCCTTTGCTTCTCTCTGTTTGAACGCTATCAGTAACTTTGTAAATCACTTTCGATGTACGTGGCGCCAATTACTGAGAACTGAATCTGACTATCAGAAAGTGAAACTGAATGCAAAGAGAGGTCATCAACAGTACATAGAATGGTTTCCTCATCAAACGATCACAACACACCGGCTAAATGTCACGTACTGAATCTGTACCCTGTTCAGAAATGTATCAACTGAATTATTCGAAGAATTTGCAGATGAATACAATTTCCTAAATCTATCTCAAAATTTATTTAGGCCCAATGATTGATTCTCTCCTGGAATGCTTAATTCGCCTCTGTCTGTCTGCATAACGGCGTGATACGAATTGCCGAACTGCAGGTTCCTGGAATAAATCACTGCGAGGCTAACATACACTTTCAGCTTTTTGCCTAATGAGAATCTGATATCTTTCCAAAAATGGGGCTAGCTTTCCTTGCAATAGTGCAAGGCGTGATAGAAGATGTGTGTTAAGATTTGAATTCAGTCAGTGGTAATAAACTTAGTGAAGTAGTGGCAAATAAATCAAAAGGTTCCTTTAAATTGAAAAAACATTACGAGCATTTAATAATCTAAAAGTGGATCACATTAACTTGAAAACTATATTCTTCATTTGACATTATTATGAACAATGAAAACTAATTCAACGAAACACTAGTTAAGTTATGTAATTTACACTTTTTCTGAAACATATTTTAACTGAAAAGGAGGAAGGTGAAGAATAATCAGAAATATGAACATATGACTGATAGTTTGCATTGGTCACGCCAGAGAGCAACCCAAATGAAATTCGTTCTGTAGTCAGCACGTCCGCCGTCAAAGCTCCTCACTCACCGACGAGTCAACGTACATACTCGCAGCCGACACCTACTCCTAATACAACCACTGGTAACCGAAACCTAACATACTATTAATACGTTCAGGCATCCAAAGACGCTCTTAACGGCAAACATTTCAAACAAAACTGCCATTTCTCCGATGCATAAACCTTTCACGCTTAACGTCAAATATTGAACACATTAACTCATCAGTAAAGTAACCAGACGATTGAAGCCGTTGTATACGTGACAGTTCGATTCATTAAAGATTCGAGTGTGAGCAGTTTACTGGTTCTTTCAGATCCCATTCATCTCTTTGGAAATTAGCTGCCTGTTTGCTATCATAGGATCCTTAATGGTTATGCAAGTTAGGAAGCAGAATCACAACGTTGTGCAAATCACACCCAAGTGGGTTTATATTGAATCTGCACAAGATGTGTAACGCAAATCTTATAACAGGCGTGATATAAATCCTGCGTGGGGTAGCTAGCATCTCACATAATTTATTCATTGATCAGAGCGCCCCTCCAAAAATGATGACGGGAAAGGACTCTGGTGAATGTTTAACAGATAAATGCTGTCCTAAAAATTAACAGTCACAAAATTAATCATGAATTTGCACAAGAAAGAATTACGCATGTTAACGTAAACCAAACATGTAAATATTCCTCACTTGAGAGAGAGAGAGAGAGAGAGAGAGAGAGAGAGAGATGCAATGTGGTTCTACGGATGCAACCACTAGGAAACCTCAGTTCGTATTCTGGGTGGTGGAAAAAACCAACAGAAACCCAGCAGGCTAGAACTGCTTGTATTACCGATTGTACAGCGCAAAACGGCATGCTGATGTCGGCTGCTACTCGTTGTGGACTCCACTGCATATGGAGATGGGCTCCGTCCTGGAGACCGATCAAAGCGCGAGCGCAAAAACAAAAAAACAAAAAAAAAAAGACAAGTGGAACATCGAATGAAACTAATCTTCAGCAATGGCGGCAAAGTACGCGACCGATTCCTGCGATGTACAGGAGCCAACTTCACTCAGTTTTGTTCCGCCCCGCGCCCAGAAAGCGACAACTCCGCTTGTGCCAGAACTGGGCCAGTCGTCGCCGATAAACAAAGCTTTCGAAAGTTATGGCCTTACATGAAATCCATCTACTGTAATTCCAATCCGTCAATCCAGAAACCTGTACCACTCCTTCCCGCCAGATGCCGACAGCGGGAGCAAACGGAAAACGCTCTGGCGACGGGCTCCAACGGAATATAATACATGCGTGGCGCCGTTCTGTCAGCTATACTGTGGAGCTTAGCGACCATTTCTCCAAAATGTCCCAAACAACAGCAAAGCCGGAGCGCCGAGCTAGCGCGAGACTTTCACCATAAAACTGCTCCCAGCCATTGTAAAAATAGTGAGCGTCCATCCCTCTGGCCCTGAGACCCGATATCGAAAGCCACGGGGAGGTCGATACTCAGTTGGGAATTTTCCGTGATCGCATATTCCCCTCCCCTCCCCCTCACTCCCCCCCCCCGTCCCCCCCCCCCCCCCCCCCCCCGTCCTGACCGTTGGCTGCCGTTGTAAGCGGTTGGCCCGGCCAAGGCGTTCTGCAGCTGCAGCTCATCTACATTATGCCACGCATGCATCATATACAAATTTTAGAAATCAAATATAGACTGGTTTTATGTTGTTGTTGTCTTCAGTCCTGAGACTGGTTTGATGCAGCTCTCCATGCTACTTCATCCTGTGCAAGCTTCTTCATCTCCCAGTACCTATTGCAACCTACATCCTTCTGAATCTGCTTAGTGTACTCATCTCTTGGTCTCCCTCTACGATTTTTACCCTCCACGCTGTCCTCAAATGCTAAATTTGTGTTCCCTTGATGCCTCAGAACATGTCCTATCAACCGGTCTCTTCTTTTTGTCAAGTTGTGCCACAAACTTCTCTTCTCCCCAATTCTATTCTATACCTCCTCATTAGTTATGTGATCTACCCATCTAATTTTCAGCATTCTTCTGTAGCACCACATTTCGAAAGTTTCTATTCTCTTCTTGTCCAAACTATTTATCATCCATGTTTCACTTCCACACAAGGCTACACTCCATACAAATACTTTCAAAAACGACTTCCTGACACTTAAATCTATACCCGATGTTAACAAATTTCTCTTCTTCAGAAACGCTTTCCTTGCCATTGCCAGTCTACATTTTATATCCTCTCTACTTCGACCATCATCAGTTATTTTGCTCCCCAAATAGCAAAACTCCTTTACTACTTTAAGTGTCTCATTTCCTAATATAATTCCCTCAGCATCACTCCATTTAATTCGACTACATTCCATTATCCTCGTTTTGCTTTTGTTGATGTTCATCTTATATCCTCCTTTCAAGACACTGTCCATTCCGTTCAACAGTTCTTCCAAGTCCTTTGCTCTGTCTGACAGAATTACAATGTCATCGGCGAACCTCAACGTTTTTATTTCTTCTCCATGGATTTTAATACCTACTACGAATTTTTCTTTTGTTTCCTTTACTGCCTGCTCAATATACAGATTGAATAACATCGGGGAGAGGCTACAACCCTGTCTCACTCCCTTCCCAACCGCTGCTTCCCTTTCATGTCCCTCGACTCTTACAATTGCCATCTGGTTTCTGTACAAATTGTAAATAGCTTTTCGCTCCCTGTATTTTACCCCTGCCACCTTTAGAATTTGAAAGAGAGCATTCCAGTCAACATTGTCAAAAGCTTTCTGTAAGTCTGCAAATGTCAGAAATGTAGGTTTGCCTTTCCTTAATCTATTTTCTAAGATAAGTCGTAGGGTCAGTATTGCCTCACGTGTTCCAACATTTCTGCGGAATCCAAACTGATCTTCGCCGAGGTCGGCTTCTACCAGTTTTTCCATTCGTCTGTAAAGAATTCGCGTTAGTATTTTCTAGCTGTGACGTATTAAACTGATAGTTCGCTAATTTTCACATCTGTCAACACCTGCTTTCTTTGGGATTGGAATTATTATATTCTTCTTGAAGTCTGAGGGTATTTCGCCTGTCTCATACATCTTGCTCACCAGATGGTAGAGTTTTGTCAGGACTGGCTCTCCCAAGGCCGTCAGTAGTTCTAATGGAATGTTGTCTACTCCTGGGGGCTTGTTTCGACTCAGGTCTTTCAGTGCTCTGTCAAACTTTTCACGCAGTATCGTATCTCCCATTTCGTCTTCGTCTACATCCTCTTCCATTTCCATAATATTGTCCTCAAGTACATCGCCCTTGTATAGACCCTCTATATACTCCTTCCACCTTTCTGCTTTCCCTTCTTTGCTTAGAACTGGGTTTCCATCTGAGCTCTTAATATTCATACAAGTGGCTCTCTTTTCTCCAAAGGTCCCTTTAATTTTCCTGTAGGCAGTATCTATCTTACCCCTAGTGAGATAAGTCTCTACATACTTACATTTGTCCTCTAGCCATCCCTGCTTAGCCATTTTACACTTCCTGTCGATCTCATTTTTGAGACGTTTGTATTCATTTTTGCCTGTTTCATTTACTGCATTTTTATATTTTCTCCTTTCATCAATTAAATTGAATATTTCTTCTGTTACCCAAGGATTTCTACTAGCCCTCGTCTTTTTACCTACTTGATCCTCCGCTGCCTTCACTACTTCATCCCTCAGAGCTACCCATTCTTCTTCTACTGTATTTCTTTCCCCCATTCCTGTCAGTTGTTCCAAGTGTACGAAGAGGCCAAAAGGCCTGCCATGTTGCGTCTTACGCGAGGGAAAAATGATTGTTAAATATGCTTCCAGACGCCTCACTGCGTCTCTATTCTTATTCTCGTGATACTCCTATACGAGGATACGATGGCGGCAGCATAGTAGCCACACATTCCAATATAGGTTCTCTACATTTACCCAATAGAGTTTCAAAAGAACTAAGTTCTCTTTCTTCCAACGATTCCCACGTAAATTGCTTCAAAGGCTATGCGAAGATAGATTCTGCAGACCCACCAGATCAGAGCTTGGATCGGTGGACATCTGCCTTTGACAATGACCTCGCTGTTCTGCTCCTTCCCCCGAATCAACTAACATGTCAGTGGTAAATTAGAGGTCCAGTGTACGATTGGGGATAAGTCCTAGGTTTTTTCCTGCCACTTATAGCTGCTTTCAGTTCTACCAGTTTTTGTCAATATGAAAAATGCCGAATTGCACCGTGGACTGGAGCCGATGTTAAACTATTGTTCCCCGAGGAGCTGGCTGGGTAGGTCATTTCAGAGGTCAGATAAAGGCAATAGCATACTACCTCCAATAGGAGCGTGCCTCGCTTAGAACATACATACATAATACAGACTACACTTACCTCTATCTCTGCCCCGTCAAGGTTTGCTACCAATGTCTGCGTCACACGACAGAAGGCGAAATATGAGTGACTGTCATGAGGCACCAGATCTGTCAGTTATAGCTTTATTCATTTACGGCTTAAGTCAAGGACTAATTTTATCAGTTGAACAACTAGTTGTATAGTACAGTTACCTAACTTTTCTGAAATTCCCAACGTTAATGCGATGATTATCGTTTCTAAATTAGACGAGCTGAAATGGTAAAAAGGGGCAGAACTGCGTTTCTTCAGCATTTTCCTGTTTTTCCCACTGGAGTAAAATAAATATCAATTTGTCAAGAATCATTTACTTCTGTGACGATTCTTCTACAATACTTGTTGTACGGTGTCTGTTAATAGCGAAGTGAAGTCGTCTAGTAATCGTATCGATATTATGCATCTTACTACGTCTTAGAAAGTTCAACCAGACACCGGTATACATCTATTGCGCAACGGCACAATCGGTCATTGCTTTGGAGATATCATGGTGTGGCTAGAGCAATAAACAGCCTCCCTATGCCACTAACGGCCAGTTCCCATCGATGCGGATGAGACAGCATGCGCTACCAATTTCTTCTAAAACGCAGCGCGAAAAAACAGGATTTTTCCGGACTCATACCTCGGATTCTTTTGGTGATAAGAGGATGGGCTACTGTGTTTTGGATAGCTCTTGAGCTAGGGACCATTTGCACAACCAACTGAAGTATCGTCATACTGTAACACATTTGGAATATTACAGACTTGCTTCAACTTAGGCAACTGGATCAAATCGGTTGGTTGTTTATACTCTAGATGTGGTCTACAGGGCGTCTTAAAGGGCTTGTGGAGGAACTATTTAGTTCACGGATGGTTCCTGAGAAAACCCCAAAAAACCGTTTTTCGACATTAAAGGCGATATCTAAATAACTAACAGCAGCAAATTTCTCAGATTCTGACGGTGTATTCTGTAGACATTTATCTAGAAGTTCCATGTTCCCATAATCGAGAAACACCCCAGAAAGGTGGTTTGTGGATACAAAAACCGAGCGGTGGATTCCAAGACGCCTGTGCATAGCAAATGGCCGAAATTTTCATGAAATATTCCCACTGCCTGTCTCCTTCTCTCTAAGCATAAAAAGTGCGAATATGTTCGCTTATCAAAAGTTCTGGAAAAATTTTGAAGGTGCTGAGTATGGTAGAAGCTGGTACCCGACTTTTCAGTCAGAGTCTTTTAAACAGGAGCATATTCGCCTTTTTTGTCATCCAATAGGATCATTTCTCCGCTGGTCCTTAAATGTGGGATAAAGAAACCAAATCGTAGATACGTTTACTCACACGTGGACTGACAATGCCACACCTCCTGAGAAGAAGACTATAAGAGCTCGGCAAGCGCAATTTCGTCGTTCTACATCGTGACTTACCACACATTTACAAAATTGACCCTATTATACGACAGTGAATCCTCGTAGACATCTAATTTAGTCATAAATGAGTTAAAAATCCGGACTAGTATTAATTACAAAATATTTATTTCTTATTACTTCAGAGAGACATAAGATGGGAATATTAGAGACGGTAATAAAAATGGAAATTTCATGTAGACTTCTGATTTATTAGACTAACTGTTACAAAAAACCCTCACATAGATTAATAAAACACGAAACATCTGCTACACTTAATACAGTCACATTCTACTCGATTCCTGACTCAGCAATATTTAAAAAACCAACATAGGAATATTACCAATCTTTTTAGTGAATGGAACATTTATTGTCTGACTCCCGTCGCGGTTTGAACATGGGACGCGAAAGTCCGTAACATTCAAGGGTATGAATGTACCAAAGAATAGACTCAACACTACAACATGCAGCAATGCAAGCGGTAACCATATACTGCTGTTATTTGGAATCGGCAAATCTAACACACCGGGGGCCTTCAAAAACAGAAACACGTTAACACTTCCTGTTTATTACAGAACTGAAAAAAGTCCTTTGGTGAACGGTAATTCGTTTAAAGAATGGTTTTCTGTTGCTGTTTGCTCCGGCTGTTAAAAAATGTTTGACGTCGATAAACCTACCACCATCCCACGCAGTTGTAATGCTATACAAAGCCCCAAATCCACCCAGAGTGTCTCCGGCAAGAAGACATGAAAGCTATGTTTCTGCCCTCCCCCCCCCCCTGCCCCTCTCATGTCTTCAGTAATCCAAACACTGAAGCTGGGTGTTACTGAATGGTTAAAACGACGTTACCGAAGGAACTACGTCGGCGCTTTGTTGGAGAAAACGGAAGTGGGCTGTGATATTTTTTGAAGCAATGAAAAGACTCAATATAAAAGACACAATTTACCCAGTTGCTTAAGCTTGGGAACAATGTGAGGAAACCACTCAAAAAAAATTCGCGGAAGAACGTTTGTTAGTCTAAACCACGAGCAAGAACTTACAGGAACTAATGAGTCATACACTGCAGTTACATTCACCGACTCTTTAGAATGATAGCCAGCCTGCTGACTTAGAAGAATTGCTAACAGAAGATGACGCTGTTTCAATTAGCAATAAAGGACTTTGAAACTGTTCGCAGTTTTAAAAGACTTCAGTATTAGTAATTACTATTTGTTCTGCTGAAAGACGTACGGAAATGTGTGAGGTTTCATCTCTGACAGTAACAGTATACTGATTGAGAACAGAAAAACAGAAATTGATTATTCCTCCCACGAATCATAAAGAAATTAATTCTCAGGTATCTGATTGCGAGTTTTAAAATTTTCTCTAACATCTCCTAATAACTGTTCTGCAATGCTCCTGTAAGCAACAGGCAACTTACCTGGTCTTGCCGCTGCAACTGCGTGATCAGAAACATGCTAAAAATATTTCAAAAGCAGTACTACGATCCATTCAGTGTGCGGTGCATGGACATAACAACTGCAACAACTACTGCCGTATTTTTATGTACATATAGAAACTGAATGATCGGGAGGGGTTTGGTCACGTAGCCTTATACGGTGCTAAAACATGAAATAAACCAATAAAGACTATAATCTACTATATTTGCAATGTATATTATTTACACACTGACAAACTTTACACAGGCTTTTAGTTATTCCACAATATCCGTACCCAATAAACACTTTTCTGGCCACAACAAAGGTACGAATATTACTCTCAATGTGTGCAAACACAAATCTGACAAAATCCCTCCCGTGCGCATGCAAGCAACAACAAGTGCAGCAAAAAGGCAAATTAGCAAAAACATCGTCAGTTGATACCAAAGTCTCCCCGGCGCCACTAGCACGATCTCGGCAGGGCGACCTCTCATGTCGCGCATCTTCTGTCCACCGCTGCCTCCGACTCTTGTAAACTGTTCGCCCTCTACTACTCGCGATAGTAATATCGCAGACTCAGAGTTTGTGTATGCACACGACAGCAGAATCATTCGTCAATTTTACAAAGAAGTGTTAACGTCCAACTTCCAACTTAAAGATGATCAGATCTTCGATCATGTTTTGCAACAGCGTAGTGTCGAGCGAGAGGAGACGGATGAAGAAAAGAATGCAGCAAAGGATGCATTCGCGAATGCCCTCAAGTATTTGGAACAACAGCCATTATCTTCAGCCACAGACGCATTGTGGGCAAAGAAGTGTAGTGATGCAGCCATAAAGTCAATTTTTAAGAAATTTAAGCAGAAAAACGTTTTAAACATCTTTATATAGATTTTCAGTGTCAAAAATTTTCTGTTTTCCTTTCTCCTTTTTATAAATGTAGGTCTTTTATTTAATTTTGATTTATTACATCATACTGAGCTCTGTAGATGTTTCTTTTTTCATTCTCGTCTGATTATCCGAGATTTTTAGCGTTCCTACCACCTCCTCATTCCAAAAGTGACGGTTGATCGAGGTTCTACTGTAGATTGATTTCGGACTAATAGTCACCATTCTTCATTCTGCTAAATGGTTCTCCTTTTTCTTCTTCTTCTTCCTCTTCTTCTTTTTATAGTAACATGCACTACATTACATTGGGAGACCACTTACAACTGCCCCCGTCTGACCCTAACAGACCGGCTCATACCAAACAACAGCCTCTCTTTCTCCCTTTCAAATTCTACCTAATCACGTGGTGCGGCCATGACCTAGCCGTTCACTGTTCGAGCTACCGATTCCAAGGACCACAAGTAAAACTTAAGTATTTCCCATGTAGCAGAGATAAATATCTAAATCGATCAATATGCGGTTGTAAAGTAAAGGGAGAGTCTTCTCCCGTAATGGATACGAAAAATACGTTACCCAAATGATGGGTGGCTGAATCAACAGACACCTTTCATTGCGACAAGATTCGTACCGCTTTTACAAGAAACAGCATCCACTTCTATAAATAATATACAGTATTTAGACGAAGTAAGCGTTTATGTTTTATTGCTTTTGCTTAATCCAGTACACATGCCGAAAAAGTATCAAGACAAAAACCTAATATAGGGTGATAATAATTAAAGTTAAACTTTCAAACCGCTGTAGAAATAACCCCGCTGGTCAGAATGACGTCAAATTGCAACGGAATATTATCGGGGAAGGGGGGAAAACGCATGGCAGAAGAAAAATAAACAGTTACAAAATGTAGCAATAGATGGCACTGAAAACATCATAATTTAATAGTGGTCGACTAGAAATAACAAATGAATCATACAACAATACCCAAGCTGTACCTCTGACGTTAAACAAACTGTACTACTCAGTGTGCATGGGTGCACAGGTGTGATACTGTTACTGACGTAAGCCCATCCACCACTGCAACGTCATATCACATCGGATGGAAAAATCGGTTAATTGTCCTGAGGCCAAAAACCGCATAAAAAGCATAAATCAAAGTCAAATCAGATAATTAATTTCCTTGTGACTGGCGCGAAACATGTTCAATATGCTGTCCACTGTTTTCTGCAACAAGTTGAAATCTAGGAAACACATGTACGACAACTGATCGAAGCGTTTCGGGGTCACGTTCAGAATGTGTTGCGCAATGCATGCCTTGAATGCAGCCACGTTTGCAATCGGAATACTGAAGACATCCTTCACGTAGCCCCACAGCCAGAAGTCACACGGATTAAGACCAGGTGATCGGGAAATGACTGTAGGGAAATGACGGCTGATAGTTCTAGAATTTCCGAAATGGCGCTTCAGCGGCCACTTAACTGGCTTTGCAATGTGAGGAGGTGCGCCATCTTGCATAAAAAAATGATCCTATCCACAGATCCACGCTATTGGAGAGCTGGAATGACGTGGTTGCGAGAAAAACACTCATAGCGCTTACCAGTGACGGTACACGTAACAGGAGCGGAAGCACCTGTCTCTCAGAAAAAATATGGCCCTGTGATAAATGATGCCGTAAATCCGTGTGGTTGATTTGCGTGTGGATTTTCTGTTGCCCATATTCGACAATTCTGTGTATCGACATATCCTGTCAGATGGAAGTGAGTTTCGTCTGTCCACAAAATCTTCCACGACCAATCATTGTCCACTTCCTTGCGAGCAAGAAATTCTAAAATAAAGGTCCCTCTTGCTGACAGATCAACAGGAAGCAACTCGTGCACATGGGTAATTTTGAATGGATAGCAAAGAAGTATGCTTCGTAGGATTTTACGCACCGTGCTCACGGGCATGCCCAATGTTCGGACAGTTCTCCGTGCACTACACGTTTGTACGCCACTCGTCTCCCCCTGCATTGCTGTGGCCACTGCTTCCACTGACGTCGAATCAATTCGTTTCCTCCCTCTACCAGGTTGCACACCAAAAGAACCCGTCTTTTCCAATTTCCGAATCATTTTCTCCAGACCCACGCCTGTTTTCAAACCCTTCAGTGTCCGGAACTACTGCAGAGCGACATGTGCACAGTCATTATTCTAGTAGTACAGGTTTATAAGCAGAGCGCGATCCTGCATTGACACAGTCATGGCGAACGTCGCAGACGCGGAAGACGGAAAGCCATGTACCCGGCGAGTTTATACCAACTTCAATGGGTCGTGCGCATGATAGATTTTTTCGTCTACGTAATCTGACACATACAGCGCCGTCTAGTGATCAATTTTCACACTACTTTTTTTTCTTCTGCCATACGTTTTCCCCCTTCTCCGATAATATTCCGTTGCAATTTGACGTCATTCTGACCAGTGGTGTTATTTCTACAGCGTTTTGAAAGTTTATGGTTATAGTCACCTTGTACGTTAGAAAACTTTCGTTAAAGAAAAAACTCTTGTAATGAATTGGATTTTAAGAGTCTATCGGCCGAAAATCTTCGTCATTCGTCAAGTTTTAGCTTCAGCATACGAGTACCTCATTACTTTCAAAAAATCTTTTGTAATGAATTGGATTTTAAGAGTCTATCGGCCGAAAATCTTCGTCATTCGTCAAGTTTTAACTTCAACATACGAGTACTTCATTACTTTCAAAAAATCTATGCGGTAAGTTGTTTTATTCTTAAAATAACTATACCAGTGGAAAGGAATATTACTTTCTTTCTCACAGCTTTCTTTGCAAGCAAAAGCTGCAGAGGGTTAAACCATAATAATAAAGAAAGAGTCAGTTAAAGGAAAGATAAATTTAACAGTATTCTAAAAGTCTTCAGCCAATGGATGCCGCCAATAGTTACCTGATAGAGATGTTGGTTTCAGTGTAAAGACGTCACGCGTGATGTAAATCATATCTCAACCTGGTAAGAACAGTGACACAACTGAAAAATGCAGTACTTGAGAAAAGTCGACTTAAAGAATCAAATCTATAAAAACTATACTGAAGTAGGAGAAGCTTTCTTTAAAATTCAAGTAAGTGTTGTTGGCAGTAAATTCCATTACATTTTTCGTGCACGTTGGGGCACTTCACACACATTTTTCAGACGTAAACTAAATGTTACCGTTTTTCGACGTGCCATTTTTCTTGCTGGGATGCAGTATATGGTCTACAACGCGTTGAAGAGATACACTTTGTGATCAAAAGTATCCTGACACCCCCAGAAACATACGTTTTTCATATTAGGTGCATCGTGCTGCCACCTACTGCCAGGTACTCCATATCGCGACCTCAGTAGTCATTAGATATCGTAAGAGAGCAAAATGGGGCGCTCCACGGAACTCACGGACTTCGAACGTGGTCAGGTAATTGGGTGTGACTTGTTTTCAAAAAGACTTCGGGCTTGCAGCCGGTTGTCGTAAACTTCATTGCACGATATTTCGGCTGGATAACTGCCAGCTATCTACAGGTCAGCCGAACGAGGACTGACGAAGACGCTCTCCACTCCAGCTTACGTAGTGCGCTGATAGTACTGACGCGCATGCGTTGCAGTCGCGGAGACAGAGGGGCCACACAGCCCAGCGACAGCGCCCTCGCTGGTGGAACTGCAAGACTCAGCTGCCGTCGGTATTGTCGCTGGCCGCAGCTATCGAAGTCTTCTGGCGTCTCCGTCTGGAGAAAATTTCGAAGATGACGGGATTCCATGCGTTATTCAATTGGTAACCACTTTCACGGTTCATTAGATTTCCCGCAATGCGTATTTCAACGGATTCTTTGATAATGGAATCTCAAAAAGTTGTTGTTGTGGCCAAAATCGAAGTTTTGTTGTACGCCATTGAATGTCCGTTAGAAATATAATGTTCCGCAACTGCAGACTTGCTGGGTTGCAGTAGGCAAGTACAACGTTAACGTTCTGTACAACGCTCTTCCACTGTACGCGTTGTGTGTCCTATATAGGCCATACCACGTTGACACGGTATTTTGCAAATTCCCGCCTTCTGCAGCAACAGATCCCAGCAAATCCGAAATCTTAGAAGGCGGACGAAAAACCACTTTCACACGAAAAGTGTTATGAAACCTCGCTATCTTGAAGGAGTTATTTCCAACGAAGGGAAGAAAAGCTAGGGACTTGGCTGGCGCGTTGTCCTCTTTATCCATTTCCCGATTCCTGGCTCTAGTTGAGAAGGCCCTGTTAATTTGCCGGGTCGAGTACCCATTGTCCCTGAACACCGTCCTCAAATGTGAAGTTCCTTAGGCAAATTCTCTGCATCCGACACCGTATGTGCCCTGTGCACAGGGTTTTTAAGTACACTCATGGTCTGGGATGGGTGATGGCAACTTGAAGAATGCAAATACAAATCAGTGTGAGTGGGCTTACGAATGGAAGGCAGCCACCTTTCTCCAGTTCCATAGTAAATCGAATATTCTCACGAATGGAGATAAGATGATGAAAAAACTTCATTAGCTTTTCTTCTCCGTGGGACCACACTATGAAAGTATCATCGACATATCTCCAAAAAACAGTTGGTTTACAAACCGCTGATTCAAGTGCTCTCTCCTCAAAATCCTCGATAAAAAGGTTAGCCACCAGAGCTGCCCATGGCGACACCGTCAGACTGTTCAAAATATATCCGGATATATTTGATCACATAGTGTATGTGATGTCCAAACGAATCTTTGGATTAGTGAGGGTTTTACCTTTTAGTACATTGGTTAAATCCACGAGAAATTTTTAAAGAGAATTCGTAAATAGTAAATGTAGCGTTCAGCCATGTCATTTCACACGAAGCTGTAGAAGAAGGTTGTAGTGACGGTGGAGTATCAACAGTGAAATGTGTGCTAAGTATGCGGAGAAGTGGAACGCGGCGATAGTGGAGGAAGGAGCACAGCATGGCTGCTGCTGACACTGTTTGCCGGGAGATGCACAAAGGCAGCGGCAGGCGTCGCTTGTAAACACACTCTGCCCGGAGAGCCCTCGCAACAGCGGCACACATCAAAGGCCGCCTTTTACTGCACCGCCGTACACCTCTCACAATCGCTCACGTGCTTCTGCCACGATAATTCTTCAGATATTGTTTCGTTCTGTACGGGTCTTGTAAGTGCGATGGAGCGAGGAAAGATAACTGACCTACTGATAAAACGGACTGTCGGATATAGTTATGACCATAACGAACCTCTGCAAAAACTGGCAAGGTATCTAAGGCTACGAAACACCAGTCAAGCATAGCTCTCTCTCTCTCTCTCTGTGGCTAACAAGTTGTACCCTGAAACTTACCGCGGCCTGAGTCCGTATGATTGATGTGAAACCCGAACCTCGCATTTGGTGGGGCATACTTCCACCCACTGAGGCATCTAGGCCGCCCCGCAACTTCACTTCTTCCCTACGCAGTGGCTGAGCCATATCTCCACAATATCTGTTCTTGAAGGAGCGTTGTGGTCTGTCTGCAGACTAAGAGGAAGCAGGCGAGGCCCCGCTCGTCTCTAATCACCTATGTCACAAGGAGCACCTATTGATTGATCTACAAAGTTGCACTGAACACTCTCTATCGCGCCTAAACCTTTCGTGAAAAAATTAAATAAAATTTTGCATATTACTGTAAATACTGATTTTTGCTTTTGTAATGGATAATGAGTCAGGCCAGGTTTATAGTTTTATAATTACTTTATGTGCGGCGTACCAGAGGCGTTCAACAAGCAACACAACACTTTTTCCTTGGCCATTTTCAGTTGACAAAATGCGGAGTTCCTTCTGGGACGTCGTGGAATATTCCTTCTTCGGCCTGTTCCCATAAGTGGCGGCGCTGTAGGTAGCTTTCAAAAGGTCTGTAACGAAGATGCAGTCCAAGCAGAGAGCTGTCACTTACTTTCTCTTGGCGGGACACCAGGGCATCGCAGCAATTCGACAAAACGGCAATCCGTGGAGTAGCGCCACTTTACCTCTCCTCCGAAGAAAACTTTCAAAGCCGCACCCTTAGCTGGTAAACTCATGACGACGTGTTATTCTGTCTGATGTCCTCCGTCATGATGCAACGATCAACCTTTGAAGGGTATTGCGCTACCCTCCGGAAATTGAAGAAACGACTTCAGTGTATTCGTCGTCACAAAAACGAGCTTCTCCTTCTCCATGACAAGGCAAGGCCCCTCACAAGTCTGCACACCCGAGAGGAACTCAATAACTTCACTGGACTGTTCTTCTCCATCCACCATACAGCCTGGACCTCGCACTTTTCTACTTCCATCTGTCTGACCCAATGACGATTGCACTCCGTGGGAAGCACTATTGGAAGATGGGGAGGTTAGTGATGCAGCAAGATGTTGGCTCCCACATCGACCAATAAAGTGATACCGTGCGGGTCCACGGGCCCTCCCAGTAATGTGGCGAAAGGCCGTCGCCTCGAACGGAGATTATGTTGTAGCCACAAGTGTGGGAAATAATATTGTATATTGGAATTCTGAATAAAACCAACTTGCACTCAGAAAAATTTGATGCATCAGCTGCTGGACTCCAGAAGGAAGAAAAAAAAATGGCTCTGAGCACTATGGGACTTAACATCTATGGTCATCAGTCCCCTAGAACTTAGAACTACTTAAACCTAAGGACATCACACAACACCCAGCCATCACGAGGCAGAGAAAATCCCTGACCCCGCCGGGTATCGAACCCGGGAACCCGGGCGCGGGAAGCGAGAACGCTACCGCACGACCACGAGCTGCGGGCCCAGAAGGAAGATATGGTTCCCTAAATTTATTCCTCCGCGAGTACAGCGACACGTATATATCCCATTAAAAATAATTGTTTTACTAGGCATTAGGATCTATAAAAAGAAGAAAATAAGTCTACTATTACTTCAAACAAATTTACACTGGAGTGACATAAGTCATGGAACAGTTCCTAATATCGTGTCGGACCTCCTTTTGTCCGGCATATTGCGGCAATTCGACGTGGCGTGGAATCACCAAGTCGTTCGAAGTCTCTTGCAGAAATATTGAGCTACGCTGCCTCTACAGCCGTCCATAATTGCGAAAGTGTTGCCGGTGTAGGATTTTGTGCACGAATTGACCTACCTTTTATGTATGTGGGATTCATGTCGGGCGATCTGGATGGCCAAATAATTCGCTCGACCTGTCCAGAATGTTCTTCAAACTAAATGCGAACAACTGTCGTACGGTGACATGACGCATTGTCATCCATAAAAATTCCATCGTTGTTTGGAGAGATGTCTTCCATAATCGGCTGCAAATGGTCTCCTAGTAGCCGAACAGTCAATGATCGGTTCCGTTGGAACAGAGGACCCAGTCGACTCCATCTAAAGGCAGCCCACACTATTATGGAGCCACCACAAGCTTGCACAGTGTCTTGTTGACAATTTGGGTTCACTGCTTCGTGAAGTCTGCTCCATAATCGAAACCTACCATCAGATCATGTCAGCTAAAATCGAGACTCATCTGACCAGGCCACGGTTTTCCAGACGTCTTGGGTCCAACCGATATTGTCACAAGTCCAGGAGAGGCACTGCAGGCGATATCGTGCTGTTAGCAAAGCAACTAGCGTCGGTCGTCTGCCGGCATAGCCCATTGACGCCACATTTCGCCACACTGTCCCAAATTACACATCCATCGTAAGTCCCACATTGTTTTCTGCGGTTGCTTCACGCAATATTGCTTGTCTGTTAACACTAGCAGCTCCATGCAAACGCCGCTGCACTCGGTCGTTAAGTGAAGGCCGACGCCCACTGAACTGTCGGTGGTGGGAGGTAATACCTGAAATTCGGTATTCTGGCCACACTCTTGACACCGTCGAGCTCGGAATGTTGAATTGGCTAACGATTTCCGAAATGGAATGTCCCACGCATCTAGCTCTAACCGCCAGCCCACGTTCAGAGTCTGTTAATTCCCATTGTGCGACCATAATCACGTCGGACACATTATCACATGAATCAACTGAGTACAAATGACAGCTCCGACAATGCATTGCCTTTTTATACCTTGTGTATGCGAGATTACGGCCATCTGTATATGTGCATATCGCTATCCCAGGACTTTTGTCACCTCGGTATATCTGTTCACACCGTCATATTTTCATGAAATTTTTCAAAACATGGGTGAATACATAGTGTTGCTTTGCATCAGCTACATATAAAATCAGTTCTTATCTCTTGCCTCCGTGTCCTGCATTGTCTGCACAAATACTTCCAGAAATAGTTCCGCCGGACAGCCGTGGCTGCGTCGCCATCAGAACAGCCTACGCTCGAGCGTTTCGTCGCGCTGCAGCGGCTACCGGCCACCGGCCGGACGCCACCCACCGCCTGAAATCCGGCGCCGCCCAGGTGAACGCGACGCGACGCTGTCATTCTATGTATCAAATGCCAGTTTCGAATTTGAAGTTCTAGCTATCATCTTGCACTTTAGCATTGGATTTTGCATACTTGAAAATCATGAACTACAGTTAAGCGTTGTAAAATTGGGTCGCAAGTGGAAAAAGGTGTAACATCTGCAACACAATACTATTTACTCTTGGTACAATAGAGGGGTTAATGCAGAGGAGGCAGTTCGAAAGATTTGAACTGTGTGTAGAACGAGTGCTTTTGGGAAAAATACACCAGAAAAATATATTATTTTTATCAATAAAGATCGTCTAGCGTAAACGATTTTCCACATTTAGGAAGTCTCGATTACTAATATAAGTGATGCATTACCATTTAACCATCATGCGACATTTTCATTCAACAAGCCATATTCAGAAGTCTGCTCTAATTCGAAACAACAAAAATCAACAGAGTGACTATTATTGCAGTTTTGCTTCAACGTCATCAGGTCGCTCATCGACCATTCCTATCCAATACTGTTACTGGTGACGTGTTATGATTCCTTTATCGTTAACTTCCTAAGAAATGAAAGGCCGATCCCTACCAAAAGACGTAAACTGGAACAAAGAGTAGTGTGTACATAATATTTTCCATCTGATAGCTCCAAAACTGTGTTTTGCACTACGAATTCTTCTCCAAGTATGTGTCCATCACAGCTTGAATTTGTTGCCAACAACTTAAACACCTTTCGGTCGTAGTGTATCTGCGTAACTAATTGGCGCATGTGTTGTCCAACAGACAGCAGTCGTCATTCTCACTGGAATCAATGACTCTGTGTGTGTGTGTGTGTGTGTGTGTGTGTGTGTGTGTGTGTGTGTTTACATGTCCACGCACAATCTGAATCAATGCTATTAACATCAGAGAGACAAGCAACAATAAATATTGCATCAAATATATCTGTAAAGTATTTTAATGCAATGGTTAGTTACAACAAAGTGAATTTTTATCCAACCCATGTCCTGCATATTACGTTAAGTAAGTAAGATGTATGAACTCCATAATATCGTTAGCAGAGACAGTGCGCTCTTGTTGTCGCGGCTCGCGACGAGTGCAGCGATTAGTAGTGTCCAATGCCGCCGCGATTTGTTTATGTTGGTTGAGCGTGGATATCGCAGCAGACACTTCGCCATAAACAGAAAGAAATCACCTTGGCTCTGACTACAGTAATCAACTGACTATAGTAATCAACGTGAGACTCTACGCCATGGAGCGATTGGAACGAGTATCACGTTATTAGTCCTCAGAACCAGTGATGAAATGTCCACTCACTTTGAACCCCAACAAAATAGGAACCTTCTCGCAAAGTAATGTGAGGTGATATTAAAATTTATCCAACACACAAAAATCAACTGCAGAGCTTTCATGCACGCTGTAGTAGCACACAAGTAAATTCGTGGATGTATACACTTCATTTCTTCCTCTTATATCAACGCCCTTGTTTTAGTATGAAGTGATAAAAGAAGCACAAAAGCTAAAGTTTCTGAGAAGCATGTAACTCACTTTCTCTTCTCATATCATGGCGCTCAGTCCGGAACCGCGCGACTGCTACGGTCGCAGGTTCGAATCCTGCCTCGGGCATGGAGGTGTGTGATGTCCTTAGGTTAGTTAGGTTTAAGTAGTTCTAAGTTCTAGGGGACTGATGACCACAGAAGTTAAGTCCCATAGTGCTCAGAGCCAGTTTCATATCATGGCTTTTGTCTCAGTATGGAGTGAAAAATAAACAGTTTAGGGTTCTGAAGCATAATATGACGGCAGATTATTATCGTATGCCTCATCGGAAACGCAAAAAGTAGGGAGCTCTCCATTCTTTTGTCCTACAGCCTGTTTCTTATGCTTTACTACCGCTCGCAGATTCTTCTTATTGAAGGACTTGCGGGCATCAAGTTCTTCACCAGAATGAGCCTTACGTTATTGTGCTAATTACGGTATGGAAAAATGCAACAAAGACGAGTTCCCCTAGAGCAGTGAAAATATCTGCACGTGTCTATATTCAGCAATGACTGCCAGCTGCCACAATACTTTACAGATTTCATGTTGCAGGCAACACAACTGTGATTGCATTTCAGTCTTAATTCAGTAAGTCGTTAGGAGACGGACGAAATTGTCAAATTAACTTCGATTTCCGAGTCATATTCAATCCAAAATGAGGTGTTATTAAGGTAGTTGTGTTCTAGCAATTACACTTTGGTTATTCCCACATGAGTATTCCGATAGCCAAAAGAACCCGTTAGTGTCGGGAACTACATTAATATCAAACAAGAACTCGAGACAATACGAGGACGCTTCTCTGGGTAACCTCTTAACTGTTATTTAGGATTCTCTCTGTTCTAGGCTTAATGCAAATGGAACTTCACATTCATGGGGCGCTTTCCGCTATTATTGACAAACATCAGCAACTTGTAATCACTGCTAGTAACAACTATATGATGATAATGATACAGGTTGTCAGTGGATGTGGTGGTGATATGCTGTCAAACTGCTTACAGTAACGTTAATGGTGGCGCACACAATCTAGCGCCGACTACCTAAGCAAAATTAGCGCGGTGGCGTCGACGGTTCTCTTTATTTGGCATCAGCTTGAATAATCTGATTTAACGAACATAACACTCAATTCACGAGCTGCTAATAATACAGTATGACTACATAGATCATCGAGAGGGTATTACAAGTATTACTTTCAGCTTGACAAACATTACTGTCAGCTATGCAGCTGAAATGACTCACTACACAGGTACTCCGTGTTGCACTTGGTTAAGTGATCAGCTCGCTGCAATCCTGCTTCTACTGTTCGTAAATACTTGTATACGGACCATTCTTTATTTGACTAAATATGCGCTACACTCTGATTTGCATGTATATGACATGGGCTAGCGCCATCACAAAGCAATGACTAAGGAATGGATGCCATTGACGTCCCGTTACATTGATGCAAGACAGATGTTCGCAAATCATCTCTATAGCCTCAAAGAAACAATTGCATCTTAAATATCGAAGGACAGAGGGCTACACTGTCACAGGGCGTTGAAATACAGAAAAGGCGGCAAATGAAAATTTGTGTCTGAGCGGGGTTCGAACCTCGATCTCCTGCTTGCCCTTCTTTTCTTTTTTTAAAAAAGGAACCGCTGCAGGAGCACGACGACGGGTAGGGCAGGGGTCGACACCCGAGGCCTGGCCATCCCGCCAACATGCCCAAGCAACGTGTTCTAGGATCGAGGCAACAGGGAGAGGATGTAGCGGGATTGTCTATATTGTTCTATCTATTTATTTGTTCAATTTTTATAATTTTTAAATTTCTTTAATTGTATTTATGGATTTATTATTGTTTCAATAAAAAAAAGGCCCTAAACTGCCGTAGCCGTCTTCTCGTCTATTGGGAGGGATTCGCCCTATTCCGATAGTAGAGGATAGTAGAGATAGAAAAGCAACTGGAATCACTCAATAGAGGAAAGTCCACTGGACCTGACGGGATGCCAATTCGATTCTACACAGAGTACGCGAAAGAACTTGACCCCCTTCTAACAGCTGCGTACCGCAAGTCTCTAGAGGAACGGAGGGTTCCAAATGATTGGAAAAGAGCACAGATAGTCCCAGTCTTCAAGAAGGGGGGTCGAGCAGATGCGCAAAACTATAGACCTATATCTCTGACGTCGATCTGTTGTAGAATTTTAGAACATGTTTTTTGCTCGAGTATCATGTCGTTTTTGGAAACCCAGAATCTACTATGTAGGAATCAACATGGATTCCGGAAACAGCGATCGTGTGAGACCCAACTCGCTTTATTTGTTCATGAGACCCAGAAAATATTAGATACAGGCTCCCAGGTAGATGGTATTTTTCTTGACTTCCGGAAGGCGTTCGATACAGTTCCGCACTGTCTCCTGATAAACAAAGTAAGAGCGTACGGAATATCAGACCAGATGTGTGGCTGGATTGAAGAGTTTTTAGCAAACAGAACACAGTATGTTGTTATCAATGGAGAGACGTCTACAGACGTTAAAGTAACCTCTGGCGTGCCACAGGGGAGTGTTATGGGACCATTGCTTTTCACAATATATATAAATGACCTAGTAGATAGTGTCGGAAGTTCCATGCGGTTTTCGCGGATGATGTTGTAGTATACAGAGAAGTTGCAGCATTAGAAAATTGTAGCGAAATGCAGGAAGATCTGCAGCGGATAGGCACTTGGTGCAGGGAGTGGCAACTGACCCTAAACATAGACAAATGTAATGTATTGCGAATACATAGAAAGAAGGATCCTTTATTGTATGATTATATGATAGCGGAACAAACACTGGTAGCAGTTACTTCTGTAAAATATCTGGGAGTATGCGTGCGGAACGATTTGAAGTGGAATGATCATATAAAATTAATTGTTGTTAAGGCGGGCACCAGGTTGAGATTCATTGGGAGAGTGCTTACAAAATGTAGTCCATCAACAAAGGAGGTGGCTTACAAAACACTCGTTCGACCTATACTTGAGTATTGCTCATCAGTGTGGGATCCGTACCAGATCGGTCTGACGGAGGAGATAGAGAAGATCCAAAGAAGAGCGGCGCGTTTCGTCACAGGGTTATTTGGTAACCGTGATAGTGTTACGGAGATGTTTAATAAACTCAAGTGGCAGACTCTGCAAGAGAGGCGCTCTGCATCGCGGTGTAGCTTGCTCGCCAGGTTTCGAGAGGGTGCGTTTCTGGATGAGGTATCGAATATATTGCTTCCCCCTACTTATACCTCGCGAGGAGATCACGAATGTAAAATTAGAGAGATTAGAGCGCGCACGGAGGCTTTCAGACAGTCGTTCTTCCCGCGAACCATACGCGACTGGAACAGGAAAGGGAGGTAATGACAGTGGCACGTAAAGTGCCCTCCGCCACACACCGTTGGGTGGCTTGCGGAGTATAAATGTAGATGTAGATGTAGATGAATATGCTCGAGGATTCTTCTTCATTAGGCAGCCGCGCTGTCCATTACACTATCAGGACACAGCGGCCAACCTGCCTGCAGAACCTATCTACCCACGCTCCTCGTCAGACACAAATGGTTAAAATGGCTCTGATCACTATGGGACTTAACATCCGAGGTCACCAGTCCCTTGCACTTAGAACTACTTAAACCTAACTAACATAAGGACATCACACACATCATGCCCGAGGCAGGATTCGAAACTGCGACCGTAGCAGCAGCGCTGTTCCAGACTGAAGCTCCTAGAATGCAGCTCACTGTATTCCCGCGAGGGTTCGGACTATGACGTGAATCTAGCACTGAAAGCTTTCGATGGCCCGTCGAGAGCCGGCCGGTGTGGCCGAGCGGTTCTGGGCGCTACAGTCTGGAACCGCGCGACCGCTACGATCGCAGGTTCGAATCCTGCCTCGGGCATGGGTGTGTGTGATGTCCTTAGGTTAGTTAGGTTTAAGTAGTTCTAAGTTCTAGGGGACTGATGACCTCACATGTTGAGTTCCATAGTGCTCAGAGCCATTGAGCCATTTTTGAGCCCGTCGAGACCTGAATAATTACACAGGGTGTTTCAGGAGGAATACTAAATATTGTAGTAAGTGGTAGTATAGACAAATTGCAGAAAAAATGCCTAGTGCAGCCATCATAGAAGAAACGCAAACACGACCTTAGAAGAGCTACACATGGTGTCATTAAGAGAAAGTCAAAAGTGCATGGAAGTTGGTGGGGGAATATTTTAAAGTCATTTGCTTTTGCTTTGAGTTTGTTAGGGTTGCGTACTAACAGCTGTTTCTCTGCACTCAGTAAAAAATGGACACATTTATATGGAATTTTTTAAGCTATTCGTTTATACTACCACCTGCTAACATGTCTACTATTCCTCCTGAAACACCCTGTATACGGGGTGTTACAAAAAGGTACGGCCAAACTTTCGGGAAACATTCCCTCACACATAAAGAAAGAAAATATGTTATGTGGACATGTGTCCGGATACGCTTACTTTCCATGTTAGCGCTCATTTTATTACTTCTCTTCAAGTCACATTAATCATGGAATGGAAACACACAGAAACAGAACGTACCAGCGTGACTTCAAACACTTTGTTACAGGAAATGTTCAAAATGTCCTCCGTTAGCGAGGATACATGCATTCACTCTCCGTCGCATGGAATCCCTGATGCGCTGATGCAGCCCTGGAGAATGGCGTATTGTATCACAGCCGTCCACAATACGAGCACGAAGAGCCTCTACATTTGGTACCGGTGTTGCGTAGACAAGAGCTTTCAAATGCCCACATAAATGAAAGTCAAGAGGGTTGAGGTCAGGAGAGCGTGGAGGCCATGGAACTGGTCCGCCTCTACCAATCCATCGGTCACCGAATCTGTTGAGAAGCGTACGAACACTTCGACTGAAATGTGCAGGAGCTCCATTGTGCATGAACCACATGTTGTGTTGTACTTGTAAAGGCACATGTTCTAGCAGCACAGGTAGAGTATCCCGTATGAAATCATGATAACGTGCTCCATTGAGCGTAGGTGGAAGAACATGGGGCCCAAACAAGACATCACCAACAATGCCTGCCCAAACGTTCACAGAAAATCTGTGTTGATGACGTGATTACACAATTGCGTGCGGATTCTCGTCAGCCCACACATGTTGATTGTGAAAATTTACAATTTGATCACGTTGGAATGAAGCCTCATCCGTAAATAGAACATTTGCACTGAAACAGGATTGACACATTCGCAGAAGTGGACCCGTGGAGGCCAATCAGCTGCTGATAATGCCTGCACACGCTGTACATGGTACGGAAACAACTGGTTCTCCCGTAGCACTCTCCATACAGTGACATGGTCAACGTTACCTTGTACAGCAGCACCTTCTCTGACGCTGACATTAGGGTTATCGTCAACTGCACGAAGAATTGCCTCGTCCGTTGCAGGTGTCCTCGTCGTTCTAGGTCTTCCCCAGTCGCGAGTCATAGGCTGGAATGTTCCGTGCTCCCTAAGACTGCGATCAATTTCTTCGAACGTCTTCCTGTCGGGACACCTTCGTTCTGGAAATCTGTCTCGATACAAACATATCGTATACATCAAATGGGCATCTGCCAACTCCGCATTTGTAAACATTGCACTGACTACAAAACCACGTTCGTGATGAACACTAACCTGTTGATGCTACATACTGATGTGCTTGATGCTAGTACTGTAGAGCAATGAGTCGCATGTCAACACAAGCACCGAAGTCAACATTACCTTCCTTCAATTGGGGCAACTGGCGGTGAAAGTAGGAAGTACAGTACATACTGACGAAACTAAAATGAACTATAACACGGAAATTAAGCGTTTCCGGACACGTGTCCACATAACATCATCTCTTTATTTGTGTGTGAGGAATGTTTCCTGAAAGTTTGGCCGTACCTTTTTGTAACATCCAGTATGCATATATGTGTGGTATATGTTCTTTCGGACATGTCAGAATGAACATAAACCACACACACACACACACACATTTCTATCTTAAGTGCTATTTGGAAAATGTTTGGCAACTCAGTGATAGTGACGGGCTGGTGATGCATTAACCTATTGATTTCACTAGATATAGTTGTAATTTTCTGAACAATTCATGTTTAACAAGTGACTGCGATTTGGAATATTTACGTTTGCGAGATGGTTGCTTTATACGTTAATTACGGTGTCTCTCATTGTTTACTTCGCTTAAACTTGCTTCTTTCTGCCCTCGCCTACACCACAGCAATGATTGAATGCTCAAATTCTTGATAACTCACTGGATATGCTACTGAAACTGTAGCCAAAGATTCAAATCCAGCTGGATAATTATATTTCAAGTCAGATTGTTTTACTCCTCCTCTACTGTCGTTGGAAACGATCACAACGAAATTAAGTATAGGAATCATACGAAACCCTTGAGTTAATACTGATGAAAAAAGTAGTTTCTCACAATTATCAGATAACAGATGGAGTTCATCAGATTCCACTAATTATGACTGCATTGTTAATTGTTGGTTCACAGGCGCTTCCCTGCCGCTTATTGTAACTATTTTTTGAATGTTAGAGCTGGAAAAATAGAATCATCAGATTTTGGCCGTATGGAATATTCGAATTCACCTTGTGTCTTCACATTTAGAGCAAAAAAAAGGCATGCCAAATTTAAAAGAACGCAAACTCCCTAAGATCGGCAAAGTTTTGCAGAAGTTCTAAATATAGCGCGTGCTTCAATGCGAACGCTTTTAATAATTTCCACAGCGAAACTCTGTCTCGGAATCTGGCAGAAAACCCAAAGAGATTCTGGTCATCTATAAAGCACACCAGTGGCAAGACGCAATCTATATCTTCATTGCGCGATAATAGCTGTGAAGTCACTGATAATAGTGCCGCCAAAGCAGAGTTATTAAACACGGGTTTCCGAAACTCCTTCACCAGAGAAGACGAAGTAAATATTCCAGAATTCCAATCAAGAACAACTGCGAAGATGAGAAACATAGATGTACATATCCTCGGTGTAGACAAGCAGCTTAAATCACTTAATAAAGGCAAGGCTTCCCGTCCAGATGGTATAGCCTAACAGTCACGTTTCTTTCAGAGTATGCCGATGCAAAAGCTCCATATTTAGCAATTATATACAACCGTTCGCTCACAGAAAGTTGCTCAAGTCACACCAATACTCAAAAAGGGAAATAGGAGTAATCCTCTGAATTACAGGCCCATATCACTAACGTCGATTTGCAGTAGGGTTTTGGAACATATACTGTATTCGAACATTATGAAGTACCTCGAAGAAAACGAATTACTGACACATATTCAGCACGGATTCAGAAAATATCGTTCTTGCGGAACACAACTAGCTCTTTATACTCATGAAGTAATGAGTGCTATCGACAGGGGATGTCAAATTGACTCGATATCTTTAGATTTTCAGAAGGCTTTCGACGCCGTTTCTCACAAGCGTCTTCTAACCAAACTGTGTGCCTATGGAATATCGCCTCAGTTGTGCGACTGGATTCGTGATTTCCTGTCAGAAAGGTCACAGTTCGTAGTAATAGATGGAAAGTCATCGAGTAAAACAGAAGTAATATCCGGCGTTCCCCAAGGAAGTGTTTAGGCCATCTATTGTTCCTGATCTATATTAACGACATAGGAAACAATCTGAATAGCCCTCTTAGATTATTTGCAGATGATGCTGTCATTTATCATCTTGTAAAGTCATCAGATGACCAAAACGAATTGCAAAATGATATAGATATCAGTGTGGTGCGAAAAGTGGCAGTTGACCCTGATTAAAGAAAAGTGTGCAGTTATTCACACGAGTATTAAAAGAAATCAGCTAAATTTCGATTACGTGATAAGTCACACAAATCTGAAAATCTGTAAATTCAACTAAATACTTAGGGGTTATGATTACAAATAACCTAAATTGGAACGATCACATAGATAATGTTGCGAGTAGAGCAAACCAAGGACTGTGGTTCATTGGCAGAACACTTAGGTGCAACAGATCTACTAAAGAGACTGCTTTCACTACACTTGCCCACCCTATTCTGGAGCATATCTGCGCGATGTGCGATCCATATCAAGTGGGACTGACAGATGATATTGAAAAAGTTTAAACAAGAGCGGCTCGTTTTGTATTATCGCGAAATAGGGGAGATAGTGCCACAGACATGATACGTGAATTGGAGTGGCAGTCACTAAAACAAAGGCGTTTTTGTTGCGACGGGATTTCTCATGAAATTTCAATCACCAACTTTCTCCTCCGAATGCGAAAACATTCTGTTGGCACCCACCTACACAGGAAGAAATGATGATCACGGTAAAATAAGAGAAATCAGGTCTCGCACAGAAAAATTTTTCCCGCGCTCCGTTCGAGAGTGGAACGGTGGAGACAGCTTGAAGGTGTTTCGTTGAACCCTCTGCCAAGCACTTAATTGTGAATAGCAGAGTAATCACGTAGAAGTAGATGAACGGCAGAATATCTGTCAGAAAAGCTGACAACAAGAAGCCAAGTCATGCCTGTCTTATGGCGGGTGTGCCAATGACAGTCATCTCAGTAATAATATTGTAGAGCAAAGATACGTTGCCAACTCAACCACTGGAGAAGCTCGAAAATTGTGAATAGCGCCTGGTGAATACGCTTTCAAGGTTTCGGTCCGATTACGACAGTAAAACACACATAATTGTCGCGGTTATTAATTTAAGACGTTTCGTTTACACTCAGTACCTCAAAGTATTACAAGTAATTACACTTTAGCTTCTGAACACAGTTACAGAAATGCGAATAAGACTCATTGACATTTAATGAGGATATTTCGGACCTTGCCACCTACAACTTTGAGAAGAAGCTATGGTCACTTCCGAGGTCACTCACAGAACACATCAGCTGATATCCTTCCTGGTAGTATAACTGAAACTTGGCAACAACGCATAATATGTTTGGCAACTATGTGGGAGGCGAGTTACTTCCTTGATGGCACAGAAGTATTCTGCAAAATTCACTTGATATTATGATTTCATTGCAATTGAATAATGTGAGTGATTTTCTCTTGAGATGCGATATAAGGATATCAGTTAATAAAACTTCCTGGCAGATTAAAACTGTGTACCGGACCTAGACTCGAACTCGGGACCATTTGGCTTTCAAGGGCTAGTGCTGACAGAAGCAAAGCTGTGTGGACGGGGTGTGAGTCATGCTTGGGCAGCTCAGATTGTAGAGCACTTGCCCGCGAAAGGCAAAGGTCCCGAATTCGAGTCTCGGTGCGGCACACAATCTGGCAGGAAGTTTCATATCAGCGCACACTCCGCTTAAGAGTGAAAATCTCATTCTGGATATCAGTTAATAATTTTGAGTCAACGAAAATCGTTCCACACGGGAAATACTACTCTCGTCCATTATGTTGCCATTTATTTGTCATAGCGGCTACTGGACCAATAAGATAGAAACTCAATAAGGAAATCGTAAGACAACGCTCGAGCAAACTTCGTCTTGCTACTTTCAGTACCTCTTAGTGTCAGAACGAAAACCTTATGATACTGCAAATTTCATAATACCACTTTTGTTTTCTGCTGACGTACTTTTTGTTGTTGTGAATACATAATTTTATTTATGAACTGCCACTTTTTCATAATACTTGAGTATGATAGAGGAAATGAAGTAAATATAGACCTTTCCGAAATCAAAAGTCTCTAATATCCTATTAATTAGTGTTAAAATAGGCACAATCGTCTTACAGACACTTAATGCCTTATTGAGATAGACTGCTGTCGTGATGTTTCTGTAGTAAGTTGAATTTAATTTTAAGTTGAATTAATTGTGTTTTCTATTAGTTTATTGAACACAAGAGTAATCATCAAATTGAAGTTAATCAGCAACAGTATATTCTTTCACAATATCTAAAACAATCTGACAATGCTAAAGAAGTTTACAAATTCTACTCCTGTAGAAATCTACTGGTTCAAACGATGGGATTAGACCAGTGTAGTTTGAAGAGCATTTTTGTCTCGAAATGAACTGCCTTGAAAGGTAAAAGTCTACGAGTATACGACCACAGGGACAAGTGCCTGAAAGATGACTTGCCTGTCAATCTCCCGGATAGTTTTGTTTCTCAAAACAACTGAGTGCGTTATCATGCAGTAGGACAAGTGATGTTTTGTTGGTCGATTTTCTAACACTGCAACCGAAAGGTGTCTCAAGCAAAACCGCAATAATAGCCACTTCGTTGATTTTTGTTGTTTCGAATTAGAGAATGCAGTACTGCTACACCAGGCCTCTGAACCTCGCCTGTTGAATGCAATTGTCGCATGATGGTTAAATGGTAATCCACCACTTATATCAGTAGTCGAGACTTCCTTAATGTGGAAAATCATTCATGTCAGAACGATCTTTGAAAAAAATAATCTTTTTCTGGTGTATTTTTCCCAAACGCTCCACACACAGTTCAGATATTCGAGCTGCCTCCTCTGCATTCCGCCCTCTACTATACCATAAGTAAATATTGTGTTGCAGATGTTACACCTTTTTCCACTTGCGACCCAATTTTACAACGCTTAACCGTAGTTTATGAGTTTCAAGAATGCAACATCCAATCCTAAACTGCAAGATGATAACTAGAACTTCAAATTCGAAACGGACAGTTGATACATACACTGACAGCGTCGCGCCGCGTTCACCTGTCTCGCCGGTGGCCGGTAGCCGCTGCAGCGCGAGGAAACGCTCGAGCGTAGGCTGTTCTGATGGCGACGCAGCCACGGCTGCCCGGCGGATTTTTTTCTGGAAGTATTTGTTATTACTGGTGGGTAGAATATGAAGCAAATTATCTTCGATGTTCAATCAGACTCATAACTTTAGACAAGGGCCGAAATGTTGTAAAAAAAAAAAAAAACGGTTGGACGCGAACACGTGACTACAAGTTTAGAATGCACGACGATTACCACGGGCTCACACAACACAACAACATCTCGGAAGTAGACAACACTTCCCCCTGACGCTTCCACATCTTACAGTCTTACCAGATTGTGCTGATGCCCGGACTTAGCGATGTCACGGGCGGTCGGTTTTATTGGCCACCGTAAGTGGACGACTCGGACTTAGCCTCTGTGGCGGGCGGCCGGCGGTCAGTTTTTATGTCTATAGCTGCACTTTGATGTTGCTGTCGTTGTGGTCTTCAATTCGAAGACTGGTTTGATGTAACACCCCATGGTACTCTATCCTGAGCAGACCTCTTCACCTCCAAATAACTACTGCAATCTACATCCTGAATCTGCTTACAGTATACATCTCTTGGTCTGCATCTACGATTTTTACCCCCCCCCCCCCCCCCCCCCACACACACACACACACACACACACGCTTTCCTCCGGTAGTAAATTGTTGGTCCCTTAATGTCTCAGAATGTGTCCTGTCAACGATCCCCTCTTTTAGTCAATTTTTGGCATAAATTTGTTGTCTCCGCAGTTCTTTTCAGTGCGTCCTCATTAGTTACGCGATCTACCAATCTAATCTTCAGTTTTTCTAAAGCACCACATTTCAAAAACTTTTCTCTTCTTGTCCAAACTATTTGCCGTTCAGGTTTCACTCCCGCTGTAACCGAGCGGTTCTAGGCGCTTCAGTCCGGAACCACGCGACTGCTACGGTCGGAGGTTCTAATCCTGCCTCGGGCATGGATGTGTGTGATGTCCTTAGGTTAGTTAGGTTTAAGTAGTTCTAAGTTCTAGGTGACTGATGACCTCAGATGTTAAGTCCCATAGTGCTCAGAGCCATTTGAACCAACCTTTTGCTACACTACAAACGAATATCTACACTTAAATCTTTATTCAATGGTAACAAATTTCTCTTTTTCAGAAACACTTTTGTTGTCATTGCCAGGCTACATTTTATACCCTATCTACTTTGGCCATCGTAAGTTATTTTGCTGCCCAAATAGTAAAAATCATGTACTACCAAGTGTCTCGTTTCCTGATCTAATTCATTCAGCATCAACTGTTTTAATTCTGTTAAATACCATTATCCTTGTTTTTGTCGATCTACATCTAATATCCTCCTTTTAAGACACTGTCCATTCCGTTGAAATGCTCTTCATAGCTGATCTCATCAAGAACCCCCACTGATGACTGCGGAAGCACGAAGTTGCTACTACACCGTTTGCATTAGATCCAGTCCTTTCAGAGAAGTGACTCCATTCTATTCAAGAAACTGCTCTTCATGTCAGCCTCTCAGTCCACCTGAACAGCTTTGTCAGCATCACCCCCCCCCCCCTTTCCTTCTCCTCCCCGTGACAAGTAAGGAGTTGACGAGTTGTTCGAGATTATTTCTATTGGATAAAACAAACAAAAGCAAGTAAGAACTCAACTGTATCAATTCCGAGAGGAAGCGATACTCTGATGTCTGAACCGTGTAAGAGCTGCAGCTGTAGTTGGCGTTGACTGGCGCCACGTTTTGAGGGCAACGTCATCTGGCGCTGCTGCCCGTCGCTTTGCCGACGCTGACAGCCGTCAGAGGCGGGCACGACGGTAAGATAACCCCGGAGCACTGACCGCCATCCCTGCGCAGCCAGACGGACGGACGGTCCCGGAAGAGCGCCCCTCGTTACGTGTCGGCGCTCTCAAAGCGGCTGAAAGACGCTCGTTATAGTGCGCGCCCGCGCCGCACACTGACGCCACCCGCCCGCGGCCTCCATCGCGTCTCCCCAAACCGTCCATGTGGGTCAGCGGGCTACCGTTGCAAACTTTCTGGGCAGCTATTTTTGAGACCGGCATTTACGCGATCGCACACCCGGAGGCGTCGGTGAGGCAACTTTGGCTGGGCATTCTCGCGAAGTGCGGGCGTGGGCCACGCTTGTTTGACCCTGCCCGCCCCGTTCCCTGAACCGTGCAAACTGGGCCGCGCGCGACGCCCCCGCTCCTGTCAACAGGTGGCGCTATCGAGTTCCGTCCGCAGCTGGGTTCCCGCGCCGGAGGCGGTAGGCGTTGGGTAGCGGCCCACGAGCACAAGACAAGCGGCACTCGCTGCCTCTCTGCACCGTGTTGTGTAGAGCTGGTCTCGTGGGTCGGGGAGACGTAAAAAAAACTACCCATTTTTATAGTTAGTCTTCAAAACCGTTAACGACTTTGGATGTATCGTAGAACTCTGTCCAACTTCCGATGGCACTAAGTTGAAATCTCAAAAATTTGTTAGTACGCTATCCAGTGGCGGATTTACATATATACCAACTAGGCACGGGCCTAGGGGCGGCTCCTAAAGGAGGGAGGGTGGCAGTTTTTGCTCTGTACTCATTTTAACCTTTTACGTCTGAAAGTAGCTCAGCTTACAAACGACAAAAATTGTTATTGTTGTTAAACAACTTGCTAGTTTAAATAATCCTTAAGAACGAAGTTCGACAATACAAGCTTGGATATACGGGGTGGTCCATTGATCGTGACCGGGCCAAATATCTCACGAAATAAGCGTTAAACGAAAAAACTACAAAAAACGAAATTTGTCTAGCTTGAAGGGGGAAACCAGATGGCGCTATAGTTGACCCGCTACATGGCGGTGCCATTGGTCAAACGGATATCAACTGCAGTTTTTTTTAAATAGGAACCCCCATTTTTATTACATATTCGTGTAGCACGTAAAGAAATATGAATGTTTTAGTTGGGCCACTTTTTTCGCTATGTGATGGATGGCGCTGTAATAACCACAAACATATGGCTCACAATTTGAGACGAACAGTTGGTAACAGGTAGGTTTTTTAAGTTAAAATACAGAACTTAAGTACATTTGAACATTTTATTTCGTTTGCTTCAATGTGATACATGTACCTTTGTGAACTTATCATTTCTGAGAACGCATGCTGTTACGGCGTGATTACCTGTAAATACCACATTAATGCAATAAATGCTCAAAATGATGTCCGTCAGCGTCATTGCATTTGGCAATACGTGTAACGACATTCCTCTCAACAGCGAGTAGTTCGCATTCCGTAATGTTCGCACATGCATTGACAATGCGCTGACGCATGTTGTCAGCCGTTGTCGGTGGATCACGATAGCAAATATCCTTCAACTTTCCCCACAGAAAGAAATCCGGGGACGTCAGATCCGGTGAACGTGCGGACCATGGTATGGTGCTTCGACGACCAATCCACCTGTCATGAAATATGCTATTCGATACCGCTTCAACCGCACGCGAGCTATGTGCCGGACATCCATCATGTTGGAAGTACATCGCCATTCTGTGATGCAGTGAAACATCTTGTAGTAACATCGGTAGAACTTTACGTAGGAAATCAGCATACATTGCACCATTTAGATTGCCATCGATAAAATGGGAGCCAATTGTCCTTCCTCCCACAATGCCGCACCGTACATTAACCCGCCAAGGTCGCTGATGTTCCACTTGTCGCAGCTATCGCGGATTTTCCGTTGCCCAATAGTGCGTATTATGCCGGTTTACGTTACCGCTGTTGGTGAATGACGCTTCGTCGCTAAATAGAGCGCGTGCAAAAAATCTGTCGTCGTCCCGTAATTTCTCTTGTGACCAGTGGCAGAACTGTACACGACGTTCAAAGTCGTCACCATCAAATTCCTGGTGCATGTAAATATGGTACGGGTGCAATCGAAGTTGATGTAGCATTCTCAACACCGACGTTTTTGAGATTCCCGATTCTCGCGCAATTTGTCTGCTACTTCCTGTTTCCTTAAATAACGTAACTATCCGGCGAACGGTCACTTGGATGATGTCATCCAGGATACCGAGCACCATACATAGCACACGCCCGTTGGGCATTTTGATGACAATAGCCATAAACCAACACGATTTCGATCTTTTCCGCAATTGGTAAACGGTCCATTTTAACACGGGTGTTGGTGATGTATCACGTGAAACGTCCCCTTAGAACAATTATACATGACTGTCCTTAAACTGACACACAATATTTTTTAGCGCAACTCAATCTGACTTTCAAAAATCCCTACAAAAGAATGGCCCTGACTAACATTAACCTATACGTTTCACAAATCACTTACCTCACCAAAAATCTTCGTTACTCAAACTACTGCAATACAGCAAGCGCCACTACTGCCAGCTAAATAAAAGATTCAAACTACGGAAGGCACTAACTACCGATAGGCATAGTTAGCAAATGAAAGATTTTGATAGAGAACAAACAATGTATTTACCTTAATAGTCATAATATATATAGCAGTTCATGACATCCAGTCTTACAAATTTCAAAACTCCATCTCTCTCCCCACATCCACCACTGCTGGCGGCTCACCTCCAACTGCGCAACGCTACGCGCTGTTCACATCCAGCTGCCGCTGCCCAACACTACAATGGCAGACAACACTGCAAACTAGCCACAGACTGCACACAGCACAGCCAGTGATTTTCATACAGAGCGCTACGTAACGTTGCCAATAAGAAACATAAACAGCCTACTTACACACGAAACAAATACCGTCCGCACTGGCGGAATGTTACGTGATACCACGTACTTATAAGTTTGTGACTATTACAGTGTCATCTATCACAAAGCGGAAAAGTGGTCCAACTAAAACATTCATATTTCTTTACGTACTACATGAATATGTAATAAATAATGGGAGTTCCTATTTAAAAAAACGCAGTTGATATCCGTTTGACCTATGGCAGCGCCATCTAGCTGGCCAACCATAGCGCCATCTGGTTTCGTTTTTTGTAGTTTTTTCGTTTCATCCTTATTTCGTGAGATATTTGGCACGGTCACTATCAATGGACCATTCTGTATACGTAGTTTACTTGGTGACTGAATGGAAATTTAACATTGGGTTTCTGTCTGGTATCATCTTCATGATTGTTCAAAATATTTTGAAGTAAGCTGCCAGGAAGGAAATCTACAGTACAATGTTTGAAATGTTATAATTCCGAGAATGTTGTCGGTTTCTACTTAATCCCACCATATTTTCCCCGTGAAAGTACCGGGAACCCTGAAAAGCTGTGATAAACTAATCAGCAGTTTCTTAAATACTGCAACATGTTTGGGCCTCAGTATGTAAAACCCAGCTCTACTTAAATTTCTTCTAGAAATTACGGGGAAGTATCAAGTCAGCCCTCCACTATCGTAATTAATGTGAAAGCTCTGTGGTCTTCAATGTTTGAGCTTTGATTTAATGACACCCGTTTAACAAAACATGTTGATACTGGAAATGTTTTACATTTTTAAACACATGTTTATACCAGAAGAACGTAAGTAGAATATTTAATAATGTGTGAAATCAGTTCACAACAGTTTAAATATTTTATTTATTTACGTAGTTACTTTTTTGACGAAAATGAAGAAGAAACCAACTTTCGTTTGTCTCATTTATTGTGCTGCAGCCTGCACGATATCAAAGTTCCCACTGTATGCAACCGAATAGTATGTGGTATTGCAATTTTAAATTAAACTTTTAACCAAGCTTTTTTTCTTCGACGAAAGGTTACTTTTATTTTATGTTGGAACAAAAGGTGCGTTTGCCTGTAGGCATAACAGCAGTGTTCACACAAATGACAACACACCACATCAACTGCCAACAAGACTACTTAAACTTTGTAGTCTGTCTTCTCTGCCCACAGAAACCGCTAAAATGTTACAAGAATAAGTGGGATAATGGTCGATCCAGCACACCTCACTGCAGGAAATCGCAAAAATTATTTGCTTTTAAATTAGAAAGACAGTGTCAAGAAGATTTAGAACATACGAGGGTAAGTCAATTATTACCCGCGATTTAGTTATATTTTTGTTTATTTTGGTAGTACTGTCGTTTTACGTTGATGACGCATGTTTTGCTTATTTGTTGTTCTATCTTCGCAATTTTCAAGCTGCTAGGTTAGTTTCATTATCGCTGCTGTGCTGTTAATCATGGGTGCTCCGCTGTCTATTTACACCAAAGAAGAGCAACTTTCAGTGATCCGTTTTTTGTGGTCGGAAGGCCTATCACGGGACGAAATTCATCGAAGACTTTGGGTGCAGTACGGGATCAGTGTTTTTCCACTACGGAGTGTCTACGAATGGACTCAAAAATTCCGAAATGGTCGCACAAGAGTTACGCATAATGAAAGAGCCGGACGACCGTTTACCGCCACAAATGAAGAAACCATTGAGCGTTCACTTGAAATGCTTCTGTTAGACAAACGATTAACTATTGACGAAGTGGCACATCGTCTGAAAATTAGTCACGGTTCTGCCAACGAAATCATCCACAGCAGACTTGGGTTTCATAAAGCTGGGCGCCGAACCGCACAATAAGCCTGAGTTCGAGTGTGGGGCGGCGGTGGGTTGAGTGGATTGCTGTAGCCTGTTGTGGGGTTGTGAACCGCTGAGGTCTACGGCAGGGACGAAGCCTCTCCGTCGTTTCTAGGTCCCCAGTTCAATACAATACAATATTACAACTGATGTGTATTCTTGGTGTCTGCTGAAATGTATAGTTATCACGGAAATATACGTTATAGGAGAGTACGCTCAGATGAAAAAGTGTTAGTAAATAACGAAGTTCAGTTCTGTAGATAAATACGTAAAAGCTTTGCTAATACCATTAGAAAGACCTATGGCGAGAACAGAAGCTGCAGTACAAAACTGTTCAGCCCTTACATGGATTAAAGGTATTGTGTACACTTATTATGCAGCATCTAGCTACACAGACCCTAACACTTTACACGTTAACTGTTAGATTATAAAACTAATTTGATTTTTCCACACTAGTCTGTAAAATTATGTAATGGCAAATCCAGTTCAGTGTTTGTTCGTCTGTAATTAGTTATAAGTTCGTGCACCGAAATCTTTATTTCATTTTCACTTTTTACGTTTTTCTATCGATCCACGTATTAATACCGAACGTGTTTCTTTTACCTGCTACACATTCAAGTTATTAGATAGTAAAACGATAGTTTAATTTTAATTTTGAACGCATCTCTGTAAAAATACGTATTAATTTCTAATGTATGACACGTTTGGTTCTATTTTTAGATCGTAACATAACTTTTTTATTTTCATTTTCAATGGTTTCACGTAAAAGACCTTATTAAAAGTGAATGTATAACAAAAATCCGTTGTCTCCTACACGCTCTGCTGAATTTTTAGGCCTTAAAATAAAATTTATTTTCATTGTGTTCGTTTCTGTTGTCTTTCGACAGAAGAATGTGTTAATACAGTGCAGTTTTAGGTTTGTTTTATCCGCTGCCGTACACTAAGTACAGTTCAGGACCCATTTTACATTTTGATTGTTCGCTACTAGACCGCTGAAGCATCCTTCAGAACAACAAATAGCAGAGTACAGAAACAGCTCACAGCGTTCCCACCAAAATCGGCAGTTGTGAAGTGATCAGGTAATAGTTATTACTTAAAACATGCCTTTTTGGGGGGGGGGGGGGGGAGATGGGGCGCATATAATATGTTCTGCCTAGGGGTGCAAAATTTTTAAATCCGCCACTGACGCTATCTGATCAAGAGCACCGAGGCATCTCTACGTAATACGAAATTCACCAGTAGATGTCACGAGAGGTGGGCCGGCCGGTATGGCCGAGCGGTTCTAGGCGCTTAGCTCTGGAACCGCGCGACCGCAGGTTCGAGTCCCGCCTCGGGCATGGATGTGTGTGACGTCCTTAGGTTAGTTAGGTTTAAGTAGTTCTCAGTTATAGGGGACTGATGAGATGTTGAGTCCCATAGTACTCAGAGCCATTTGAACCACTTGAACGAGTGGTGGACCGACCTGTATAAACAGAGGGGGGTGAGTGTTGAGTTGTCAGCGTAGAAGCAGTAATTGCAGGAGGATTCGCTCAGGAGAGCTCAGTGACTCGAACGTGTAGTAGTCATCGGGTGTCACCTGAGTAAGAAAACTATCAGGGACACTTAAACGCTTCTACGGTTGCCTAAGTGGACTCTTGGTAATGTGACTGTGCACTGGAAATACGACTAGGCAGATCTCAAGTACTGATGGACACGGACAGTTGCGCATTGCGAATGGTAATTGTAAAAAATTGCATGAAATAAGCTTGCATTCCAAAGTGCAACCAGTTGTCCAACCAGCACAATGACTGTTAAAAAGAATGGGGTACAATGGTCGAGCAGCCCTTCGTAAACCATACATTTCCGTACTGAGTAATGAACGACGATTCAGTTTGTATAAAGAGCGACCCCACAGACAGCGGATGAAGGGACGCGAGTCATTTGGAGTGTTGGATCACTCAGTTCCCCGTGGCAGTTCGATGAGACGGTTTGGGTTTGGTGAATGCCTGGAGATGGTCACTTGCTATTATGTGTAGTACCAACAGTACAGTACGGAAGAGGCAGTGTAACGGCCTGGTGGGAGTTCCCATAGAGTGTAGTGTTCTATGTGGAAACGATGGGCTGTGCAGGAACTCAACGACCTCACACCACTAGCTCCCGAAAGGATATCACTCGGCCTGGTAGAATCTTACATTCGCTTCACTTACCCTGAGTTGGGAAATGGTCTTTTTCGCACAACACAAATATTCTCACAGACAGTGCAACGACATGTGCAGCACAACAGACTGTCAGCACGCGACATACGACACTGTTGCTACGGCTTGCCTTAAGGGGAGGTTCTAGTCGAGATCGATGAAAAAATAGATATTTTTAAATAATTTGCATCCATGAAGCATATAGATCGTGTCAACGAAAGGATTTTTTGATTGTGAGAGTAGTTTAGAGATTACTGTGTGTTGAATGGAACCGTGCACCGATCGAAATATAGGCAGGTGTAGGCTTTAATTGAATTAGTTCAGTAAAAGCTTCTATCAGTATAGGAATTTCTGTGCAATGAAGATTTGTATGAAAGACGCACCAGTGACAATAAGCAAAATGACATCAAGAGCTTCAACGCTCGCATTTGAAAACCAACAGCGAAAACAGCATTGTAGGGCGAAAACTCTTGAAATAGCAACTTATATAGCTGCATGTATATTCAACGAAGATTATTCATCTGTTCTGAAGACCATGAACGTTTTAGGAATCATCAAAGGAACGAACAGCAAAACTTGGCAGCCGTGAAACACGAAATGCCTCAGTTTGATAAAACAGACCGGACTGAAAAAAGTTCCAAATTCAGAACCAGAGCATGTCTGACGAAGAGGAAGGATATCTATATGGTCCTGGGATTGCAAATTAACATTAAGTTTGCAAACAACATTTTTTTTCCAGACGTCGATTTTTGTAGAGGAGATTTTCGTTATCCAAAAATATCAACTTGAAAATAAGACATGTTCCATAATTCTATAACAGATTGACGTCAACGATTTAGGGCTATAATTATGTACACCTGTCCTACGGCGCTTCTTAAGAACGAAAGCCGCGCGGGGTAGCCGAGTGGTCTTAGGCGCCTTGCCCGGTTCGCGCGGCTCCTCCCGTCGGAGGTTCGAGTTCTCACTCGGGAATGTGTGTGTGTGTGTGTGTGTGTGTGTGTGTGTGTGTGTGTGTGTGTGTGTTGTCCTTAGTGTAAGTAAGTTAGTTTAAGTTAGATTTAAGTAATGTATAAGCTTAGGGACCGGTGACCTCACCAGTTTGGTCCCATAAGACCTTACCACAAATTTCCAAAAAAAACCAATTCCTAAGAACGAAAGTGATCTGCACTTTTTCAGTCCCTACCTATCCTTCGTTGTTCCAGCGATGTACGAAAAACTGCTGCTAGAAGAGAGCAAGTTCTTTCGCATAATCTTTATAGAATTTCCACTGCTAAGCGATTGTAGTTGCTTTTCTATTCTGCGATCGGTCATCTCAGTATCTGTTATTCCACGTTCGTACGATGACTCAAAGGAGGGACAGTACTGCGATTTTCCGCGGTGAAACAGTTTCGGAAGAAAATGGGAAATTTGTGGTAAGTTTCCATGGGACCGAACTGCTGAGGTCATTGGTCCCTAGGCTTACACACTACTTAATCTAACTTAAACTAACTTACGCTAAGGACAACACAAACGCTCGAGGGAGGACTCGAAACTCCGACAGGGGGAGCCGCGCCCACTGTCGCAAGCCGCCTTAGCCAGCGCGGCTACACCCCCCCCCCCCCCTCCCTAGGGCTTTTACTGAAGACACAATTCAGTAATTCTCTGCGTTATTTTCAGTTTCGGTGCCAGTACGATCATTAGAGGAATCAACAGAGGATTTCGGAGTGCTTACTGATTTTACATAAGACCACAATCTCTTAGGGTTTTCAGATCGGTCGACAAAATTTTGCTTTCAACGTCACTGAACTCTTTTCTCGTTGCTCTCATCACTTGCGCTTCGTTCAGCTTTGGTTTTTCCCATAGGTTTTTGGCTTCTCTTGAATCTGTGATGAAACTTTCTTCGTTCAAGTACGAGTTTTCTAATACGGCTGTTAAACCATGGTGGGACTTTCCCATCCCTTAAGACCTTGCTGGGAACATACTTGTCAGAGGAACACTGAATGATGCTTTTTAACTTTTTTTAATTTGTGCGCCATACCTTCTTCCGCAGCACTGAATATATGATGCTGCATAGTGCCTTTTAAACGGGAATTTCATGACAGATCGGCCAGCTCCAACTACTTCATTCAATTCAAGCAAAACCTATTGCAAATGACAATGTAGTGGCGCGTCTGACTACAGAAAATTTAATATTCGTACCGCCAATTTTATCACGTGTGCTATGGTGACAAATTCAGCACAAACCACATAACAATGAATACCGTAAAAACAATGGTAGAGATAGAACTCATAGTTTGATCATAAAAATACTTGTAAAAGATTTAAAAAAAATTAAAAGTCATATTTTGACTCCTAAGAAGGTTAGATGCTTGACAGTAGATCAGTGAATTTGTAAGATACGACTCTATAAGCTGGCAAAGTTTTATTACCTTGGATACTAACTGAGAAAACAGGATATAAATACGTCAAATTTAACATTATCAGGGTAGTGCATTGATACTCCCTTTAAGATCTTTATTTATGATAGCAAGATGTACAAAGCCTGTCTTATGTTCAAAGTTATTGTGCTAAGGTACTCCATAGAAGAAAAAAGTAATCTACTTGCACCAGCATTTTGTTTGAAATGTAGATGATGTGCTCTGGGAGGGTTTCACACGCAAGATGTGCAAGAACCTTAGCTCTCTGCATATTAGTAATGTGTCCAAATAAATCATACGAACGTTTCTAATAACTCAGCAACTGTTGTTTCTGTTCTGGTATAACAGCAGTGGACAGAGCAACATCTTCATATCGCAGTTCCGATAATTTTACCTTAGTCCGGAAAGTTTTGAAAAGTCCTTCATCAGATCGACATCTTAGTTCAACATAAGGATGGTCTATTGGCATTTGATTGCCAACATGAGGCCTTTTTACAATGCTTTTATTAGGTCTCTCTGTTGTCCGTCCGATCAGACAAATTTTGCAACTGCTTACTTGAAATTTTAAACATAGCTCACAACTAAAAGTCAGCGCAATACTCACTTTCTTGTCTGGTATGCGGCGGAGGGTACTCTTGTGTGCAACTGCCATTTCCCCATTTTGCTGTTCCAGTCGCAGAAAGACCAATTGCTGGAAAACCTCCACGTGAGCTAGAATCTCTCTAATTTTTACCTTCACGGTCTTGCCGCGATTTTTATGTAGGAGGAAGCAAGGTGTTGATTGAGTCAGATGAAGAGAAACCGAAATAAACCTGAAATTTACCACATGTCTCTCTTGTAATCTTATCAAAATGTTTGAAATCGATTGAAAATTTTCACACACACAAGATTAAAAAGCAGAAAATTATTATTTACATTATAATAAGTTTTTAATATACCTTGTTTTTGAACGACTAAAAAATATAAAATACTTTCTCCTAGCCCCGTACAGATTTCTAACCCCATGCAGATAGTTCTGGAATTTGTGATTGTGGTTGTTTAATAACTACGAATATACTTGTAAGACTGAAATCGCAATACGTGGAATACATACAGTACATAATTTATGCATGAGTAATTCACCTTCTTAATATTTTCTATGGCACACTCCCCATACTTTCCGTTTGAAATCTCACATGTATTTACATAGCTATTAAAAATTGGCAGTCACAAATTTTTTGGACTATCTCTACACGGTTAAGAATCCCTATCGGGCTAGGAGAAATTCTTTCATACTTTTTACTCCAATTTAAAAACGTGGTTTATTAAAAATTCATTTTTATTTAAATAGTCATTTCACGCTCTGATTGGCCGTAAGTAGCTCATCAGACTGGGTTACTGAATAGTGGTGGCCCTGTTAAAAATACAAATAATGGGAGATCAAAAGGTCTCCATTCTAAGACCGTAGAACCAAAATCAGTATGCCAGTCAGGCAAAATCGCCGTGAGCGGTGAAACAATCATCCCACCAAAATACCATATTGAACATACCCGTTTGGCGCAACACCGCGGCCTGCTGCGTGAAGTAGACCATAGCTGCCACCTGCACATCCTCGTTCGACCAGAATCTTCCACCCTTCAAGGACTTTTTTTAGGGACAAAAGACATGATAATCGCATAGGAAGAGACCAGGACCATAGAGATGGTGGTCGAGCGTCTACCAGTTGAGTCTCCTAGTTAAGGGTGACCTCCAAAATGGACCGGCGTCTTGTGTCGAATCCTGACTCGCCCGAATTTGGTGTGTCATCCCACGATGGTGAATTTTCGGCAGACGTGCTGCCTCATACACTGTCGAATCGCGACCTTCCCGGAATTTGGTGCGTCATACCACAATGGTGATTTTTCGGCAGGCGCGCTGCCCATACACATTCTTCATTCTCCGTTAGATATCTACCAATCTTTGTCTTTCAGCAACCAAGAAAACAATAACATTTCATCTTCGGACGCACTGGGTAATAATGTCACCATAGTTCACATTTCCGTATTTACTGCACGGACGTCGAAAAGACACGAACGCCACAATTAATTTCTTTCCCGTATGTCGATGCTTACATACCCACAACGGAGTCGAGCTATGTTACATAAACGCTGCAGCAACACTCTCCAACGGAGACTTTGTGATCGTCCCTTATACTCTGGTGTTCCTGTTGTCTCAGAAAATCAACTGCTCAGGAAATGTTTTGCACCAGGAGATACCTGCAAACATGTCAGGGTCTAACATTGGCACGGATGACTGCTCAGAGAGGACAAGACATCGACACAGCATGACGCTACTAAACATTACTAATATTCAGAGACTGTCAAACTGTATCAGCATTCAAGACTATTAGTTACAATCAAGAACTTTACTGTCATTGTATATAACTCAGTACCACTGAAGATCCTACAGCACTTCAAAGTTACGTACTCGTGTACACCTTTCATTAAAAGCATGTGCTGTAAATAAACTTAGTATGTGTCATCTTTCTTAGATGTGTGATTGTCTTTATTACCACTTCTACTACTGACACATTCCGGCTGGGAGTGGTGGCTGATCCTTGCTGTTTCTAGTGTTTCATGGCGATCCTCTCTCTGTGGTGAACATAATAAGAAAGAATGTCGCTGTTGTGTACATAGTTCCGCGTAGTCAGCGCGTACACAACTTTCCCACTAGAGCGCGCCCCGCTAAGCACAACCGCGCAGACGCAGCGCTCGTCCGTCTCCGCACTACGAGATGGCGCTGCCTTAGAGACGGACGAAATTCTACTTCCGCCGATCCGCTATTAATATGTAACGCAGACAATGAGATTGCTGCTAACGTAGAACCTTTTCTCCTCGCAGATCACACTCGCCCAGTGATACCTTACGAGTGTACAGACCTCCGATTAGTCAGTCTGCATTTGTCTGCACCAGTCTGTACCAGTCTGCATTAGTCTGTACCAGTCTATAGTCAAGTTTCAGTCTGCACATAAGAAGATTATCGTATTCCTGTACATAGCCATGAAGATAAATGTATAGACAGTTTGTCAAGTATCAGAGATATAAGATCAACGTACCAAGACCAAAGGAACTTCAGATTGTCAATTGTAAATAGCATCCAGAATCAAGTTACGTAATGTTTATGCTTGTTATTATTTTAATAAATGTGTGTGGAAATTAATCAAGTTCTGTTTAAAGTTGGTCACCGTCAATCTGCTACTCTAAGCGTGCAAGTGGCATTTCTATCGTCTGACCTAACGGCAGAAGATAAATACGTCACGATAAGACCACGAGACATATTGCTGACACTCGCCTTCTTCGTTAGAGCTACAAGTCAAATAATCTGATGGTGTGTGTACCGAAGGTCTTACAGTATGCACACCACAGTCGCCCATGCATTTGCTCTGGTAAGAAAAGCGGCGGGGGGAGCTTGAGTCTTATTGTTCCAGAGGGAGAGAGGAGTAAAGTCAAGGATTCTCGTGGGTGATAGGGACCTGGAACGGTGTTTCATATTTCGGCTGTCTCTCTTCTCACCCATCGAAGACAACAGTAAAGAATAATGGAGGGATGTGATCATGCGACAGTGTGTCAGTGGGCAGAAGGCACAAGCAGGTGCTCCACAGTTGTGCAACAAGACACCACAGCTCTTTGTCCTCGCAGACAAATACTGCTTTCCTGAGTTGAAGGTATAGAGCGCACTGCATCTGGCTCCAGATGTGTCCGTGGAAAACATTATGTCAAATGGACGCTACTCCTGCCCACATTTGAAGGAAACTGCTTGCTGCTTTCTCCAGACTAACCTGACGTAGATGATGAACACCCAGTTGGCCTACAGGAGTGGATGGACTATCACTTTCCGCCATCGTGCAGAGTTTGAAATGCAAGATACCTAATAACTCGCAAGAATCAAATATGGGAACAATGCAATGCTTCTAATAAGTATGTTGGATTCTTCCTCCTTACTGTACTAATTTTTCAAAATTTTTCGCTATTTTGCAAAATATACTATCTTTCATTATCTTGTAGGGACTTGGCTGTGACACAGTCACACACTGCACTGTCAAAGCGCCTAACGTCACGAATTTTATTAATATTTACCAAGGTTTTGCAGAGTATGCCATGAAGTCGTTGTTGTTGTTGTTGTTGTTATAGTCTTCAGACCGAAGACTGGTTTGATGCAGCTCTCCATTCTAGCCTATCCTCTGCAAGCCTCATCACCGAGTAGCTACTGCAATTTACGTTCTTCTCAGCTTGCTTACTGTATTCATCTCTTGGATTCCCTCTACGATTTTTACCTCCCTCCCCCCCAACCGCCCCCCCCCCCCACACACACACACACACACACACTTCCCTGCAATACCAGATTGGTGATCCCTTTATGTCTCAGAATCTGTCCCATCAACTGATTCCTTCTTCTACTCAGGTCGTGCCACAAAATTCTTTTCTTCCCAGTTCTGTTAAGTACCTCCTCATTAGTTACGTGATTTACCCATATTCAGCATTCTTCTGCAGCACCAAATTTCAAAAACTTCTCTTCTTTTCTAAACTGTTCATCATCCACGTTTCCAGTTCCGTACATGGCTACAATCCTTACAAACACTTTTCTTGCTGTCGCCGGTCTACATTTTATATCCTGTCTATATCAGTTATTTTGCTGCCCAAATAGAAAAATTCTACGTCTATCTTTCGTCCCCTGACTACTTTCCTCAGCATCACGTGGTTTAATTCTTGTTTTGCGTTTGTTGATGTTCATCTTACAGCCTCCTTTCAAGGCATTGTCCATTCCTTTCAACAGCTCTTCCAAATCCTTTGCTGTCTCTGACAGAATTATGATGTCATCAGCAAACCTCAAAGCTCCCGTTTCTTCTCCCTGAACTTTAATGCCTTCTCCAAATATTTCTCTGATTTCCTTTACTGCTTACTCAATTTATAGACTGTATAAAATCGGGAATAGGCTACAACCCTGTCACACTCCTGTTTCAATCATTACTTCCTTCTCATGCCCCTCGATTGACATCTTGTTTCTGTACAAGTTGTCAATAGCTTTTCGCTTCCTGTATTTTACCACTGCTTAGTTCAGAATTGCAAAGACAGTACTTCAGTCTTTCTCTAAGTCTACAAATGATATAAACGTATATTTGCCTTTCCTTAACCTGTTTCACCTCGCGTGTGTGCACATTTCTCCAGAAACGAAACTAACATTCTTCAAGGTTGGCTTCTACCAGTTATTCCATTCTGTTGTAAGTAATTCGTGTTTGTACTTTGCAACCATGACTTACTAAACTGATAGTTCGGTATAGTTCACACCTGTAAGTACCTACTTTCTTTGGAACTGGAATTATTATACGGCTCTTGAAATCTGAGGGTATTTCGCCTGTCTCTTACACCCTGCTCACCAGATGATAGAGTTTTGTCATGGCTGGCTCTTCCAATGTCGGGATGTCGTCTACTTCCGAAGCTTTGTTTCGAATTAGGTCTTTCAGTGTTCTGCCAAATTATTCTTGCAGTTTCATATATCCCATCTCCTCTTCATCTACGTCCTCTTCCATATCTGTAATATTGCCTGCATCCAATTACAGTATCTCTGCCAGTAGGACAATGCGTTTGTTTAATGCGCGCACACACACACACACACACACACACACACACACACACACACACATTTTGGTATATAACAGGAGTTTATTTGTTTGTAATTCACACTATGATAATTGTTTAACACTTTTAAAAACTCACCAATGGTAATTTTATTGTTAATAACGCACTGCAGAAATTTTTTAACTCAGACTGTCGAAATTTGTTACACATTGTCCTGCAGCAATTGGTTAATATCTTATTTTCATATATCTTACGATGGAGATATGAGATGGATACAATTGTAACAATCTAAACCGAAACTGTAAAATTGCAATGAATTATGAGAGAGATGGTTTCAAAAAATGGCTCTGAGCACTATGGGACTCAACATCTTAGGTCATAAGTCCCCTAGGACTTAGAACTACTTAAACCTAACTAACCAAAGGACATCACACACACCCATGCCCGAGGCAGGATTCGAACCTGCGACCGTAGCAGTCCCGCGGTTCCGGACTGGAGCGCCAGAACCGCACGGCCACAGCGGCCGGCGAGGGATGGTTTAATTTTACATACTTACATGTTTAAACGCCCTACTAAACCCGCAGGACTGGGCAGGTAGTTGAAGTTGTGGAAAGGAGCCAAAATAGGCGCCTGTCAGTTACACTCGAACATACAACCTTTTATTTGATCAAGCATTACAAGAGCCATGAAAAAATTAGAAAAAAAACAGACAGCTTCAGTTTTGGAACTTAATTAGCGACTGAATGCGCCGTACAATCTCATGCCTTAAGGGCAAGACCACTTTAATTTAAAAACGGCTGAAAGTCAATAACTTAAAGCTCAACCCAAACCAGAAATTTAAAAGGCAAAACCTTATCTCAAAACAGTTCCTTAATTAGGCTGAAGGCCCAAATAATCTGACACTTTAAGAGCAAACAACTTAAACTCAAAATCGGCTGAAGGCCCAACACTTAAGACTCAACAACATTAATTTTCAAAATGCCAAAGGCTTTATGTAAAACAGTTCTTAAATTAGGCTGAAGGCCGAAACCATCTGACGCCTTAAGGGCAAAACAACCTTAATCTAAAAGTCGGTATGAAGACATACAAGTACAAACAACAAGAATAAACAAGAAAAGGCAGTACACCCGAGGGTTGGCCTGGAATTCAAACACTAACGCTCGCTTAGGTGAGACAGGCATTCGGCCCAACCATTGTCGATCCGAAGACAACCCAACCGACAGACAGTCAATGGACCCACCGCACCGACAAGATAACCTCCGCTTCACCCAACCAGCACACAACAGGGAGTTCAATTGAACAACGTAGAAGGTACTGACGTCCACAACCAATTATACAATGAGCTGTCAAACTGCAGACCGTGCTGGACAGCGACAACACGATGAGTAAAATACACTGCCTGAATTTACGTCAACGGCCAGGCCAGGTAACCGGAACGTTAACGGCCACAAGGCAGCGTTGTTGCTCGCGGAAATATCCCAACAACCGACAGCGAACTCGAAACAACACAATGTGAACAGTCATGACTTATTGCTAGATTGTCAAAACTCAACTTTCATGTCCAGGATCGGTGAGCCACGAACCTCGTAAGGAACAGCACCATACACTCCGACACCGCATAGAGGCCGCCAGCGGGCCCGGCCAAACCCACGCGCCGTAGAGATTTCCTCGCTGCTCCATGCCAACCAACCAACCGCCAGGCTCATAAATGATGAAAGGACCAAATATACGTCGGCCGATGAGACGACCAACCGAACGACCAACCAACGGTCGTCCCACTCCAATCTGCCTCCGTCGGACAGTTCATGTGTGTCGCCAGCGGTCGGTGATGTCGGCGCCTCACCGGCGCTCCGTCCCCGACTTCACTGCTGCTGCGTCCCGACTGCACTGCTAGTCCGTCTCCAACTGACTGCCAGACACACGACGACCCAGAAATACTAATGTCGCTCCAGAGATGGTATGACAGTGCACTTATCAATACGCGCTGCTGCTGCTGCTGCTGCTCCTGCTGCTGCTGCTCACCGTCAAGTAAGGCAGGAAGTGAGTGACGCCAGTAAATGGAAGAAGAAAACGAGGAGGCAGTACCGTAATAGAAGATGACAAACAATAAATGGCACGAACACGGGCTGTGCACGACTCACATGTCTTCTTATTCTGCCTTATGATGTTGGTGGCTAGTCCCTGACATCTCACGGTGATCCTTTCACTCTGATCTACAGACCTCAAATGGTGCATCCTATACATTTCCTCCAGTTGAAAAAGGTAAAGTGGGGGAGGAGGCATTTGAATCTTGTGGTTCAGAGGGATAGGAAGGGAAACTGCGAGAAGGATTTGACAGAGCACTGAAAGACCTAATTCGAAACAAGGTTTCGGGAGTAGGCGACATCCCAACAGACTTACTGATAGCCTTGGGAGAGATAGCCATGACAAAACTCTTTCGCCGGCCGGCGTGACCGAGTGGTTCTAGGCGCTACAGTCTGGAACCGCGCGACCGCTACGGTCGCAGGTTCGAGTCCTGCCTCGGGCATGGATGTGTGTGATGTCCTTAGGTTAGTTAGGTTTAAGTAGTTCTAAGTTCTAGGGGACTGATGACCTCAGAAGTTGAGTCCCATAGTGCTCAGAGCCATTTGAACCATTTGAACAAAACTCTTTCACCAGGTGAGCAGGATGTAAGGGACAGGCCTTGAATATAACTCGCCCAATTGCCTCTGGTGTAACGCAGTATCCTCTCCAAAGGTGAAGTAACCAGACACCAGAAGTATAATCTGATCAGTTACTGACATTACCTTACCAGTTTCTTGAAATCGCATACAAAACTCTCCTTTTTTATCTAGTCTCGACCCCCTCCTTTTCGCTCTCTTCCTCTAGAAAATACACTCTGTTCACAACGTCCAAGTCTCTTAGATCCTCAAATTCTGATTTATAGGCATTGCTATTTAACTCCTCGCGGGTGTTTTTGTTAACTACTTATTCACAACTAGAAATCTGTATTGTATTTATATTACAGTAATTACAACAGAACTAGCGGTCTGCCCCGGCATTGCCAAGGGTAGTTTTAAGTATCGACGGCTGGACGACTTGGTAATAAGGTTTATACCAAATTACATTCCCTCACCTTCTTCGTGAATCAGTCTATCTATTAGCGAAAACCTTATCAAAATCCCTGAAGTTGTTCCTGATACTAGCCTGAACGTTCAGGTAAAAACCGTGACGGGGGACTTAAATTCATAATATGAGTAAATATAGAAAATACTTCAAGCTTGGTTTGCTATCTCTTGCAAAAATCGCCGAACTATGCAGTGGTTTCAACAAGCCTGACAGTCGGTACCCGGATAATAGGTAGTTTTTTTGTACAATGTTGTTCGATGAGGTGCCTGGGGGTGTTCTTTTACTGTCGGGATGCTTTCTCTCCTGTGTCTTTGGACCCGCTTTCCGACAAAGACATCGCTGTTTTCAGATACCAACATGTCAAAGCTTCGCGAGTACAAATTGGAAAGGTGGGGGATCCAGTCCCCTTTTAATTTATTTTCCAACCTTTCTCTCGTCCATTTTTATCTGCACTCTGCCTGTGTGCATAATTAGGGCTCTTGTTCCAAATAACGTCCTTCTCTTGAATCTGCAGTGACTTATCGAACGGTCTAGTGCAAATTTATTACTCTTACTAGAGAGTGGCGAAGACCTGATCAGACTGGCTCCGATCAGTTCGCTGTGGCTGTAAAACCGTCGCGGGCGTTTCGAAAGAGTGCGGTGGACGCACGCTGGCAGAATCGCCGTGCGTAAACAATTGCCGACAGTTAAAGCGCTGCCGCCTGCGACAGGTTTAACGAGCGGTCCCCGCTGCCTCTGACAGCCCCGGACTAACGCGAGTGGTTGTTAGCGGGCGGGTTAACGCAGCACACACGGCGCCCCGGCCGGGCTGCGCGCCTTCAAACGTCCCAGCCGGCCGCAGAGGGGCGCAACAGGGCGAGCAAGCGGGTTAACGAGCAGCGGCTGTGCCGAGTAGCACCTGACAGCTGTATGGAGAGCCAGCTGCTAAACAGACACCTGCTGGCCTCGTTCTCTCGCTGTTGCTTTCGCAGCACCAGGTACGCGAATGGATGTCATCATCCTGGACGAAACTGATTATGATGATGACACGTTTCTTTGGCCATCTATACAGGGCGACCCAGGATGAATATTAAGGGATATGAGGATATGACAAGAACGATCATTTGGGTCAAATACTTCATATGGCCATATGCCCTATAACGAACGGTTTCCGAGATAGAACACATTTAAAATACAGGGCGGGCCTAACGTTCTTGTAAAATCATCTATATTTATTTTACAAAAAATTTAGAACTTACGAATTTGAGGTTTGTGAGAAATGAAACAAAAAATCATAAAGTTTGTTAGCATATCTTTGAGGCCGATGGAACCAGAGTACAGAGCACTAATATCACTGTTGTTGTGAAATAGCGTCATGCGAGAACAAGGCGCAGTGCGTTTCTGTGGTACCACGAGACAAAATCTTCAATTACGATCCAGCGAAATTTTCGAAGCCAATACGCCAAGAGGCGCACCTGATCGGAGTACTGTTGAATAGTACATAAATTGCAAACCGACCGCAGTGTGTTGAATCTTCAGCGAACAGGGCCGCCTTCAGTCACTGAACGAAGTCTCAGATCTGTGCAACAGATGTTCTTCGAAGCCTTTCCAAGTCTACACGACGTGCATCTCGTGAACTGGGAATTTCTAGGACCACAGTGCGAAGCATTCTACACAATAGACTGCACTTTCTTGCACGTAAGGTTCAGATAAGATATGCAACTGGGATACTGGTACGAATCGGCAGTAGCAGTCAGTATCTTCAGGGAATTTGGTATGCAATTGAGGCTGCATTCCACATATCAGGTAATGTTAAAAAGTCCAATGTGAGGACGCAGATTTCGGAAATACCAGACGTTATCTTACATCTCGTTACGGTTTCCCCTAAAATGAATGTGTTGTGCGTGGTAATTCACAGCGCAGTCATTCATCCCTACTTCTTTAAAAAAGTTAGCAACAGCTAACATCTATCTGGATATGCCTGAACAGTTGCGGAACCACAACTGAGAGACTTGCAGCCTGATCTCATTTTCCAACAAGATGGTGCAGCACAGCGTTGGGATAGCATGTTACAAATTTTCTTAACGAAACATTTCCTGGTCGACGGATCGGGCGTGATAGTCCTACTACCAGGCCTGCAATATCGCCAGACGTAACCCTTTGCCGCGCAGGGTAGCCACACGGTCTAGGGCGCCTTGCCAAGGTTCGTGCGGCTCCCTCCGTCGGAGGCTCGAGTCCTCCCTCGGGCACGGGAGTGTGTGCTGTCCTTAGCTTAAGTTAGATTAAGTAGTGTGTAAGCCTAGGGACCGATGACCTCAGCAGTTTGGTCTCATAGGAACTTACCACCAAACCATACATAACCCTTTACATTTCTTTTTGTGGGGTTGCCTAAAGCATAAGGTTTACGCTACGCAAGTTCCTGATCTGGGTGTATTAAGAAGACGGATGACAGATAGTGTTGATGGTGTTACACAAGGAACGTTGTCAATGTACGGCGTGAAATCGAATATCGATTAGACGTTCTTCGAACAACAAACGCCACATATCTTGGAGTTTATTGACATCGTAAAAAAGCCTGGTGATTTACTGTCTCATGTGTCACAAACCACATATTTGTAAATCTATACTTTTTGTAGAATACCTAAGACATTAAGCGCTAGTATCACGCACCATGTGTTTTACGGACGCAGTCTCTTTGGCGTTTTATTCTCGCCCACCTTATCTCGTTGCTTTCAGCCTTTGCTCGGGGTGTCTTTCTGCCATTAAACAAGCCAGCTGAATGCGCTTTTGTCCATGGTGTCTTGTGAGTGAAATAGTGTGAGAGACTGAGAGTGTATCAGTGAGTCAGTTAAGTGAGAGTGTACACGCGCTGTTTAAAATGCCACACATACACACTAGTGAAGAGTATGCTTATATCGTGTATGTTTACGGGTTCTGCGATGCTTGTGTCCCCACTCTGTCGAAGAATACCATCGGCGCTTTCCGATACGTCGAATTCCTGTTCGTAGTGTGTTAGCAGAGTTTCCAGCACAGCGCGTAAAGCAGGTATTCTTCCAAATTCTCATTTTTCTTCTGGGCAGGTTGTTGAGCTACATGTAATTCAACATGTTCAGGAACAGCAACACAGTGTTGAAATAGTGCAGCGTAGTCCGATTATCTGCGCAGGGCGGGTTTCTGCACGTATCAGTTTCCTACGAGCTCATATAGGCGAACATAACATACGGAAAACTTGTATCCATTTCAGATACAGCGTGTCCACAATATTCACATTGGCGGCTATGTCATACGACTTGAATTTTGCCACTGGTTAATGAGAGTCGTCATTATCTTCCATTAATAGTGTTCACTGACTAAGCGGAATAGAATCAACAATACAGATAATAATGATCGATAGTCGAATAACTACAGTGGAAACCGATTCCAAGCCCGGTTTTAGATCAGTCCTTGACACAGCATGATCGGTAACATGTTGATAGGTTTTAGATTTTAAAAGGGCGACTCTTTCAACAAAAATGCTAGAGGACGAAAGTCAGTTTTGAGGAAGAAGTCCAGTCCAGTTAATATTAGAATAAAAGCTCTTAAATATTGCCTACTGTAATTAGTTAATGTTAGAAAAAATAGAAAATATAAGTTGTGTCTAGCCATTTGTGTTCCAGCAGTATTTAACGTAATTAGAGTGTCTGAGTTAATTTAGAAGAATATCAGGCAGTTGCTGCCGTACTGCTTTACTGTTTTAATTGATCATGGTTAATGAAGTCACTCACCATACGTCGTCTTCGTACCATTGAGATCGCAAGTAGCCCCAACAGGCTTCGTACTTGTGCTATGATTAGCCTCTCCTAAGTCTAATTTTTGCTTTCAAATTCGTTGTTGGAATTACTTCAGCCTGGGTCCCTTATCAGTCTGACTTAACGAAAGAGAGATAAAAGAATCAAAGATAGGCTGCACCATTCGTTGCTGGTGTGTTTAGTCAACATTAGAGCGTCACAGTAATGCTTAATGAACTGCAGAGGGAAATATCACAATAAAGGCATTGCAGAGAGCCTCACTCACGTAATTCTCAGAGCAGCCGTTCCGAACTGACAAGGGGAGGCCGCCAATTGTGAAATTCAGATTCGATTCATACTGCGCATAATAAAAGCTCATGGCCAGAGGTGTAATGTGGCAAAGCACCAAGGTGCACTTCTCAGCCGTTGTCGAGAAAATCTACAGTTAAAAGAAACCGTTGCGGTGAAATACTCTCCACGATTAATAATTTTCTACAGCGTCGTGGCGCAGCGGTAAGCGCTCGGGTTCGTAATCCGAAGGTCGCCGGATCGAATCTCGCGCCATGCAACTTTTTTTTTATTATTAGTTTTTTGTGATTCAAATATATATATATATACATATATTATATATATATATATATATATATATATATAATATATGTATATATATTCTATTAATGAATTGCTTATGCATGTTGGTGAAGGCGGATCGCTCTCCAATTGTACCGCCTCCATTTTTCCGTTTTTTTTTTAACAGGGTGTACCAAAGCTCTCCCGTCCGCACTGATTTTCGACGATGTTATAAGTTGCGCTAGGGACCGCATCTACCTTCTTTCGAAGTTAGCACGCAACTACGCTGTTATGCTGCGGCTCGTTTTGGCCCATTCAACATCTGTCCTTCAAGTGTAACGAGCGAGTAACGGAGTTTATATTTCATACCTGCCACAGCAAATTTGTGTTCGTGGTGTCTCTATTCTAATTCGAACGTTTGACTTACGCTATACGTATTCGTTTCGGAATATCGTTTCTACGTTTTCCGTTAACTATACGTGGATAACATTATGAAGATAATTAATAACATTTGTGAAATACAACTTTGTTTGCGGAAAACATAATGATGTTCGAAGTCGCCAGTTTTTCCACGACAAACGACTTTCAACAACTTATTATATGCATAATTGTTGCAACTGATCGCCGGGAATTAAATATATATATATATATATATATATATATATATATATATGAATTACAAAAAACTAATAATAAAAAAAAAGAAACGGTTGCATGGCGCGAGATTCGATCCGGCGACCTTCGGATTACGAACCCGAGCGCTTACCGCTGCGCCACGACGCTGTAGAAAATTATTAATCGTAGAGAGTATTTCACCGCAATGGTTTCTTTTAACTGTCGATTTTCTCGACAACGGCTGAGAAGTGCATCTTGGTGCTTTGCCACATTACACCTCTGGCCATGAGCTTTTATTATGCGCAGTATGAATCGAATCTGAATTTCACAATTGGCGGCCTCCCCTTGTGAGTCAAGAAACCTATCCTCCCAACACATATCTCGAGTAAAGACGACGGAACTAAACTGTGAGAAATCCGAGTCGCCGACTACCATCCACAAATAAAGTAGGAAGGGAAAAATTATACTGGAACCCTATGTACCCTCCGCCACACACTGTACAGTAGCTTGCGGGAGTACAAGTACGGATGAAACGTGCACTTCTGCTTTGCCTTTTTTTCTATCTCTCTGTCATTTATACAGATTCCCAAACGGGTGAACAGTAAGTACATAAGAATTACTCGAACAAGGATGAAATATACTTACGATTCATAGGATAATCTCCTTTCGGGAACTACCTTCCATATCCTAGACTTGTAGAGTAGTATGTGAAAATTAAAATAGTCAATAGGCGCTAGTTAAAGTTCTTTATTACATAACGTATCTCGGGCGTAGCGCATCAACAGATGATCAACTAACGAAGCTGATGAAGCACAACATATTCAATATCGCACGCAAAAAATCACAGTTAGAAGCTACAAGTGCCAAGTGAATAAGAACAACGTCAGTACATACAATAAGTGAAGTATTAAAGTTAGAAACTGTGTGCACGCGTTGAGACAGCGTAACTCATGGCGCGTAAATTACCCGGAATATATTCATTCAGTATTTGACAATGAGAGCACTTATCGATTGCCAGCATTACACATAATTTCAAGTCGTTTTGGAACTTTCTCTCGCTGACAAACCTAAGAAATAATAACAGAAAAAAGCCTTAATCGATGGCCTGCCGTGGTGGCGAGCGGTTCTAGGCGCTTCAGTCCGGATCCGCGCGACTGCTACGGTCGCAGGTTCGAATCCTGCCTCGGGCATGGATGTGTGTGATGTCCTTAGGTTGGTTAGGTTTAAGTAGTTCTAAGTTCTAGGGGACTGATGATCTCAGATGTTAAGTCCCATAGTGCTCAGAGTCATTTGAACCAACTTACTACATCCAGCAAAACTTCAGCATTTACACTGTCCAGTTATATTAATGTGAGCACTGTTAAAAGCCTGAATAACCACTACCTGCAGTGCAAACCGTTGCGAGACTTCCAATAAGGGCGTCACTGAGGTTCGGTAAGGTGGAGCCACGCTGACACCAGTGCCGTGGCCAGCTGCGCTACGTTTCTCCATTGAGGATCCGTGGCGTGAACAGCATGATCGAGGTGGTCCCACAGATTCTCGATTAAGTTTAACTCCGCGGAGTTTCGTGACCAAGGGAGTATAGTAAACCCATCCTGGTGTTCTTCGAACCACACACGTTCGCTGCGAACTGCTGGTAGAGGTCATCGTGCCGTCGAAAATCAGTCTGCACGTAGAGGTGGGCATGGTCCCCAAGGGTAGATGAAAACTTGTGTTAATTCATTATGCCTTCCTGATCGACGCGATAACACATGGAATGCCATCTGGCGTGGACCCTTCCAATTAATGTTGCAGGGTGTTTGCTTAGCCTGAAAAGGCCACCCGTCGCCACTCCGTGGACGCACAGCTGCGATACTGGCGTACAAATTCCAGCCTTCGTTGCCGCTAAACAGCAGTCAGTATGGGTGAGTGAACCAGGCGTCTGCTGCGGAGACCCATACGCAGCACCGTTCGCTGAACGGTCGTTGGGGAGACACTTTAGGTAGCCCCTTGGTTCGTCTGGCCAGTCAGTTGCTCAACAGTTGCACGTCCGTTCGCCCGTACACATCTCCGCAGCCGACGTTCACTTCACCCCTGTCATCTATGGCCCGTGATGCACCACAGTTGCTCCGTGCCGGTTTTGGATATACTTTAACTACGGAAGCACGCAAACAGTTCACCTACTTAGCCATTTCAGTAATGCTTTCACGCTTCATCCACATTTACATCTACATAGATACTCCCTAAACCACCGTACGGTGCATGGCGGAGAGTACCCTGCACCACTACTCGTGATTTCCTTTCCTGTTCAACTCGTAAACAGAGCGAGGGAAAAACGACTATCTATATGCCTCCGTATGCGCCCTAATTTATCGCATCTTATCTACGTGGCTCTTACGCGCATTGTATGTTGGCGGCAGTAGAATCGTTCGGCAGTCAACAAATCCCGCTTCTCTAAATTTTCTCAATAGTGTTTCTCGAAAAGAACGTCGCCTTCCCTCCAGGGATTCCCATTTCAGTTCCCAAAGCATCTACGTAACACTTACGTGTTGTTTGAACCTTCCTGTAACAAATCTAGCACCCCGCCTCTGGGTTTCTTCGATATCTTCCTTCAATCCGACCTGGAACGTATCCAGAACACTCGAGCAGTACTCAACACCAGCGTCCTATGTGCTGTCTCCTTTACAGGTGAACCACACTTTCCTAATAAACCGAAGTCGTCCATCCGCCTTCCCTTCCTCAGTTCTCACATGCTCGTTCCATCTCATATCGTTTCCAACGCTACGCCCAGATATTTAAACGATTTGACTGTGTCAAGCAGGACACTAGTAATACTGTATTCAAACATTACAGGTTTAATCTTCCTACTAATCCACGTTAACCTATATTTTTCCACGTTTAGGGCTAGCTGCCATTCATCAGACCAACTGGAAATTTTGTCAAAGAAATCTTGTACCTTCCTATAGTCACTCATCTTCGACACCTTACCGTAAACTACAGCCTCAGCAAACAACCGCAGATTGCTGCCTACCCTCTCAGCCAAATCATTTATGTATGTAGAGAAAAACAGCGTCCTATCACACTTCCCTGGGACACTCCTGACGATACCCTTGTCTCTGATGAACACTCGCCTTCTAGGACAACATACTGGGTTCTATTATTTAAGAAGTCTTTGAGCCACTCACATATCTGTGAACTTATTCCACATGCTCGTACCTTCGTTAACACCCTGTAGTAGGGCACCTTGTCAAATGCTTTCCGGAAATCTAGAAACATGGAATCTGCCAGTTGCCCTTCATCCACAGTTCGCAGTTTATCATGTGAGATAAGGGCAAGCTGTGTTATGCACGAGCGTTGCTTTCTAAAACCATGCTAACAGTCAAACTGAGAATATGTTAAAGTATTCTGCACTAAACAGAAGTTAGAGATATTGGCCTGTAATTTTGTGGGTCCGTTCTTTTACCGTTCTTATATACTGCTGTCACCTCGCCTTTTCAAGTCGCTTGAGACTTTGTGCTGGGTGAGAGATTCACGATAAATGGAAGCTAGCTAGGTAAGGGGCCAGTGCCGTAGAGTACTCTTTGTAAAATCGAACTTGCATTCCAACTGGTGATTTATTTACCTAGAAATCTTTCAGCGGTTTCTCTACGCCTGGGATGCTTATTACTATGTCGTCCATACGGGAGTGCGTCAGATGGTCAAATAACGGTATGTTTGTAAGATTTCAAGTGTGAACTACTTCTTGAACATAAAATTTAAAACTTCTGCTTTCGTAGTTCTGCCTCAACTGCCACACCAGATAGTCAACAAGGGATCGAATGGAAGCGTTAGACCCGCTTAGCGATTTTACTTAAGTCCTGAATTTCCTCGGGTTCTCTGCCAGATCTTTTGCTAAGGTGTGACGGTGGTAATTGTATGCTTCGCGTATACATCTTTTCACAGACGCCCGAATCTCTATTAACCTTCGCCTACCGTCATTTGTGCATCTGCTTCCTCAGCATCCTCCGAATTTGCTTATTAAAACATGGTGGGTCTTTTCCATCCGTTATGCACTTACTAGGCACATAACTCTCCAGACCACGATTTACGGTCTGCTTAAACTTTGCCCATAATTCCTTACTGGAAGTAAGTGATGCCAGTTCGCTATCTTGACCCGAAAGTCTGTAATTATGCCCTTTTGGACGTAAGATCAATCGCTCCGTTACCACAATATGACAACGACTACACTGTTTGCTGCATCCACCCGGCACTCTTTGTGCTCCCTACACTGCTAGCTCCGTCGTCGACCGTCTGAGAGAGATTATTGCACCATTACGTCGAAAATACGTGGTGGTCACATTAAAGTGATAGGACCGTGTGTAATTTTTTTACTGATAAGTCTGTTCACAACACATTTTACGCGCAGTATCCACGTATACTATTCAATGTACGCGCAAAACTGCGTAACTGTACGACCCATGACTTACGAGATATGACGTCATAAACATTGATATGCGTAAAAAACTATGTTTTCATAAAACTAAGAGCAAATTTCTCGGGCTATACTCGCACAGAGTTACACGTTTGAAGCAGTTATATACATGTGAGTTCCATTCTTTATAAAGTCAGGGATGAAGGGGAAACTGTCAATGATTAAAGGGCCGTGAGGAACAGTGGCAGTTCTGTAACTGTTTGTAAGCTGATACTCTTTATCTAAAGGTCTCTTTGTTGATTTGGTGTAATTGCTCTGATGCTATAGACCCACCGCACTGAGAGTGTTGGAAGATTGTGTATCGAAAACATTTCAGTCCCACAAAAAATCAGGAAAATATTTCATCGGCTGATACAGAGGCTCGCATATCACACAAAATACAAATGGAATGTGGAAACTGCCCAGAGGTCACCCTCTAACGACTGATCGCTTTAATAGGTCTCCATACCACAGACGTGCAGCTATCTTCACGTTCCGGGCGATTCAGTAAAGATATCCATTCACTGTGCACGTGATATTCCATCATTGCACTGAACTATGGTCGCTGAAGCATGCACAGACATCACAGTTTCGGGGAACTTGATTTCAACAAACCCAAACTCAGGATCTGTTGATTAAGATCTCTGAGGACACTACCAAGAGGACATATATGTTACCTACCACTACAGATGTGATGTACATATTTCGAAATTCTGTAACCCTGAAGCGTTTATAATGCATTTTCAGATGGTCGATCAAAAACTGCCAGTTATATTGTTGTGGGTGCAAGAGAATACCATGTTACGTTAGCACCTGTTGCATATTCTAGCGCAAGAAGATTTAATTAAAATACTCAGGTACCGTGTTATTTGTCACGCAACAACAATTTTTTCTAGTTACCAGTCCATTTTATTTGTATCTTTGAATCTTTAACTACAGTATGTTACTCATGCTTACACCGCGTTGGGTGTCTGTTAATACGTATTTCACATCACTCATTGTCCCATTGTGAATCCAGCTTTGTGAAACAACTTCTCTTTTCTTTTCCTATCTAAGCCTCGTGTCGCGCATTTTTTCATCCAGTTCTTACAGAGGACTTTCATAATATTTGCTTCTTATAACGTTTGCCTCTGTTACGTAACAAGTAAGAAGATTTTTCTTGCATCCCGACCGATTGACATCCTTACCCAACGACGGTCGACAATCAACTACCCGATTTTGCGCCTCCAGAGCCGGCCGCGGTGGTCTCGCGGTTCTATGCGCGCAGTCCGGAACCGTGCGACTGCTAAGGTCGCAGGTTCGAATCCTGCCTCGGGCATGGATGTGTGTGATGTCCTTAGGTTAGTTAGGTTTAAGTAGTTCTAAGTTCCAGGGGACTGATGACCACAGCTGTTAAGTCCCATAGTGCTCAGAGCCATTTGAACCATTTTTTTGTGCCTCCAGACCGCGTCTCGAAATTTTCTGAAAACGCCGTTTTAGGGTAATCAGTTGCTTGAATGCAAATTCTCAGTACAGCTCAAAACAGCGCTACCACCTGATAGAACCGACTAGTAATCTAGTTTACCCTGCTAATGTTCAGAAAACTGTCTGTCAGTCGTACCAAGTTCTTTGAATATTGGTCGGGCAAAAGACGGTACCAATAACTCCAGTATTGAAATCATCCCGTCTGCCAGGTTCTGAAAGTGTTTCGCTCTTCTGATAACAGCGGATCACTTCGGCTTGACAGGGACCTTTGAGTAGCTGATCCCTAAGAGTGCATAGACAGTGCGATTGACATTATTTTTATTTATTCAGCCCTGACTGTCAATTCGCCTGCAATTCCACGAAATTTTGATCGATTATTAGCCCTGCTGTCTATCCTAAAGAGAAAACTGCGCAAAGGAATTTTCTCTACTCTCTCTCTCTCTCTCTCTCTCTCTCTCTCTCTCTCTCTCTCTCCTCCCCGTCTCCCTCTCTGATACACACACACACACACACACACACACACACACACACACGTGCGCTCACAGGTTAGAAGTCGCTTTACTTTATAAGACATTAGGGTATGTGTTGGCGTCCACTTTGGGGAAGTAGTTTAGCAAATTACGTAGATGCGTCACATTTATTTCACAAATGGAGATTACCCCTGAGACTACATTTACGTGGAACAAACATAAAAATACTAAACCTATGGCTCCATACCATCAAACAACACTAACGTACCGATCATTTGTCAGAACGAGTAGGACAAGGTAGCGCAACACGGAACACAAACATTCGAAAGCAAAGTTCACCACCTTCCATTAATAACTGGACCGTCAAAACCAGCTCATGACTCACCACGAAAACTGCAGTGGTAATGAACTCAGCATGCGTTGCAAGGACTGATTCGTAACCATACAAACATCGAATTCGGTTCCATCTGAATTTACGTAAAAATGATTCTGAAGTCGTCACCTGCGAGAGCTTCGTACTGCTCCTAACGTGGGGGCTGCATCGCCACTGAGAAACTTAATTCGAAGTCGATCTAATTTCCATATAAAAATTACTACTTACTTGATCACGGAGCAGTGGCTGCTTGCTGCGATTGCTCTTGCCCACTTGTCAGTATATTGGCCGTAAAAGTTAACATCGTTGGTTGTGCATGCAGAGAGCGAAAAAAATGTTGGGAGTGTATTGACCGATACTCAGACTGCTCGTTTTAGAAAGAGCAGGTGTTTCCATCAGGCAGAAAACAGGAGATGGAATGCCCACTTCTCTCGGCCTAAGATTTTCCACTCCGTTGAACAGCTGAAACTTCGCAGACTGAGTCCCAACGCTAGGATGCGAAGCGACCAATAACGTGGCCCCACGGCCGCATCTGGCGATGCAGAATCGCGCCGACTTGACGCCACCGGAGCTGGCTTCGAAAATAGCATTCAGCTACCTTCCCAGGCTGCTAAACCAAGAGCCTCTACCTGAATTTGCCTCGGTGCATGCATATTTTATTACGCCCACATTCATTCAAAGTGAACTGTTTTGGGACAAGTGGTAAAACGTAAATTTTGTACTAACTGACATTTGTAATTAAGGTGAGAAAAAAACACAGAGATTCGGATTCGTATCGTAATCAAATGGTTCAAATGGCTCTGAGCATTATGGGACTTAAAATCTGAGGTCATCAGTCTCCTAGAACTTAGAACTACTGCAACCTAACTAACCTAAGGACATCACACACAGCTATGCCCGAGATAGGATTCGAACCTGCGACCGTAGCAAATGCATACAGGGAAAAGAAACTCTGCCGAACTTCATAAAGCAAAACCACCAAAATTATATGACACGCGGAATAAGAGACGCCTTTCATTGGTCTAACAAATTTTAGTAATACATAGTCAAATGGCGATTTACTCTTCTAAAAGGTATTACATGACCGTGGCTCAACGTCATCGGAAACTTTTTAAGTTCAGCTACCTTTGTTCTTCGTATAACAGCTAATCTAGGGGACAAACGAATCAACCTGTTATTTTTAATATTCCCACTCGGTAATGACTCATGGAATAATTTTCTGAGGCAATTCACCACTTAAAAAGAAAGTTTTGATTGCACATAACCGACCACCAGTAAGAATAATACGTAGTGTTCACCAACGAACGTCATGTAGGTGGCTCTTCAAGGAAGCAGATATTTTAACTGTGCCGTTCAAAAATGGTTCTGAGCACTATGGGACTTAACATCTGTGGTCATCAGTCCCCTAGAACTTAGAACTACTTAAACCTAACCTAACCTAAGGACATCACACACATCCATGCCCGAGGCAGGATTCGAACCTGCGACCGTAGCAGTCGCGCGGTTCCGGACTGAGCGCCTGAACCGCTAGACCACCGCGGCCGGCAACTGTGCCGTCATAACACCTATATTCGCTAGCGAAAATCGTCATAATTAATCCCTACCATTTGAGAGGAACAGTGATGCTCACATCTGAAACACTAGAGGGGAAAAAACGGCCATCATTACATATTATGAAAGCTGTCAGTACCTCAGAAAAGAGTTCAAATTGGAGCAACAAAAATATTCGATCATTTTCCCAATAATAGAAAATGTATGGCAGGTAGCGAAGCAAGTTTTAAATCTAACTTAAAACCATTTCTCCTGGACAGCTCCTTCTTTTCCATTGACTCGTAGTTAGTTGTCGCCGTTGTCTCCAGTCCGAAGACTGTTTTGACACAGCTCTCCACGCTACTCTATCCTGTGCAAGCCTCTTCGTCTCCGAATAACTACATGAATCTACATGCTCCTGAATCTGCTTACTGTATTCATCCCTTCCTTTATGATTTTTTAACCCCTCACACTTCCCGCCAATACTAAATTGGCGATTCTTTAATGTCTCAGACTGTGTTCTATCAACCGATCCCTTCTTTTAGTCAAGTTGTGCCACAGATTTCTTGTCTCCCCAGTTCTCTTCTGCGCCTCAAAATAAGTTACGCGATGTACTCATATAATCTTCAGCATTATTCTGTAGCACCACGCTTCAAAAGCCTCTATTTTCTCCTTGTCTAAACGGTTTATCGTCGTGTTTCTCTTCTGTATATGGCGACATCACAGATAAATGCCTTCGGGAAAGACTTCCTAACACTAAAATCTATATTCGATGTTAACAAATCTCTCTTCTTCACAAACGATTTTCTTGCTGTCGTCAGTTTACATTTTCTGTAAATCCTATTTCGGCCGCCATCAGTTATTTTGTTGCCCAAATAGCAAAACTCCTCTACTACCTCAAGTGTGTCGTTTGCTAACCTAATTCCTGCAGGATACCAAATTTAATTCGACTGCATTCCTTTATCCTCTTTTTGCTGGGAAGCAGTGGTTGGGAAGGGAGTGAGACAGGGTTGTAGCCTCTCCCCGATGTTATTCAATCTGTATATTGAGCAAGCAGTAAAGGAAACAAAAGAAAAATGCGGAGTAGGTATTAAAATCCATGGAGAAGAAATAAAAACTATAAGGTTCGCCGATGACATTGTAATTCTGTCAGAGACAGCAAATGACTTGGAAGGGCAGTTGAACGGAATGGACAGTGTCTTGAAGGGAGGACATAAGATGAACATCAACAAAACCGAAACGAGGATAATGGAATGTAGTCGAATGAAGTCGGGTGATGCTGAGGGGATTAGATTAGGAAATGAGACACTTAAAGTAGTAAAGCAGTTTTGCTATTTGGGGAGCAAAATAACTGATGATGGTCGAAGTAGAGAGTATATAAAATGTAGACTGGCAATGGCAAGGAAAGCGTTTCTGAAGAAGAGAAATTTGTTAACATCGAGTATTGATTTAAGTGTCAGGAAGTCGTTTCTGAAAGTATTTGTATGGAGTGTAGGCATGTATGGAAGTGAAACATGGACGATAAATAGTTTAGACAAGAAGAGAATAGAAGCTTTTGAAATGTGGTGCTACAGAAGAATGCTGAGGAGTAGATGGGTAGATCACACAACTAATGAGGAGGTATTGAATAGGATTGGGGAGGAGTTTGTGGCACCACTTGACTAGAAGAGGGGATCGGTTGGTAGGACATGTTCTGAGGCATCAAGGGATCACCGATTTAGTATTGGAGGGAAGCGTGGAGGGTAAAAAACGTAGAGGGAGACCAAGAGATGAATACACTGAGCAGATTCAGAAGGATGTAGGTTGCAGTAGTTACTGGGAGTTGAAGAAGCTTGCACAGGATAGAGTAGCATGGAGAGCTGCATCAAACCATTCTCAGGACTGAAGACCACAACAACTACAACGTGTTCATCTTATATCCTCCTTTCAAGACATTGTCCATTTCGTCCAACTGCACTTCCGCTTCGTTTACTGTCTCTGGTAGAATTACAGTGTCATCGGCGAGCTTCAAATTTTTTTTATTTCTTCTCCTTAAAATATAATTGCTACTCCAATTTTTTCTTTGTTTTCCTTTACTTCTTTCTCAATGTAGAGATTGAATAAAATAGGGATAGACTAAAACTCTCTTTCACTCCTTTCTCAAACACTGCTTCCCTTCATGTTCCTCAACTGCCGTCTCGTTTCTGTACGAGTTGTGAATAGCGTTTCTCTCCCTGTATTTTTTTCTTTTTTTTTTTTTTTTTTTAGCTCTTCTACCTTCAGAATTTCGTCAACACTGTCAAAAGCCTTCTCTAAGTCTACAAGCGCTATAAACATACGTTAGCCTCTCTTTAACCTCTCTTCTAAGAGAAGCCGTAGATCAGTATTACTTTGCGTGTTCCTACATCTCTCCGGAATCCAAACTGATTTTCGAGAAGGTGGAGTTCTACCAGCTTTACCAATCATTTATAGAGAATTCATGTTACTATTTTGTATCTATGACTTTTTATATTGGTATTTTCGTAATATTCACATCTGTCAGCACATTCTTTCTTTGAAATTGGAATTATTACATTATTCTTTAAGTCTGAGGGTGTTTCGCTTGTCTCATACATCCTGCCCACTAGATGGAATGGTTTTGTCATGGCTGGCTCTCCCAAGGCTATCAGTAGTTCAAACTACGTGGGGTTTATTTTGACTTAGGTTTTTCAATGCTCTGCCAAATTATTCTCGCAGTACCATATCGCAGTACATCTACGTCACCTTTCTCTTGCCTTCAAGTTCATCTCCCTTGTATAAACCCTCTCTATACTCCACTGTTTATCTGTCTGTGCTCTTGTTATTCTTACAAATGCTTCTCTTTTCTCATAAGACCTCCTTAATTTCCCTGTAGGAGGTATCTCTCTTTCTCCTTGTGAAACATGCATTTAAATATTTACATTTGTTCTCCACCGAGTCCTGCTTAGACATTTTGCACTTCCTGTCGATCACATTTTCGAAACGTTTGTATTCCGCTTACCTGCTTCGTTTGCTGCATAGTCATATTTCCTTCTTTCATCAGTTTTATTGAGACAACGGTCCAAAAAAACCTTATTTTAGTGTAGCTGCATGAATAGGACTAAAATAATAACGTTTTATCAGTGTTAACACTAATCAGGTATACATATCCTGTAAACTGGCTCATTCCAGACCATTTCGATAAAAGAACCGTTGAAATGATTTACGGAACCTTTAACTAAGTAACTCACACGACTATTTCCATCGTGATGGAGTACGCAGAACCGGGGCTCATCTGCAAAGACGACGTGCTGCATCGTGTTTTGTCGCTGGGTGCACCAGTGTCGGCGACCCTCCCTCAGCTGCCCCGCCGAGGAAAGCCGCATCAGTGGTGTACGTGCTGCGAGTCCGTCGTGTTCCAGATGTCATCTCACTGTCCGTGTGGATACTTGTCTTGCAGCAAAAAAGCCCGGTTCCTGACGCTAGTTAGGTGATATAGGTGTACGATTCTGCATGGGGGAACGAACTACACATCTGTACTCTCGAGCACTAGTCGTGGGGTGTCGTTGAGAACAACATGTTGAGGAAGGTCCTGCTGATAGATTCCTTGTTAACATGACAGTCGTACGATCCCAAGCAGTGCGTGCAGTAATACTGTAGAATGGTAAAACGCTGTCTTGATATGTCACGTTCCTGCCTCTGTCGAATGCCAACAGGTGCTGGGAGACGTTTCTGCTTCTTACAGTAGGCATAACGGTATGTTCTCACAACTTGTCAATTTTCAAACGTAATTTCCGAATTAGAAATCCAGTGTGTAATCTTTCCTTACACAGGGTGTTAAAATGTCAAATATTTGTAGAGGTGATACTAATCATCAAAACAAGGAAAAAAGTTCAATAAACATAGGCTCCAAAATGTATACCTTAACAGCTATGTGCACTTGTTCATCTCCGATATTGCAAAAAGATCTCTTCTACTGCAAGCCCTTTGCTTTGCTTATTTTGGGGGGGAGGTACTATAGACAAGGAAAAAAGTCCAGTAAACATGTACTCTAAAATGTATGCCGTAAGAACACTGATCACTTGTTCAATAGAAGAGAGATGTTTCACAGTAGTGGAGATGAGCAAATGCTCATAGCTCGTAAGGTACGCATTTTACAGCCCATGTTTACTAGATATTTTATCCTTCTTTTGGTCCATTATTTCCTGCCTCAAAATACAGAAAGCAAACAGCTTGCAGCACAAGAGATGTGTTCCACAGTATCGGAGATGAACAAGTACTCAGAGCTCTTAAGGTATGCATTTTAGTGCCCATGTTTATTGGATCTTTGTTCTTGTTTGCCCGCAGCTCGTGGTCTCGAGGTAGCGTTCCCGCTTCCCGAGCACGGGATCCCGGGTTTGATTCCCGGCGGGGTCAGGGATTTTCACCTGCCCCGAGATGACTGGGTGTTGTTGTGTCGTATTGATCATCATCATTCATCACAATTACGGTCGGAGGAAGGCAGTAGCAAACCACCTCCATTACGACCTTGCCTAGTACGGCGATGCGGGTCTGAAATGGCTCTGAGCCCTATGGGACTTACCATCTGAGGTCATCAGTCCCCTAGAACTTAGAACTAATTACACCTAACTAACCTAAGGACATCACACACATCCATGCCCGAGGCAGGATTCGAACCTGCAACCGTAGCGGTCGTGCGGTTCCAGACTGAATCCCCTAGAACCGCTCGTGTGCGGGTCTCCCGCATCGTTCCCCTACGCTCTGTCAAGAAGCGTGGCACTTCATTTCCCATTTCCATTGTTCTTGTTTGGATGGTTACTACCATTTCTAAAAATATTGGACACTTTTATCAAGACCTTTGTGCAGACTGTGGATGTTCCTGTCAGCTTCATGTGGTTGTGCTGTAATGCTTATCATCTCCATATTTTGTATTGCTCTTGTCGTTGAAAATATTTTTCCATAACGTTTTGCTGTTGATCAGCTGTCTATTTTTATCATTGTTTTATTTTCCATGTCCTTCTGCCTTGGTGCGGTATTTGCACCAAGCTAGAGGTATACAGAAACAATGTTTACATTTCAGTACCTGTTAAGGTTTATAACTTCATTTGTCCAATATTGTGCAAAAATTTTTATGCTTGTTGGCACAGTTCACTGTGAGAACCGTCTGTAGCTCGACAGATATCGAAACGGTGCTCCACTTTGCTCCGCATGCTTATAAGCATGTCATCTGTTATGGACTCTGCCACAGCGTAGACCAGCTGACCCATAACTACCAGATCTCGAACCCTTGTTCAGTAAACAATGTCCTTGATAAACCCCATGCACTGAAATCCAGCGGAGTCGGATAGGGAGACCGACCCAACGCTCAGGGAACGTCTCTTGGAGAATTGTGCTAACATCCCCATGATAGTGTGATGGGACACAATCCTGTTGGAAAAAGACGTCGGAAGGCATTTGTAGAACTGCACAGTTCGCCTACATGTCGATGTAGGCGTGACATACCGGTAGTGCGCAAGTGCCTTGCGACTCAGCGCTGTTCATGGAATAGTGAGGCTCAAATATTCACTGTACCCCGAACATCCCGTAATGTATTTTCTGAACTGTGATCTGCTGTAAGCCCACACTACATTTTCTATCAAGCAACAATGTGCTGCGGCAGCTGTTGTATGTCTATGCCTGTTAGATCAGCAGCGTATCGATATCTACAGTCGTTTGTGGTATAGTGCGCAGTTACGTGGAGATGTTTGCAACTCTGAATTGTCGCTTTCCGCGTGCAGAAATGCGCCTGAAGTTGTGCAGCAACAAATAAAATCTTATTTCTGCATGAACATCAGAGTGGGAGTTTATTTTATTGACTGAATGTAATTTGCTAATTGAGGTTTAAAATTTGGCATACATTATAACTTAGGGCTACATGCTCTTGTAAATGCAACATTCGCTTGTAACTGATAAAGTGCACACAAAGCATTAAGGGAACTCAAGGGCTCGGATATGGCTCGAAGCTGTGGTTCATTGTCAGAGTGTTTTCAAAGTGAATATCCAAGTATTATGCTCCCACCTACAGCCCTGTCTCCTACTGAAAAACACACACACACACACACACACACACACACACACACATACACATACACATACGTACATACATACATAAAAAGAGCCTTTTAAATGGCGCGCCAGACACAAAAGAAAACGAATGAAATCGGACGCAGCCATACTGTGCAGTGCGAACAAAAACACCGAGTTTTTGAAGCGTGTGCGGTACGTGTTTGAATGTATCCGAGCGTCACTATTAAATCAACGAGTGCAGTGGTTTTTTATAACTTGGTTTTCACTAGCTCTGACTGTATGTAAAAATAGCAAAATGGGCAAGGCCTGTAGCTGCTGATGATATTTTCGAATAATATAAATTGTACAAACAGATTTTTATTAATTTTCACCCGAATATTCGAAATATCTTTGCAAGTGGCGGGCCAAGCAGGTAAAATAAATTTTGAGAGACCCGCGATAAATGGATATGAAGGTAAAAACTGATGCCATTATTGCAGTAGTAACTGCAAAATAGCAGAGTTAAATTTAAGTCGTAATATGATTGTGATTGTTTTAATTACGTGGAGATTTTTAGATATTAAACAAAAGCAAATTCAGTGTCGAGGAACAGATGCCGGTAAAAATGTAAGAAACGCTTTATTTTTATTTATTCATTTCTTTTGCAAAACTGGAGACGCATATCTTATTATAATCGGTATTGCTGCGTATAACATGGAAGACACTTGCAACGTAACGCTTCATTATTTTACGGTGTACGAGCCACTTCAAAGGCCATCAGTTTCGTGGACACAACCTGTACTTGAAGACAGGAGAAGCTAAGCATAGAAGATCGCGTGTACTCCGCAAGTCACGATACTGAATGTGCCGAAAGTCATATGTGTAGTAGGAACATTTTACCCATCCTCAGCGTGAACGTAAGGAAAGGTTGTCAGTTCCGCTCTGAAAAACGATCTTATCACCGTGGTCATTATGCGAAATCTGAGCTGCAGGAAGTAATGTGTTTCTTGTCACATGCCGAAGTGTGGGATGCCATAATTTTAAGGGAAATGTTCCTCTTGATGCACACTGTGAATATTGTACCGTGATCATAAATAAACAACGTAATGCAGTGCCAAATGTCCTTCTATATGTAGGAAGATGTAGTGTTCCTCTTCAGCAATACATTTTACATAGAAAGAAAGGAAAGCGTTACACCATGAAGAAATAGTCAGATACTTATCAAGCTGGTGGCGATGTTCATCGCATGACTAATATTAAATTATTAAACTTCCATTCTCTTCAGAACTGACGTCTGTCATCAACATTAGTTTGAGGTATGACCACGACGGGCACAAATATATTCTTGTATTCGTTATGGCCTGGAAGTAAACAGCCTCCATGAGTCACCTTCAGGAATTTCTTGCCAGGTCTGAAACAATATTGTGTCAGTTCATGAAGATTGCTGTCTTTAGGCTGGTATGAAAGTGTACACCTTCCTATCGCATACCAGACACGTTCCATGGCCGACAAATTAGGGAACCAGGAAGGACTGTCAAGGATACATACATTCCTTAATGTTTTTGCGGTGTTAATTGCAGTGTTGGAGCCGGCCGCGGTGGTCTAGCGGTTCTAGGCGCGCAGTCCGGAACCGCGCGACTGCTACGGTCGCAGGTTCGAATCCTGCCTCGGGCATGGATGTGTGTGATGTCCTTAGGTTAGTTAAGTTTAAGTAGTTCTAAGTTCTAGGGGACTGATGACCACAGATGTTAAGTCCCATAGTGCTCAGAGCCATTTGAACTTTTTTCAGTGTTGGAGTCTTCTATTATCCTGCTGGAATATGCCAATCGGTAGCTTGGTGATGAAGTGTATGATAACGGGGTTTACGGTCTTGCCATGTGCTGCCGAGCCATTGCCTCCCTTCAACAATTACCATATCAGTGATGTCGGCAAACCCAGTTACTCGCCACACCATAGTTGCAGGATACGGAAAGTTATGAATCTCCAGAATAATTACTCCCACCTGTCAGCAGGTCGACTACAGATACGTGGGTGCTGATTTAACCACCACATGCAGAAGTTAGTCTCATTGCACCACAATTGACTGTGGCTATATACCATGGAACTTTTCCCTTGTCTATCAAATGGTGTCAGGAGTACAAAATGCATGGCAACTCGATATCTCAACAGACCTTCTGCTAATGGTCGGAGGGGTGTGGTTGTTAAATTTATGTAAAAACACGAATGTGGGCGTGTCTGACATAATTAATCATCCTCTAATATAGTGAAATAGGAGTCCTACACCTACTAAATGAGAGAAGAATTGCGATTACTTTGATTTATTCTGGTGAAGTTATACATAAACAAATGACCAACAATGGTAATACTAATATAAAACACCTTGGTATATCTGACAGAGAGATCGCTGAGTATGTCCCTAATATTGTGCAAGTCAGTTAATTGCAATTAACGAAATACCCAGTGATTGTCGTGATGTTAATTGAAACGCAAATGCGTTGTACCAGTGGTCGGAGCTGGAAGCAGACTGCTCATTAAAGTGAAACTTTAACTTTTGAAAGTGGAAGTTGTCAATGTTAAGCTTGAAGTGTTCAAAATATAATTGACTTTAATTTTCCTCCACATCATCTTGTGGCTGCATCTTGATAAGACTTTAGTGAGCCTCGGGTGGTAGCCGCCAGGTCTGAGGCGCCTTATCACGGACCGTGCGGCTTCCCCCGTCGGAGGTTCGAGTCCTCCCTCAGGCATGGGTGTGTGTGTTGTCATTAGCGTAAGTTGGTTTAAGTTAGATTTTGTAGTGTGTAAGCTTAGGGACCGATGACCTTAGCAGTTTGGTCCCTTAGGAATTCACACGCATTTGAACATTTTTTACTTGAGTGGTGCATGTAGTGGTGGTGGTAGTACCATGATCCTCATCAATGGCAAAGTGAAAATCAGCCCAAATGTTCTCTACGTTCTTCCATCAGGTCTGGCGGTGGCAGGACAGCGGCATCTCTCAGCAGTCATTGCTGGAGAGGACCCTGATGGAAAAGCTGAAGTTGAAGTTTTCTACCAGTAAATCTTTCACTGCCCTGTTTCACATTTTGCACTGGATTCAGATTGGCTGGGCTTCGGATCTTCCGAGTCCCGACTGATCAAATTTCCCCTTAGAACGTGTTAGTCCCCTTCCCTGGGCTACCCTCTGCTTGGTTAACCAGTAATGTACGTTCTAACATTTTACACAGATAAAAGTCGTCTCCCTCTCTCTTTGACCGATCTCTTGCCAGCACGACTGAGCTTCTCTGTCTAACCTCTTGTTTCTTCATGTGAGCCAATCCCTGTGATTCTTGTATTGAATAAACATTTATTTTTTGTTAAGTCAACACATCCAGTGGTGTCTCACACTTTTGAAGACCCAAACCTACGGGCCTCCATTCCATTTTCAAAATATGTATTTGTGTCGTCTGGCGTTTTTACAGAGATAAACTTAGATTACTATTTTGTACATAATAATGTCGTCTGCTAAAACGTTTCTCCTCCTCCCACTCTCAGTGGTTGTAAACTGTTCTGTGGCACGGAGCTCCTGAGCCACAGGAGATCTTACCTGTTTCTGTCCACAACGCCCCACTGCGGCAAATACAAGAACTATCTTGCCCGTGGACTGGTGACCTGCACCTCCCTTAGGTCTTCTTTCGCGAAATAGCTCCGAACGAAGCGACCTGCTTTTACTCCCCTGGCAGTCAGTGTGCATCCGCACTGTCCAGAATACTTTTTATAAGACACATGTAAATCTCTGTCAAGAGTAAATGAAGAGTATGGTTAGACTAGTCAGTTGCCGACCATCACTAATAGTGTGGTTTGTCATATGTTTATCATATTGATTGATGTTGATTAAATGTTCTGATCAAATTGGTCTTTCATTACGAATTTATATATGTTATGTGACTGTTTCCCTGTAATACGGTCACGTAACTCTTCCAGTAATCTGTTCATGGTGGTATGTCACGACACTCCGCCTGTGATCAGATTTCAGCTGTTTTCAGAATCAGTTGAACACTCCTACGAGCTTCATGTTGTGTTGTCACTCCTGAAGGACCTTTGCCCAATCTTCCTGCCACACTGTAATACTGAATCAACGCCGTCATCATTCATTCTGAAAACACTGCAATATAAGTAGTGTCTGTGCGATCTGTCGGTATGAAGCTTCTTCATGCCACTGATTTGACATTCCTTAAAGAACGAAACTTTCTGCTGACTTACACGTACACATTCTCTGGACAATATGGACCTGAAAAGTTTCAGTAACGTTAGACATACCCAAAAGCTATCACGTACTTCCACCATTTTCCATCTATTAGAATGGCTTTTTCAGTATTGAAAATAAGCACACAGAAATATGAAATTTTAATAATTAACCTCCCTGTGCTTGTAAATATTGCAACGTCATTTTGGTAGCTTTCAGTCAAAGTGTTCATAGCCTCGCTGTTAACGATGGAGTCCCTGGATAAAAAATTCTCTGTTATTTCTGCGTCAGATCAATAAAACTGTGTTATATTGAAGCCAGGGAGAACTACTCGCAGCGTGTAAGGTTTTCGATGACTATGACCTCAAGTACGGGGTATTCCATAACATGCAGGATGCAAAAATTTGAAAGAAATCCTATCACTTTCTGGTGTCTTTTTGCTTTAAATAGCCTCAAAATATTCCTTTTTTGAAAATGTACAGCAGTCAAACATTGACACCGTATATGCGGAGTGAACGTTTCAGTTTTCTCAGTGTTGTATTTACTTCCATCACAATATTGCGGCATACGACTAGACTGGTAGCTCCGTTTAATGACTTCACATGTAGCTAGAAATTCCTAGGACTTTCTGGCAGATCTTTCGATAGATTTTATTGTGTGTTTCATTTAGTTTTTTTCCTCAGCCTTACATCCTCTTTTTATCGATTGTGTAACAATATTTATTTTCGCATAATTATCCGAATTATATCAGTGAACTGTTGTGGGTATTTATGACCGTATTTGGTAAGTATTTATCTAAAATGTAATCTAATGTTCGAATCCTGCCTCGGGCATGGATGTTTCTGACGTCCTTAGGTTAGTTAGGTTTAATTAGTTTTAAGTTCTAGGCGACTGACGACCTCAGAAGTTAAGTCGCATAGTGCTCAGAGCCATTTTTGTAATCTAAAATATGCTTCAGCTTTGAACAGCTTTTCTGAATTTGTAGCATTTAAACAAAATGTTGTCTTTTCGTATGCGAAGTAGACCTTAGTGACTGTCTATGAGTTCTACCAGGTATAAATATTCTCCTAGTTCCTTTGATGAAAGTTTTATATTTGATGACCATTGTTCCTGTAGTAGCATAATAGTAACACTCTCGAATAGACCATATCTGTTTGTAGCCAGGACGTCTAAAATAACTCTTCGCGTGTCGGACGTCGGACTAAGCATCTGATTGATGATGCTTTCAGCAATAATAAACAAGCTTGTTTGTCAATACTGTAGGCAATGTACTTGTAATTTTCCTAGTTGGTAATGTTCCAGTTACTGTTTTATACTACTACTACTTCTACTACTACTACTAACATATGCTCTCTGTATGTCGGTGCTGTCGAGATAAAGCTATCTTTGAATGACTCCACAATCAGTGCTGCTGGCACTCCGTAGAAATACCTGACATTGTGTGCTCTTGTCGATATCGCAGTCGGATCCATTTTGAAACTCTATGGCCAAATATTTCTGCTTGTTGCTATAACCACTCCGCCTTCTCTCTTTCTTACTGGCTTCCTCTCTCTTTGACTGTTTTACTAGAAGGAAATGGTTAGAAGAGTAATATTTGTCACAAACTGAAACTGCACCAATTGATGCTCATTCATTTCAGTGCTAAAATTGAAAGCATGAAGTTCACAGTCGCTCCTGCTTGTCGCGAACATTTATAGTCTGAGCGTAGCAGCATCGTTCTGTAAAGCGGAGGTGATCTGTTTGTATCCCGCCTCGGTCACGAGAGTTGCTTTTAAGAATATGCTTTTAACGAATGCACCCTTTTAGAGTAACAGAAAATAATAACAACAAATTATCATCTCTCTCTCTCTCTCTCTCTCTCTCTCTCTCTCTCTCTGAGGGGGCGCGCGTTTGTGTGTGTGTGTGTGTGTGTGTGTGTGTGTGTGTGTGTTATTAGTAGATGATACACTATGACACACGTGAATATAACAACAGTATGAGCTAGGAAACATTTTGTTTCATGAGTGTGATGACTGTCTGATCGACTAAGCTTTTCAACCAAGTTGAAGGAAAAAAAGAACTATTTCTCGAAAGTTAATGCTAAGCAACAGTGTTCTTCAGTGAGCGTGTTGGACGCTCACACTAGATTCCGACGTGTTCTTATCCGTGTTAAACTCGAGGACATCCAGTAATAGTTACTTACGGCGATGACAGAAGAGAAACCTACGGATATCTTTTGGCAGGGAACTTTATCCCAGGACATTTCAGCCAGAATATATGCAGATAGCATCTAAATAATATGAAACGCTGTGCGATAACTGCAAGTAATCTGCTGATTCATTTCGACAGAATGCTGCTGCGAACAAGACCTACCTACCAACAGCATAACTGGCAGCAGTGTTGTATTTAAGGGGACGTGGACCTCATGAGGCCCCAGAAAATGGAGATTTGTTTATTTAATAAAATCCTCTGATTCTTCCTGATTCTAAAAATATATCCTTTATGTATAGCACTTCACCATTTTTGTGTTCAAATGCTTTTCTAAAGCAGATGCGGAACTTGAAGCCCAGCTGTCACAGTACTGTCAAGCACAAAGTCTTGCCTACAATGTCTCGTTATTTAATTCCGGCCGCAATTCCGTAGTAACTCGTTTATGTAATATTCTTGAAGAACATATCGACTGTACTGTGAGCAGGGATATATTTCAATCAGTCTTTCTGTCGATACAAGCAGATTACTTGAGTTTACTTACGTTTTTCGCGTGCGTTCGTGTTGTAAACTTGTTGCTGTGACTGGGTATTTCAACCATTTTACATCGTAAAATGGCAAAAACGAAGTAGTTTAGTTGCAGTCGAATATTTTACGGTAATTAACACAAGCGTGTTGCTGGATATCGTAAAACTGAAGAATTTGTTACGCCGCAGCGAAGTGAGGTCAGGCTTAAAAATTCGCCATGCAGTGCTTCAAAACACAAGTTGAAACAACTTACCGAAAATTATAAGATTTTGGTGTTGTAAATAGTGAAAAAATAACGGTTAAATTCTAATTAGTAGGTGCAAGCTTTCAGAATTGCTCTTTCCTTGATGTTAACATCGTAATACTGAAGAATTCCTTACGTTTAACGAAGACATAAGTAAGAGAAGAGACCTGTCTAACAAAATTGTAGTGGAACGTAAAGTGTGTAAAATAACGAAATGTACAATGACATCCCCTGTTACAAGCACAAAATAGAAAGAACATTTGCCTTTCTTATGCCATGAGGTGTATTGGGAATGGAAGAGAAGCAGCCCAGAGAATCTGTGTTATGATGGATCTACCACCACCACCTGTCAAATTTGAGGTTTAAAACCGTTTGCTTAGTGCCCTAATAGAAGGCAGTGAAGCATCTATGTAGAGTACAGAGGAAGAAACTGCAGATATTTGTCGGTCGATATTGTTTCTGTATTGGACAGTTCCTGGAAGAGGAGAAGTCATACATCGGTGTATAGAGTTGTCACAATTCCATCTGTAGACGCAGGCAATTTTGCTGAATTTTGAATGTATGTTAAGACACTGCCAGGGTTGTGCGAATAAGATAAAAAACACAAATGTGACAAGAACTTTGAAGGTTTCAGTGGTGATATGGAAAGCAAGGGGACAGTTTCTATTTTTAGTAAGTCAGCTGCTAGAAATGGTGTGCGATATACTCACTACCTTCGTGGTGGTCACTCTAAAGACTTCACTAATGTTATGACTGCTAAACTATATGATGAAACTAAAATCAAGAAAATGGAATGTATAGGATATTTGCAGAAGAAAATGTGGGCAAGACTTAGGAAACTTTGCGATAACGTGACAGGAAAAAAACTCTTTGATGGCAAAACAATTGATGGACAAGGCAGACTCACCAAATCAGAAATAGAAAACCTCACAGAATATTATTGTCCAGCCATCAGGAGTGAGATGAGAAAAGCAATTTGGGCAACTCTGTTTCATTAAAGATCCACTTATGAGCATCCACAACATGGCCTCTGCCCGAATGGAAACACTTCATGGCGCAAATGTAATAGGGGTGAAGCAAATGGACAAAAACAAGCAGATGCACACCCACATGCCAGGAACTGTTATAGTAGAACTAAAGCCTATATATAGAGATCTTTCAGATTCTTAAGTCCTGAAAAAGTGTTTACATGGCAAAATACGGTATGTGAATGGAAACTTCAATAGCTGAATCTAGGAACAGTTACCAAAAACTGTTTTTGTTGGCATGTCAGCTTTTCAGGTTGATGTGATGGAGGCCATAACATGTTTTAATCATGTAGTAACAAGTAAATAAAAAATCATGAGCAGACTAGGCATCAAAGCTGGGGACAGCATGAAAAGTAGGCTTCTACGAGTGGATAGGCAACGTGTCGCTGAAGCTGAAAAACCTGCTGAAAGCTTGATAGTGGAGACCAGAATAACAAAGAAAAGAAATAAATCGAAAGACGACGAAAAGGACGCTCAGAATCGCAAGATTATGGAGCTGGTATGTTTTGACTTGTTATCGTTGAGAAGGAAAGACATGCAAATCTTTAGTTTCAGTTTCCCGTAATCGATGTTTTTGCATACGAAGGTATCATTATTTCATCCAGTATTAAATCTACAAAAACAAAATTTTGCATGAATGCTAACCTACACAATGAACCAAATTATTCTACAATGTTTTAAATATTTTAAGCTGAAGGATGTCTTTTGTTATTAAATTACTAGGAGAAAAATTGACTTCCAAACAACATTTTTTAAATACACTAAGCAACAAATTGGTTAATATTCCTGGACTGCTGTTTCAACGAGTTAATAATTAAAGAATAAAATTTGGTTTGACCTTTTATTTTGAATAGTGTGGGAGTACAGAGAACTTAAAATAAAAATTAAAAGTAGTTCAGTACATAAGATCAAAACCAATATCCACTCCATGTATTCCATAGTTTTTAAATTTTTGATACATATAGGTCGTAATGTACTAATTACACTGGTCAACAGAATTTTTGTTATAAAGAATGGGTGTGAATGGTGTATCTTCGAAAATGAAGTCATTTTTTTACTATCTTGCTCAGTTTTCGCGTACGGTACCCTTTTTCTATAAAAAAATACAAAAATACGAACCAAATAAAACTTGAAAATGTTTTATATTGCTTACTTTGGTATTGCTTAATTAATTTGATTTTATTATTTATTTTTTGGGGGTGTAATTGTTCGTAAACAATTGAAATATATACAAGGAATTCCATACAAGATCGTCAGTTCCGAAATTCACAGCCAGGATATGAAGAAGGCTGATGAGTGACGCTTACGTTGCATCGCGCCGCGTTGTGTTTTGTGTGTCACTCTCATTAGTGAAAGAACTCTGACCCAGTGAAGTGCGGTCAGCTGTGTTCCTGAAGGTTTGTGTTTTGTGTGATTTCAGAAGAAGAACTGCCCTTGCACCTGTACAAATAGCCCAAATTCTTTTTCTGATGTCTGTGGTGACTTAACTCTGAAATCGCAAAAACAAAATCTTAATCTTGAAGAGGATCATAACGCATACCCTTTGATGACCCCATGGTTTGCAGGTAACCAACGAATCGCCGAACAGATTTTTTTTTTCTGTGTGACAAAAATACCTGTAATCTCATCTAAAACAAGAAAAATTGTGAATATCCGCATTTACCATCTACTTTAAGACTTACAAGTCACAACGAAGAGCTGCCGGTACTAGCGCCTCCTGAGAATGTGACAATGAGTGAAGACGAATATGGAGACCAACACCTAGAAGACAGAGAAGAAGATATGATAACGATCCAGCATTTTATGTCCCCTGAGAATCAAATGAGCCACTTTTTTTTCTCGAGGGGCCCTCAGTGATCTTATTCGTGATTTAAATTTGTCGAAGCAACAGGCTGAACTTCTAGCGTCACGATTAAAAGAAAGGAATCTTCTTCTTCTTCTTGAGTGTTTATGGTGACCGCCATGTTCCGTTTTCTGAATATTTTTCCAGGGAAGGTGACATAATTTTTTGTAATGACATCCAACCCGCTACGGAGACGCTTGGCCTTGATTTCATTGTGAGTGATTGGCGCTAGTTCATAAATTCTAACAAACTTAGTCCGAAGGCAGTACTTCTCCACAATGAGAACAAATTTCCTTCTCTTCCGACTGGACAAGCAGTTAACATGAAGAAGACATGTAAGAACTTCAGCCTGCTACACACAAATCAATATGAGAAATACAAATGGCATATACGTGGAGATCTCAAGGTTATTGCAATTGTGCTCGACTTGCAGCTTGGGTACACAAAGTACTGCTGCTTCGTATGCGAGTGCGACAGCAGAGACAGAAAAAAAACACTATTCTGGGGAAAGAGGCCTGCTAGGAAAGAACTGCTGCCTGGAGGAAATAATAAGGAGAAGACTCCTCTCGTTCACCCAAAAATTGTATATCCACTTTCACTGCATGTTAAACTGGATATTATAAAAACTTCGTGAAAGCCATGGAAAAAACATAACATTAATTCATGTATTTGCGAAATAAGTTCCCAAGATCAGTGAAGCAAAAATGAAGAAGGGAATATTTGTAGGGCAACAAATAATGGAATTAATGGGTGATGAAAATTTCCATGATTTGTTGAGTGATGCTGAAAACCTGGCATGGCTATCTTTCATAAGTGTTTACAAGAACTTTTTAGGCAACCATAAGGCAGAAAACTATCGCGATACTGTACAAGAACTAGTGAGAGCATACCGCCGTATAGGATGTAACATGTCACGTAAGATACATTTCTTGAACGACCAGTTTGACTTTTTCCCCAGTGTCCCTGATGCCGTTAGTGACGAACATGGAGAACGGTTCCATCAGGACTTTTCTCAAATGGAAAAGCGTTATCAAGACGACTGGAGTACTGCAATGTTGTCCGACTACTTTGAAACTTACGAAGAGGTCTTCCTGAGGCGAAATATCGCAGGGCATCAGGACAAAAACATTATTAGGTATGGTTATTCACTATTCTTTACTCTTACGTTGCTCATTTCTTTGAATAACTACTGATGCAGATTTTTCGTTCTTCTTTCGCCACGAACATATAGCGCTATAATTCATAGACTGGAGTAAGCATTTACAGAAACCAGTATTACATAAAAACTGAGACCGGTACAGAAATTCTGAAATTGGATGTGGATTCAAGGATGAATTATCTTCCAGAAACAGTGTGTTTTGTTTTCATAACTGAAAAAAATTTTCTTTTGTGGACCAATGTTATTTAGTTAAAGCTTCAGTCCAATATCTGTTAGTTTTTGAGTTATTAAATTTCAAAATATTAGTAAAAACTACAGGTCATGAAGTCCAGGTCCCATTAAATACTTGTGAGCAGAGGATAGATTGAGAAGCGTGGTACTGTACTTTATTTACACTGCTTGAACGATGATAGTCTGTAACTCTTTTCGAATAGTTTCCACTGAAAATCACAATGGTAACAATACTAGTAGAATTTGGTCGATCCCAAGATAACCCATTTCCGGTTTGAATAATATCGCTTCACTTAATTGTCGCCCTGAGTTATTGTAAAAAAGTAGAACCCCAAGAAAAAGAAAGTAATCATGGTAATGATCATGATTTTTACAATTATTTTCTCTCTCTTTCTGAATGATACTGCGAACCAAAATCTTCCTGACATGCTAAAGGTCAGTTCTATTAACTGCGTTCATCACATTCTCTTCAAGCATCTAAAATATCTTAGGTCCGTCTGCATAGGCGGCAGTAGCAAATTTTCCTCATCCATAAGTCCTCCGATACCAGTACTCGGAAATATGGGTTTCCTGACATTTCATGATAGCAGCTCCATTTTTATGTCAGCAAGTCGCGTGTACTGCGAACATGTGGTCAGCAATACGTCAGACTCCTAAAGTCAAGAATAACTTTGAGGGAAGCGAAGGCATGCCAAGGCGGAAAATGCGTTCGCTAGGTACTGGGAAGGGCTGGAAATGCACGTGCTTTTATTTACGTGTGGCGTGAGGTGAACCACTGAAACAGTTAGAATTTTTGAGCGTGTGTTGAAACACTCTTTAGAATGAAAAACTACACCGTTATCCGTCGTTGATGATTTCTTCTCAAAACACCACCTTTTTATCTATATTTACGCTCACGAATGTTAGGTTCCGCGTATAACCAGGTATTATTTCGAAGCTATTACGTTTCTCCTACTTTCTCTTTAAAAAAAATCTTTGGATACTGCTCGTATTAATACTAATGATGAAAATAAAAAGTTCACATGTTCAGAAACGAAAAATAAACTGCGCTCATGACAAATGTACCAAAAATACACAGACTAGGCTCACATTGCAGGCATCTTTCGTCGTTGTTCGGTTGTACTTTGAGGAGTGTCGATGTAACATACTCAAATTATTTTATGATGACAGTCGAAACCGACTGTGTCTTCAGGCTGAGAAACGTAATTTTCAAAAACCTAGAGATGCCTAACTAACCACAGCCCACTTCCCCTGTCACTCTGAAGAAAATGGCGAGACATCGTGTCATACATATTACAAAACAGCAGAAACGTTAGGCAGCCATCTTGATAATGACGTCTTCCGTGCCAGCCATTGCGGATCGCGGAAACATCGGTCATGCGAATCCGAACTCTGGTTTTTCTCACACAACATCCTAAAAGCCACGGATAACACTATCAGGTATATGCTGTATTTCTTGTTTTCCAAAAGTATTTTATTCCTTACCACGCCAACGATTACTTACAGAAGCACGATATTATGGATTTTCAAATAAAAGTTGTCACTGGATTGAGAATTTCTTGGTATGGAGTACTCAGCATCTTATGTTGGTCGGAGCGTCATCGGCTTCAGGTATGTCCCAAGACATACCCCCAAGAGGAGCGAGTACAATGCCCGTTGCCTTCTCTAAATAATAAGAGAATGGTCGTTGAGTTTGGGCCTTGTGCACAACAGTAACGCCGTCATAGTGAGAAAAAGACTGGTTATGAACAGGTTATAATTTTTAATTAGTGGGTCTGCTAAGCCTGGGGTAGTTGTACGAAAATTTAAATGATCTTGTAATTTAAATCACGTCCGAGTATAATAGATTTTTATTTGCTGCGGTTATTGACATAATTCACCAGTAGCTGACAGAGGATAAAGTTCTCAATAATATCACAAAAATGACGCTAGCGCTTCGAGAGTATACCAAATTATACGGAAGACTACATGGAGAAAACGTTAAGATCTTAACCTTGCCTGGGCAGCTCGTGATTTCATCATTAATGAGACAAAATCGCTAATTATAATCAAATAGACAACAAGAGTTGCGTGCCAAAACAGCTAAGTGGCGAGTTGCTCAGAGTACGAATCGCACTACCACAGGTTCCAAAAATCAGCGAAGCATGTCCCAGTCAGTACCAGACGGCAGCCTGGAGACCAGTCGCGTGGTGGACGAAAGCGTGACAGCGGGCAGCGATCGAGTGACCACAAAATTTGTATTCCTCCTCAGTTCCCAGATTTCAAAAAATTCTACAAGGAGGGGATGACTCAGTGCTGCTGCCAATGCGATAGGTGAGACTATCCCTCATTTCATAAAAGAAAAACAGGTGAAAACAGCAAAAACTTTCCTGTATTGGTGTAGAAAATGCACATTAACAAACAGGGGGCTGGTACTAGGCTGTAGCAGTATCTCTCTAATTGATCGGCTTCTCTGCACCGAGCATGGTGGTGGGTCAGCTCAATTCAACTGGATGACCAAAAGCCGGCCGGTGTGGCCAAGCGGTTAAAGGCGCTACAGTCTGGAACCGAGTGACCGCTACGGTCGCAGGTTCGAATCCTGCCTCGGGCATGGATGTGTGTGATGTCCTTAGGTTAGTTAGGTTTAAGTAGTTCTAAGTTCTAGGGGACTGATGACCACAGCAGTTAAGTCCCATAGTGCTCAGAGCCATTTTTTTGGATGACCAAAATTTTGGACTTAAGCCAGTCGTCTTTTCCATGCTGGCCTGACAGCGTTGGAGCGTCTGGACCTTTGATGTTCGTGCAGAAAAGGCAAAAGTGTCGCACTCAATTCTTCTCTGGCGACAACGGTGGCGGCACGGCGTCCCCTGCCATTGGCTAGGCCAGGCGCTGGCTATTCCCAAAAAGAGCACGATGCAAGCAGCAGTCTCATTTCTGTGAAAACTGCCCATCTGTGTGGGAGATTCACTTCTCCCAGTGAGATTCACTGACTGCTTCCTGCCGACAACAGGGCCCTGACACCACAAGGCAGGTGCACCTTCCCTTCACAAAAAATGCAGTGTCTTCTTTCCAAACACAAACGTCCAGTACTCTCAATAAAATAACCACCAAATGGTGACAGGAAGTGAAAAGTTATCGCTTAGTGATATGTGACAGTTATGTCACACCATCTTATATCAAAGTACTAAATTTGTTGTGATGTGAAATAGAATCTTGACATAGGCTATTGCAGGTAAAGGACTGGCAAACTTCCGTTCGTTGGTAAGACACTGGGAAAATACAATAAAATCCTATGTCATTCCAAGCAGGTGAGTCAACTTTAATCTCCCTACCTACAATATTCTGTGAAGTATCGAATTCTCAAAAGTTACCGACTTTAGAATCGCCCTATATATTCAGCGATGTAGACGGCTCCATTCACAAAAAACTGCCGGCCGCGGTGGTCTCGCGGTTCTAGGCGCGCAGACCGGAACCGCGCGACTGCTACGGTCGCAGGTTCGAATCCTGAGTCGGGCATGGATGTGTGTGATGTCCTTAGGTTAGTTAGGTTTAAGTAGTTCTAAGTTCTAGGGGACTGATGACCTCAGATGTTAAGTCCCATAGTGCTCAGAGCCATTTGAACCATTGAACCACAAAAAACTTTCTGTTTTGCTCATGAATCGCTTAAGGGAAATGCAGGTATGGTTCCATTGCAGTGGATATGGCCGGTTTCCTCTCCCGTCGCTCCCCAGTTCTCTCTTCTATGCCATCATTAATGATTACGTTGTCGACGCAGCTTTAAACCCTAATTTCTTTCTTTCTTTTCCAACACAGAAGATTTCAGTGATGTCATCGGTCTTCAAGACACCGACTGCAGCTGCATCGCCTGTATTTCGACATCAGTATTTGAGGGGCTCGGGAGGAGTAGGTGGGAAGGGACACACCGTACGGTTACGCCAGACGATTTCTAGGTCATGCGAGGAAATAAGATAAAAAATAAGGAACTGAAATTACTAAACGAGATTTTCTATTCGGGTGGCAAAATAACTGACTATGGCAGAAGCAGAGAGAGTATAACCTGTGGATGTGCATTAGGAACAAAGGCTTTTTTTCAACAAGAGAAATATGTTAACATATATGTTAACATATTTGTTAGAGGGTCTTTTTCTTAAGGAATTTGTCTGGAGTGGAGCCTCGTATGGTAGTGAAACATTACAGGCAAGGAGAGAATAGATGCTTTTGAAATGTCCTGCAGAAGACTACTGAATATTAGACTATTAGACTGATCAGCCAGAACATCATGGCCACCTACCTAATAGCCGTAATGTCCACCTTCGGCACGGATAACAGCGGCGACGCTTTGTGGCATGGAAGCAATGAGGCCTTGGTAGCCGACTGGAGGGAGTTGGCGCCACATCTACACACGCAAGTCACCCAATTCCCGTAAATTCCGGGGGGGGGGGGGGGGGGGGCGATGAGCTCTAACACCACGTTCAATCACAACCCAAATGTGTTTGATCTCGTTCAATCTGGCGACTTAGGTGACCAGCACATCAACAGGAACTCGTCACTGTGTTCCTCGAACCACTCCATCACACTCCTGGCCTTGTGACATATAGCATTATCTTGTTGAAAAATGCAACAGCATCTGGAAACATGATCGTCATGAAGGGGTGTACGTGGTCTACAACCAGTGTACGACACTCCTTGGCCGTCACGGTGCCTTGCACGAACTCCACTGGACTCGTGGAAACCCACGTGAATGTTCCCCAGAGCATAATGGAACCGCCACCATCTTGTCTCTGTCCCCTAGTACAGGTGTCGGGGAGCCGTTCTCGTGGAAGATAATAGATTCGTGCCCTCTCACCGGCATGATGAAGAAGGTACAGGACTCATCCGACCATGCTCTGCCACTGCGCCGATGTCCTGTGTCGATGGTCATTTGCCGATGTTGTGGAGTTAACATTGGCACAAGCATGGGTCGCAGCCTGTGGTCTTTAGGAGTGTTCACTGCACTGTGTGTTCACACACACGCTTGTACTCTGCTCAGCATTAATGTCTGATGTTAGTTCCGCCACAGTTCACCGCCTGTCCTGTTTTACCACTCTGCCAGCCTCTAACGTCCGACATCTGTAATAAGAGGTAGCCATCCAACCCCACGACGTCTGGACGTGGTCTCACCTGGGCCTCGCCATGTGCTGAAGACACTCACCACAGCTATCCTCGAACACCCAACATGTCGTGTAGTTTCTGAAATCCTCGTGTCGAACCTTCGGATCATCACAATCTGGTCTCGGTCAAACTAAGATTGGTCGCGTCCATTCCCCATTCTACACACGGACGGCACGCTCACTGATACTATATGCACGATGCGGGTATCTGACTAGCACTCATTCCTCGTCAGGTAACGCTGCTATCGCCTAATCGTGTTTATATCGATAGTAGGCCGGTGGTCATAATTTTCTGGCTGATCAGTGTATATGGGTACATCGAGAAACTTTTGAAGAGGTACTGGATCTGTTCGAGGAGAAAAGAAATATATGGCACAATTCAAGTAAAAAAAGGAATAGGATGGTTCGATACATATACTGAGCCAAAAAGGAATCGTTATTTTGATAATGGAGGGAAGTGTGGGGAGTAATAACCGTTGATTTAGACCAACGCTTGACTATAACTATTGTAAGCGGGTTCAAGTGGATGTAATTTCCAACAGTTATGCCGAGATGAAGAGGCTTGCACACGATAGACTAATGTACAGAGCAGCATCAAACCAGCCATCGGACTGAAGACCACAGCAACGAAAAAACAGTAGCAGCCACCTGTCATTGTTGATTTGAATTAATGTGAATGATGGTCAGACTGCATTTAAATCGAAACAGGGTATGAGCCTACGCTCACTAATCTAATCATACCTGTGTTAATCGATATTGCGGAACACAATTGATCACTTTTTTGAAACCCCCGTAATGGTCTCCCATTGAGACGCAGGGGTTTGAAATTTGTCTTAAAGGTGAATACGGCCTTCCTCTGTAATGGCGCAGAACCGTGGTGCCATGTGACGTCACCTTCCAGCTTGACGTTGCTCCAAATGCACGGTGTCGACATATGCGAAAGAAAGGCCAGACCTCAGAACTTCATGTGACGTGTAAGAACAGTTAACGGTATCACACTGGAACCAAATTTCACCAAAATTCTTCTCAACGCTGCCGTGGCAGTGTCACAAGATTGGAAGATCGTCACACCCCTCTTACCCACGTTTCACCTCTTCTTTTGACACATCTGCGATGGAGGTCAGAACCGCGACGCCCAGCGTTGAAATCCATCGGTTTTCTTATGAGTTGCCGAGGAAAACATTACAGCCACACCGCTGCTCAGAATTGACACGAAAAGGCCTCAAGGGGTGGACAAGGGCGTCAATGGAACCACACCTTTCTTTGGGGCGTCGATTCCCACATATTACGAGGACAACGACGACAGCTCGCTATGCGAAGAGCAACAGGACAATGTTCTTGTATCAGCCCTTCTCTAAGGATGCTTGGGGAAAATACGAGGGTATTCCCAAAAGTAAGGTCTCCTATTTTTTTATAAGTACATAGACCTGTTTATTTCTACAATGCTTTACATCAGTTTACAGCTTGAACATTTAGCTATTTTTCGACATAATCTCCATTTCTGTCGATGCATTTTTGAAGACGCTGTGGCAGTTTTTGTATGCCCATGTCATACCAGCTCGCCACCATTCTGTTCAGAAAGTTATGAACTGGCGTGATTGTTTCTTGGTCTCAGGTGTGAAGTGGTCTGCCCAGCTTCCGTCACCCGTTACAATTGAGTCCAGAAAGTGGTCCTGTTCGGTTGCAAGGCGGTGAAGAAATACGCGGGAAGTATCAACTCGTTACCGCATGTGGTCCTCGGTCATCATGCGTGGCACCCACCTTGCGCACACCTTCCGGTAGTTCAATGTTTCCGTTAAAATTCTGTGAGCGGTGCTTCGGGAAACCTCAGGAACCAACGTGTGCAGAGATCATCCGTAATTTTATCTCCCTGGTCTTTTCGCGAGATCTACGCAGGGGGAGACAATCTATTGGTTGACTTTCCCTGTATTGTTCGCTCTGGAAACTTTAACAGCACACGATAACGTGATGCAGAACGCCTTTCTCGCAGAGTCTGCCCCTGGAGTTGGCTGAGCATCTCCATGACACTTTCTCGCTTACTAAATGAACCTGTGACGTAACGTACTGCTCTTCTTTGAATGTTATGGATTGCCTCCATCATTTCTGTCTGGTGCGGATCCCAGACTGACGACCAGTATTCAAGTATTGGTCAAACGAGTGTTTTGTAAGCCACCCAGTTTGCTGATGGACCACATTTCTTGATTATTCTTCCAGTGAATTTCAGTCTGGCATCTGTCCTACTCGCGATTAAACGTCCCTTTCAAATCGCTCTGTATACAAACTCGTAGCCATTTTATGGAAGTAACTGCTTCCAGATTCATGTTTTCGTTAATTCAACCTGCTGTAAACTAATTTTTCTTTTATTTTTATTGTTTTATGTGTTTCGAATACAGTCAAAAGGGAATTTCCAAAATCCGTAACTGGTTCAGACTAGCCAGTTGCCACCTGCAAAATGTTCAAATGTGTGTGAATTCCTAAGGGACCAAACTGCTGAGGTCATCGGTCCGTAGACTTACACACTACTGAAACTAACTTACGCTAAGAACGACACCCCCCCCCCCACACACACACACACACACACACACACACACACACACACACACACACACACACACACCCGAGGGAGGACTCGAACCTCCGGCGGGAGGGGCCGCGCAATCCGTGACATAGCGCCCCAAATCGCGCGGCCACTCCGCGCGACTTGCCACCTTCACATTGTCAATATACATAGAGAAAACGAAGAATCGGTGTGTAACCTCTAAATCGGCAAAGTTTTTCTCGTGGAATTCTTGACTGTTTGATATGCCGCATCATCTCCTTTCTATTTGAAATTTAGATTGAGCCAATATGGCGAATTGAAAAAGACCGTCACGTTGGTGACACAGCCTCACGAGTTTTCCCGTCTTCCATCTCATACTACTTAACTTTAAATTACTGTTTATCCAACTGTTTTGTTTTAAAAGCGTGGCTCCACTCTTGCGGACCACGCTGCGGAGTTTCAGAGTGACTGAGGTGCCTGCCCTGCCCCGCAGGTGGTGATCATGGGTTCGAGCACGACGTCCACCTCGTCGAACAACACGATCAACACGTCGACGGACTCGGCCAACACGGTGGCGACGCTCATCACGGTGACGGACGGCGACTGCGACGACGAAGCCGACCCCGAGCCCGAGACGAAGGCCTTCTCGCCGCCTCCCGAGCGGCCCGCCGTCTCGGCGCAGCGCCGCCAGGAGCTGCTCGACGAGATCTTCAGGTGAGGCGCGTCAGTGAGCACGGCCGCAAACGAGTGACGAGGCTACACAGGGCGGTCAGAAACAGTCTCAAAAGCTTGTAAGTGTGTTGCGGGCTACGTTGTCCTGAGAAATAATTACTGAGGTGCGCATTCGGTACGTTGCGCCGTTTCCGAGTTAACTAGCACTGAAGTTAGCCAGTCAGGCTGTCGTGGGCGCAAATTCAAGCTGCCCGCCAGAGACGGTGTCGCTAATCGTGTTCCTTCGTGTGCTTTCCTAAAACGGAGCAAGAGAGCGATGCAAAAATTGGACATGGGACCGCAGTAAGGATCGAACCCGAGCCAAAGGCTGAGCAGTTCTCGTGCACTATCATCTACGCCGTGAGAACGATTGACAGTAATTACATCTGGCGGGCCGCTTCAATTTGCACTCGCGGCCGCCTGATGGCCCACTTCATTGCCAATTATTTTGGAAATTTGTGGTTATAACTATGGGACCAAACTGCTGAGGCCATCGCCCCAGGCTTACACACTACTTAATATAACTTAAACTAACTTACGCTAAGGGCGAAGCACACACACACACACACACACACACACACACACACACACACACACACATCCATGCCCAAGGGAGAACTCGAACCTCCGACGGGTGCAGCCGTGCGAACCGTGTCAAGGCGCTCTAGACCCCGCGGCTACACCGCGCGGCCCAACGCTAATTAACTCGAAACGGCGCAACACAAATAATTTTTATCTTAACAGTAATTTCTCAGTACAACCTACTCTGCAATGCCTCAACAAGCTTTGCAGACTGTTTCTGACCGCCCTGTATACAAAGAGCACATAATAAGCTGAAAGTGTGAAAACAGCCATTCTTCTTCTCCTGAGCACACAATGAATCGTGGGCATTAATCATCTAACATGGAACTGGATATGAAAATTACTGCCGGCCGGAGTGACCGTGCTGTTATAGGCGCTACAGTCTGGAGCCGAGCGACCGCTACGGTCGCAGGTTCGAATGCTGCCTCGGGCATGGATGTGTGTGATGTCCTTAGGTTAGTTAGGTTTAATTAGTTCTAAGTTCTAGGCGACTGATGACCTCAGAAGTCAAGTCGCATAGTGCTCAGAGCCATTTGAACCATTTTGAAAATTATTAGAGCGAATAGTCACAACGGAAAACTCCTAGCTTTGCAAGTGAATTTTCACATACAAAGAGCACAGTAATAAATGAGCAAATTAATGGAAGAAAATCTCATGGAAGTTAGCCACAAAAACAAACCGGGAAATGGAACATGAACATATTAAACGAAAGCCTACTCGATCTCCCCGCCAATGACAAATGAATTTTAAAAAATGCTGTTCCTTCCACTCATTTTCTCTTCGTGTCCGGAGCATCCCTCTCCACGCGCAGCAATAGACGCCCTACATAACAAACAAATATCAAATGCACACAGACATCAGAATGAAAACAAAAGCCGACCGAAAAAAACACAGCGAGTGTTGGCTATACTACAAACAGTAAACATACACAGTCAATACTTGTTTAAAAAATATATATGCAGTGACAGTGAAGTGTTTAGGTGAAATGTGCTCGCAGACCCCAACAATCAGACATCCTGCTACATGTAGGACAAACACGTACAATTACACATTAGCACATATGCAATAATAGGATCCCAAAAAGTCATAAGCAGGACCAAACAATAATTTACCCTTACAAAACTTGCACTCCAAAAAGTAGTTTATTACCTAACAATGAGAGAGCAACGAAAAAACTGTAATATATCTGGTAAAATGTTCGTTATATGCGTACTACAAACATGTATTACAGGCCTCTGAGGATGCTTCGCAAATAAACGGAGTGAAATGCGTATGCTATACAAACACACAGAATTTTATTTAGTAACGTGGATTTAGAGCATCTTCAAGAAGGCGATGACGATGACGATGATAATAATAATAATAATAATAATAATAATAATGCAGAACCAACTAAGGAATGCCGGAATTCATAGAAATGATGAAATATCACTGGGATTTGACAAAGGTACACCTTTTGCTGGTAATATTATTTAGCACTCCGTCGGCGTACGGGACTAACCTACCAACAGGAACCTGGCAGAGAATACACAGACTCTTAGATAATTAGTGTCATATATTCCGACAGGAGCTAATGTTGGTCCAAACTGAAAGAAAAGTTCCTATAATGATATATCCGGAAACCAATACCTGCTGAGGTATAGGCCGTTGAAGTTCACAGTCTACATTTTGTTTACAGATTAGATTAGATTCACAAGTGTTGGCATAATAAATATACACGTGTGGGCTGTTACAACGCTTCGAGCAATAATAGACGTGAGGCATTAGGATCGCCGTATGGTGCAGGAACTGTCGGCGACAAACTCATAGACCGTACGCTTTACGAGACAGATTACCAGGTGCTGCGTATCACCGATTTCTGCGCGAAGAATTACCATCGCTGTTGGGAAAGGTATCCACGTAGAAAGACAATGACTGTGATTTGTACACGACGGACGACTCTCCATTTTCTGCGTATCGTGCGACAATACCTCACCGCCATGTTACATAGGCGATGGATTGGTCGAGGAATTCCCCGTTCTGTGTATCGTAATCATTTGAATTTCTGACTACGGGTAAATTTAAAGGCGCTGGTGTATGCTCCACCCACCAACAATGTGCAAATGTTACAGCAGAATGTGACAAATGCACGAGAAGGAATCCCAATAGAGGCAAGAAGGGCTGAAGGATGTGTCAGGAGTAACCAAATGCAGCACCGCCCGTAGTGTCTGCGTCTACGTGATAGATACATTGAAATGAGAGAACACATTTGCTCATATCTTAAATTGTATTGGTTTCCGGACATGTTATTATAGCAACTTGTGTTCGAATTTTGACCGATGCTACTCCCTTTACGAATATGTGACACTGTTTTTTCAACTAAACAGAATTAGAAAGTTATGACACAGCCGTCACGTCAAATAATAAAAAGGAATAACGTGCGTAAACATACCTTACTATCGATAGTTATATCCAACTTCTTACTTAATACTTCTGGTTTTCACTTACCCAGAATCACTGAACACATTGCCTAGTAACACATTGCCTGAACACACACACACACACACACACACACACACACACACACACACACACACACACACACACACCTCTGTCTTTCCAGTCTCCTTTCGAACTTATTTTTCGTTTATGAAGTTCCAACATACTGATGAAAGACGGAACCAGCGACTAGGCTATTACATTGTTTTCTAATATCTGTCACAGCTGCAATAATAGTAATTTCTTTGTGGTGACTAGCTAAGAACCATCAAGTCCATTTTCAAACCATGGCTTTAAACGTAAGTGTAATCATATAATTCCCAACAGTGTACATGTGAGTAAGAAAATATTCATTATACTTCACTAGTAATAATTAGATAAATACAAAATGATAAACTTCATATGAGTGTACAAAGCTATTTATTTCCACGCAAAGACCCACAGGATGTAGCGCACTGTCAGAAGGCATATAGTCAGCTGATCCTTCTCCCACGACACGGATAGGCCCTTGGCACCTAGAAGTGTCTGTAGCAATGGCCAGGAACAGAGACACCCAGCAGTAACTATGATGTTAGTGCATTAAACACTGAGAGATGTATTGGAAGATCCTCAGTCTCCCCAACAGCAGCCTTGTAGTTGCTGACCAAGTCCCATGAACAGCAGGCTATGGTTACTTGGATGCTGTCATCTCAGGAATGGCAAGCATCGAGTTTTCGAGGTGCTGTAACATCTTGTGCTGGAACATTTAATACATGGATGTCACTGCATGGAAATAATCGTTGAATCGAATGCTACAGTACAAATGCCGTCAATCCTAAAGATCAGCTGAATTCAGAGCTGATGAACTGCGGTGTTTGTGGAGAAAGGTTTAGATAATGACATGTGGCTCTGCGTGTTATGATCGAATGTAGCCTACTTTTTTACTAGTGGTCAGCGAACACCATTCTGCTGCGTTTGCTTAACAACTTGCTGCAGTCTTTAACTGCACTGTCAAGACTCTGAAAGGTGGTACTGCATCTGAAGTAAACCTTGTTTCTTCACATAACAACATCTAACGATTCTTTCTCTCTCTCTCTCTCTCTCTCTCTCTGTGGACATTTTGCTGACTGTGTGACATGCACCCAGCGATTGGTGTTCATCTAGCAACGTGAGCTTATGTATGTGACCAACCGACTTACAGTGTTTATTCTTTCTTTCTACTGTTTGGCTACATCCTCACCTCTGCCTGCAGCCTCCTGTGGCTGCGCTAATTTCAGAAAAATTTTAATTTCTTCCCCTTTTCTACTTCGTGGCGTAACAGCAGTTATGTAGAAGAAACTAAGGAACGACAGAAAACGTAAAGATGACGTATTGTCAGTTTGATATCTCACATGGCACAGTTTCTATTTGAAAATTACGAATTTCGTCCAAGCTGCTGGCTTCCAATATGGCTGCCATGTTGGAAAATAGCTTCCCTTGTTTTCGCCCTTTCTCATCTCGTTCCACTACTTGACTTTATATTTCTGTTCATCAACCTGCTTTTAATTTAAAAGGGTGGTTTTACACTTGTGAACCACACTGTATGCAGTGCGCCTGGTCAGCTGCGAGGGAGAGCCTGGTGGTTCTGATCTTGCCAGTCTACATAAAACAATCAACAAAGTAAATAAACTGTTTTCTTTGTAAGTGGGTCTGCAGCCATCAGATATTGCTTACATAAAGAAATGTTGCCACTGAGACTGTGACTTCTCAACGTCATGCATGCTCTAAAAACAGTAGACTGTTTACCGCTGAGATGCAAGTGCTTGATAACCTCCTCAGTCCTGAGAAAATTTTTATTTAAATTTTTTATATTTTCTTCCATAATTTGCTCATTAGTAATACTAGAAACACTAGAAAAATGTTTAAATAATCATTCATTTCTCCTAATCCTGCAAAGGGATGTCCACCACAGGGGACGTTAGGTCTCAAGGTGTAATGAAGTTCCACAAATCATATTTCCATTAAGAACATTATTTTTAGTTTTATCGATGCAGTATTTATTTAAATTAATACAAAAATACATTTTATTGTTGCAATATTGTACCGAGATATATCTACTGAACAAAAGAAAAGTAGATTAGAAAAAAATTTGAAATACAATAGGTCTATCATAATCATTTATTTCTGATGACAAATTTAATTTATTTAGTCTTCACAGCTCGTGATAAAGCTCCAAGCAGTTGCGTGTATCTTGCAGGCAGAGGAAAACTTTGTAGGTGGAACATCTTATTCGTGCCTTATCAGCTGAACACCCTGGAAAACAACAGCGATTTTTGGTAACCGGTTGAGGAAGTTCTGGTACATGTAGAACACTATCGGTCCGTAGGACATCGCTTTGGTGCTGGATTTTCGAAGTCAGGATTATCATCGGATATGACTTCAGATTCACGCGTATGCCGTAGATATTCCTCTTACTTTCCTCTGAACTGGAGGCAGTCTAGAACGTCATCCTTCAATGTACCCAAGACAGCTTGATCACGTCTGTGTTCTAGCCATGAAGCAGAAATAGCGAAATCTGTGAAGTGCATAATCACCTTACAGTCCACTTCTTAGTTCTGCAACTTATTCTGTAATAGCTGATCAACCTGTCGAGAAAGTCAACACCTCCCATATATGAAATGTAGGTGCTTACAACTGCGGGACAATCCACTTGGGTGTACTTTTTTCTTCCCTGCACCAGCGGCGACATTTTATCAACTGGATTTACTCCTTCTCTACTGGACATAAAGATAACAGGGCGATTGTCGAACCACTTCACTACACAAACTTGTCCTTCACTTCTCACTGACTGACCAATGGATCCCCTACCAATTTTCTTCATATCCTTGTCCAATGATAGTTTGGAATCTTCTGGAATTCTAGAGTTCTGTAATGTTCCAGTGGCTTGACACTCAGCTTCACTGTGCAGTTTGTCTCAAAGCGACTCCGATGTGAAATAACGGCCCATGTATATGGTCACTCCACGACGAAGAATGGCTGTCAGTTTTATAACAGCTTTTCCACCTACATCCAAATTTTCATACTGAGTGTCAGTCACTATAGAAGTACCTTTCCCATGGTAAAAGGAGAAATCTAAACGAAGGCCATCAGTTGCAGCCAAGACAAAATTTTTTGCTGTGACCCGAAAATGGAATCATCTGTTCATTAACAAAAACGTCAGAGGGCCTAGGGTTCAGTCTGTAACCATTCCGTACACTTTCAAGAATAGGTTGTATTTTCCAAAATTTATTATTTTGTTTTACTTCAAGAGACACTTCATCATCATTAACAATTTCTGTCACGGCAATCTTTTTTAGCAATACAATCCACCCTAGTCTTTTTGGCCCAATAAATCCTAATCCTGCAGCACAAGTATGACATCATCATTGTTGCAGACATAAACCTTTTCATTTCATCTACAGTACATTCAGCTCTCTCCCATATATATTCGGTAAGAGTGCTAAAAATATTTTCTGGCAGATGTTTTCTCACATAGTCAAGAGGTGGTAAGTTCACACCGAGTGCCACTTGTTCCTCATAATCAGGTGTAAGTGGTAAGGGGAAAAAATCCAAACTCTACTTGCAAAGTATCCTGTTCAACAACTAAACTGACTGAGCATGAAATCAGTTGAAGATAAAAAAAGAAAGATTCCACCTTTGCTGAACATGTTCTTACCGAACGTCATTCGTATGATGTTAAATGTGTTGTTCTCCATAGAGGAACTGAAGGCAGACAACTAATGTTGCTCGAAATTCTGGTCATTAATAAACATCAGTAAAAAAACTCTAAGCCGGTCCTTAATAACCAAGCACAGTTCCATTTCTCACCCTTACTAAAGTAACTGGTTACTTAATATTTTCCTCGCGATTAGAAAATGTGCCTGTTACACTTGATCCACACTCACATTCCATAGACTTCTTTCCCCCCTCCGTTTCCTCTCAGAGGTGTTCATCACATTCACCAGTCTGTCCAGATAACAATGTAGTTTGAGTCATTAATCACTTGTAAAAGACGTTTGGTTGATTGATTTCCATATGGTAAACTTTGAATATACTTTAATATAAGATTTATTTGTTCATAGCCTCTTTGGATATTACATTATCCTGTATTATGTATCGATATAGTCGTAAAATGTCACGTATCTTTTAAAAACAATTTTAATGCAGCTGTGAACCCTCGTTAAAGTGGTGGTGACTATTTGTTTAATATCATGTTATCTGACCATGTCCTAGGACGCCGAAAGCAGGTTCATTGTGAACTATTAAATAAACATTATTATAGAACATTAATACTGTGTATCCAAGTTTATAATATGCCTGCTCATTCAAGAATCGATGGAATATTTCCTAAATACACTCTAAGGAAAAAAACACAGGACGCACCACGAAAGAATTATTCGATTGGGACGGAAATCTGTAGATCTTAAAAGTTAAAAGTTGGTTTTAACTGATTGTTATCTGCAATGGCAAAGTGTTACCATGTGCGATTTCATTTACGATGAATCATCACGACTTGGATATAACTGCACTGAAGATAGCTACACAAGAAGTGAAGGTAGTCTTCATTAAACAGATAAATTTATGATTGATGCTGCCTTTCCTCCAATCTCGGATCTCATTAATACTGAGTGGAGCACGCAGTTCCTGGTGGAAACAAACCAGAGACAAACTGTTACAATTTCAGAAAAATTGGATGATTTATTCAAGAGAAAGAGCGTCACAAATTGAGCAAATCGGGTAACGCGGTTCACCTCTGGCCCTTATGCAAACAGTTATTAGGCTTGCCATTGACTGACAGAGTTGTCGGATGTCCTCCTGAGCGACATCGTGCCAGATTCTGTCCAATCGGCGCATCAAATTTTCCGAGTTTGTTGGAGGGCTCTGCCCGTAGTGCTGCAAACATTCTCAGCTGGGGAGAGACCTGGTGACTTTTCTGGCCAAGGTGGGGCTTGGCAAGCACGAAGACGAGCAGTAGAAACCGTCACCGTGTACAGGTGCGCTTTACTTTTCTGAAATGTAAGCCCAGAATGGCTTGCCGTGAAGGCCAACAAAACGGGGCGTAGAATACCGTCGACCTGCGGCTGGGCTGTAATGGTGTCGCGGATGGCTACCAAAGAGGGGCTGCTATGAAAATAAATGGCGCTCCAGGCCACCAGTCGTGGTTGTCGGGCCGTATGGCCAAGAGGGAATGGACGACCAACAACGAAGTGCTCGGATTAAGAAGGGTGCAAGACAGGAATGTAGTATTTCCTCCCTACTGTTAAAGACGCAATGATGGAAATAAAAGAACGGTACAGGAGTGGAGTTAAGATTCAAAGTGAAAGGATAAGAATGATATGATTCGCTTATGACATTGCTATCCTGACTGGAAGTGAAGAAGAATTACATGATCTGTTGAACGGAATGAACAATGTAATGATTACAGAATATGGATTGAGAGTAAATCGAAGAAAGACGAAAGTAATGAAGTGGCAGAAATGAGAGCAGCGAGAAATTTAACATCAGTATTGGTGGCCACGAAGTAGATGAAGTTAAGGAATTCAGCTACCTTGGCAGTAAAAAATCAGTGATGGACGGATCAAGGAAGACATCGAAAGCAGACTAGAAATGGCAAGAAGGGCATTTCTGGCTCAGAGAAGTCTACTAGTATCAAATATAGGTCTTAATTTGAGGAAGAAATTTCTGAAAACGTACGTCTGGAGCACGGCATAGTATGGTAGTGCAACATGGACTGTGGGTAAACTGGAACAGACGAGAATCGAAGCATTTGAGATGTGGTGCTACAGACGAATGTTTAAAGTTAGGTGCACTGATAAGGTAAGGAATGAGGAGGTTCTACGCAGAATCGGAGAGGAAAGGAATATGTGGAAAAGACTGATAAGGAGAAGAGACCGGTTGATATGACATCTGTTAAGACATGAGGGAATGACTTCCACGGAACTAGAGGGAACTGTAGAGGGCAAAAACTGTAGAGGAAGACAGAGACTGAAATATATCCAGCAAGTAATTGAGGACTTAGGTTGCTACTCTGAGATGAAGTGATCGGCACAGAAGAGGAATTCGTGGCGGGCCTCATCAAACCAGTCAGAAGACTGATGACCCAAAAAAAAAAAAAGAAAATGGCTGCAAAAGATAGATCACACTGGTGCTCAGAGCGTCTTTAGACACCGCTGGTCTTCGGAGGCTCAGTTAGAAGTGAGACTCATCACTGAAGACAGTTCTACTCCAATGAGACCGAATATGCCCGACACCTCTGCAAACGGTCTTGTTGGTGTACAGAGTCGCAAGGAGCTCCGTGAGATCAGTTCCCTTTCTGTGAGCCGCCTATTAATGGTCATTATTGTTACTGGAGCGATGGTAATGATGAATCCTGGGCTCTGAGTGCCTCTGACGATTTCTGGGTCAGGTTCCCTCGTCTTCTATGTTACCCGCATCGTTCCTGAATCTGTGTTCGGTCACCGTTCACCATCGCTGAATAGTGGTATAGCTTCTATTCAAATGTCGAGCGATTTGCCGATTACTCCAGCCGGCTTCTTCTAGATCGACCACATGTCCTGTCTCAAATCCTGACATCTGCGTATATTGCTCACGCTGCTGTCTGCGAGGAGCAGTTACTGTCCAGCTGAGTACACGGAATGAAATTCGCAAAGACTTTGCCTCGGTATCGACCGTGTCCCACGCTTACCACCCTTGCCAGCTGCGCGGTGAAATTGCGCTGCAGCGTTACACAGTCACCCATCGGCCGTCAAAGTATACAGTTTTGCATTGTCCGTCGATACCTGTATGAATATATCAACTTGTGTGCTGTGCAGCAGCGTGAGCGCCCACGCGCCGCCGGAGTCCCCGCTGGTGCCGCCGCCTGCGCCGCCGGTCACGCCGCTGACGCCGCTGCTGGGCGCGTGCCGGCGCGACACGCGCTTCTTCGCGCGCAGCGAGGACCTGGACTCGCCGCCGCCCGAGGCCAGGGGGCCCGCCCCCGCCGCCCCCGCCGCCACGCTGCCGCCCCACGCGGCCCCCGCCCCACACGGGCTGCAGCACCCGCACCCGCTGCCCGCGCTCACGCTGCGCCGAGCCTCCTCCGTCAGCACGCCGCCGACCGTCGTACCGCTCAACCCCGACAAGGTCAGCTACCCGCTACACTTGAACGTTGCCCAATGAAGAACACTACTTTTGGGCCCATAAATAAAAACTTATCGATAAGACAGAGTTAATTATGTATTTAAAAAAGTCAGCCTGTGTGTGTTTGTGCTTGCAAAACTAAAAAAGTAACCGGTCAATTGACCTGGAAATTTTGACACAACATTGCATCCTAATACGCACGTGTTTTTGTGTAACTATTTTTTAAAGCAATATGTAATATATAAAGACAAAACGTTGTTCCAAAAATCTCGCCAAGTTCTTGACCGATTAGCTTCAAATTTTTACGCGATGCTCCATCGAAAATTCGTATATATATATGTCTAAAGAACTTTGACAAGAAACTTCCTGGCAGATTAAAACTGTGTGCCTGACAGAGACCCGAACTCGGAACCTTTGCCTTTCGCGGGCAAGTGCTCTACCATCTGAGCTACCGAAGCACGACTCACGCCCGGTACTCACAGTTTTACTTCTGCCAGCATCTCGTCTCCTACCTTCCAAACTTTACTTTGTCAGCAGCGAGCAGTCATCGTAGCTTACGGTATTGTGCGCTACAGTTCTTGCGAGTCCCATATTTCCTCCACAGCAGTACACTTCACCGCATTTCACATGAGACAACCTCGACCGTACCTAGCAACATTCGAACGGATAATTATTCAAGTTGAGTAGGTGCGGCTCTCAGCCATTTTGCCAAGTCAATAACAATCTAAAACTTTGTATAGAAATTTCATTAGCGAATCCTATCCTTGAGAAGTAACTTCACATTCTGAAAAGAACCGGGAAATAACGTGTTCAGTTCATAACTAAAAGTGCCATTGTGATTTCTCAGAATTTTTGCAAAATAAATAATAATTTTCGTTAGTTTCATGTTTTTCTTACACTAACTAGCACTACTCCAGTACCGAAGTATCCTGCTAGTAACGTAAGAAATTTTGTGAATTTTTGTGTCATTTTCTAACAGCGGACGACTCCAGAAGATATTTATTGCTGAAAGTTTTTCAGGCATTTCTCTTTAGAACGTTAGGAGCGTCTGTCTGACTTCTGTAGTAGTGTGGGGGTGGAAATTGCATCTTGCAGGAGCCACAGGGTAAAGGGTACATCTCGGATTAATCCGTTGGGCAGAACGACAGAATAGCACCCCACCGCTCACACTGTATGCAACATTGAGACGGACAATAGGCAATATATATTTTGATACATAATATGTATATCATAGGACATTTTTAAGTTCTACATCTCAGCTGTTTCACTTATGTATTAAATTTATTATAGCTGGCCCGACTGGACAATTTCGGCGCTGTAGGTATAGGTGTGTTGAACAGTTATCCATATTGTTCCGTCGGACATCTCCGACAGTACAGGCACCTTTGGTAGTACAGCGGCCATAAAGAGACTATACTGCGAAAAATCAGGACTTCAGCCACTTACTGGTATTAAAATAAATCAACGGTGAAGTTTGAAAATTTATGCCGGACCGGGACTCGAACCCGGGCGGAAAACTGCGAGGTGTCTTCCTATGCGGTCTTTCTGTATCGAGTGCTCGCTTCCATGCATTGCTAAGTGCATAGCCGGTCTCGCTATTAAAGTTCTTTTCACACAGTCTGTCTTCAACCACTTTCCCGATCAAGAACAAAATCTTGTATTTATGTAACTGGTTGTTTTCGACCACCGCTGGTTTTTTTTTTTTTTTTTTTTTTTGCTTAACGCAGCAATCTGCAAAAGTTCCTATAGACTCGCCCACATAACATTTGCCACACTCGCAAGAAATGCTATAAATTCCAGTACTCTCAGGCCGAGATTATCTTTAACAGCCCTCAGTGCTACTTTTAACTTTCCTGGGAGGCCGGAAGACTGGTCTGCCTGTTTAGGACTCTTTCTTAATAGTTTTTGCACCACAAAATTGGAGACGCGATATGTGTCTGTTCATCTGGTTTCCTCGACCTAATACTCGTATTACAGACGTGACACATGTTCCTTCTGAGTCATATCGTTAATTTCGGTGGTTCTTTTGTAGTTCTGATTCTGTAAACCAAGGTGTTCAGCATAGCTCTATTCTAAGCAGGATGGTGAAACTTATGCCCATTACGAGAGACACCCCTGTGCATCCTACACAGAATGACCGACTCGTCCATCTGATTTCTGTTTGACCAGCAGATCTATAAAAGTTAATTTCCCTTTCTTCTCTACCTCCGCTGTAAATTTATGTTAGGATGTATCTAATTAAAATGGTCAATGAACTGCTGGAGGGGTCACTGCGATGCAGCGAGTTCAAGTATCGTTAACGTATCTGAAGGAGGAAGGTCGACGGAAGAGAGCACTGTTCAGTGTTCCTTCTTCAGAACCCTCCCTCAGTACGCGCCATCTCACTATTGTCATCAACACTTAATCCAGCCAATCAGATGCCGTCGTGTGAGTGTAATCGCAATTTTGGGATTTTATCCGAATTTGACACGGAAAGTAAAGCGAGGACTTTTTATGTAAGAGCTTCGTCACGAAAGACTCCGTAGCCACTCTTCACATTTGTCACTAACGAGTAATCTGCGATACCCGGTCAGATCTCCTTAGTGATTTACATTACCCGCATGTTTACCTACCCGCGTAAATTCAGGATCTCATGCGGCCAAGTTGACAGTTTTAACATTTTGACTCATTACTCTCAGCTACGTTGTAAAATCATTCGACATGCATCTGCATGACCACCATACATAGTAATCGTAACATAGGTTAACTGTATGAATGTGTAATGACAAGTAAATGTCCCACTTTTGTATATCATTTCTTATTCCTGATTTCTATCCTGTAAATGACAACCACCATCATCTTATAATTGTAATGCAGATCTTAGTTTATCTGTTTGGTCAAGTAATACGTGCGGAATATACAGAGTGGTAGTACACACTCTCCATTCCAACTGGTGTCTCTTCAGTTTCTAGTGAAGCCGCCAGAGCTTGTGCCAGAAGATCTTCCTATGTCTCTGCAGGAGTCTCGTAAGTTAAACTTTGCTTATGACCCCACAAGAAGTAATCAGCTTCATCCTATCTACCGTATTGCATCCAGGACAAGCAACTCTGGGATTTTTCTCTTCCACTCAGCAGACATGGACGCGTTACACATCTGAACTGAAACCCTTGTAGAACGAGAACGATTCGTTTTCGAACATTGAGTTCCTGTTCAAAACATTATGTACTTACTCCCCTCTACAAGCCCTGGAAGTTATTAACGGGAATTTCCTAACACCCTGTGTAACATGCTTCCAACGTACGGGGCGTACTGTCCGTCATCCAGCTCCTTATGGTACATCATGTCGTACCAATCGCTGCTGCTGGTCGCCCATCTGTTTGTGACGTCTCGCACCAACTGTCTCCGTGCACGTCCGCCTCTCCTCCCGCCACTGCCACCAGATGTAGCTCGTGCCGGACCAGCCAGCACACGGCACAGACGCGCCAGTCCCCCACACAAGCAAGGATGTTCCAACTTACGGCGCAAAACTTAAATCAGATAAACGTAATGATTATTGTAAACTGTCAGAACAGCTAGTCGCCTCACTAAACTACCTCCCACTTTTACTTTCGTCCCATAAAGTGCGACAACGATGACACGTTTATTTAAATCTGCAGCTATGTTGCAAAAGTATACAGGGTAGCTGCTATGTAATTCCGAACGAGAGAGAACAGGGCACCACTTCTGGGCGTTAAACGTAGGGACGCCAGATTCCCAGTGCCAGGAGTAAAGCAAACGAGGCGCGTCTGTTTCTTTCGGCACTACGTGATCACGTCTCCAATCTGTGGAGAATGCTTGCCTTTGGCTTGTGAGAGGCCAGAGTCAGGGTTGGTTCGTTTAGGTCAGCCCCTACTTGTGTCTGCATCCTCAGCAAGGTGGTGCGGCAGTCGCGCAACGGACAAATTCGAACGGGGAAGCTGTAAAGCAGCCAGCGTCTCGTTGTTGAAAAATCAGCTACTCAGCTCATCTCGATCGACACCACCATCGGAAGTTATGAAGAACAGCGCCTACAAGTGGACAGCCTCTCTAAATGAGGCGAGCACGTTCTTTCATTACTTTCTCTCGCTGCACACTTTAGCCTTTCATCTCTTATTTAGTCCTTAACACTGAACAGCCAAAGAAACTGGTACACCTGCCTAATATCGTGTAGGGCCCCCGCGAGCACCCAGAAGCGCCGCAACAGGTCGTGGAATGGACTCGACAAATGTCTGAAGTAGTGCTGGACGGAATTGACATCATGAATCCTGCAGGACTGTGCATTAATCTGTAAGAGTATGAGAGGGTGGGGATCTCTTCTGAACAGCACATTGCAAGGCGTCCCAGATGTGCTCAATAATGTCATGCTGCCGAATTTAGCGGCCAGCGGAAAGTTTAAACTCAGAAGAGTGTTCCTGGAGCCACTATGTAGCAGTTACGGACGTGTGTGGTGTCGCAATGTCCTGTTGGGCGTGCTCTAGTCCGTCAGAATGCACAATGGACATGAATGGATGCAGGTGATCGGACAGAATGCTTACGTACGTGTCATCGGTCAGAGTCGTATCTAGACGTATCAGGGATCCCATATCACTCCAACTGCACACGCCCACCATTACAGAGCCTCCATTAGCTTGAACAGTCCCCTGCTGACATGGAGGGTCTTGGGACTCATGAGGTTGTCTCTTACGTGTCCATCAGCTCGGTACAATTTGAAACGACACTCGTCCGACCAGGCAACATGTTTCCAATCATCAACAGTCCAGTGTCAGCGTTGACGGCACCAGGCGAGGGGTAAAGCTTTGTGTCGTGCAGTCATCAAGTGCACACGAGTGGGCCTTCGGCTCCGAAAGCCCATATGGATGATGTTTCGTTGAATGGTTCGCACGCAGACCTTGTTGATGGCCCAGTATTGAAAAGTGCAGCAATTTGCGGAAAGGTTGCACTTCTGTCACGTTGAACGATGCTCTTCAGTTGTCGTTGGTCCCGTTCTTGCAGGATCTTTTTCCGGCCGCAGATATGTCGGAGATTTGATGCTTCACCAGATTCCTGATGTTCACGGTACACTCCTGAAATGGTAGTACAGGAAAATCCCCACTTCACCGCTACCTCGGTGACGCTGTGTCCCATCGCTCGTGCGCCGACTATAACACCACGTTAAGACTCACTTAAATCTCTATAAGTTGCCGTTGTAGCAACAGTAACCGATGTAACAACTGTGCCAGATGTGGTGTCACCGGCAGACACCACACTTGCTAGGTGGTAGCCTTTAAATCGGCCGCGGTCCGTTAGTATACGTCGGACCCGCGTGTCGCCACTATCAGTGATTGCAGACCGAGCGCCGCCACACGGCAGGTATAGAGAGACTTCCTAGCACTCGCCCCAGTTGTACAGCCGACTTTGCTAGCGATGGTTCACTGACAAAATACGCTCTCATTTGCCGAGACGATAGTTAGCATAGCCTTCAGCTACGTCATTTGCTACGACCTAGAAAAAGCGCCATTACCAGTTACTATTGATGCTGTAAAACATGTACCGTCAAGAGCGATGTTCACCATTTACGGATTAAAGTTAAGTATTCCAACAGCTACGTCCTTTTTTGCTAAAGTCTAACTTCCTTGTCCTGTTACAGACCTCACGCCAGCCTGCGTGAGCTAAAACGCGTGTCTTTCGGCTTCCTCTCATAGTGGGTTGGCTCTCTTTCCAATCCACAACACCAGACACTTGTCTTATACAGGCGTTGCCCACGGCAGCGCCGTTTTCTGCCTGTTTACATCTATCTGTATTTGAATACGCATGGCTATATCAGTTACTTTGGCGCTTCAGGGTAAGTTACTCTGGATACGACTAACTGTGGAAGAGCAACGTGTTCTTCCTATGTTTTCTGTGAATTTGTGGTTGGGTGGGTGGGTGGGTGGGTGGGGGTTGTTGGGTTTGGGTGCATACGCCAATAAGGCCAATTTCAACTATGTGCCCACGGCTAAAGGCGTCAATAACTTTCTTTAATTTCTTATCTGTCTTTAGAAACAAAAAATTTTAATGTTCGTTTATTCAAAATCTTAATTATCTGAGAGTCCTTCACCGACTGCTTCACAACACAACGTTGTATTACATTACTGATATACTTTTTTTTAATATGTCTAATATATAAACACATCTATATATAATACGTAGGAGTGCAACATTTTAACAAACATGAAAGTTGTATTTATGGCTTATCGGCTTATGACTACAACTACTACATATTGCTAATATAAACAAGACCCAGAGAGAGAGAGGGGGGGAGGTGAGAGAGGGGGGAGGTGAGAGAGAGGGGTGAGAAGAGGATATGGACAGAGAGGTGGAAGAAAATGGAGATAGAAAGGGGAAAGTAGGAGATGGACAGAGAAATGGGCAGAAGGGGACAGAGAGAGGTGGGAAGGAGAACATAGGAAGGGAGGAGGAGATCATGGACAGTGGAAGGCAGAGAGGGCGAGGGACCAGGAGAAGATGGAGGGAGAGGAGGGAGGACAGAGAAAATAGGAGGAGGTGATGGACAGAGAGGGGTGGAAGGAGGAGGAGATGGACAAAGAGAGGGCGTGGAGGAGACGGTGGGGGAGAGGGGAGGGAATAGTTTAGGACGTACACGCAATTCCCATCATGTGAGAAACATGTGCTTTCTGTTTTCTTTCTTTTCGATTTAACCAAGCTGAGCCGCAGCAATGCGTGGCCATGGGCAACTTTTTCAGATAATAAAACTATAAAAGCGTCGTGTCTGTTTGAACACGCTAATTTCGAGAACTAATGGTCGAATTTCCATGGGGTCTGATAGGTAACTTAAGGGTATGGGCTTTATTTCATAAAAATTTGGTCAAGGGAAAAAAAAGATATCCACACATATTATAAAAATATGTATACGAGTATGTATGTATGTATGTATGTATGTATGTATGTTTCACATTTTCTCCGAAACTGCTACACCAGTTTTAACGATACTGGGTACACATATAACTTACGGCCTGTAAAGAATCACTGTCGGGGTAAGAACCACCTACCTTTCAAAGAAGTGGCCGTGAGGGTGAAAAAGTAGTATAGCCCATGACACGCGAATACCCATACTTCATTCATGCAGTGGTTCAGAATGAGAGCACTTATTGACGTGCACCAAACTTGATACATAATTTAAAACTTTTAAGAAACTTTTTCTCGGTATCAACCCCCCCCCCCCCCCCCCCCATATTAATGAAAGGAAAAACACACAACAATTTCCCTGTTCGTGCAGTAAAACTGTCGCTTCAGGCATAAAGTTTTAGTCTATTGCTTCTTTCCTACTAACTATATTACTACTTGGAACAAGTGGACCATTTTCTCTACCTAGGAAGCATACTGTCATCTAACTGCTCATCTGGAAAAGATGTGGAGAATAGATTACGTGTTGCCGATGTAGCATTTGGACGTCTTACAAAGCGTGTCTTCCTGAATAAAGACCTAACACTGTACACCAAACTGATGGTGTACAAAGCTGTAGTCATTTCCACCCCGCTATATGGTTGCGAAACCTGAACGTTATATTGCTGTGATCTGAAGAAACTAGAACGCTTCAACCAACAGAAGCTAAGATATAACATGAACCTGAAATGAGATGACTTCATATCCAACACGGCTGTTCTTGAGAAAGCAAAAATGTATAGCATGGAAGCTCTTATCATTGGGCATCAACTCAGATGGGTCGGACATGTCCAGCGGATGAAAAATGACAGACTTCCGCGCCAAATGCTGTACAGAAAAGTGAGCACAGGTAAAAGGCCACGAGGTGCCCCTCTCAAACGTTATAAGGATCAGTACAAGAAAAATCTGAAAAACTTGAACATCGATCCGAGTAACTGGTCCACAATAGCAGAAGATCAAAGTCGCTGGCGCTCAGTTACCTTAAATGCTCTTCAAAACTTTGAGCTGGAACGTCGAAGAATGGAGAATGATAAACGCCGGAGACGTAAACTCCTCCAGGCTCAGCCACGTGCTCCACCTTCCATCAGCTGTAAAGTCTGTGGCCGCCTGTTCCACGCTAGGATTGGATTGCTAAGCCATCAACGACACTTCCACGCCTGTACCGTGACAAAGGAAATCTCAGGAGAGAAATGAAAACTCTGATACGAGTATCAGCCGACGACTAACTGTATTCGTAATACATTTTTCTGACAGTATTTGCGTATGCCACTCAATGTGCCTGAAAAATTATAGCGTTGTACGACATATAGTTCACGAGATATGATGTCATAAACGCTGAGATGCGTTTAAATTTATACCTTCTTTTCTACTAATTCCGTTCGAAACACATTTAGCAGAGAATATCCACGTATACCGCTGAATGCACGTACGAAATTATCTCATTGTACGACGCCTATTTCACGATATTTGAAGCTATGGACATTGAGCTACGTGGAAACCGAACTGCATGGCAGTATTCGCTAGAAATGCAGGGTAAATATTTGTACTAATACGTCGAATACATGTAACATGTGTGTATACGGACAAGGCTGAAGGTGAAGAACTCCTCCTAAACCCATGGATCGATTTCAACAACGTTTAGTACACATATTTACTATCTGGAAAAAAATGCTGTGGGGATCATTAACTCCTATTGGAATGGGGGTGATAATGTGGAGAGAGAATGGGGAGGAGGACACGCAGAGAGGGGGGGAGGGGAGGAGATGGACGCATATAGGTGGTAAGAGGAAATGGACAGAGAGAGGGCGAGGAAGAAGTGAACAGAAAAAGGGAAGAGAAGAACATGGGCAGAGAGAGTGAGGAGGGGGACATGGACAGAGAAAGGACAGAGGAGATGGAGAGAGGAAAAGGTTGGAGGGTGGAAAGGAGGAGATGGAGAGAGAAAGGGAAGAGAAAGAAATGGTCAGGGAGAGTGGGGGAAGGTGAGGTCGACAGAGAAAGGAAAGAGGAGGAGATGGACGAGAGGTTGTAGTAGCAGACTAACAGATAAGGGGGGTGGAGGTGGAGAGAGGAAAGGGGAGAAGGAAACGGACAGAGGGGAGGGGGGCAGAGGGGTGCTGAGGAGATGATAAGAGAGAGGGGCGAAGCAGTAGATGGACTAATAGAACTGAAATAAATACTACCAAAGAGTACTCAGCTAGTTTGTTAATACAAATGAACATTAGTTTTTTCGTGTTCTTTGTGTTCCTATACAATTCATCCAGTGTCGATGAAGCTTGGTGAGTTGTTGCGCACACGCTCGCGTAGGTTTCTAGGTTCATCCGTAGGGATGACCATGAAAGGGGGTGACATGGAAGCTTAACTCAGGAACGCCTGGAGCTATCTCAGTCAAATTTTGTTCTTACAGGACTCATTTATTGCATAATTATTTGCATAAAAATGCTGTGGTGTTAATATACCTCAACCGCCTCTAAAGGTCGGGTGGGACTCAAAAATTGAGACACAAAATATTCGAAAACGGCCAATATTAGTATCAAATCGACTGTTTTCGACTTGTTGGTGATAGTCACGGTGACGTTTCACCCTTAGAATTGAATGTAAGGGCGCGGGGCAGGGATTGCCAAGACAGTTTGACGAACAGCGCGTCTTTGTATCCGCTGAAGGAATTTCTACCAAAACTGGCACTTACTTTCTCCAGATGTATCAAATACTGTGATAAAGGACTCGTATGGCTGAGGGTTTGAATTGAAAAGAGGTGACATAAAATCCTCACTCAGGAACGTCTGGAGCTATTTCCACTAAATTTGGTATATACGTGACTCATTATTTCTATAAAAAGTACTGTGGGAGTGATATTCCTCTACTAGCGTTCGAGGTGGTCGTACCAATAATTTATAAACGACCGAAGACAACCTGTTGGTATTTCTTTCCTGTAAGTAGACTTACAACACTTTAAAAGTATGATGCGCAACTGATCTCTTATTTGCGTTTTTCAGTGTATCAACCACTCAGTGAAAATCAAAACTGCAACGAGCCGACATTTATCCATCTTGTTTCGGGGCCAAAGATCATGCCACGCGGCTCAGTACCACAGATATAGTGGCATGGTGTAAAACAGAGAAGAGTCACAGAGTTGCAAGAGACAGCCCTTCTTATTACAGGTTTCCTCAGACTTCAGCTGAAACAGCAGGGAGAAATTCGTTAGAGATGCAGATCAAATAGCTCTACAAGTATGTGAGAAATGTATACAAGGTGAAGCGAAATTCGCGCACTACGGCTTCACAGCGCGACTCCTTACATACCAGCGATAAAAAAATGTCTGTCACGAAATTTCGTCCGGCGAGTACATCCGGCAGAAAACGAACGTTAAATAGTGGCAATCTGGAAACACTGTAATCACATGTATGGTAACTACCTGTGTCAGCACATATAAATTGTGCCGTGTAGGCGGTGCAGAGGATAGAGTTTTGGGTTAGACTGCAGGAGGTCGAAGGTTCAATCTTGGGGAGGGGCGCATTTTTTTTATTTGCTAATGTCATTCTGACATTTCATACTGTAATATACACCATTTTTTAGGTCACATGTATCCTAAGTTTACAACATTTTGTAACGTTGAACATAACAAATGAGTGGTTAGACAAATAATAAATAGACAGTTGAAATAAATGACTTGTCACAAAAAGAATCCCAATTTCGAGATGCTAAAGATGATAGCACAGTACAATAACACAACATCTACTTGCCATTTATATTACAAGTAACATGAGCGCTCAGATGTTGCACATTAGCAACCAGTGACAATAATAATGTCCATATTAATGACCGGATAACCTTCACAACAGAATACGTTGTCCTCAGAATGACAGATGCTCTACATTGCGCAACCCGTAGGATCATACAGCTCTGGACCTTTCACAGCAAAGCTGTGTCCGCAGTAACAATAATAATGATCACAGTGCATTGAGATACGTACTAAACAGCATGCGGTTACCAGACTCAATGTCGAAAGGCATAATTAATGGGACAATGGTGATAACACACACAATAACCGAGTTTCGATATTATCCGCAAAGCACGTTGCTGATCCTACCGGTAACGTAAGGCCCTAACGAAATGTAAAGGACATGAATGAGGCAAGAATAATAGTTGGTACTAATCTATGGGACCATTGGAGGAGGGTACAAAGAAAACAGGTTTCGCGTCTAGTAGATGAAATGGTGCGAATAAATTCACGCCCACGATGTGGAAAGGGCTTCATTCGAAGCGGACCAATCTTCCATTTCTACTATTGTAGTATGTAAGTGCAGATGTTTTCTATGGGACGCGCTGCAATCGCTGTTGACGATTGCCAGATACCGTACCATCTGGACTACATTTACCAAATAAAAAAGAAAACGTGTGCCTTAACACAGGACCGAACCATTGACCTCCTGCATGCCAACCCAAAACTCCACCCACTGCACCAACTGTACAGCACAACTTCTAGGTGCAGACAGAGGTGGTTACCATACATGTGATTACAGTGTTGCCAGATTGCCACTCTTTAACGTCCTTTCTCTGCCGGATGTACTCGACGTACGAAATTTTGAGACAGACATTTTTTATCAGTGGCATGTGAGGAGTCGTGCTGCGAAGCCAGAGTGCGCGAATTTCGCTTCACCCTGTATATACACACACATGAAAAGTTTTGTGTCACCACGCTTCAGAGAGCTCCGGAACCTGTACAGAAAACTGTAATAGAGATCAACGTGAACATCATTTCCGCCCTTTTTATTGCTACTGAAAACCACTCATTGCATGTTGTACCACCACACAGTGAGACCTTCAGAGATGGTGGTAAAGATTTCTGTACACACCGGTACCTCTGATAACCAGTAGCACGTCCTCTTGCATTGATACATGCCTGTATCCGTCGTGGCACACTATCCACAATTTCATCAAGGCACTGTTGGTCCAGATTGTCCCACTCATGAAAGGCGATTCGGCGTAGATCCCTGTGGGGGTGGGTCACGTCGTCTATAAACAGCCCTTTCCAATCTGTCCCAGACATGTTCGATAAGGTTAATGTCTGGAGAACATGCTGGCCACTCTAGTCGAGCGATGTCGTTATCTTGAAGGAAGTCATTCACAAGATGTGCACGAAGGGGGCGCGAAATGTCGTCCATGATACCTCGCCAATATGCTGCCGATATGGTTGAACTATCGGTCGGAGGAAGGCATTCACGTGTCGTACAGCCGTTACGGCGCCTTCCATGACCACCAGCGGCGTACGTCGACCCCACATAATGCTACCCCAAAACAGCAGGGAACCACCACCTTGCTGCACTCGGTGGATGGTGTGTCTAAGGCGTTCAGCCTGATCGGGTTGCCTCCATACACGTCTCCGACGATTGCACATGCGACACTCATCGGTGAAGAGAACGTGATGCCAACCCTGAGCGGTCCATTCGGCATGTTGTTGGGCCCTTCTGTACCGCACTGCATGGTGTCGTGGTTGCAAAGACGGACCTCGCCATGGACGTCGGCAGTGAAGTTCATCTTGCAGCCTATTGCGCACAGATTGAGTCGTAACACAAAGCCCTATGGCTGTACGAAAAGCATTATTCAACAGGGTGGCGTTGCCTTCAGGGTTCCTCCGAGCCATAATCCATAGGCAGCGGTCATCCACTGCAGTAGCAGCCTTTGTGCGGCCTGAGCGAGGCATGTCATGGACAGTTCCTGTCCGAACAACATCGCTTTGGTTCACTCCGAGCCGCCTGGCCGCTTCCCTTGTTGAGAGCCCTTCCTGGCACAAAGTAACAATGCGGACGCGATGGAACCGCAGTATTGACCATATAGGCTTGTTTGAACTACAGACAACACGAACCATGTACCTCCTTCCTGTGGAATGACTGGAACTGATCGGCTGCGGGTCCCCTCCGTCTAATAATCGCTGCTCATGAATGGTTGTTTACATCTCTGAACAGTCAAAGAGACTATGTCTGTGATACGATATCCACAGTCATCGTCTATCTTCAGGAGTTCTGGGAACCAAGGTGATGAAAACCTTTTTTTGTTGTGCGTATAAAGGGCGACCAGAAACTTTCCTTTTGAGGGCATTGCTGAAGCGTATGTGTAACTTACATATGCACCGACATGTAGGCAGAGGATTAGTGTGACATTCGTGTCTTACCGAAGTACATGTGATAAATCGGAAATGTGAAAGATGGCGACGTTATTGCCAAATGCGTCCAAAGAGGACTAACACTTTTCTTGGTTACCGAAAGACAAACGCCGGAAAATGAAGAATGAGTATACCGTTGCATGTCTGTCGAAAAACACAACTGTGTATGGTGCGCCAGGTTTTGTGCTTATCGCGATTCGACAAAAGACGCCGGTCGATCTGGGAGCCCAGTCTCATCCATTATGGACAACAATAGGTGGTCCTATAGTCGTGATCTCTCCCCGTATGATTATCAAGCCTTCGAACCCTTAAAAGAAAGGCCATGAAAGGTCAGACGAATACGTCAGCAGGTAGTTAAGAACACGAAGCAGAACACGGTGCTTTACCAAACGGATATGTGCAACCTGAAGCGTCGGAAGGATGATTGCCTCAATCCTCACAGGGTTTTTGCCTGATTGGCATACCGATTCTGCACAGTACGGCCTTCGAACGGAAACTTTATGTGTTGCGAAAAACTTGTGATATTCGTGTACGCACGCAAAGCCACGCACAAAAAGTTTGTTCTCTTATAACTATGACTTTGTTTAATAATTATGTCTTGCAAGTCCATTATCATCAAAAGTACGGGACACCAACCTCGCCTGCAAGTATGCACACAAGCCGGAATTCTTACTACAATTGTCGTTGCCCTGAGAAATAACTGCCTAGCACAGCGACACCTCTTAGGAGACTATTCCTGCCCCAGCTTTACCGTTTCTCCCTCCTCCCTCTACACCGCATTACCATAAAAATGAAATCACGCAGGATATGAGTAGAGCTGCATTGTGGAGCGTCACTATTTCTTAAACAATAAGATACATTGTATTCACTACGTGGCATTACAGATGAATCAGAACAGCAAAAACTTAAACTTTTATGAAATTTTATGTTATAAATAACGAAAACAGTGCTCGAAAGGACGTAGTGCAGCTGTCATGCGTGCGTACATGAAAACACGCAAGCACACGTAAGCGCACACACACACACACACACACACACACACACACACACACACACACACACACCAATTTACAAATGTTTCAGAAACGAAACCTATGTGTTTATACGCAAATTATTCCATGCGCATGTTTGTACGAATCCTGCCTAGGGCATGGATGTGTGTGTTGTCCTTAGTTTAGTTAGGTTTAAGTAGTTCTAAGTTCTAGGGGACTTATGACCTCAGCAGTTGAGTCCCATAGTGCTCAGAGCCATTTGAACCATTTGTTTGTACGAATAATTATTTCGAGTAAAACAACGACTGAATGCGACTCTGCTGTTTAAATGATTTTGCTCTGCTCATTATCTTCGTACCCGGCCTGACCCAAATAATTTTTTTGTGTGTGTGGGGTCGTTGGTTGAGATAGATGCATAAAAAAATTCGCAAGCCCTTATGCCTCACTCCATGCGGCAGGAAAGTACAACCGTTGTCTGTAATCGACGACTAACATTATCTATTCCTATATTTATGAACTGCTAATAGGTCCAACCAAGATGGTACCGTATATTGTGAACAACCTTTTTTATCTTACCAAACCACATTTCAGAGAATAAATATCCTCTGTTTCACTGAAAATTCTGGCCGTCACTAATTCTCGCCAGTCCGCCTCCGTACCTGAGTGGTCAGCGCTGCTGCTTGCCATGCGGGGGACCCTGGTTCGATTACCTGTAATGCCGGGGATTTTTTTTCCCCCCTTGGTGGATGGACAAGTGTAGGGTGCATACCCCGACATCTGCCGGGAGAGAAACGTGCTGACCTTATGCTCCTCCATACTGTATCCGAAGTCGCCGTTGGCCGAGGTTGACATGGTGGTCGATCGGGCCCGATTGGCCCGTCTAGGGCTAGAAAGCGGAATCTTGCCATAATAATGCTTCTCAAAATAGCTTAATCTTCTGAGAGCTTAGTCCACAGCTCTGAGAACTTGAAAAAACCTTTTATGCTGAACTCCGCTGGAGTTTTAGGGTGGATCGCTCCCGCCGCTCCCTCTCTTCCCCGCTGTTGCTCTTCTGGTCTCGTGTGCTAAAAGCATACCGACGCCAATCATAATATGTCAAGCCTATAATGTGAAGAACACAGTATGTTTTCTTACCATATTTGCCAGTTTATTCTCTTTTGGAGTGTGTCTCGTGGGAACAAAAGGTGTTCGCGTTCATGAAAAATCACGACCTTCATGGACGTTACGCTTTATTGCATGACAGCGCATCTACAACCTATGCTCCGGTAAGTTACTCACGGATCACATTTTTTTTTTATGGGAAATTAGCGAGGTCAGAAAATTGCAACGAAATGTTGGAAATCCGGGAGTGAATCGACAGTTAGTGCACGATCTGACACTTAACCCTCAACATAAATTAATATAATCTGTTTCCTATAAATACAAGAAGAGGCGATTATCATTAAAGTACACGATTCGCGATGTAGCAGTGACCGCCGTAAAATTTTGGGGGTATCCTTCGGAGCTACCTAAAGTTGAGCTACTACTTGATTCTAGTTGTAGGTAAAGCAGATGCCAGATTCGTTGCAAGAATGGAAGAATCCCACAGATACACGATGTCCGTTCACATAATGCGACCACATGTCAAAGGTTTGAATAACGAACTTTTGCAGAGTAGACGTGCAGGAAGAGAATCAGTGAGTCTCTCTATGGTACGGACAAGAATGTGCAGCCATGCCGACTGCAGTGCCGTGACGAGCTGCACTAGGGCTCTCGGGTGAGGATCCATAGCGCGAAGAAACCACCAGTTGCTTCAAAGAAGAGCGGCACGTTTCGTCACAGGGTTATTTGGTAAGCGTGATAACGTTACGGAGATGATTAGCAAACTCAAGAGGCAGACTCTGCAAGAGAGGCGCTCTGCATCGCGGTGCAGCTTGCTGTCCTGGTTTCGAGAGGGTGCGTTTCTGGATGAGGCATCGAATATATTGCTTCCCCCTACTTATACCTCCCGAGGAGATCACGATTGTAAAATTAGAGAGATTCGAGCGCGCACGGAGGCTTACCGGCAATCGTTGTTCCCGCGAGCCATACGCGACTAGAACAGGAAAGGGAGGTGATGACAGTGACACGTAAAGTGCCCTCCACCACACACCGTTGGGTGGCTTGCGGAGTATAAATGTAGATGTAGATGTAGTCGAGGTGGTTCCACAAATTATTAGTTGGACTTAAATCCGAGGAGTTTAGCGGCTGGAGGAGAACGGTAAACTCGTCACGATGATTTCTGAGCAACGCGCTTACACCTTGCATAATCCTGCTGGTAGATGCCTTCGCGCCGACGAAAAACAAACTGCATGAAGGGGTTGACGTGGTACCCAAACATAGATGTATACTTGTGTTGATCCATTGTGTCTTCCACAATGACAAGATCACCCAGCGAATGCCACGAATAATACGTGCTTCATTTGAAAAGGCCACGAACAATTTGTGGTTCATCTGAAAAGGCCGCCGTTCAGTGGACGTCCACTTGCGCTATTGGCACGCAAGTTCCAACGTTCGTCGCCGATCAACGGCTGTTAGCATGGGTGCATGAACCAGGCGCCTGCTGCTGAGGCCCATATACAGCGACGTTCGCTGAACGTGCTTAAGTACACACCGCTGGTAGTCCCTTGTCTTATATGGGCTGTCAGTTGCTCATCAGTTGCACGTCTGTTCGCCCGGACACATCTCCACAGCCGTCGTTCACCCCTGTCATATACGGCCCGCGGTACAAAACACAGTCGCCTCGGTGTCTGTTTTGGATCGCATCATTTTGCTACGCTCGATATACTTTAACTACGACGGCACACGAACAACTTACAAACTTCGCCGTTTCGGATATGCTTTCGCTTCGCCCAGACACATTTTATTTACCCTCCACTACTAGTGCGGCCACCCGCCGTCGTTGAGTGGTTATTGCACGTTGACGTCTAAAACAGGCGGTGGCCACAGTAATGCGACTGGACCATGTATATTTCATTCACAAAAGATGTAGTTTTCAAAACTGTAATTCTAGCGATTGCTAAGTATTACGCGTTTCTGTGTGGCGCGCACTAGGTAGGATTACTAGAGGAGAAAGTAACCAAAGAAGAGTGGCACGTTTCGTCACGGGTTCGTTTAGTGAGCGCAAGAGCGCCGTAGAAATGCTTTTCAAACTTGTGGCTGACGCCGCAAGACCGGCTTCGTGCATTTTCGAGAGATTCGCTGTTCAAATTCCGAAAATGTACGTTCCAAGAAGAGTCGGACAATATATATTTTTTTCCCACACACGTCTCGCGAAACGATCACGACGATAAAATCGGTGAAGTTAGAGGTTCTGCGGAGATTTCCGACAGTCGTGCTTCCTGAATTCCATTTGCGATTTTCATAGAAAAGATAAGGAATTATACTGGTACCGGAAGTATCCTCTGCCGCACACTGTAAAGCGTAAAACAATGTAGATGCAACACCCAGCACTGATAGTTTCAGCAGTGTGAGAACGTCTACGAGGAGTCTTCAACTGAAGAAACAAGAGAACATATTAAAATGTCCTTCCACGAAACTTTAAGCAGCTACAAGTAGCACAAAGATCCTTCTCTGAAATTAGCAGAATTGCGTAACTTCGAAAAAACAAAAACTTATGTTGCGTTGATAGAATTTCAAACAGAATTCTACAAAGGCGCTCAAACTTAGTAAGTAATGTCTTTGGTGACATACGTAATGCGTCATTAGCACAGGGAAGTATTCCAACACTTAAAATATGCAACTGTTCAACCTCTTTATAAGAAGGGTGAGAAGAAAGACTTAAATAATTGTCGTCTAATTTTCTTGCTGAATTCTTTTTCCAAACTATACATTGGAGAGTAGTCTCACATTTAAGTAGAAACAACTTACTTAGCTCAACACAGTTTGGATTCTGAAGGTTTGCTGTTCTGAGAATGCTGTGTACACATTCAGTCACCAGATATAACAAATCTTAAGTAATAAAATATCGCCACTTGAAATTTTTATGGTCTTCATAAGGCGTTTTATTGTGTAGATCATTTTACTCTCTCAGAAAAACTCAAGTTTTATGGAACTGATGGTTTTAAACACAATCATACTTAACAAATGGGAACCAAAAAATTGTGCTGATTAATTCAGACAATGTTGAAAGGTGATAAAATTTTAGCGAGTGGAGAGAAATGACGAAGGGAGTCCCATAAGGTTCAATTTTGGGTCCATTTCTAGTCCTTATAGGAGGGTGGGAATTTCAATAGTGGCAACTATTTATTTACAGCTCGTACAAAATAGATACGCAAGTATCAGATGCAATTGGAGATCATAAAATGAAAGCAGTGCTTTTTGCTGATGACCTGATGTTATGGGGAAATTGCGTGAAGGAGGTGCAAGAGCAGTTAGATGCATAGGAGGCAACGGCAGCACAATGTGGAATGCATTTCTCTGCAAAGAAAAGTGAAATAATCGTCACAACAAGGAAGAGGAATAGGTCAAATGTGGATATAACTTGTGGAGGGGAAAAACTACAAGTGGTAGAGAACTTCAAGTACCTGGGAAGCGTGATTGAAAGTAAGGGGGGAAACGCAATGGAAATAAATGAAAGGTGCAGAAAAGCAGGGCAGTTCTACAAATGCATTAGGAGGCTTATTTGGAGCAAGGAGGTGCCACAGAAATCCAAGGGAATTATATACCGAACCTACTTTGTCCCCATATTGAGATACGGAAGTGAGACATGGGTAATGCACAAAAGCGACAAAAGTAGAATACAGGCTAGTGAAATGAAGTTCCAGAGGAGCAGGTTGGGTGTAACAAGACGAGACAGATTGCGAAATTTGTATGTGAGGGAAAGACTAAAGGAGGAACCAGTACAAGACAGGATAGAAAAATCAAGACTGCAGTGGTATGGACACATGAAGAGAATGGATGAGGGAAGAATTCCAAAGAGGATGTTTGATCTGCAACTGGAGGGGAAGAGGCCCAGAGGAAGACCAAGAGATAGATGGGTGAAGGGAGTGAAGGAATGTGTGATGAGAAGAGGAGAGAACTGGGCGAAGGTGGAAGAGGGGGAATGGTGGAAAGACAGAACACGATGGAGAGGCTTGTGTTCCCGACAGACCCAGCCAGTGGCTGGAAACTGTCCAAGATGATGATGATGATGATGACAAAATAGATACGTGCTCCAAAGTTTTACTGACCTTCAGAGTAGTCACCAGCATTGTGTATAACCCGTTACCAGCGATGTGGGAATCGTAGGATACTCTTAGCAGTGACAGTTGTGTTGACAGTTGGAGCGGCGCGGTCTATTGCCCGACGAATTTGTAGCAGCTCTGAAGTGAATACCGTGAAGTGTTTCCTTCAGTTTAGAAATCGAGTTGAACTCACGAGTGATTAAGTCAGGGGAGTACCGTAGGTGGTATAGCACTTAGCAGCCCAATCAGTCAAACAAATCAGTAGCAGCTTGCACTGTACGTGCTTGACCAGTGTCCTAAAAATGATAGTCAGGTCCTGCAGAAAGTGTCATCACTTCTGTCTCTGTGCTGTTCATTTTTGGAACACAACCTACGACCAGCGTAGAGACAGAAGTGATGACACTTTCTGCAGGACCTGACCATCATTTTGCAGGACAATGCTCAAGCACGTACGGTGCAAGCTGTTACTGATTTGTTTGACTGATGGGGCTGCTAAGTGCTATACCACCTACTGCACTCTCTTCACTTAAGCCCTCGTGAGTTCAGTTCGATTTCTAAACTGAAGGAAACACTTCACGGCATTCGCTTCAGAAGTGCTACAAATTCGTCGGGCAATAGACCGCGCCCCTCCAGCTGTCAACACAACTGGCACTGCTAAGAGTATCCAAGACTTCCATATCGCTGGCGACGGGTTATACACAATGCTGGTGACTACTTTGAAGGTCAGTAAAACTTTGAAACACGTATCTATTTTTTAAGAGCTGTAAATAAATAGTTGCCACTATCAAAGTTCCAAACCTCGTATAATATGTGAATGAACTTTCACTTAACATTCAACAAGCAGAATTGGTACTTTTTGCAGACGACACTGGTTTTGTAATAAATCCCATTAGAGGGAAGGCAACAGTATGCTTATTAAATGATTGTCAGAAAACTGGCTCTCCTTTAATTTTTTTCTATACAGCAAACAGTCATAGTAACAATTGATGTAGTACACGAATAAAGGTCAGTAAATAGAGGAGTATACGCCAAATTTTTGTGTTACATATAGATGTGGGAGAGTCATATCATTAAGGTGCTCAAACAATTAAGTTCAGTTACCTTTGCTCTTCCTATCACTGCTACACAACCCTTGTCTCGTTGCGTCTGCCAATGTTGTTGAATATCTCCATAATGCTCTCACGTCGAATTAATGTTTCCGTGATGAAATGCGAGGCTCTTCATTGGATCTTCACTATTTTCTCTTAATACAAACTGGTGATGGTCCCAGATTGACGAGCAGTACTCAGGAAGCCGCCGAACGAGTGTTTTGGAAGCCATTTCTTACACGAACGAATTACATTCTTCATGTATCTGCCAGTTCATTTTATCCAGTCAAACAAACCAGTAACTTTACAGTATATTGATAATTATTATTTAGGGACCGTCTGCTCCCAGCCGAATAAAACAGAGTTTTTGCAAGGTATCTTAGCGTCCTGAGATATGTATTTGGTTGGTGCATATGTTCGTAATGTTTTTTCATACGTTTAATAAACGCAACAGACACACATAACAGAGACTTTAGTCATCAATAATATATTAACCTTCACTACTTACAACAGTCTGCCAACTCTGTGGTAACTCCTTAATTCTGCAACTGTAGAAATCACGTGATTTTGAAGCTAAGATGTCGTTGAGGCATGTTCGGAGCGCATTTTCACATAAAAATGCTTCAAATGGCTCTGAGCACTTTGGGACTTAACATCTATGGTCATCAGTCCCCTAGAACTTAGAACTACTTGAACCTAACTAACCTAAGGACACACATCCATGCCCGAGGCAGGATTCGAACCTGCGACCGTAGCGGTCACGCGGTTCCAGACTGAAGCGCCTAGAGCCGCACGGCCGCACCGGCCGGCCGAGCGCATTTTCATCTGGAAACGAAGTTCCTTGAATGCTGTTCGACAGAGAGTGGAAAAGGTGAAACTCTAAGGGTGCAAGATCAGGTGAATATGGCTGGTGCTGAATGAATTCCAAACTCGTGTACAGAGTTTTCTGTCAGTCCAGCAGAATCCGGGCGGGCGTTATTGTGAAGTAGCATCACTTCAGGCAGTCTTCCTGGTCGTTGTTCTTCGATTACGTCTGCAACACGTCCCAGTTGTTGATAATATATGTCAACAGTGATGTTTACACCTCGGGGAAGCAATGCATAGTACACCACACCGTCGCTTTTCCACCAGGTGCATAACATTTTCTATGGATACGCGTAGGTCTTTGTTTTGGGAGTTGCTGCGTTGTTTGGGCTCAACCATTCGTTTCTTTCCCTTATATTAGCATAAAGACACAGTTTCTCGTTATCAGTAACGATACAGCATGGAAAGATCGGTGTTGTTCACGAACAAATTGATGACGAACTATCAGAGTTGCACACACAGTCACCTGCTGATTTGCGTGATTTTGGCTTAAAGCATTCGGTACCTAAACACCCGATGTTTGAACATTCCCCATTGCTTGCAAATTTCGCACGATGGTGGAACGATCACAGTTCATCAAATGTCCCAGTTCTCGAGCACTCTGGCGTGGATCATTCTGGATTAATGCGTGTAAACGTTCTTCATCATACCCCAAGGATCTTCCTGAACGTGGAGAGCCACTAATGTCAAAATGATCCTCCTTAAAATGAGAGAACCATTTCCTCGTCATGCTCTGTCCAACGGCATTATCCTCGTACACCGCGCGAATGTTTCTGGGTGCCTCCGATGCTGTCACACTTCGTTGAACTCAAAGAGAGACATATTCCGATTTCTCCACTTAGCACTCCATTGTCTAGAGTCCACATCTCCAAATGCCAGTATGTCGACTCAAATAGCAACAATAAATTACAAATAAAAATGACAGTCGATAAATAATGTTGCAGCAACCGGAAAAATTCCAAAACGAAAACGGTACGAACGTACGCACCAGCGTAATAAATATTTTTGTTTATACTGTTTAGTTTACATTTTACTTTATGCTTTTTTATTCTACAGTAGTAATTTAAAGTTCTACTGAGAGATTTCGTATATGTTGATTTACGTGTTGTGTTCTAGTTTCTTTGTTACAGCTGTTTTCTTCTAATAACTGTTATTTGAAATTTCGTTTATACACCTCACAGCACTAGGAATTGAACATACGTTTAGATGGTTTGTTTTGGATGGTATTGCCAACTGTCGAATGCTACTGCCAACTACTGAGTGCGGTTTGCGATATTTGTCGTGTGTGTGTGTGTGTGTGTGTGTGTGTGTGTGTGTGTGTGTAAAATGGTACATACAGGGTGAATCGCCTAAAACTTGCACCGCAAATATGGCAGAAATGGAAAGTGCTATTGACGTGCTGTTTTCACAAAATGTATTGGTAGTCAGGAGCTTGTATTGTTAGTCAAGAAACAGATTGTAAAAATAATTTGACAGTGTATTTGTTGTGCAAACATACACTTTTTTAATTGAAAAGTTGCCTATTGACATTAACAAACTAAAAGCAGGGTAAATTAGAATGTTAGTGGTGTGTGTCGCAGGATTCTAGTGGGAGTAGTTTAGGTGATATGGTACTGAAAAGTTTCTACATCAACATGTTTTTGTACCATTCTACCTGCGTAGTTGCTATGTACGATGTTATGCTTGCTTACAGAGTGCTTGTGTATTCCTTGACTGCATTGCGACTTGCTGATCAGTTTGTGTATGTCAGTCCAAGCAATAGATCGTGAGTAGACGGTAGAATCTACCAATGCAGAAAAATTCGACATGCTCATTGTGTATGGAGAGTGTAGGAAGAATGCAGTTCGTTCTTTTACGGTGTATGCGGCAAGACATCCCAATAAACGTCAACCATCTCGATAACTACTTCTCAGCCTCTTCAACCAGTTACTTGAAAGCGGTAGTGTAACACCTAGACAACGTAGTAATAGAGGGAAACAAGTGACGATAGAAGAGAGGGTTCTTGTTGCTGCTGCTGCTGCTGCTATTACGATTGATCCTCACGCAAGCTCCCGCACAATCGTACGAGGGAGTGTCATGAGTCAGGAAAGCATCCTACGTATTCTCCATTGACACAGTTTCCACGCCTATCACATCTTTCTCCATGAAGAGCTACGTGGAAACGAATATGAGAATAGTGTTAACTTCTGTACGTGGGCGTTAAGACACGATACTCCAGATGTATCATGTCTCTTTTTTAGTGATGACGCCTTGGCCGGCCCGTTCCCCGGATTTGACGCCTGTAGACCTTTTTCTGCGAGGAAAACTGAAAGACGCTGTCTGCAAGGACATACCAACTACACCCAGTGATGTACAACGACGTATTCGTGCAGCCTACTCGGACATCTCCGATGAAATGCTACCACACGTGCCGTGCGGGGTTAGCCGAGAGGTCTAGGGCGCTGCAGTTACGGACTGTGCGGCTGGTCCCGGCGGAGGTTCGACTCCTCCCTCGGGCATGGGTGTATGTGTCTGTCCTTAGGATAATTTAGGTTAAGTAGTGTGTAAGCTTAGGGACTGATGACCTTAGCAGTAGAGTCCCATAAGATTTCACACACATTTGAATTTGAACATTTGAGCTACCACACGTGCAGCAGTCGTACCGTACTAGACTGGAAACGTGTAATCATTTTGCACACAACTGTCAGTTTGACGGTCAGTTGCATCGTTACTGGTCAGAGCCCACATAACTAGTGTATTCACTGGCGTTGTTCTTTAGTGTACGCTGTCACAAGTATTATACAGGGGGACGGGGGGGAGGAGTTATGGGAACTTTTCAAAATACGATACCTCATAAATGACTCCCACTAGAAACCTGCAACAAAACACCACTGACATTCTAATTTAACCTACTTCTAGTTTTGTAATGTCAGTAGGCATTGTTCTATTTAAAAATGTGAATGTTTGCACGTAAATTAGATTTTCTAAATATTATTACAATCTGTTGTTGGCTAACAGTACGAGCCCCTAACTATTAATCTATTCTGTGAAAATCGCACATCAATAGCAGTTTCCATTTCCGCAGTAATTGCGGTGCAAGTTTTAGGTGATTCACCCTATATCTAGTTTTCTTTGAATTTGATTGTGTGTGTGTGTGTGTGTGTGTGTGTGTGTGTGTGTGTGTGTGTGTGTGTGTGAGAGAGAGAGAGAGAGAGAGAGAGAGAGAGAGAGAGAGAGAGAGAGAGAGATTGTTTTATCACGACCCAATGTACACATAAAGTGTTACTTATCTTTTCTTTCATTAAGTTTATTAGAGAGTCTGTATTGATCTGTGTCAGATTGTTTATCACATGTTTGTTCTAAGCAATGGCTTTATGGATGTGCTAGCTTTCCTGCATTTGTAACCAAAAAACCTAGAACACAACGTGTAGTCGCCATCCAGAATTTAGTAAGTAGAAGTTTAAATTATTACTACAGCAAAGAATAGCTGGAAGTGCCAGAACTGTTTACAATCTAGATATCAACGTCCTTAATGTAAACTAAGTATTATAAACAATATATGTACATATTCCAGGCTAGTGAAGATGCCTTGCAAAGAATAAAGGCGAAACGCGTATGGCACAAAAACTGTGTTTTATTCAGTTGTGAGCAGACGATTCCAAAGGAATGATTCTTAACATACCGTAATATTATACGCAAGTGAAGACGACAGGACTACAAAAGTCTGAAAAGTAATTATTCTTCCTGCCCTTCTTTGTATATGTTCGATATCCTTTGTTAGTCCTATTTCATACGAATCGCAGATACGTGGTCAATTTTCCAGGATGAATCGCACGAGTGTTTTGTAAAAATCTCATTTGTATACTAATTGTATTTTTCCAGTATGCTACGAACGAATTGAAATTCTCTTGTTTTACCTACCACTAGGCCGATGTGATTGTTCCGTATCATATCCCTGCTATTTGTTACGACGAGGTTTTTCATGAGTTTTACGAAGAGCACAATTTTAAATTTATGAACCCTGAAAGCATGTTGCCAATCTATGCATCATTTTCAAATGTCATCAACGCCCGACAATATTTTTGCAGCGTTTTTCAGACAGTACTTAGTTATAGCTACTGCACCATCTGCAGAAAGCCTGAAGTTACTACTGACGTTGTCCGCCAAGTCATTAATACACAACATGGACAGCAAGGGTCTCAATACACTTCTCTAGGGCACACCTGACGTCACTTGTGCATTTGTCGATGACTCTCCGCCCAAGATAACTTGTTGCGCTGTCCCAACCAAGAAAGCTATAACCGAATCCCTAATTTTGCTGAATATCCTCCGTGAGCTTACTTTCGTTACGAAGCATTGGTGCATTAATGAGCCAAATGTTTTTCTGGGGGCAAGAAATACTGCAGTTACATGATTGGTTTGATCCGTGGCTGTCAGGATGTCATGTGAAAAAACAAGAGTGACCGAAGGTTTCGGAATCCATGCTGGTTGGCGTCCAGTTATTGGTAAGGGTTCGAGATTCCTCATTACGTTTGAGTCGGAATATGATCTAAGGTTCTACAGGAGATGGATGTCAGAGTTTTGTGGATCACTTCTGCTAAACTTCTTGTTGACGACTGCGGCCTGTGTTATCTTCCAACTACTGGACGCAGTGTTTCCTTGCAGGGATCTACGGTATGTTATGGTTAGGGGCTAACTCAGCCACGAATTCTATATACGGTCCGATAGTGATTCCATTGAACACTGGTGCTGTCGTTAATTTTCGTCATGTTTCTCAACGCCATTGCCACCAATATCTATAAGGGGCAGTCAAATGAAAACCGAACACCTGTCGCAACGGGACCATGGAACAGTCCCATTCAAAAGTAGCCACTATACGCGTTAAGACATTTATCACAATGGAAGACGAGACGATCAATTCCTGTTTCGTAGAAAGCGGTCGGCTGCTGACGGATCGACAACCATACAAAATCTTACATAATGTCGTCCGACTGAAACAGAAGAGCACGAATGTCTTTCTTCAGTTTCCCAAAGATGTGAATATCCCACGGTGAAGATCTGAGCCGTGCGGAGGATGTTACAGCGTTTCCCAACCAAATCGCTGAAACGTGGCTTTCGTCCAATCGGCAGCTTGGGAGCGGGCGTTATTGTGCGACAGGATAATTCCGTCCAGCAGCATTCTGATAGCCTGAGAGCAAGTGGCAAAGGCAACAAGGAAACATCCCATATCTCCGCCGCCAAAGGAATCCAAATCTGTTCACGCAAGTTCCGATAAAGTCAAGGTGACCAACTTGTTCGACTGCAGGGGCCCTGTGGTCGTAGAGTTCCTCGAGTGTGGAATTACTATCAATGCGCAGTGCCACGAAGACACTTTGCAGAAACTGCGACGCGCCATCAAGTCAAAACATCCAGCTACTATCCATTTCCTGTGTTATTTGGCCCAGTGAAGGCGTAAAAATCGATAAGCCACTGTGAGTAATTGCGTTACACGGCTGTAAGTGTCCTTTGCATGTAGTTGCCTTCGCAATGATTGCTCTGAATCTGGTTAAGGCATACATGCATTCACTGACACGAGCAGCTTGTGCCGGGTTTGAATACGATTATCATCGACAAGAGATGTGTCTCGTCTCTGGTCATGGTTCTTTGTCGTGATACATGGCTGCGAATGGTACCTTGTTTGTCGAAGACACGTTGGACAGTCCGTGTTGACACACCAAAATATCACGAAATGTCATTCATGGTGTGGTCATGGGCACGTCCAAACCTTTGTCACGTCTCCTAGTCCACCCATTATACTGCACGGTTTCCCATAAAACGATCTGCGCGTACATACCTACTACATTGCCGGGACTTACCGTGAGCAATGCAGTCTCATGACCGCTATCTGCATCGCTCCAAAGGGACCAGTGTTCTGGTTTATGGGGATAACCAACACACTGCGTAACAGAAAAGGTGAAGCACTGAGTAGGCATAGTCGGATGTCAAAGTAACCGTACACGTACCCACAGTCAGCTGGTATGTAAATGACTAGAGCTGCAATTCTCTGAGACAAACAGAACGGCCATCAGTTGTATTAGTGTTGTTCATGTTTAGTGTAGTTATCAGGCGTGTTGTGGCATATGAGTGACATGAATACCGTCTGATGTGTTATCAACGTGAGGGAAACGAAGATGCCGCATATTCGTGTGAGAAACGTTCTCAAGACTTAGCATACTTTGATAGAGCCTCATAATGAGTCTTCACTTACTTGTTAGCCAGCTGGTCAAATCGTGCAATGTCCAGATATGTGAGGCATTGCGATGTGACAGTGGCCCGATATTCGAGTGCACGGGAACGTGAGGGAAGGTTTCTGAATGCATGCTTAATGCACGAATGTCGTCAAGGTTATGTTGAACAACGCCTCATTACCACAAAGGAATGTGACCCTATTGTGCATACGTGTCATAGCAAAACCCCTTCAAGTCTGCGATTGCCTTTCAGCAGCCAGGCCAGAGAATTACCGTCCCTTAAGTAGGCTGCCGTTGACACCAGAACACAAATAGCCGCTTTTGGATTGGTGTAACTGGGAAGGATGGACTGCTGATGAACGGCGTCTGAAAGCTTTCAGCGATCAACCGCTGTTCTGCACTACCGCACAGGTCACGGTCGGCGAGTATGGTGGTGAAATGGTGTGAGATTCCATTCTTCCCACGTTTTTCAGAGGCACAGCGGTGGTACTCTTGGCGTCACGGTTTGGGGAGCCATCGGATAGGACCAGATCACGCCTCGTAGTGATTGGGGAAACTCGAATGGTACAACGGTACGTCACGGACATCCAGAACCACCGTATGTTACTGCTCATCTGACAGTATCATGAGGCCATTTTTGAACATAACAACGCTCGTCTACAATCGCACTTGTCTCTACGAACTGTGTGGTTCAAATGGTTCAAATGGCTCTGAGCACTATCGGACTTAACTTCTAAGGTCATCAGTCCCCTAGAACTTAGAACTACTTAAACCTAACTAACCTAAGGACACCACACACATCCATGCCCGAGGCAGGATTCGAACCTGCGACCGTAGCGGTCGGGCGGTTCCAGACTGTAGCGCCTTTAACCGCTTGGCCACCTCGGCCGGCACGAACTGTGTGTGTGTTATGTTGAGGAGCTCCCGCGACCTGCAAGATTTCCTAGGTTCTCCCCTGACAGAGCGTGCGCGGGATCAGCTCGGACGATCCACTTGCAACAGTCGTGGACCAGCTTGCTTCATGACACCCTCTCCTATCGAATCACTGTATGCATCCATACCAGAGAGGGTGCAACGTCATACTGATAAGTGGACTCCTACTGTCAAGTTCTTTGTACATTTAACTCGTTTTCGTGTTCGGTGAAACGTCAACACGTCCCCTCTCGACCCGCGAATCAGGCAGTGGATTTCGGCCGGTGAGCGTGCGTCGTCTCCAGACTGATGTGGCACACTTTGCTCAGCAGAGCTCGGCCAGGGCGCGGCGTTATTCCCGTCCCTCGTCCCGGCCGTCATCGGAAAGCGGGCGCCGGGGAGGGAAGCGCGCGTTATTTCGCGCTCTGCGTCCTCGGCCGGCGGCGACACACAGGGGCGGCTGAGTCAGCGGCCTGGGTCACCGGCCGGCCACCGTCCCTCATACGTGGAACGCCGTCTCGCCGCCGCGGCGCTCCCTCAAAATAGCGCTTCTCGTTACGTGACGCCGCCGGAACACACGTTTCACGCTGCCAGGACTTTTCGTACCTTCCGGGTTCTCTGTAGTCTGTACACTCGTACAGTACACTTCCTGTAGTGAGAGTAATACAGCCAGTATCGGGTCTGGAACTTCTTTATTTTTATCTGGAACTTCTTTACTTTTACTTTCGTAGTGACGGACTAGGATCACATAACAACTCAGATTCCTATTCTTTCTTTGTTGTTCCCTATTTTTCCAGTACCCTTTCATCTTCTCCAGAAGTTGTCTTTTCGTTTCTTCTGTCCGTGCTGTTCCTGATTCCTCATTTCTTCTGCCTTGAGATCCTTCTAAATTTAATATTTTATCCTTAAAAACATTTCTCTCTGTCATTGTGATTCTTTGATGCTGTTTCCTTCTAGTTATGAAACTTCCTGGCAGATTAAAACTGTGTGCCGGACCGAGACTCGAACTCGGGACCTTTGCCTTTCTGGGGCAAGTCCTCTACCAACTCTTTTTCCATTTTTGTATATTTATTTACTTATTTTAAATAATTTTTATTGAACAAACTAAAAGTACATATATGTTCACTATGCAAGAGTTCTTCAAGGTACCATTTAAACATATACAAATTGTTAGTTAAACAAAAAAAATTAAAAAACATTAAATACAGCAAAATATAACATTCTGTCTTCTTCCTTTTTTTAAATTTGTTTTTCGGTCGATGCATGAGAACGTGGAGAAGGGTGTTGCATCATGTGACGGGTAGGCATGGCGCACCCCAACTTTGAGGGGGGTCAAGGAAGACGCTGCGGAGATAACCGGCAGAAGTTTGTCGGTAAGATGGTTTTCGGGTGAGGGTGCTGTGCGCGGTCACAACTTTGTACCAGAAGTCAAAGACTGTATGCGGACCACTCTGAAAGAGGTATTCTAAAGCCTGTCCTCGAAACCAGATTAGGGTATGGTGCTTAGCAAGAGGGTAGTGAAGTGTCTGGCGCAACAACAGGACATCCGGGGTTACCGTCGTTGGCGGGGCACGGAGGTAAAAGCCCACGATTCGTTGGATGAGCAGCCATACGTTTTGTTTCAGGGGGCACGTAAGATGGTGCTCGTCGGTGTCTTCGAGCTGACAGTCAGGACAGAGTGGGGAGGTGGCCAACCCTATGCGATAAAGTCGACTATTAGTCGGAAATTTTCCATAGACTAAAACATACCAGAGTGCAGACACAGACGACGGTAAAAAGGGTGCATGCACACACCCCCAAACCGTTCGCCAGTTAATGTCAGGATGCTGTAGCACTATGGGGTCGCAAGGGTTGGACTGCATAAACAAACGATAATAATCTTTTGTACGGGGAGGACGGGTGACTGGAAGACCGACCCGAACGTAGCTGAGTTCTACGAAACAATTGGCGACGTGGTACAATAATGGAGAAATAGGTGCCACATTGACCGGTGGATCGAGAGAAGCTGGTCGGAGGATATCTAAGAGACTGCGTGTTAAGGACGGGACCGGCTCCTGCCAGTGCCGCAACAAAGAGTGCAGAAGATCGTGCCAAGGAGTAACGGCATGGGGAGGATCTGGGCGACGTGTACCAGTTTAGGGGCGACATACATGTTGACATAGGACACACGTTGGAGTTAGTTTAAGTTACGGTGCACTTGACCGCGGACATAGTGCCGAATCGACTGCAAAAGCCGCCGGTAAGCCAGGGCAACGAATTCAGGTGGAATTGGGAAGGACGGAGTAAAGAGTTCCTGAATCATTTCCGTCCAGCGAGGAAGCATTAACGTGGTGAACGCCCCGTAAAACTCCACTAGGAGACCATCTGGTCCTGGTGATTTGTTCTTGGCCCCTTTGTTGATCGCATCTACCACCTCGTCTGCGGTGATTGCAGACATCATGGACGTTGATGCCGCTACGGTGAGGGTCCGATCAGGGGAAGGACGGAGATCATCAGGAATTGGCGTTGCCATCGGTTCATCATCATAAAATTGGCGATAATGTTCAGCAAAGGCAGACACCACTGCCGCCTGTGTTGTGTGGTGAACACCATCGGAGGTCGTGATGTTGGGGACGAAAAGTCGACGTCGACGACTATGGCCGGATGCGGCATGGATTGTGGATGGGGTTTCGTCGTGGAGGAGGTCTTGTCGTCGGGAACGCACCACGACACCATGCAGTCGTGCACGTTTGAGAGAGAGGAGACGAGCTTTAGGACGCTGTCGTTCCCTATGGGCGTCAGGTGATGGAGGGAGCGCATCGAGCTCACGGAGGACGGCGTGGTGAAAATTTGTGGTCTCTCGATGCCATGCTGCTGCTTCCTTGCCACATTGCATGCAGACCTTTCTGATCGCAGGTTTGGCACATTTGAGCCACCAATGGAACGTGGATGTGTACTGCGGGAGGCGTCTTTCGCAAGACGCCCATGTAGTGGCAATACATTGTCGGCAGCGTGGATCATAAAGGAGGGAGGTATTAAGCTTCCAGTAACCTCTGCTGTGCCACACTGACTGAGGTGGCAGATCCAGGGAGCAAATGACGGCGCAGTGGTCCGAAAATGCAAGGGGCCATCGTTCAGTTTGGGCGACTTCATTGCCAAGGTGGGCAGAGACATAAAACCGGTCCAGTCTGCTCACAAAATGTACCGTATGATGGGTAAAACCGGGGGTATTGCCATGAATTTTCTCCCAAACGTCCACTAGATGAAAATCTTCGATTAAGGTGAGCAGCGCCGGGCATGGCGAATAACCAGGCTTTTGGTCCTGCGGATGGAGGACACAGTTGAAATCGCATCCCATGATAAGGCGATCATAGCGTCCGGAAAACAGGGGCACCACGTCATGTCCGGAAAAAGTGGACCGCTGCCGACGGTTCGTGGAGCCAGACGGAGCGTAGATATTGATGACGCGCGTGTCGAAGATGGTAACAGCCATGCCCCTTCCACAGGGAAGGATGGTCGTGTCCTTGAGTGGGATTCCTTCGCGTATGTAGAAAGCTACTCCACGCCCTGATTGATCACATGTGGATGTGTATGAGTCGTAGCCGTAGACTGGTGGTAGTGTGGCAACGCGTACTTCCTGAAGAAGGGCGACGTCGACGTCAGAGGCCCGAAGCATGTCACGTAGGAGTTGCAGCTTGGGTGCAGTGCCGATAATGTTGATGTTCAGTGTGGCAAACCGGTACATTTGTTTCAGTGCTGGTGGATGCGCATCTACCATCACCAAGGGAAGTGTGGGGAGGGCACCGACAGGAAGTCCCGTCCCATCAGCTGCAGTGCCTCGCTTTTGATGTTAACAGGCAGCCTTGTCCGGCGGAGGCAATTCATCCGGAGGAGGGGGCGTATCTTCCTCAATGTCGTCGGCCCATGCTCCTGTGCCGTGGGTCTGTCCAATGTCCATGGGAATTGCGTCGTGGTGAGAGAGATCTGGAGTTGTCGACGGGGAGACAGGTGTCTCAACCTGCACATCGATCGTTACATTGTGCGTGGCGACCTCCATGGTGGTCCCGTCCTGCGAAACGTCGTGTTCATCGTGAAAGTTGTCCGCCGACCTCTGCGTGGAAATGTCGGCTGGTTGGGTGTCGTCTTCGTCGTCGCGGGTGGCGACGCTTTGAGAGCCCGTGGGTGAACGGCGACGGCGTTTGCGCCTACGTGGCGAGCGTTGTTTGCGCACGTTCAGTCCTTACTACCGTCCAACGTCCAATTTTTGCACCGCTCTCTTGTTCGGTTTTAGGAAACCAAACGAAGGACACTTTTGGTGACAGCCTCTGGCGGACCGCTTGAATTTGCTCGTAACTGGCCGATTGGCTACCTTCAATGCTTATTAGCTCGGAAATGGCGCAACGTATCGATTTTTTTTCTTAACAGTTACTCACAACCTACCCTGCATCACCCTTACAAGCTTTTCAGACTGTTTATGACTGCCCTGCATGCCCACATCGGAGTCGCGCTACGTTGCATTTAACGACGTCGCAACTGCCTCAACCCTTTTGACGGGCTTTATAACATAAACTAGTCACACACAGTGGTTTATGAAATGCTCCGAATGAACTCTAGTCTTGCAGCACCATTGAGTTGCCGGAACGACTGCCACTGTATTCTAGTACTGTAATGATATTATTTCCTGTGGCTCAGCGTCACAGTGTAAGTCTTTCAACAGGATGCTACTTCAGCTACTTGCTTTCACTATCCTGCCCTAGTTAAACAACCAGGAAATGGGACCTTCCGTTTAATGTAGAATCCGAATCACGTGTCATGTCTGGCGAATATCTGTATCTTTGAGAGGTGATTGCTAAGTTAAAAGGCAGATTAAAAAATCCGACCGAGATTCGATTCCACGACCTTTGGGCTAGAAGTACGCGCTTAACCGCTAACCAACCAAGCCCGACAAATCTATAACGAACGGATCCCAACAGTACAGTACAGTTTAGTCCACTCAGTTCTATTTCAAGAAGGATCTGAAACTGAGCACTTTCATACAGAGAACTAATGGTCGGCAATAAATAATTCAGATGAAACCGGTCTTAGGTCATCAAAGCGTATGAGACCTCTGTTGTAAAGTGCATTTGTTTCGTAGCGCTCTACCTAATCGATAGTGGTAGCGCTCTTCTGAAATACAACACTCAATTGTCTGTGATCTGTTGTCAGGACAGTTTACCGTTCATAACTTCCTGTCGAAGGTGCAACATTACTCGTAATGGAAACTTACAGACATGGATTTAATATCTGACGTACCAGGGCGTAATGTCAAAATCTGAAAATTTGTGGTAAGGTAAGGTCTTATGGGACCAAACTGCTTAGGTCATTGGTCCTAAGCCTACACACTACTTAATCTAACTTTAACTAACTTACGCTAAGGCCAACACACACACCCATGCCCGAGGGACGACTCGAACCTCCGACGAGGCGAACCGCGCGGACCGTGAAAGACGCCTCAGATCGCGCGGCTATGCATGGTTACTCTGCAATTCACACTTAAGTGCGAGGCAGAGGGTTCATCGAACCATTTTCATACAACTTCTCTACCATTCCACTCTCGAATGGCGCGTGGGAAAAAGGAACACCTAAATCTTTCCGTTCGAGCTCTGATTTCTCTTATTTTATTATGATGACCATTTCTCCCTACGTAGTTGGGTGTCAACAAAATAGTTTCGCATTCGGAAGAGAAAGATGGTGATTGAAATTTCGTAAATAGGTTTCGCCGCAAAGAAGAGCGCCTTTGTTTCAGTGACTGCCACCCCAACTCGCGTATCATGTCAGTGACACTCTCTCCCCTATTGCGCGATAACACGAAACGAGCTGACCTTCTTTGCTCTTTTTCGATGGCCTCCGTCAATCCTATCTGGTAAGGATCTCACACCGCGCAGCAATTTTCCAGCAGAGGACGGACAAGTGTAATGTAGGCTGTCTCTTTAGTGGGCTTGTCTCATCTAAGTGTTCTGCCAACAAAGCGAAATCTTTGTTTCGCCTACCCCACAATAGTATCTATGTGGTCTTTCGAATTTAAGTTGCTCATAATCGTAATTCCTAGGTATTTAGTCGAATTGACAGCCCTTAGATTTGTGGGATTTATCGTATACCCAAAGTTTATCAGATTTCTTTTAGTACACATGTGAGTGACCTCGCACTTTTCTTTGTTTAGTGCCAATTTCCACTTTTCGCACCATACAGAAATTCTCTCTAGATCATGTTGTAATTGGAATTGATCGTCTGATGATTTTACTAGACAGTAAATTACAGCGTCATCTGCAAACAATCTAAGACGGCTGCTCAGATTTTCACCTAGATCATTTATGTAAATCAGTAACAACAGAGGGCCTATGACACCTAGCGGAACGCCAGATATCGCTTCTGTTCTACTCCCTACGAACTGTGACCTCCCTGAGAGGGAATCACAACTGAGACGATACTCCATATGCACGCAATTTGATTAATAGTCACCTGTTAAAATGGGTCTGAGCACTATGGGACTTAACATCTGAGGTCATCAGTCCCCTAGAACTTAGACCTACTTAAACCTAACAAACCTAAGGACATCACAGACATTAACGCCCGAGGCAGGATTCGAACTTGCGATCGTAGCGGTGGCGCGGTTCCAGACTGACGCGCCTAGAACTGCTCGGCCACAACGTCCGTCAGTCGCCGTTGAGGAACGGTATCAAAATGTCAAAATGCCTTAATAACGTCAAAACCTGAGCGGATTACAGAAAAAAGATTTGTAACTGGCATCAACGTAACTAGAAAAAAATTGGCTTGTATAGAAACTGGATCGTTCAAGCCAGGCAAAACACTTCTACGACGCATAACTCGTGAGTATGAGACCCGGATTCGGTCTGACAGGCAGAGTACATCGAGTGTGCACAAAGAAGCGCGGAGTGCTTGGTCACAGGCTTCTTTCAATGGCAAATACGTGTACCGCTGCGTTAAGTAAATTTCACCGGTTAATGCTCGGAGAGGGGCGTCGTACGTGTCTTGTGAAACTGCTTAGGAAATTCAAGAGCCGTCTTTCCAAGGCAGACATTTCGAATATTCTTCAGGCCGCAGTTGTTCATCACGTAAGACGATGTGATCAAAATCAGGTAAATAGCAGTCTGCATACAGGCTTTATTATAAGAGGCAGTCAAATTGAAACGTGACAAGAGGGGAAAAAGCAAGTAAACTGTTTATTATTTCCAAAAGTAATCATCGTAACTGTTCACAAACTGTGAAACAAGACGGTCACTGCCTTCATGGAAAAAATGTTTGAGGATACCTAAGTAACCATCATTGTACTCAGACGTGCCCCTCTTCGTCCGAAGCAAATAGACGGTCGCGAACGTCTTTCTTTAGAGCACCAAAACCATAGAAATCACTCGGGGAGATTTCGGGTCTGTGGGGGACGTGTAAGGGCTTCCCAGTGAAACATATGGACCGGCCCACATCTTGCAAGATTGTTTCGAGCATTCTGCAGAAATTCCTGTGGGAAGCCATTATACACCCGACGTATTGTACCGATCTCTCTCCATGCTTTTTCCATACCCTGAAGAAAGACATCCATGGACGTCGATTTGCTTCGGACGAAGAGGTGTACGCCTGGGTACAATCAAGGTTCCGAAGGAATCGCAAACATTTTTCCATGAAGTCGTTGGTCGTTTTGTCTCACAGAGGGATAACTTTTTTAACACTTATTAAGGCAATTACTTTAAAAATAATAAACAGTTTGCATACTTGTTTTCCATCTGTCACTTTTTCACTTGACTAACACTTATTAAACGCATACATGAAGAGTTATGGGCACATGTTCAATGGAAGAGACGTGTTTCACAGTAGCGCAGATGAACAAGTGTCCATAGTCTTAAGGTGTGCTTTTGACAGCCCGTGTCCATAAGACTTTTTTTTTAATTTTGGTCAATACTATCATCTGTCAACTTCTCGTTCACCATATGTATCAAAATGAAACAACGCTCGAAGATTTCAAGTACGTTGATTTTCATTAATAAGCCATATTTATACTTTATTGAGCTGGACGCACATTTTTTAAACCGAGTTTAGAAAACCGATGTATGATAGTCGAAAAGACTAATCTTAGTTCAGATTAATCTCTTCTCATATCACTTCACATGTTCAGAAGTAGACACACCAGTCACAAAGTTCGCAGGAATAACCATTATTCCGTACAGAGTTCTGTTATAATCATGACAGGACTTTTAAAACACCTTTCACGAACGCATGTAGATGAATTTTAATTTACATGATCATATCCCATCACCCCCTGTCGGTGGCCTTCACCCCCACACTTTTTGGAGTCACAATTCCACAAATAAACTCTGTCTCGAAATCTGTCAGAAAATCCAGAGAGCTTGTGGCCGTATGTAAAAGTACACCAGCTGTAAAATATACTCAATACCTTCATTGCAAGATACCAATGATGATATTACCGATGGCAGCGCCACTAAACCGGAGTTATTAAACAATCTTCCCAAAATTCCTTTACAAAAGAAGACGAGGTAAATGTTATATAATTCGAAAGCAGAACAATTGGCAACATGACATATTCTCGGTGTAGCGAAGCAGCTTAAATCACTAAATAAAGGCAAGTTTTCCGGTCCAGATGGCACACCAGTTAGGTTCCTTCCAGAGAATGCTGATACGATAGCACTATACTTAGCAATAATACACAACCGCTCGTTCGACGGCAGATTCGTATCAAAAGACAGGATAGTCGCACAGGTCACATCAATACTCAAGAAAGGAAATGGAACTAATCCGCTGAATTAAAGACCCATAGTACAGACGTGGATTTGCTGTGGGATTTTGGAACATATACTGTGTTCGAATAGTATGAATTACCTCGAAGTTATATTGTTCTTGTGAAACACAACTGGCTCTTTACGCACACGAAGTAATGAGTGCTATTGACAGGGGATCTCAAATTGATTCCATATTTCTAGGGTTCCAGAAGGCTTTTGACACTGTTGCTCACAAGATATTTCTAATCAAATTATGTGGCAATGGAATATCGCTTCAGTTACGACTGGATCCGTATTTTCCCGTCAGAAGCTCACAGAGCTTACTAAATAATAATAATAATAATAATAATAATCGAGTAAATTAGTAGTGGTATCTGTCGTTCCCCAAGGAAGTGTTAAAGGCCCTGTGCTGTTCCTAACCTATTGAAAAGTCCCCTTTAAATTATTATTAACGATTGTGCTGGTAAACTTCTACGTTATTTGATTTTCAAACATCTGAGCAGAACTCAACGTACTCAAACAGTTTTATCTTTACTTATTCTGATCATCACTAAACTGACACACAATATTTTTTAGCGCAACGCAATCTGACTTTCAATAATCCTTACAAAAGAATGGCCCTGACTAACAATAACCTATACCTTTCATGAATCACTTACTTCAGAAAAATCTTCGTTACTCGAACTACTGCAATACAGCGAGCGCCAATACAGCCACCTCAATAAAAGATTCTAACTACTGAAGGCACTAACTACTGATAGGCATAGTTAGCAAATGAGAGTTTGATAGAGAGCAAACAATGTATTTACCTTAATAGTATTCAAAAGTCATCATATATATATATATATATATAAAAATTCATGACATCCATCTTTACAAATTTCCTTTTTCTGACGGACACACGTCCAGATCGTCCGCTTATAGCAACCTCTCAAAACTCTGGCGTCTCTCTCTCTCTCCACATCTACCACTCCTGGCGGCTCACCTCCAACTGCGCAACGCTACACGCTGTTCCCATCCAACTGCCCAACACTACAATAGCGAATATTACAACAATGCCAACCAGCCACAGACTGCACACAGCACAGTCAGTGATTTTCACACAGAGCACTACGTGACGTTACCAACATAAAAACCTAAACAGCCTACTTACAATATGAGCAGCCACATTTGATTGTTTGCAAATGAAGCTGTCATTTGCCGTCTAGTAATGTTAACAGAAAACGAAAACCAATTCCAAAATCATTTAAAGACGATATTTGTACGGTGGCAATCGCCTCTGAATAAGGAAAAGTGTGACGTCATCCAGATGAGTACTGAAAGAAATACGTTAAATTTCGGCTGCCCGATAAATCACACAAAGTTAAACGCTGTCAGTATCTAGGAATTACAATGACGAATAACTTAAATTGCAACGACCATATAGATAATGTTGTAGGGAAGGCAAATCATGGACTGCTTTTTATTGACAGAACCCTTAGAACGTGCAACAAGTCTATTAAAGAGACTGCCTTCACTACGGTTGTTCGTCCTCTGCGTGAGTATTGCTGTGCAGTTTGAGATCCTTACCACGTAGAATTGACGGAGGACATCGAAAAAGTCCAGTAAAAAACAAGTCGTTTTTCATTATCGCGAAATAAGGGAGAGAGTGTCCCCAGTATGATAAGTGAGTCGGGATGACAATCATTACAACAAACTAGTTTTTCGCTGCGGCAACATCTTTTCACGAAATATCAAACACCAAACTTCTCCGAATGTGAAAATATTTTACTGTGTCATCTTACATCGGGAGATATGGTCATCGTGAAACGATAAGAGAAATCAGAGCCAGTACAGAAAGATATAAGTGTTCATTTTCCAGCTGTTAAAGAGTGGCACAGTAGAAAAATAGTCCGAAGGTGGTTCCAAGAACCCTCTGCCGGATTCTTAAATGGGAATTGCAAAGTGGTAGTGTAGATTTAGATCTCCAATTCAGTGCAGTCTGTACGTACCTTTTAATTTTTATACTATGCTGTCCTTCCATTCGTATCTCTCACGTCAATACATTTTCACCATATCCTTCATATCTTTTTGTTTTTATTTCTACCAGACTACTTACCCGCACAGAGTCCTTAGTATTAACAGGGTGTCTCTTTCTCGCCAGACGTGTAGAAGAGAAGCCAGTCATCATTTCCCTTCCACTAAGTATCCGTCGCTCGTACCGACACCCAGCAGCTGGTATACAACGAACTAGCTCACAGACTGGGGTTTCCTGCGAAAAACACACACCGCGCGTCAGCAGTTCGGACCACACATTTATACTTCCTTCTGAGAATACTGTTTTGGCAGCCACTGTCTGTTGCTCATCATCTCGCCTCCCTTTCTCGAAGTTGACTCTTAGTTTCGGAAATTAATTAAATACCACACAAGGGGCTGAGCATCGGACTTTCCTCCCTTAGTACTATAAACATATAACATTTCACAAATATATCACAATTAGCAGTTCCGTAAATTCCTCGCAGTGACTTCTTCAGAAACGTGCCAGTAATCGTAGCTTCTCATTGCCACAGTCATCGTCCTGGCATATTAACCGAAACTTAAGTTATCGTTTTAGTAGAACAATAGCTGTGTGTGTTGCTTTGTCGAAAACTGACATTTGAGGCTGTCGCTGGGCGCAGAGTATGAGTTGATTCTCGAACAGAAGAAAACAGCATCTAGCCACTAATTTACACCCTTGTTCAAAATCTTAAATCTCCGAAAGATTTTCACAATTTCTTTGAAGCTTTGACACAACGTTGCATTCGAATACGCGCATGTTTATGTACATACTGGAGCAACATATGGTGTTTAAATACATATACTACACTTATTACATTTTTATTTATTATGTATATGTCTCAAAATTTGAAAGTAATCGGTGAAGAACTTTCGGAGATTTACAGTTGTGTACAAACGAACATTTAAATTTTTTTATGTGGATTATGTGTTTTTGCCAAAAAATACTCCTGGACTGCACTGAGTAGCTTATGTAAATTAAAATAACAAAAATTGTATATTGTGTGGCCATTGTTAATGTAAAACGATATCAAATTAAACTGATATCAAAGTGTGAATAGAAACGGTACCCGAAAATGTTCTTACAACAGAGTGACACAGCAACGACATTTCCCCTTGTATGTAGTAAACTGTTCTGTTAAAAGTAATAAGTACTTTGACAAAGCAGGGGGGGCGGGGCTGGCTGGGGACTATGAACTAAAATTTAGTAACAGCTTGTTGCTAAAATGAGGGATTAGGTGGGGCAGTGGGTCATGCGGATTTTCGAAAATTTCGAATAATATGAAAATACAGCAAAAGATATAATTATTTAGTTGAATGCGATAAACATACGCTCTCGATATTTATTTTGATGTAAATATACGAACTATACGTTATGTTCACGTACTGTGACCGGATACAAAAAAAAAGAAAAAAAATGAAAAGACAGTAACTTTCGTTTATGTGTACCATGATCTTGCAGACATTTCACCAGCAGATATGAAACTTCCTGGCAAATTAAAACGGTGTGCCGGACTGAGACTCGAACCCGAGACCTTTGCCTTTCGCGGGCAAGATTCGCAGGAGAGCTTCTGTGAAGTTTGGAAGGTAGGAGACGAGATACTGGCGGAATTAAAGCTGTGAGGACGGGGCGTGAGTCTTGCTTGGGAAGCTCAGTTGGTAGAGCACTTGCCCGCGAAAGGCAAAGGTCCCGGGTTCGAGTCTCGGTCCGGCACACCGTTTTAATCTGCCAGGAAGTTTCATATCAGCGCACACTCCGCTGTAGAGTGAAAATTTCACCAGGATTTTGTGGACGAAGTTGTTTCCGTTTGGCGTTCTAAATAAACCATTATTTTGCTGTCTCTGTACATGTCGTCATGTCTGTAGATTGAACGCCAACTTTGTGAACTGACCCGTCACCACAGGCGTCATTTGCTGTAGAAAATCATATGGCTACAATTTCATCATCGGAGATAGCCATTAACACCTGTATCTGCGATCTCCTACGGGGCGCCATTGTCACAGTTCCTTTACTCACTGTGCAAACTGCGTCAGCGGACTCACAAATGTCTGGCCTTAGTGCATCTAACATTTTGTTCGTGGGCACAGCCATCTACTTTTCCTTCTAGATCATTTTACACTCGCAGCAGTCCTGCGCTGTACAGAACTGTAAAACGCAATGTTACCTTGATAACTGACACCACGCCAAGTCCGTGTATGACAATGACTGAATTTAAATATTACGATTGTCTTCGTAGATTGCTGCCGCTATTACTACCGAAGTACCAAGTACTGTACAATCACTGTACAAAAGCAGTGCAATAACGAACCGGAGATCCGAATTGATCAGGGCTGGATAAACGAGGATACTCTGTACCACCATAAACTGCTGAACTTAAGCATTCTGGTGTGCTAGATGTTGATATAATGTCGACTCTATTCGAAGCAGAACAAACATTTTATCAGCTTGTGGAAGTATACATAGAACATTACATACTCGTACAGCAGCTTGAAGTGGTACACATAAAAGCACTCCGACTTCAGGCCACGAGTGCACTGCCGGGACCATCCGACTGCCGTGTCATCCTCAGTAGACGATGCGCATAGGAGGGACGTGGGGTCAGCACACCGCTCTCCCGGCCGTCATGATGGTATTCTTGACCGAAGCCGCCACTATTCGGTCGAGTAGCTCCTCAATTGGCAACACGAGGCTGAGTGCAACACGAAAAATGGCAACAGCGCATGGCGGCCTGGATGGTCACCCATCCAAGTGCCGACCACGCCCGACAGCGCTTAACTGCGGTGATCTCACGGGAACCGATATATCCACTGCGGCAAGGCCGTTGCCTCGGTGTATATAAAAATATCACACCGGACATCTCTTAGACAAACCATGTTTTGTAGTACTTTATCCGTTCTTCAGGTCGTAACAAGTCAACAACAAAATCAGTACAGTAATCAAGAGGGTGTTTCTTTCCATAGTAATTGTTAGGGGCTTTTCTTATGTATCATCTCCATAATTAGCTACACTAATTTTTTATAAAGTACCTAGTCACAAACAATAGACATCTGTTTTTATCTCTGGCCCTTAGTCGTTTACAAAATAAACGTAGCCAGACACCTATTAGTGAATGTAAATTATGGGTGTGTCTACTTTTCGCCTTTGTGACGGCTTGGACTCTGGACTCTGCTAAGGACATTTTTCGATGATGTGTCTGAATGTCTGTGAGGGAATGGCAGTCGTTTTTTTTCTCAGTAGCAGACCCGGAGTAGTTGCTGACGTTTGGCGCTGGGCTAAGGGGCAAAATCGACCTTCTAACACACCCTAAAGGTCTCCCATTGGACTCAGGCCGGACTTAGGGCAGACCAGTCCATTTCAGAAATGTTATTGTCCACATATCATTGCCTCAGACATGCTGCTTCATGACACGCCGCACTGTCGTGCTGGTACGAACAGTCATCGTCTCCGTATAGTTCCTCAATTGTTCGCTTACACAATTGTGTGTTCATATATTTCCTCATTTAGCTTTTCCTTAAATGCAATAAGGGAACCATACCATAACACGAAAAACAGTCCCGTACCGTAACACCACCTCCTGCATACGTCAATGTTTGCACATGTGATGACATGTAACGTTCTCCAGGCATTCGTCAAACCCAAACCCTTCCATCGGATTGACACAGAGCGTAGCTTAATCATCGCTTCAAATCACTCGCTTCCAAAAGTTCACTGTCAAGAGGGTCGCTTCTACACCACTTCAAGCCTCGCTTTGTACTGACTGATGTGTGACTCATGAGTAGCTGCTCGACTATTGTACCCCATTGTTTTTAACTCCCTAAAGACAGTAATTGTGTTAGATGGACTGTTGGTAGCACTGTGAAACTCACATGTGATTCCTTCCGCTGTTTTCATGTGATCTTTTACAAGCATACTCCGCAGTGCTCGACGGTCCCTCTCCGTCAGTTCATGAGGTCTGTTTGGTCTTGGTTTATCTGTTGTTTCTTCGCGTTTCCACTTCATAATCATATTGCCAGCAGTCGACTTGGAAAGCTTTAGAAGGGCTGATGAAATGTCCAGGATGAATTTGTTACTCAGGTGGCATCCAACGACTAGTCCAGGCTCCAAGTCACTGAGCTCTCTGCATTCTGCTGTTACTGCTTATTCACTGTCAACACTATACTCCCTGCCTCCTATTACTCCGGTAGGTCCGCCTCTCCTGACGCATAGTAGTCGATTCCGCATTACGTAGGGGTGGCGGAATGCTTTTGATCAAAAAGTTTGGGCACTGATGTAGACCCCACAGATAATCTCTCTTGCCTTGAACATCGATTCGTGTATGAGATGCTAATTGATGGGTAACAGCCCATGGTTTTATTCTTTGATCTATGGGGTCAGGGGGAAGCGGGGTGGGGTGGAAGGTAGGGGGGGGATGGATACAGAAGATATGACGCCACGTCGTATCCGGGAAAGCACAAATATCGAAGGAATGGCGGGATGTGATTATTTTGTCAACATACAGCAAATAACGAGGGCGTAACGAAGCGTTGCAGTGTTGCCAGGCGGCCACCGGCTGCTTCAGGCCACGTCTGTGGACGACTTGCGCGTCTCCAGTGATGGATAACGTGTTCTGGAATTTCATTCTCCAGCCAGATAAACGACAGCCGTCGACATTCTCCCTCCTACAAAGCTATCGCGTAGTGACGTTGAGCCAATATGTTCGGCATTGTGTCGCATTTTGGAAGGGCTTTATCAAATTTTCTTTTATGCTTTTCCGCTCCCGAACCCCTCGTCACACGTGGAGTCTCCAAGAACTGCATTGCTTATATTCGTAGCGCCTTACGAGTATTGTCCACGGTAGACACGTAACATGATACGAATAAAACCAACGGTAGCCCTAAGCAGTGCACAAGAAGACACAGGAAGATTTAAATCAATGCCTTTCCGACTATACTTGGGAAGCCTATCGTCAGAGATAGGATTTCAAACACAAAGTAAAAGCGATTTTTCGCCCTCCACCAAAGACAACAGATTCTTGGGTTGCGTCAAGGATGATCTGATGCCGGTGAAGGTGATATGATGCTCCGAAAGGCTGAATTTACAGGATCCCATGCAGCTGAGGCCTTTCATACATCAGACAGACGACTCGAACAGTCCGTGAGAGATGTGCGGAACACCGTAGACACTCCTGCCCCTTACAGCCAAATAAATCAACTATGGCACAGGACTGTATTGATACTGGTCAGTCTATGTTGTACGAAAACATCGAAATTTTAGAGCCTACTTTATCTTTCTGGGACTCGCTGGTGAAAGACGCGATTGAAATTCGCTTTGATGACTTCAGCTTGTATAGGTCATAAAATCCGATGCTTTCTGTAACAAACTTACAAAGACGTCGCGAAGTGTAAATGACGGTGATACATCGACATCCCGGAGTGCGTATGTGTACTTCTTTGCCTTCAGTCAACGTGTCTGGACGCCTATGTATCTGTGGCCGCGATCCGCGATATTATAAGGACGGAGAGAGTACTGGAGCGTCAGTCTTCCGGCTCGCTCTGAAGATGCCAGAATGATACACAGCCGACATATTAGAAGAAGCTGAATTTATGCAGCTACACACACAAAATTTACTGGAGCAATCATTGCTTTGCGAAAAAATGAAGATGCGGATTTTCACTTTTGCTACATATGTCCTTTCCGCATCTTGTAGTTCATGTATTTTCTGTTCTGCTTTGCTGCTTTAAAACAGTTCGCTTTTTTTAGATTGGAGCTATCAGATAGTTGCACAATATGCACTTCTCGTTTGTTTCCCGTTACTTCTTTTCTGACCACCGATCACGTCTGTGTCTGTTCCGTGTTTGTTTCTGTGTAAGGGTCCTCCAATGGTTCCTGTTCTTGTCTCTATCTGTGTTCTGGAAATATATAAACACGTAATTGCTGTTCTGGGGCATTCATCCTTCGCAAGAATGCTTAAAACCGAGGGATCTCATCAGGAAGACCACGGCCGATTTTCTTCCTTATCTTTCCCCACCTATGCTGTTCCTCCGTCTCGAACAACTTCGTCATCGGTGGGGTATCAAATTCCGACGTTATTTCCTTCTTCTCTTCCTGACTCTTATCGTGGACCAGTGTCTCTTTCACCCTTAGTAAGCATTCGTAGACTATTGGGGAGTGTTGGCTGCCGCCTCCTGTAAGTTGGGTAACCGCCGCTTGCCGGAGCGAGCGGGTCTCTCCCAAACGACGAGGGCGCCGTGTCGCGCCAGCCACCTGTTGCAGCGCGCGTGCTCTCACTCCGATATTTGCGAAGGGAACAGCACGCGAGGCAGCGCGCACCGCCGGCCAGGCAGGCAGCTTCGCAAGAATCCTACAGCTCACGGCTAAAACGATAACTACAGGCCGGCGAGCCAGAAACGCTAATCACATTCACACGCGACGTCTTCCGATCTCAGCGGATGTTTGTTGTGTTGTGGTCTTCAGTCCGGAGACTGGTTTGATGCAACTCTCCATGCAACTCTATCCTGTGCAAGCTTCTTCATCTCCCAGTACCTACTGCAACCTACATCCTTCTGAATCTGCTTAGTGTATTCATTTCTTGGTCTCCCTCCACGATTTTTACCCTCCACGCTGCCCTCCAATACTAAATTGGTGATCCCTTGATGCCTCAGAACATGTCCTACCAACCGATCCCTTCTTCTTGTCAAGTTGTGCCACAAACTTCTCTTCTCCCCAATCCTATTCAGTACCTCCTCATTAGTTACGTGATCTACTCATCTAATCTTCAGCACTCTTCTGTAGCACCACATTCCGAAAGCTTCTTTTCTCTTCTTGTCCAAACTATTTATTGTCCATGTTTCACTTCCATACACGGCTACACTCCATACAAATACTTTCAGAAACGACTTCCTGACACTTAAATCTACATTCGATGTTAACAAATTTCTCTTCTTCAAAAACGCTTTCCTTGCCATTGCCAGTCTACATTTTATATACTCTCTACTTCGACCATCATCAGTTATTTTGCTCCCCAAATAGCAAAACTCCTTTACTACTTTGTGTCCCATGTCCTAATCTAATTCCCTCAGCATCACCCGACTTAATTCGACTACATTCCATTATGGATGTGGGTAAGGAATACTTTCGCCTCGACGTTGAACCTCATCTATAGCGGACCGAATGTCAGCGAACACAATCGAACGAGCATTCGCAGACAATTCGCCAGTATTCGGTATCATTCGCTCGTATCTATGTACAGGCGTTAATGCCACAGAGAACGGAAAGGGACTCGAGAGGGCGAGTATCAACCCTACGGTCTACGTATTGTTGTATTTTTGGCGCTAAATTCATTGATACACAGGTTTCACTCAGGAAACACTATTTATGATCGAGATGTAAAACTGTGATGTTCAGGATTATTTCGTATGGCGAGCGTTCTGTTGGTGTCGAAGCAAATAAAGCAACAGAAACATGTAGGCTGCAACAAAATGAAGAGCCTCAATTAAAAATAATGTCGCATGCGAGATGATTAAAATATAACATGAACCGCAAAAGTAACAACACACTTCCCTGGAGCACAAGGACTCTCCATCTAACGTAATATGGAGCGTCCTACCTACCAAGGAATTCTCAATTTCGCTTGATGCCTCATGCAATCTCACCTTCGATGATTAGAATGGGTTACCATTAGCATGAAGAGAGGACCAAAACCTCAGTGTGCGGTGGACCAAGCTCTATAGCTGTCCCAAACGTTAAATTAAAAGTAATCCAGGGCGTGTCAAAAGTAAACGGCATAATTTCAGATACCTTTTCCACATATGTAGACAATAAAAAAAAAATCTTCGGTATAGCATGCTCCGAAAATGATTTATTGCAGCCTACAAAAGAGTGGTATTCTTCGAACTGATTTTCTTCCAGCACGTAGTTGCCATTTACAAAATATGTTAAAAATGCCTACGTCCTCATGTTGATTAATCGGGTTTCTGCTGGTTATTCGCGTCTTTCCTGCACGATATTTCAACTGCGTGACTCGCAGTCTTCTTCAGGTGCCCGGCCGGAGTGGCCGAGCGGTTCTAGGCGCTACAGTCTGGAACTGCGCAACCGGTACGGTCACAGGTTCGAATCCTGCCTCGGGCATGGATGTGTGTGATGTCCTTAGGTTAGTTAGGTTTAAGTAGTTCTAAGTTCTAGGGGAATGATGACCTCAGAAGTTAAGTCCCATAGTGCCCAGAGCCATTTGAACCATCTTCTTCAGGTGCTGTCTGATACTGATTCCAGTGCGGAACGAGACCGGTATTTATGCCTACCTTGTGTTAAGCGTTCCCTCTGCCGCCCGCGCCGCGTCTGGCGCTCTGTCTGTGGTGTGCGCCGACCAATAGCATTTCCTTCTAGCCGCAGCTGTTCCGCACGCTGTGCGCGTACTTTGTGGTTGTTATCCGTTGTCAATACAGCTGAGTTAAGTTCTGAATGGCGTCCAAGCTGTGCTAGACGTTTTCTCTTCCGATTGTTGTCATTTGAGTCCTGTGAATTAGGACGTTCTGTTACCGTGCTCCCCAGGAGCGGTTGAAGCGTCATTTTCAGGCCGATTGTGTTCAGATCGTCGCTCAAGACTCGGAAGAGCGTCCTCAGATACTTTGTCAGTTGTCTGAGGTGCCATTTTATGTAAGTCCTTAGTTACATATACTGGGCTGTCATCTCTAATTTCATTCTTATACTTGTGTCCCTTGGGGTCTGGATATTGTCTACGTTGCGCCTTCAGAAGATCGAGTGCTGGGTTCCAGGCCGAGCTCAGCTTGAAACCGGTGTTTCCGCAACCTTACTCTCAATAGATTTTTTGATGACGCTGTCCCAGTATCTCGATGTTTGTGTTAAAATCTTGGCATGATTATGCTTCATAGAATGATTGAGTTCGAAACAATGTTCGGCAATCGTTGCCTGTCTCAGTCTTGTGTGCCTTTGGTACTTTTTGCACCTGATATCAACGGTCCTGGTCGTCTGGCCGATGTATGCCAGTCCACTTTCACATGGTACGTGGTAAACGCCCGGTTCCTGTAGACGAAGGTCATCCTTCACACTCCCTATCAGAGCCTTAATCTTGGTGGGTGGATGGAACACGCTTTTATGTTTGCGAAGAATTCTGCTGATTTTGGCAGATATCGGCCCAACATATGGCAAATCTGCAACCTTTTGCGTTTCTCCGTGTATCTCTTCAGGAACCTCTCGTGGGGAAACAGGGCGCAGCGCCTTTTGAAGATCTCGAGAAGAGTACCCATTTTTGGAAAACACGGATTGTAGATGTTCTATCTCCGTCGCCAAATTATCCGGATCTGACAGAGCTCGTGCGCGATGTACCAGTGTTATGTGCCGGGTGGTGGTAATTGCTGGCCTGCTGGTACAAGTCGGTGTGAGTGGGTTTGCGGTACACACCGTGACTGAAGGTACCATCTCCCTTCCTCCTAACTAGTACATCTAGGATAGGGAGTAGTCCTTCCTTTTCCAGTTCCATGGTGAATTTAATGTTAGGGTGGCATGAGTTTAGGTGGTCGAAGAAAACATCGTGGATCCTGATGCAGTTTGGAATTCCCGTGTGATGGTCTGGATAGATGTCTGCCTGTTACACATTAAGACCCTCTTCAACAGTCGCCGGTCTCTGTCAGTCAACAGGCGAGATCGGCCTGTACGCTTTTATGCTGTACGTGTCCCTTCACGTTCTACTTCACTATCACATCGGAAACAGTGGACCTAGGGATGTTTAGTAGTGTGGACGTATGACACAAGTGACATGCAATCACCTAACCACTTTGGAAGTCCGTGAGTTCCGCGGAGAGCCCGATTCTGCTCTCTCACGATGTCTGATGACTACTGAGGTCGCTGATATGGAGTACCTGGCAGTAGGTGGCAGCACAGTGCACCTGATATGAAAAACGTTTGTTTTTGGGGTTTCCGGATTCTCTTGATCACGTAGTGTATTTGTCATAATACAAGTACAGAAATACTGGAGCAATATTTTAACTTATATAACTGTAGTCAACAAAAACCATTTCTCATTTTTTTTTACATTTTTTAAAACGAATATAACGAAATTGTATTCATGACAGAAGTCGTTCGGTATTGACCTCCGTATCTTAGACTATCCATTTATGGGATCAGATGTTGCAAAGTGTCCTGTAAAACTGCGTGTGGTGTTCAAGAAGATATGGCAGCATTACTGTCCTGTAATTGATAAAGATGGCCGGTATTTCAGATGAAGTACGTCATGGCATATATCTGCCAAGGGATTTTCTCTCTTAAATACAGTGACATTCCTCCATTCTTCTGCTTCTGGATAAGAATTTTTAATAGCTACTTGAGATGGATGAGCAGCTTTATACTCTAAGTTTGGAAATCTGACACGCATGAATTGACAATGTTTCACCAGCATCTTTAAAATCAAAGACGTCAGCTGCATCATTGAAATTACATGGAATAGGTTCATAGCTTTAGCAGACAGATTTGCTGAGGGAAGTACTGCTTGGCACAAAGACCATGAATGTTGGCATGTTTTCTCCACATCTGACGCTGGAAAATTTGTGTACATAGACAATTCATCCATCCCGCGAATCGATAACGTTGATGTTTTTCTCCCTTATCGACATTGGTACTGACAAGATATCAGTTCCCGGAATTCCAAGACTTCCGAGAATATTTTAATTCTAAATCTGAAGTCGCATGATAAATGAAAAAAGAAATTTTTTCGTGTGCTGTAATTACGAATTAACAAATTTGGGAATTTTTCCTTTCCTTGTGCTGTGAAACCTTGATTCTTCCAAATCTCGTGTTTCTAGGTCATCGGGAAGTACCCTATATTTTTCAATGGATGAGACTGCAAGTATCAAAATATGACATGAATGGCCGCCTCTTCTGATTGCACTGACTTAGAAGCCAAGGGACCATATACCTTATTATGTGACGTAAATTTCAATTTGTACGTCTACCGGTTCATGAGAAGAAAGGGGCCTTAACAGACGGACGGACAGTCAGTCAGATAACAAACTACAAAAGAAATTTTCGCGTAAGTTAATTACAAATTAACGGTTTTAGGGCTTTTTCCTTCGTTTTCAGTGTGAAACCGCGCTTCGTGCTTAGTTCAATGATTCTAGGGCAACGGGGAATTCCCTATAGGTTTTATTGAGTGAGTTTGTATCAAAATATGTGACATAAGTAGCCATAGCCATTGATTTCATTGATTCAGAAGCTTATATTTATTATACCGCCAAAGGCCTAGCGACATCTGCCTGTTGCTGAGAAAAAGGGTTTTTAACAGTCTGTTTTCTGTCAGGCAGACAGACAACAGAGTGAGCCCTTACCGATTGAGGTACGGAACCCTAAAAAAGTAGTGCATAGAACTTTTATATTGTCATCCTTCAGTTGAGGCACAGGCGAATTGTTTGGTTAGTGGAAGAATTACATGTCGCGAACGGAGAACGAATGGGTGAGCTCGTGTGTTCGCCGGACTGTCCGCAGGTGCCACCGCGAGGCGGCACGGGTACGGGGGAGGACGTGTCGGAGGCGGCGCCGCCCCCGCGGCTGCACCGGCGCAGCACTCGCGGCTCCCGCCACAAGCGCAAGAGCACCAGCAGCAGCAGCGGCGGTGGCGGCGCGACGTCGGGGGCAGCGCCGGGGGCGGCGTCTGCGGCTTCCAAGGGCAGGGCGGCGGCGGCGGCGGCGGCCGTGGGGTCCCCCGCGCCCGACCTGCGCGTCGACTACTTCTCGGAAGACAGCGCGGCCCCCGTGCTGCCGCCACCGCACCTGGACGCCAGCCAGACGCCCACCGCCGACGTCGACGTCAGCGTCAGCGCCGCCGTCGGCGGTGGGGCGGCGGCGGCGGCGGCAGTGGCGGGGGGCGGCGCTATATGTAGCGGCGCGGCGGCGCCCGTGGTGAACACGACGGCCAACCCGCTGCAGGCGATCGTGGCCGGCCGACACCCCAACCAGCAGCCCACGGCCATCGTAGTGCAGCCCGGAGCCAGCCCAGGCGTCGCCACGGTGCTGCTCAAGGACGCGCGCGCCCAGCGCGAGGAGAACATGAAGCAGCTGCTCGACGTCGCCAACAACCTCACGCTGCAGGAGCTGCACGACTTCGAGATGAGGTACGGCTCGCGTCTCGTGTGCGCTAGAGTGCCGGCGACTGCACCGTGGCCCCTGTGGTCAGTTTACCAGTATCCCAGCGTCCCAAAGCCGCAGTTACTGCCATTTTTCCAGTTTGTGGTAGGGTTCGCTACTGGTGAATAGCAATTACTTTTATTCTGTAGGCGCAAGTCCTCCCTGGCATCGCGCTACAAAGCGTCGAATGTTAGCCAGGTACACTCCTCAATTATCGCATCGTACGCAGATCACTACCCAGTTGATGGGGGTCCCAAAAGTAATGTACCCAATTGAGCAACAAGAAAATTGTTTTGGTAATGGTATCGCAACTGAAATGTTTATTTATGAAAAAAAATTAGCCACATGTCGACCATTTAAGTTTTGACAGCAAGGAAACCATAGTACAACATGTTGCACGAGTTCTGAAGCTCTCTTGTCTAAGTTCGCAAATTACAGTGCTAATGACATCTCTGAAGGCAACAAGTGTCCGTACTTCATTTCTATAGACACTCTCCTTCTGAAAACTCCGAAGAAGAAGAAAATCAGAGGCCGCGAAATCCAGCGGCCAGCTAATGATATTCATAGGAAAAATCTTAACGTGCTGTAACTCATCCCCGAAGGATATGCCTTACAAGCCGTCTGTTCGACCGATTCTTGAGTACTGTTCATCAATCTGCGGTATTTACCAGCTGGAACAGATCAGACAGAGAAGTGTCGCGTTTCGTCACGGGATGGTTTAGTCGGCGGAAGAGAATCACAGAGATGCTCAGCGAACTCCAGTGGCAGACGTTACAAGAGAGGCGTTGTGAATCACGGAGAGGTTTATTATTGAAATTTCGAGGTAGTACTGGTAGGGAAGAGTCGGATAACATATTAGTGCGTCCCACCTACATCTCACGAAATGACCACGACGAGAAAATTCGACAACTTAGAGCTAATACTAGGAAAGGGCCAAACACGAGATGCGACAATATCCCACACCAAACTGTAGCACTTTGCTTGTGGAGAGCTCGTTCGTGTATAATTTTTGGCTGTTCTGTGACCCAAATGCGGCAATTCTGTTTGTTAAAGCCACTGACATCAAAATGAGCTTCGTCGTTCATCGTAAGTTTCTTGTGAAAACTGGGTTCTTCTGCCAATTACATAAATTGATATGCAAGCTTCGTCGTTCATAACTTTCTTGTGAAAACTGGATTCTTCTGCCAATATGAGAAATTCATATGCAAGCAACAGTCTTTTTGACAAGTCAGTGGGGAATTTTCTTTGGAGAATGTGAATTTCATAGGGGGACGTGCGTGCGTTATCTGTGGCCGACCCGGTCCTTACCGCTAACTAGTGAGCGTTCCAGCTTTCAGGGTAAGCGGTCGACTGCTTGGCCGTTGAAGGTTAAACATACTTTCATTACGTTTACATAATAGTCTGACATAAAGTATTTGGTGATTATTATTAAATGCTTTAACTTGCTGCATTTTGCCTTTATAAATCTTATAAAGTTAAGTTACTTCCTTACTCTGTGAATCATCATCACGATGGAAATGGTGGGCGCTTACAAAATTATACTCCTAACGCAGATACAAAACTGAGCGGCAGGTAAAAAAGGTTGATTACCCCTGCTGTAGGGGACCTGCCAAAAATCGTGTGTAACGAGGATTTGGCTGTGTCATGTTCTGGAGACAGACGATGAGATGACTTCTTTCATTGATGCGCGGGCTTTGTCAGTCCTCCCTGGGTTCCGCGAGGATTTTGGACGTCCACTTCTGAGTCAATCTGCAATATTACCAGTTTCACGGAACTCACTCATGCATTTTCGTAAGATGTGTTTTGATGACGCAGTACGAAAATTAAATCTTCTTTTGTACGCCCGCTGGGCTTGTACAACACTTTTCCCATGTGTGAAGTACAGTTCAACTGCAGCAGTACGGTCCTCATTAGTCCATTTATTTGCAATTAATGTTCAATATCACAGGAAAAACCTGTAAGAATGGAAAAGTCTATAATTAATATATTAACCGTTTTATTTGCATTTCAAATGCGTAAGCTAATTTCGGGACACACTGAACCTGGGAACTGATCGTCTGTACGGATCTCGTGAGTATCTGTACATTGCTGTAGCTGCCAGTCCTCTGTTTCTTTACTGCTGCACTCAGACATACGGCGGTGCTGTTCCAAAACGAAACAGTTTAAGAGTAAGGTAATACGCTGTGAGAAATATTGAAAATTGCGCGTATATAGCGAGGGAAGCACGGCCTATAGATATTCGTGGGGTTAGAACTACACAGTTTAGTTAGCAGTTTGGTCTTGATTGTGAAATTTTAGTAAAATATTGAAATTCGGCCCAACGACATTTGAGAGAGCATCGAATGCAAAGTAAGACGGCGATTGTTTAGTCCGATGGTTATACTGCGTCTTTAAAATGGTAAAGTATTAGACTTTCTCAAAGATTTGTGTATATTTTAAAAATATAATAGTTCCACCGCCAAAACCTGCTAAAAAAGAGTTCTTTATTGCAACCGGTTTCAATGCTCAGGTCATCACCAAGTAAATATATTAAAGTCATTTAAAACACCTTGCGCGATAATATTACAGCTTTGTCGTGAAATAGTATAAAATCCATCACAGATTAACACACCAGATAAACAGTGACTGGTACTAAAACTTGTTTTCACATGGGACTCGCCTTCAGAAACATAATTTTCCTTCTTTTAGCCACACATGTTTCACTGAAGTTAGAGCATAATTTTCTTTCTACTGAATAACAGCAAAATCTCTCATTACTGTCTGTTCATATTTAAATTTCAGTTTGAAAAAAAGTATCCGCAAATTTAAGAACGGACAATATTTTTTATAAATACCTTGCTACCACATGCCGAGATTTTTCCTGGTTTTCTGAGCTATGCATTACAAGTGTTTTCCTCTCACAGTTTGTCGTCTGCAACCATAGAGAACGTAATGTAGAACTTTCACTGTCACCGTTTACAAAACAATTTACTGTCACTGTTTTCATACGTTCGTAAACAGTGAAAGTGTATGTTCAAAAAGTCTAGTTTCTCACAGTGAAGATATTGGGGAAACCAGAAAAAATAAGTGAAACATATTGCGCGCTCTTATCTGTTTTCAAACTTTTTTAAATACAAACTTAAAAACGTAAATTTATATATGTGCAGATAGTAAAGGGAAGGTCACTTGCAACAGTGACCGAAACGACGGTAGTTTTACATATTGACAATGCGGTCACAAACTCAGAAAAAATTTATTGGCTGTGACATGAGCCACGGTGGCCTACATTTATAGAAATTTTTATGTTATTTAATAGAAAGAAAATAAAAAAAATCTGCTGATAATGTAGTAACTTCAGCGGAACGTATGTGGGCATAGCAAGAAAAATTGTGTTCGCTCAAGGTGGATCCCATACAAAAACAAATTTGTGTAGACAAACACGGAAACAAGAGCTTCAACCCCAAAATGAGTTTGTGGAGCTTTTTGTTACTGACAGTGTAGCATATTTTACTACTTGGCACCAGTGACCTAGTATGTATTTTATGCTACTTTACACCATAGGTGCAATATTGCCACATAAGCTGCTTCAAAAGACTTTAAATTGTCTGATGATGATCTGAGCATTATTTATTATCAGGTACTGGCCGTGGAACCATACCCATTTAATTCTTACGAACTGCAGGGCATCACCTTCACAATATAGATTGTATTTCTACCTGAAGACGGGAACATAGTCTCGAAACGCATCGTGTGACTTGTGGTCTGATCACGAATCTCAAGTGGTTGAGCCGAATTTTAATATTTTACCAACATCTGTGGACTTGATTTTTGATGATTTGAAGTACGTGGAGAAAAACTAACATTTTCTTTCATCTCCATTCTTGTAACTACTACTAGCTGATGAACCCGGTATTGCCTAGGATTAATTTTGCCGATTTTCTATTAGAAACTGAAAGAAAACATGAAATGTGGTTGTAGTTTAACACGGAGAAATTTCATTTCCATATATTTGTGGAAACACCTGTGAAATTATGAAACTGTCGTACAAAGGAATATGCATAATGTACAAATGTGTACGTATAGCTGCTTCGCGTGTCTACAACGCGGTTTTGTAAACGTGTCTATGGCAACGCCTCTTCGTAGTTCTCTAGACAGTCATTGTTTTCGCTTACAGCCGTTTGCGCTTCGCAATTGAAAGCTGGCAAAAGATCTGCCAGGTGTCAGGGATTTCCTTAAGCTGACTCGACTGCAGGGGCGTCTTAGTAATAAAGAATAAAAATGCATTAAAATTTCATGCATGATGTGGTATTTTTTCACCCATCCCAGAGTTTATGACATCATATCTCTTGTACTATTTGACGTACAATAACATATTCGTGTAGGTACATTCAGCGACATATGTGAATATTGGCTGCGAAATATGTTACAAATAGAGTTAGTTGCGCAGAAGTAAAAAATTTAAAAGCGGTAATGTTTGAGGCTTCTCAGTGTTTATGACGTCATATCTCCTGATCTGTGTGTCATACAATGATATAAGTTTGTAGGTACATTCAGCGGCATAAGTGGACACTGTTTGCTGAATGAGTCGTAAGTAGATTTATTAGCAAAGAAGTAATAAATTTAAGCGTCATACATATTGCGACAGTTTTTCAGACATTTCATTTTTTGTGATATCACATTTCCTGTATTATGATAGGGAGATGGTTCTTGTCCCAACAGCGATTGTTGCCCGACAGTAGTGGACATGTGTATCAAGTTTGGTACAAACGGTCCAGTGATTTAGGAGGAGATATGGAACATACATATGTACATTTTCATAACATGTATGGACGTCTAAACAAACACTGTACGTGAGTTTAAGGAGGACTGATTCAGTCAGGCTGCACAGTTAAACCGTAAATGCTGAGTTTAAATTCCCCGCTCAGTGTGCTCCACTGTATCATCATCTCGAAACTCTTTTGTCAACTCGGAAGTCTGTCTTTGCTTTTACTTTACTACCGCACGTCGGCTTCCTTGCCTGTTGCTTCAGCGAATGGGGTGGAACTACCAATGCACGGTAATCTAATATTGTACAACAGAATAACGACGTATAAGCAAATAGGTGTTGTAAAGTGACGCGGTGAAACGCATATAGCGTTTTGACATGTTGTACATAATTTAACTCCGCCGTGATCAAATACTGATGGGACACATTATTCAGCCTCTCCTATTTTTTCTCACTGTAGAAGTTGTAACGTGGGAAAAATCTCGGGAATGGTCGGGATGTTTAAACATAAACGGAGAAATGTTTCCATAATATACAATGAGAATCTTTTATTTCTTAAAACGAGGGCAAGTTGCACAACACTCATTTATAACCGCAGTCATATTATTTATAACAATAACCGAAGGTCCCCTAACACGGAATACTACAATAGCGTACGAGTCCTTAAAATGTCAAAAATACACTCATTGGGGAGGAACTGGTGTAACATTTTTTGATAAACAAACATTACCCTCTCGCATTCATCTCAGATACACATGGAAAAAATGCCTTTCTATCAATTACTACTGCAAAACAATGGTGAAAGAGTGGGTAAGTTAGCACTGCCTAACGTTGAACTGAAACCCTAAGAAACTCGTATTAAATCCAAAGTCATTTTAAAATGAAATAACAACACAAAATCTTCCCCAACATAACTGATAGGAAGACCACACTACAACCGGATTTTTGGAATCTTTTGTAGAGTATTTGTCATATGTGATGTTCAGTACTCATCTTCATCTACATCGATATTCTGTAAATCACATTTAAACGCCTGGCAGAGGGTTAGTCGGACAACCTTCGCAATAATCCTCTATTATTCCACTCTCAACAAAGCGCGAGGAAAAAACAAATATCTATATATTTTCGTCCGAGCTCTGATTTCCCTTAATTTATTATGATGATCGTTTCTCCCTAAGTAGTTCGGCGTCAACACAGTATTTTCGCATTCGGAAGAGAAAGTTGGTAATTGAAATTTCGTAAAAATATACCGTCCAGCATCATGTCCGTGGCACAGTCTCCCCTATTTTTCGATAATGCAAAACGTGCTGCCCTTGTTTGACCTTTGTCGATGAGCTCCGTAAATCTTCTCTGGCATGGATCCCACATCGCGCAGCAGTATTCCAAAAGAGGACGGACGTGCGTAGTGTAGGCCGTCTCTTTAGCAGATCTGTTGCATTTTATAAGTGTTTTGTCTATAAAGCGCAGTCTTTGGCTAGCCTTCACCACAACATGTTCTATGTGTTCTTTCCAATTTAAGTTGTTAGTAATTGTAATTCCTAGGTAGTTAGTTGAATATGTGGCCTTTAGATTTGATTGATTTATCGTGTAACCGAAGTTTAAGGGATTCCTTTTAGCACTCATGTGGATGACCTCACACTTTTCATTATTTTGGTGAATTGCCAATTTTCACACCATACAGATATCTTTTCTACGTCGTTTTGCAATCTGTTTTGATCTTCTCATGACTTTACTGGGCGGTAAACGACAGCCAATATTGGCTTCTAAAATACCAATATCTCGAAGCTGTTCAATGAAACTCTCTCAAATTCTTGAGAAAGTCGTCTTTAAAGTTTTCCGAACAAGTTTACCTCGCTAAAACTAGGACGATTTTTCAAAGCGCCATGTGTGTGTGCGGTAGAGTGCTCGCCGGCCGTGTGGGCGGCCCGAATTCGATCCTAAGCAGTTGCAAGTTTCGAAACAAAGGTGAATGTCCTACGAGCATTTCTGTGAAGTGCAAAATATATGAAGATGAAGAAAAATACTCTGTATTTTTTTATTCGAACGATCTTCTATAGAAGGTCGCTAATAAACAATTTATATTTTCAATGATAATTGGAACGCTGTTTGCCATACGTAATTGGAAATAAGAAAATGTGCATTTTTGATAAAAAAAATTACAATTATATGTCAATTAATTAGCATATATTCGATGAATTTTATATTAAAATGACAAAAGTATTCGAACTGAACGGAAGAAAACGAAGAAAACAATGACAAAAACGACATTCGAATCAGCAATTACCAGCCTTGAGCGCTACCGATAATTTTTTCCATCTTTATGTAGTTTACGCTTCACTTGAAATGCTCTTAGACATGTACCTTTGCTTAAAAATTTGCGTCTGCCGGCATTTGAACATCGGCCACTCATGGCGCAGGCGATCGTTCTATCACAGAGCTACGTGGCCCATCGACAGTTCGGCCTATGTTCAGAGAACTAAAGATACATGGAAAACTTCAATCGATTTTCACGAGAATTTTTTAGAGTTCCAGCGATAAGCTTTTGGGCGTTAATATTTGAGTTCTGAACTTCACGTATCATAAAAATAAAAAAAAGCAAAAATCCGATTCCGAATCGTCTCCTTGTGAACTAAATTAAACGTAATCTAAAACGATAAATTACAAAAATAACACATTCTGATACCTTTCTCCCATGATCACATACAAATGCTTTGATCAGCACGTCTGCTCACGTATATAGCCGAGGCAGACGTGTTTCGGAAACATCCCTGCTACCGAAAAGACTCCTCTGCCCTTAAGAGTTGGGGGCGAGATCCCTTGAGTTTAAAGTGACCATCCAGAATCATGTCGATCTAACTTTTTCATTCTTGTCAGAGCCTGTCTCTGTCGTGTCTTCCTCGACACCAACGACTGGTTCATATTTTCAAAAAGCGGATGGGGGAGATTGGTTGGGTTCGAAATGTGCAACGACTCTCTCGCTGCAGACTCCGCTTTTTGGTCCTACTCATTATCAGTTCCCTCTTCTGTCCTGTCTAAGATGACATTGACTAATGAACGATTCCTCTTTTGAAAAAAAATGGGGGGGGGGAGGGAAGGTTCGTTGTGTTTGAAACTCCCAGCCAACTTTCTCGCCCCGTGCTTATCATGGCCCATTCCATTTTCTGTCTCCACGCTACATTAATTTTCAAACAGATAGGCCTACTACTCACGACCCTGATTTCCTCCAACAGATTCGTAATGTACTGCAAGCGAGTGAACACTGTGGATTCATTGACCGGCGTGTCTGAGCTGTTGTACAATCTGTTGCTGCGGCAAGCGGAACAGCAGTCTCCTGTACATCCGTATGTGTCACTGACTGTCAGAGATTCAGATGTTCAGAATAAGTGAAAATATGATAAACAGTGACACAGTGGTAGAAAGCACTGTTTGCTTATAGAGGCAGGAGAAAGGGGAATCAACAAAAAATGCCAAAATGGATAAAAAATCAGCTGTACTGCAAAAACAGCAACATAAACATCAGTATGCGGTACTAAGAAAAATAATGAAGCCACTGACGATGGTGAGATTTCGCCGAAATATATTTGCGTGTTACACAAGAATTTGTGTTGCTAAAGCCAAACCCACAATTATGCACGTAGCGGTACGACCGCTTCCTCTACCGGCGATGGTTTCAAACTTTGATTCTCTCCTTTATATAGACAAGGACTTCAATTTTCACGGAGTATTGACACTCCTTTGAGAGCTCTTGTCTTCTTATTTATTGAACCACCGACGTATGTGATAGCTGTCTTTTTTTTCTTGTATTGTATTTCTCAGCCTTGGGGTAACACAAACGTACTGGTGTGCAAAACGAAAGTAAATTTCGTATGATGTGACACTCCCAAGTGACACACTTGGCTAAACAAAAAGAGAACTGCTACAGTATATTACAGAAGGTAATTCAAACAAATACGCAATGAGACCAACAGAAATGGAACTTTTATTCGAAGACTGTAATTACACAGTATGTGGTGGTTCTTTGAACACTATGAAAGCCGAGACGTGGTTCTTATGCTCTGCATTGAGATTCCATGATGGTCACGTGAATGTAAGGAGTTCTTATTGTGTGACGTTCCATTACTCAAGCAGTGCGGCTGAAAACTGCTGGATAGCCGTTGGTGCACGTGTACGGGTTGCAGTACGTTTCCTCAGTGCATCCCACACGTGCTCTGTGGAACTTAAGTCAGGTAAAAGACCAGGCCAGTCTCTCGTTTCAAGAGCTCCTACACCTGCTCAGTTCTATAAGGTCGCGTATTGTCATCCATAAAAATGAAGTCAGGGATGAGTGCACCCTTGAAAAGATGTACGTGGGGAAGGAGTAGATTATCACAATATTATTTACCAGTGAGTGTATCGTGTTCGAAGATATGGCGGCCAGTACGCCCGTGCGACACTGAATCTTCCCACACCATAATACCTGGACCACCTAAATAACTACGTTCGACAACATTCCTGGATGCATTATTGCTCCCATCACTCGCCGTATAAGGGTATATTCAACATTGACGAACATGATCGTTTTGGTGGTCCGGTTGTTACAGCGTGGGTAGGCGTAATGCTGCATGGGCATACTGACCTCCAGGTCTTTCAAAACGGGACACTCACCTGTCGACGTGTGTCTTCCCAGTGGCGCATTTGGCCCTGACTTAATTTTTATGGATGATAATGCGAGACCGCATCAAGCAGAGCAGGTGAAGGAGCTGTCGGAAAGAGAGGATATTTGACGAACAGACTGGCCTCCTCTTCCCCCCGACTTAATTCCCTTCGAACACGTGTGACATTCGCTGGGGAGACGTAGTACTGCACGTCCTCGTGCACCAACCGCGCTGGTGGGGGAATAGAACGCCCTACCACAACAACTGCTACCCACCTCCGCTGCAGAGCACGACTGCCTTCAGTGGTGGCCGCACACCCTATTGAGAACCGTGTCCCGCCTTTTGCAGTGTCCACGGGACAACCGTGAATCGCGCTGGCTTCAGTGTAGTCATTGTGCTTGAATAAAAATATCATTTCTATTCGTCTCATTATGTATTTCATTCGGGCACCTACCATAATGTATTGCAGCATTTCTTCGCATACATTATCTAAATTTCATCGTGCTGTGCTAGGCCGTTTTTGGCAATCACATCATGCGAAAGTTAGTTTCGTCAGTAAGGTTTGAACACCATTGTAATACAATGACTGGTGTCGACTTATTCGCAATTTATCATCGTATTATTTGAGTGTTTTACATAGTAACTCGTCACCTCAACAAGCGAGGAGAGTTGTTGACAATACGAGCATTGACCAGAGGCTGAGAGATACAGTAAAGGAAATTCCGTTACACTGTGTTTCCCTTAGGCAGTATGCGTAATCCATTTTATTTCTGTTTGTTTCATTCCAAATTTGCAGTAAATCTCCTATAACATGTGTGTCGTAATGCGCTTGAAAGGTTATTGCCCCAATCGTACCACGATAATATGTTACTCAACACCTTAAAAGAATTTGGAGCTGGCATCAAATCAGTAACAATCGTAAAAGATACACTAATAAAGTGGAAAATTAAGTTCTTAGGTGAAACCTCCAAGGCTTTTGGGACCAAAACTGGTGTAAGGCAAGGATGTGGAATGTCCTCACTGCTGTTTAGTTATATGCTAGAAAAAGTAATCAGGGAGCAGAAGAAAAGAACAGAAGAAGATGGAATTTAAAAAATTGTAATTGTTTGGTTTCTGCAGACGATCTTACCATCTTAGCTGAACCTATATCATATGCAACAGTGTAGGTAAATCTCCAACAAGAGACAGCTTCAAAAGCAGGCCTATGTATACTTTCTGAATAAAACAGAGCACATGACAGATGCGAAGGAGGCACCGAAATACATGGAAACCGATTATGGAAGAATAAAGAAGGCTACAAAATTTAACTGTCTAGAATAAATACTACAACCAGTTGCTTTGGGCAAAGAAACTAACTTAGCAGGAGCGAGGAAAATGGGAGTGGCTTTTCTACACTCCTGGAAATTGAAATAAGAACACCGTGAATTCATTGTCCCAGGAAGGGGAAACTTTATTGACACATTCCTGGGGTCAGATACATCACATGATCACACTGACAGAACCACAGGCACATAGACACAGGCAACAGAGCATGCACAATGTCGGCACTAGTACAGTGTATATCCACCTTTCGCAGCAATGCAGGCTGCTATTCTCCCATGGAGACGATCGTAGAGATGCTGGATGTAGTCCTGTGGAACGGCTTGCCATGCCATCTCCACCTGGCGCCTCAGTTGGACCAGCGTTCGTGCTGGACGTGCAGACCGCGTGAGACGACGCTTCATCCAGTCCCAAACATGCTCAATGGGGGACAGATCCGGAGATCTTGCTGGCCAGGGTAGTTGACTTACACCTTCTAGAGCACGTTGGGTGGCACGGGATACATGCGGACGTGCATTGTCCTGTTGGAACAGCAAGTTCCCTTGCCGGTCTAGGAATGGTAGAACGATGGGTTCGATGACGGTTTGGATGTACCGTACACTATTCAGTGTCCCCTCGACGATCACCAGTGGTGTACGGCCAGTGTAGGAGATCGCTCCCCACACCATGATGCCGGGTGTTGGCCCTGTGTGCCTCGCTCGTATGCAGTCCTGATTGTGGCGCTCACCTGCACGGCGCCAAACACGCATACGACCATCATTGGCACCAAGGCAGAAGCGACTCTCATCGCTGAAGACGACACGTCTCCATTCGTCCCTCCATTCACGCCTGTCGCGACACCACTGGAGGCGGGCTGCACGATGTTGGGGCGTGAGCGGAAGACGGCCTAACGGTGTGCGGGACCGTAGCCCAGCTTCATGGAGACGGTTGCGAATGGTCCTCGCCGATACCCCAGGAGCAACAGTGTCCCTAATTTGCTGGGAAGTGGCGGTGCGGTTCCTTACGGCACTGCGTAGGATCCTACGGTCTTGGCGTGCATCCGTGCGTCGCTGCGGTCCGGTCCCAGGTCGACGGGCACGTGCACCTTCCGCCGACCACTGGCGACAACATCGATGTACTGTGGAGACCTCACGCCCCACGTGTTGAGCAATTCGGCGGTACGTCCACCCGGCCTCCCGCATGCCCACTATACGCCCTCGCTCAAAGTCCGTCAACTGCACATACGGTTCACGTCCACGCTGTCGCGGCATGCTACCAGTGTTAAAGACTGCGATGGAGCTCCGTATGCCACGGCAAACTGGCTGACACTGACGGCGGCGTTGCACAAATGCTGCGCAGCTAGCGCCATTCGACGGCCAACACCGCGGTTCCTGGTGTGTCCGCTGTGCCGTGCGTGTGATCATTGCTTGTACAGCCCTCTCGCAGTGTCCGGAGCAAGTATGGTGGGTCTGACACACCGGTGTCAATGTGTTCTTTTTTCCATTTCCAGGAGTGTATTAACCAAAGTCCTGTATAACGAAAAATATTTACCCGTAAATGCAAAACTCCAGCACTACAACACTGTAAATAGACCACAGTGTCTTCATGCTACATAGTGCCTTTCACTAAATACAGCCAAACAATTAGGAGAAATAGAAAAGAAGGAAATGAAAATAATCAGGAAAGTCTTCCAACCAAAATATGACAATGGGAAATGGAAATTAAGAAGTTTGTGAAAGAACAGAACGAACATGAGTAAGAAAAGAGCTGTATTGTACGGACACCTAAAATGACCAGCTGAAAAAAGAAAAACAAAAAGAATTATCAACTTTGACAGAAACCCAAAAACATGAACGACGAGGATCAAAGGAGTTAAAGCTGGCCATAGGAAAATAGCAACAACTAAGAAAGAAATAGAAGAAACAGAAAAGTTCATAGCGGAAGTAAAAAATTTGGAGGGCTTCCATGAGAACACAAAGAAAAAGACAGGCGCGATATAGACAGAAGAAGGAATAGACCAACAAAGGGTAAGATTAAAAAACTACTGCAAAGAAAGAAATGAAAAATGGGAGAAGACATGAGTTATTTCAAGTGGTCGTCAGTAGGCCAAACGAATAAAGGAAGATGGATTAAGCAATAAAAAAAGATGGATAAGAAAATTGTAAATTTTGACATCATGCTGATACCTCGCGATTTCGGGGTTACAGCAGAGTTCGCTGTTCTAGATTTCAAAGACACGGACAGCTTATGTGGGGTGGGTTGGGGGACCGCTCCCAAAGTAAACACAGTTTGTTGGCCGCTGTATAGAGGCGAGTCGCAAGCGCTTGTTGGTGGCCGTCGTCGCTGGCCGTGCACTGCAGATATGTGTAGCCGCGAAATAGAACACAAACAGCGGAACCTGCGGGCCTAAATGTTTCTGCGACCCGCTTCTCGCAACGAGGCTAAACGAGTCCCGGTCGGACGCGGGGGTGACACCTTACTTTAGAGAACAAAGCTGTTCTCCGGGCTATTTTCGTCGGATGGAAAACAAACAAGCCACAAGTGCACCTCGTCGTTTGTGCACTTCGCAGAAAGGTTTGGACAGGCGGCAAACACAATAGCTTGGCGCTCGGTCTCGCCAGTGCACACGTGTCCCGCGCTTTTACATCAGAACATTGAAACTGGCTGTCAAGTTATCGCGTTAAATGGAGTTGGTACACAGTATCTGAAACTGAGATTCCTACCCATTTGGGGGGGGGCGGGCTAGTTATGTCAGTGGTGGTCACTATTTTACTGTGGTGTCAAAACATACTAGTAAGAAGGAGAGGAGGTTAGGGTGTAACGTCCTGTCGCCAGTGAAGTCATTAGAGACGGAGAGAAAGTTCGAACTGGCTTACTTACCGTTACGAGCCCGGAGACTAACAAGGAAAAAGACTTCGGCCGCCGTGCAGTTTTATGATGTTTCATACACTGGAGAAGACGCTACGTTTAAGTGTGAAGACTGTCAGGACGTGCATATCTGCTCTCTCATGACCTGGCAAGTCTGTCTACCGCAATGTCAAGTGAAATATGTGTTCAGTTACTTACGTAGAGTGCCGACTGGCTTTAGTGTATAAGGGGCGATCAAAAAGCTTCCATTTGAGGGCGTTGCTACAGCTTGTATGTAAAGTAGCACGACTCCGATCCCGGTATATCAGCACCGACATGTAGGCAAGGCATTATTGTGGCATTCGTCTCTTTCCGAAGTACTTACGATAAATACGGAAACGTGAACTATGGTGACGTTATTACCAAATCCGTCCAAACAAGACCAACACGCTTTTGTTCTTTTCTTGGTTGCCGAAGGACAACACAGGTAGACATCCATCGGAGACTGAAGAATGTGTGTGGGACAGCATGTCTGTCGAAAACTGCTGTTGTAGAAAACGGTGACAAGGAGTACTACTGTTTAACGGACGTCCCCATTATCGCATATGTCATAAAGCAGAAGTTACGCCAACTAAAGGGGGGACACTCGAGCCCACGCCCTGTAGTCCTGATCTCTCCCCATGCGATCTTCACGCCTTCGTCCCCTTAAAAACAAAGTCTTGAAGGCCGACAATTCCTGTCACGCGAGAATGTGCAGCAGGAATTTACGGACGTGGTGTTTTACTAAACGGGTGCGTCGGTGGCAAGATTGCCTCAGTGCATACGGCGATTTTGCCTGATTGGCATACCGATTTCGGACAATATGGACTTCGACCGGAAATGTTTGATCTTTCCTTGTAGAATGTGTTGAGTGTTTAGGCGAATGTTTAAATTACTAGTGTGCATGATCCAAGTAGCTGCTTTATTGGCAGTAATTTCCGGTTATGGGTTGCGGCTGTTCCATCTTCAGGCCAGAAAGTGATTTACTGGCATGGCATGTAGCAAAGTAGTGGCGCCCTGTACTGGGCACCAGTACACGAAACGATTTTCAGTTGTTCGGTTCGTACAGCTGGTAGCCCTACACGTATTTCAGAGCAGATGCGCCACATTCACGATCCAGAAATGTATTTGCGGTTGACAGTTATCTGCCTTTCCGTCAGTGCCTTACACATCATGATAATAAACAGGAAACATTTTCCTTGCGTTCTGCAAATTTTTTTTTCCGTGCATCATGAAAGTCATCCGTATGTTCTCGGTCATAGCCCGGCAAAAAGGCCTTATCTGTTGACGAATGTAATCAAAAATAACATGATCTTTAATGTTAGAGGATCAGCAGCGCTATTACACATTTACATTATCCCAAAATCATAACTCTTTCTCCACGATGAATTTTCCCAACGCTGTTTCACCTTCAGCGAAAATCGACACGTAATATACGAAGGAAACTGACTAGTGCTAGCTGGGGATCTAATGCCAATACCTTAAGGACTAAAGCACAGGCACTTCTGCATCCTGCTGTTTGGAGTAGAAGTAGCCATGCCAACTAAATGGGTATCTATCTAAATGAAGCGATGAGAGTCGTGACACGAACTCTTACATCCACACCAACACCATGGCTGTCAGTACTCGCTAATGCTGCCTCTCCAGATCTCCTACAACAAGTAGTAACACATGGATGGATGAAACGCAAAGATCCAGAGACATACCGATTCATGAAACATTCAACAACTTACCACGCACTCGGCTAAAATATAGAGAACGTATCTGCGTAACAATGGCGAACTCGCCCCCAGAAAGCTGTAATCTAAGAGATGAACGTCCGCAGCTCGTGGTCGTGCGGTAGCGTTCTCGCTTCCCACGCCCGGGTTCCCGGGGTCGATTCCCGGCGGGATCAGGGGTTTTCTGTGTCTCGTGATGACTGGGTGTTGTGTGGTGTCCTTAGGTTAGTTAGGTTTAAGTAGTTCTAAGTTCTAGGAGACTGATGACCATAGATGTTAAGTCCCATAGTGCTCAGAGCCATTTGAACCACATTTTTCTAAGAGATGAACGGAGAAATCAGAGTACGTCCTTCCATAGTCGTAAGAAATTAGGTACAATGTATCCGACCATTCAATCACCGAGTGCTGACCAATCAACAAAAATATGGAACTCCCTCAACCGCGTCAGGACTGGTCACTTTGCGACGAAAGCAACGAAACACACGTAGTTAGTCGTCGATAATGACATGTGCGACTGCGAACGAACACTACAGCACGTTTTGCTCGATTGCGGAAAAAAAAATTATTTCGAACTTGGAAAGACTTCGTCGAGCAACACCCGCGGTTAACTGGCTGTGTTCTTTGGATCTCCACCTTTGATAGAAAATGGATTTCTCAACTTATTTTAGCTGCTGCTGGTTCTCCAGCTTTCATTATTACCGAGACGTACATATTCATAGATGTCTCTGCTTATTATGATTCATATCATTTTATCTTTCTTCGTATCAACTTAATTGTGTATACTTGTAAAATATAATTCTGTGAGCTTTATGCTAAATAAATAAAGAAGCACACACATAATGTCGCAACATATTGATGCACTAAAGCTTCAGTAACATGGGGTCAGTACATCGAAGTTCTCGTGTCTTTTCCATTTATTTACCATTTTATTCTCTTCCAAGTGCAACTAACTGACGAAGCCATGATGAAAAGCCTCAGTTAAATCTGTGAGCTCTGAGGACAGAACTTTCGCTCTTACATACATGTAGGTTCAAACAAAAACCTAAACAGAGAAAGCTGATGGACTTCTACTACCAAAATATAACACATGGCTTGCTTTTTTGTAGGAGAAAAATATTATCCCGTCAAGTGTCTACCTGAAATACAGCCGTGATGAATGCTACTGAAAGCTGCGGCACAGCCCCGTCCCCACTTCAGAGATGTAATTTGGCGCGAGATTTAGAGCGTCGTAATTCCTGGGAAGCCGGCAGAGGTGGCGCTGAGCCCGCGGCGTGGTCGCGGTTTCGCTTCCCAGTAGAGGCGGGCGCGATGCCAGCGCCCCACGTGGCCGCGTGGCGAAGCGCCAGCGCGTCTGAGTCACCCTTCCCAAAGCGCACGCCACACGTGAGCCAGCACGAGCGCGCCTAGCGCCGCCTCACAGCTGATATCTCTGTCACCGCCCGAGTTTCTCCGGCCGGTGACGTCATCTCGTAACGAGACTGAGGACTCACGCCACATCAAAAGAACCAATGATTTCATTATTTAATCCGCGACGATGGTGGCTGGCCACCGTAGTTGTGGACTGAAAAACGATACAGTCTAACTTAAATTATACTCCTTTCATAATTACTTAACATTTCGGCAGGAGCACATGGAGGCGCGGGGAAGTTGCCACGTGGCATATGGAACACACGCGTAATCATACACTTTATTTAACTCGCTCAAACTCACAAGCTATTCAGTGTGCAAAGATGAAACAGGCATCAATGTGTTCTGGAAGAGCTGTGCTATGTCTTATTTTAGTTTTATGTACGGCGACAAATTTTTAAGACAACATACGGAATGTTTACAAAAATGCATTTACTGACGGCGTCACCGAATTTTTGACGTGCGAGAATCTTTTTTTGTTGAGCTTATTGTTGCTATTGTAGTCTTCAGTCTTAAAATTGGTTTTATGCAGTTCTCCATGCTACTATATCCTAAACGAGCCTCTTTTTCTCTACACACTTACTGGAACCACCATCCATTTCAACCTTCCTCCTGCATTCATTCCTCGTTCCACCTCTAACATTTTTACCCGCCACATTTCCTTCCAAACTGACAGACCCTTGATGCTTCGAAATGCGTCCTTTCAACCGATCACTTCTTTGAATCAAATTTGCCACAGATTTCATTTCTCCCCTGTTCGACTCAGTGCTCCTTATTTGTAATTTGGTCTGCCTATGTAATCTTCAGCATTGCTCTATAATATTATATTTCCAACTTTTTATTCTGTTCTTGTGTAAATTGCCTAACGCCCATGTTTCACTTCCATACAAGGCTATACATATGACAAATACCTTCAGAAAAGACTTCGTAATATTTAAATTTATATTACATGTTAACAAACTCTCATTTCTGATATATGCTTTTCTTGCGGTTGCTTGTTGGCATTTATATCTTCCTAACTTCGGCCATCATCAGTTATTTTCCTCCCTAATTAGAACGACTCATATACTACTTTTACTGTCTCAGTTCCTCATCTATTCCCTGTCCATTACCGGGTTCACTTTTTTTTTACATTCTGTCACTTTGTCTTACTGTTATTGATGTTCATATTATACCGTCTCTTAAAGACACAATCCATTTCATTTAATTTGTGAACACATTACATACTAAGATGCAAGAACACATCGTCTTTTCATCTTTTCCACGTCAGAATCCCAAACACGAATTGATCTGAGTTCAATGTGACCCATAATGTTCAGATCGCTAACGCGTCAAAATCAAAGCAGTCACCTGGTTGGTTTCATTAGGAGAAACAAGTCGCTAAGTTTATAATTATCCTGTAATTACGTCTTCACGTCAAACTTTGTACTTGCTACTAACACAACAAAAATATTACGCCTTCAGTTTGAACGCATACCAATTATACTGAATTGCAGTGGCATTAATGAGGTGGCAGCCTAATTAGTATGCCTATTTCGACATTGCGACGCTGAATACAATCAATCATCATCTCCTTTCGCTTTAGCGTGGTAGGAATTGATTGGGGACTTTATCAAGAACAATTGTTGACAGTATAAGAACGTGCCGAACAATTAATTTTCTCGACTAAGCTCGTACGGCAATCCTGTGGGCCAAGAGAGCTGACATTGTTCAGTATCACGCAACACTTAACAAAGCATCGTAATAACTTACAAAATATTAACTCCGTGAAATGGATGAAACAAACACAAACAAAATGTCAGCGCACAGCGAACGATTACACAGGGCAGAAAACCGCGTGAAGAATAGTGAAAGCGGCACGTAAAAAATCAAAAATTTTTGTATTATACGGATCCCTATAATGACTTTAAGCTGGTCAAAAATCTGTTCCTTATTTTAATTAGGAGCGGAGTTACTAATGTTGTTGAAACGGATGATATTTTGCCACCCGGAAAACAGTTTCAAACTATCACGTCATAATTCTAAAACAATTGAACACACTTTAAAACTTAGTTTTAATTACCGAAATACCACGCTCGGCAACTTTATTTCCGAAATTTCATGTCACTACATTTGTTGAGTATATTCTTCGAAAATATTTTTTTTGCAATTTTGTCAGTATTTAACTCGTAACTTTTAGTTTCACCAGTGATATTGTAATTCTGACAGAGATGGTGAAGAGCGTAGTTCAGTTGAAAGGAATGGATATTGTATTTGGAAGAGGTTATAGTACGCATATCAGCAAAAGTCGGACTAAATCGGGCGTCTGCATTTTATATCCTCTGCACCTTGGCTGTCATCCATTCTTTCGCAGCCGAAGTAGCAATGGAAAAAATGTTTTCTGTCCTTATCGGCAGTCCGCTACGTGTTGTCCGAACCTTAGCGTAGGCCCAAATGTGACATTGTTATAGCGCCACATGACAAACTTCCAAATAAACGGTAGTTTCAGTTAGTAGCCACTACCCTGCAGTTTATTTTTCCACGAAACGATTTTGAAATGGTATATTACTGTTACTTTGCTACAGTACTAATCTCAAATGCATTTTGTATGGGACAATTTTCACATATAAAGTAATTTCTTTACAATGTCGCATTTTGGAGCTAACACCGCTTCCTTTACCAGTATACCTGCACGCACATGCTATATGTTCAAAAGTATCCGGACACCTGTTAGTGGACATTAATAGGCAGTGTGTCCACTCTTTGCCTTATGTAGTCTTGAACTCTGCCTGGGACAATTTCAATGAGACATCTGAGTGTTTGTGGAGAAATAGCAGGCCATTCCTCCTCAAGAGCCGAAACAAGAGACAATTGTGATGCTGGACGCTGGTATCTAGAGAAAAGTCGACGTTCCAACTCATCCCAAGGATATTCCGCCATCTGGCGTTCTCTTAAGCGCAATAAGGAGGCGACACCCTAAACACGAAAAACATCCCCATATTGTAAAGCCACCTCCTGCATACAACACTGTATTCTCTATACTTGATGACACGTAACAGTCTGAAGGCATTCGCCAAACCCAAACCCTTTCACCGTATTGCCACAGGATAGAGTATGATTGATCACTCCAAATCCGTCGTTTCCAGTCACCACAGTCATTATCTCAATCGTCGCTAAGGAAATGTGTGACTTATGAGGAACTAATCGATCATTATATTCCATTCTTTTTAGCTCGCCACGAGCAGTCATCGTGCTTGCTAGACTAATGGCTTCGTAGTTCGTGAGTGACTCCTTCCGCCGCGATGTTCGACGGTGTCTGTCCGTCAGTAGCCCTACGTGATGTGTAGCTATGGTTGTTCCTTCGCGTTTCGATTTCGCAATCAGATCACCTACAGTCGACTTGTTCAGCTTTAGGAGGGTTTAATTGTCCCTGATGGATATGTTAATCAGGTGGTATCCAATGATCAGTCAGGTTCAAAGTCACTCAGCACTTCTGACCGACTCACTCTGCTGTTACTGCTTTGGTACTGACAACACAGTACACTCCGCCTCCCTTTATATTGGCGAGTACGCCGCTTGTGACATGTAGTAGTCAAGTGCGTTTTATGTAATTGTGTCTGGATATTTTTGGTGGATAGTGTATGTACAGTGCCCTTGTCAAGGTCGCAGAGACAAGACTTAACGTGAGTCATTGGATCGTGTTCTTTACTAACACGATGCTTATGTGGAATCACATGCATCTACACTAGCAGCCGGCCGGTGTGGCCGTGCGGTTCTAGGCGCTTCAGTCCGGAACCGCGTGACCGCTACGGTCGCAGGTTCGAATCCTGCCTCGGGCATGGATATGTGTGATGTCCTTAGGTTAGTTAGGTTTAAGTAGTTCTAAGTTCTAGGGGATTGATGACCACAAATGTTAAGTCCCATAGTGCTCAGAGCCATTTGAACCATTTTTGAATCTACACTAGCGCGCAGGTATTCTCAGTGCGATAGCGTCACCAAAGTGATTAGAGATACAATCCGGACATTTTACTGTGTAATAAGCCACTAGAGGCCAATGGTCCCTACTGTTTCGGGAACACTACGGATCAAATTCCCCTACGGCCAACCAAATTTAATTTTCCGCGTCATCTGACAATGGAATTGATTGTCTACCCACTACATTTTACGTTGTTGTCATCCAGCGAAACACTTTAAATAACGATCGGTAATAGCGCTATCTTTGCAAAATATAACTGTTCGCCGATACATTTTTACGTGGTTTCTCTGCTAATCGTATAGTACTATTGGTAGTAGTTTTCTGATTACTGTTTGTTTCACGTATTTTCAGTTGTCCTCTTCGTGAACATAATGGTTCCCATACTTTAGCTGGCGCAAAGAGCTGTTGATGCTTTTAATTACTGTAATTTTTTTTCGAAACTGCAATGTTGAAGACTCCTTATTATGTGAGAAACTGCATTAGTTAATACAAGAAGTCACTGCATCCGGTAGTCCCAAACATTATCGTCCTTTGACAACATTGACAAGCTGATTTCTACTTCAGACTTCGATATTTTGCAAGTGATATTTCACTGCTCATAGCAATCAGTTTGCCATTGAGACTTCTGCTGCATAACGGGGATCATTCTAAAATACCACGTGTTCGGAATTTCCTGTCACCAACTTATAGTACTTGTAGAGGGGAGTGAGTGAATGAGATTTTGAATAGGAAAATGGTCCAAATGGCTCTGAGCACTATGGGACTTAACATCTGAGGTCATCAGTCCCCTAGAACTTAGATCTACTTAAGCCTAACTAAGAACATCACACACATCCATGTCCGAGGCAGGATTCTAACCTGCGACGGTAGCGGTCGCGCGTTTCCAGTCTGACGTGCCTAGAACCGTTTCTCCACAGCGGCAGGATTTTTGTATAGGAACCCATGTCCGGAAACATAGGCTTGAGGAACCGAATTAGGTATGACGCAGAACAATTATTACGTAACAATTCGAAAGGAAATATAACGAAATATCCGTTTATCATTGAAACACATTTTTTTGAATTATCCCGAAACAAAACACAACCGAGCGTACTTTAAGTATAGTATTAATGCAAACAAATGTGCTTCAGCGGTAAATTGATGTTTCGTTACGTTTCCTTTCGAACTGTTACCTAATAACTGTACTGCGTCACATCTAACTCAATTCCAGAAGCAGAAGTGGAAGAGTTAACGATCTGAACTAAAACCGCCGTAAAACGGAAACGGTAGTTCCCGGACGTGTGTTCCTATTCAAAACATTATGTACTCACTCCTCCCTACAAGTCCTAGAAATTTGTAATGGAAATATCCCAACACGCTTTATGTAGACAATGTTCTATATACATTATTTACTGGGAGACTAATAGGGCTAGATATTTCGTAACGCTCAACGCTAAGTCACAGATGCGATCATTGAGTTATTTGACGACTCCAACGCCGCCGTTTGCTTCCTTTTCATTCAATTACCTCTCCCACGCGTGTATTTTCTTACAGTACCGATGACGTCAGCAGCTAGGTGGTTTGCAGCGACGCGTCATCGCAGTGTTAAATCTCGCTACGCAGCGGCACGGAAACAAATTAGCGGTGATTCAGTGCCAAAACTTGCAACGAAACACAGGGCGGGCTATTCACAAATGGGGCTCCCCACTTGGCACGCTGTCAATGTGTCATTCCGATCGCCGATAAAACTATTCCGAGAGCGCGCGGGGATATAAAAAAATCCGTTCTCCTGATTCCTGTTTCGACAGATGTCGTTTCGAAAAAGCTGCAGAATGAAGCTGTGAGTCTCGCAAGGCGACTCTGTTTTAGAAACTGCCGTCTCTATTCATAGACTCTCCCTGGCGCAACAACCTCCGTTCGCCATCAAAATACCGTGCAGACTTTCCTCTTGCAGTGGACATTGGCTGTTATTAGTTGGCGGAAAACTGTCTGTCACTGTTCACACAATATGGATCATTCTGTACCATCTTCGCCGCTAATTTGTGATAGGTCATGTTCCAACAGCTGTCTCCGAGTAAACCCTTACACCCAAATTCACACAACAGCTACATGAACAGAATTTACGTAATGTGGTCACTTAAAATAAGCGTTTAAAATTTGACAAGCGGGCGGAATAAGACGGCGTGTGTAATTGACAGAGAAGGCTTAGCTTGGCTGGATCAGCAACCGTATACTGAATTACGAAATGAAAGTTAGCGAGGTATTCCAGCTAGTTCAGCGATCTTCGAATTGCGAACACGTATTTTATTTCGGTGATTCATCAGCTTTATTTTATGCTCCTCCCAACTGAACACTGTATCAAGTTTCAATGCCAACAATTTAACTCTGTCAGTTGCTTTATACTGCGTGCTCTCACATTTTATTTTTCAAAGTTTCGCAACAGCAGTGAACAGGGTGGAAAACATGGACGTTTCCAGAAATTTATCCAGTGGGAGGGAGAGGGGAGGAGAGCGAGGAGGCTAGAATCTGATACTGCAAAACAAACGTAAGTTACACAGCAACCATTGAAGCCACAGTATTGTCTCACGCCGTTCACCCTTAGCCACGAAATACTAAAACTGGCTAAACGAGAGAGATAGCGGAATCACGGCAAATCTCTGCTCCAAATTCCAGGAAGAAGGGGGGGGGGGGGGGGGGGGACAATTGCCCCATCCCCTCTCTTACGATTGAAACGATTACACTTTCTGTATACTGCAAACATTTGTAACGTCTGCAATGAAATAAAACTAACGCTGACCAACCAGTGTAGCTGTTCAAATATCAGATATGTTAAAGAAAAATAAAGGTCCTTAAACGGAAACTTATGGGAGTTCCCACTCTGTGCCTCGTGATGACTGGGTGTTGTGTGATGTCCTTAGGTTAGTTAGGTTTAAGTAGTTCTAAGTTCTAGGGGACTGATGACCATAGCTGTTAAGTCCCATAGTGCTCAGAGCCAGTTCCCACTCTGATGAGGATTAATAGCATAGCACAGGATTCTTTCCCAATGATATCCTCTTTATCCTGTTAGTTATGACTTAAACTGTTCTACAAATTTTCTGTGACACCCCAATATTCTGATTTACTTGAAAAGGATTCTGTCATTTACAGTCAAATGGCTTTCATAGATCACATGCGGTGGCGTAACAAGAATCATACCCACTGAGCCTGTTTATTTGTTTATGGAGATTAACACGAATTTGCAGTGAAATAAAAGGAACAAATTTTATTAGCTGTTTTTCTGATGATACAGTTCAAAGCGCGGAGCAGCACGCAGTTAAAATCGCATTGTTTCCAACTGTGTCGTGATTCGGTAGTTATTGTTACATTGCCGATCAAAGCAAAGCCGTAACAAGCAAAACAAAAACTCAAAATACGATTTCGCTGCGTTGCCTCACTTGTCATAACGAGACTCACTCCACCCAATAGTTAAAAACAAAAGACAAGCTTCTCCCTACCAGGAATAGAAACGTACTGTGGAACTGTTGCTCACCTCAGTGCAGTCTTAATCATCTGTGACTTCCATTTACACACTTCCACCCACTTAAGATTTCTGAGGCTAACGATCTATCGTCTTTTCTCCTTCCTCTCCCTGCCTCTTGGCTGCAGCTCTTCCCTTTTTGTTTTCCCGTCCCCCATTACATTCGCCCGTCACAAAACTGTGCCCTCATGTGAAAGGTGCCTGGACACGCACCGCGGCTGCCATTGTGCACGTGTATTACGCTGAGACGACAAAAGCCGTGGGATACCTCCTAACATAGTGTCAGACGTCCATTTGCCCGGTGTAGTATAGCAACTCGACGTCTGTAGCCGTCCATAATTGCGAAACTGTTGCCGGTGCAGGATTTTGTGTACGAATTGAACTCTCGATTGTGCCCCATAAAGTGTTCGATGGGATTCATTTCGTGCGATCTGGGAGGCCAAATCATTTGCTCGAATTGTTCAGAATGTTCTTCAAACCAATCGCGAACAGTTGTGGCCCAGTGACATGTCGCCTTGCCATCCATAAAAATTCCATCATTGTTTGGGAACATGAAGTCCATGAAAAAGTGCAAATGGTCACCAAGTAGCCTAACATAACCATTTCCTGTCAATTATCCGTTCAGTTGGAACAGAGGACCCAGTCCACTCGGGCCCACAACTTTGTGAGCCTCTGCGCCACACTCGAACCGTAAAGTCAACAGTTCCAACTGAAATCGGAACTCATCTCACCAGGCCATGATTTTCCAATCGTCTAGGGTCGAACCGATATTGTCACGAGCTCAGGAAAGACGCTGCCGGCGACGTAGCTGTGTGAGCAAATTAAGGCCAAATTTCGCCGCACTGTACTAATGGACACATTGATTTCTGCGAATTTTTCAAGCAGTGTTGCTTGTCTGTCAGCACTGACAACTCTGAGCAAACGCCACTGCTCTGGGTCGTTAAGTGAAGGCCGTCGGCCACTGCGTTGCCCGTGCTGAGTGGCAATGCCAGAAGTTTGGTATTCTCGGCACACTCTTGACACTGTGGGTTGCGAAATATTGAATTCCCTGTTAGTTTCCGAAGTAGAAAGTCCCATGCGCTTAGTTCCAATTATCCAAGTACCATTCCGCGTCCCCGTCATGCGACCATAATCACGTTGGAAACCATTTCACAATAATCACCAGAATGCAAATGACAACTCCGTCAATGCACTGCTCTTTTATGTCTTGTGTACGCGATACTACCGCCATCTGTATACGTGCATCTCGCTATCCCATGATTTTTGTCAACTAGTGTATAAAGGAATGAGATTACGTAATATGAGCGAGAGTAACAAGAAAGTAATATCTAACGCGATGCTATATGCAGTTTCACTCGTAAGCACGTCTAGGTTTCCAGAAAATGTTTGTATGAAAATCACAAGACATACGGGAAGATGTATATCGATGAATAGAGTACCCCTACAAGTTTTAATTCGTAACCCCACCCTTGGCGTAGTTGTATTGGGCAGGGGTGTCAGAACATGTAGCCAGATCGTCCGCTGCTTGTTGTCGCATAGGATTAGTTCGCATCTGCAGACAGGCAACACAATCAAAAGATTTCCAAAGCGGGCTGCTGCTGTGGCTTCGCAGGCAGTTCGAGTTGGCCACTTCAGTGACTGCACGCACACATTGACATTTGCAGCATCGCAAACGATGCTCATAATGAGAACCTGTAACTTGAATTCAAAACTTGGATAGATGCTCTATCCACTGATGTATTTTCTGCATATCTTGCAGCTTACAACCAATTATCTTCTCAGATCCTGGGGGTACTTATGGATAACTACATTTGAACGCCGTCATATGTATCTCCTATGAGAAATGAATAGAAGGCAGCATGATGTAAGATTATACTGGATACACTCTATGTTCCTTAGATCCATAGTAAGGAGACCCTCAATAATTATAATATATTCTAAGAAAAAAAGGATGCTAATTACCTACCACAGATCTTGAGTGAATTGGAATAAATCAAAAACTCCGAAAGTTAAATTAATTTAAAAGGTAATAAAAAACTTGTGACGAAACATGCAAATACAAATCGAAGCGCCAAAGGAACTAGTATAGGCATGCATCTTTAAATCCAGAGGTATGTAAACAGGCAGAATACGGCGCTGCGGTCTGCAAAACCTATGTAAGACAACAAGTGTCTGGCGCAGTTGTTAGATGCTACAATGACAGGTTATCAAGATTTAAGTGAGTTTGAACTTGGTGATATAATCAGAGTGCGAGAGATGGGACACAGCCGCATCTCCGAGGTAGCGATGAAGTGGGGATTTCCCCGTACGACCATTTCACGAGTGTACCGAGATGAACATCAACAAAAGCAAAAGGAGGATAATTGAATGTAGCCAAATTAAATCAGGTGATGCTGAGGGAATTAGATTAGGAAATGAAACACTTAAAGAAGTAGATAAGATCTGCTATTTGGGGAAGTAGGGAGGATATAAAATGTAGACTGGCAATGGCAAGATAAGCGTTTTTGAAGAAGAGAAATTTAACAATTCATAGATTTAAGTGCCAGGAAGTCTTTTCTCAAAGTATTTGTATGGAGTGTAGCCATGTATGGATGTGGAACGTGGACGATAAAAAGTTTATACAAGAAGAGAATAGAAGCTTTCGAAATGTGGTGCTACATAAGAATGCTGAAGATTACATGGGTAGATCACGTAACTACTGAGGAGTTACTGAATAATTGCGGAGAAGAGGAATTTGAGGCACAATTTGTCTAGATGAAGGGATCGGTTGGTAGGACATGTTCTGAGGCAACAAGGGATCACCAATTTAGTACTCGGGGGGCAGCCTGGAGGATAAAAATCGTAGAGGGAGACCAAGAGATGAATACACTAAGCAGATTCAGAAGAATGTAGGGTGTAGTTGTTACTTGGAAATGAAGAAGCTTGCACAGGATAGAGTAGCATGCAGAGATGCAACAAACTAGTCTCTGGACTGAAGACGACGACGACAACAACAACAACAACAACAACAACAACCGTGAATATCAGGAATCCGGTAAAACATCAAATCTCTGACATAGCTGCGGCCGGAAAAAGATCCTGCAAGGTCGGGGCCAACAACGACTTAAGAGAATCGTTCAACGTGACAGAAATGCAACTCTTCCGCAAGTTCTGCAGTTTTCAATGCTGGGTCATCAACAAGTGCCAGCGTGCGAACATTCAACGAAACATCATCGATATGGGCTGTCGGAGCCGAAGGCCCACTCGTGTACCCATGATGACCGAACGGCACAATGCCTTACGCGTCGCCTGGGCCCGTCAACACCGACGTTGGTCTGCTGATGACTGGATACGTGTTGCCTGGTTGGACGAGTCTCGTTTCAAATTGTATCGAGCGGATGGACGTGTACGGGTATGGAGACAAATCATGAATCCATGGACCCTGCATCTCAGCAGGGAATCGTTCAAGCTGGTGGAGGCTCTGTAATAGTGTGGGGCGTGTGCAGTTGGAGTCGTATGGGACCCCTGAAACGTCTAGACACGACTCTCACAGGTGAGGCGTACGTAAGGATCCTGTCTGATCACCTGCATCAATAATTTCAGGTCCGTTGTGCTTTCTGACGGACTTGAGCAATTCCAGCAGAACAGTGCGACATCCCACACGTCCAGTATTGATACAGAATAGCTCTGAGTTTAAACACTTCCAATGGCCACGAAACTCCGCAGACATGAACATTATTGAGCATATCTGGGATGCCTTGCAACGTGCAGGTTTCATCGTGTCAATTCCCTCGAGCGCTACTTCAGACATTGTTGGAGTCCATGCCACGTCGTGTTGCGACACTTCTGCGTGCTCCAGGGGGCCCTACACAATATTAGGCAGGTGTACCAGTTTATTTGACTCTTCAGCGTATAATACACTAATGTACATATGATAATTTTTGGCCATTGTAGACAAGCAACAACGAACAGAAAATCAGTTTACAATGTTGTCTACATAACTGATGTACTACACTAAAGATAAGCAGAAGTGAGTGAATCCAGATATAACTTCAGACATTCTGTATCTGCCTCAGTTTCCTTCTGATACCAGTTTTTGTAAAAGCTTACGTTAGTCTATGTATTATAGCTTTATACGTATCAGCACAAAAATTAATCAAATGATTGAGCAGCATAAGAGCAAAAAACTGAATAAACATATGTGATAATATTTTCTTCCTGATTTCCTGTGATTCTTTGCCTCAGAAACGTCTCTTCGTTAAGGTCCAGCAGTAATTGGACAACATTGCAATAATCTAGGATATTGCATAAATTTATTTGTTTTAGATGTAATTTCAGCGCACAGAAATAAGTCTGTTGTGCGATCCGTCGGTTCCTTGCAAATCATGCGGACACCAACGGACATCTGACGTGATCCTTTTAACCAGCTTGTCAGGCGCATAATAATGTCAAACAGAATATGTGAGGCGGGGGGGTCCATTTTTTTGTTTCGGTCGCCAACGTTACACCGAAAATAAGGTACATGGGATTTTTATAAAAGAGGATTAAGCTTTTGTTCTTGAGATTTCAGAATTAACTTACCACAGACTTTGAGTTATTCATATAGGTACGGGGCATTATTTATTCTTCTTCTTCTGAATTCACACGAAACACAAACCTTCACGAGCCAACAGCAACTCACTTCACAAGGTCAGAGCTCTCGCACTGCTGAGACTGATGTGAGCAAGACTTACCGGCCTCCTTCGTATCCCGGCGGTGAATGTCGGAAGTGAGTACCATTTACGGAATTCCTTGTGCATATTTCGATTGTTCGACAACAATTACATCCACAAAAAATAAATAAAAATAACTTAATTACGGAATATCAAAGTAACCAATACGCAACAGTTTCAAGGTATTTTATAGACAGAGTGTCCAGTATGACGAAAAGTGAGCCCAATAGGCAAAAACGGATTTCGTTTTGGAATTCAGTAAGCACTACTTAACCAAGGTGACCATTCACGTTCTTTGTGACAAAACTGAAGCTGAGCAGCGGGGGTTACTTGTGTGACGTCAGACAGATGTGTAACATAGTCAATATTGCGGGCTCAGCCCAGTTGTAGGCTGCCGCAGCAGTGGGTGCAGTTGTGGTGTGTGTGGGCAGGTACGGATCGCCGCACCACAGCCGGTCGCAGAGCGTGAAGGCGGCGGGCAGCAGCCGGCCCACGTACCTGAGCCTGCCGCAGCAGCGGTCGCGCGTCGCCTCGATGCCCAACACGGGCGTCGAGGAGGAGTACTACCGCCTGCGCCACTTCAGCATCACCGGCAAGGGCGTCGTCAACCGCGGCGACTCGCTCAAGAGCCGCCGCTCGCGCTCCAACAACAGCGTCACTTCCAGCAACTCCAGCCACAGGTCAGCTGCCACAAAAACCGCTTTCCGATTGTCTTCATTCCCTCTTCGCATGTACCAGGTGATCAAAAAGTCAGTATAAATTTGAAACCTGAATAAATAACGGAATAATGTAGATAGAGAGGTACAAATTGACACACATGCTTGGAATGACATGGGGTTTTATTAGAACCAAAACAATACAAAAGTTCGAAAAATTTCCGACAGATGGCGCTTCATCTGATCAGAATAGCAATAATTAGCATAGTAAAGTAAGACAAACCAAGGATGATGTTCTTTACAGGAAATGCTCAATATGTCCACCATCATTCCTCAACAATAGCTGTAGTCGAGGAATAATGTTGTGAACAGCACTCTAAAGCATATCCGGAGTTATGGTGAGGCATTGGCGTCGGATGTTGTCTTTCAGCATCCCTAGAGGTGTCGCTCGATCACGATACGCTTGCGACTTCAGGTAGCCCCAAAGCCAATAATCGCACGGACTGAGGTCTGGGGACATGGGAGGCCAAGCATGACGAAAGTGGCGGCTGAACACACGATCATCACCAAACGCCGCGCGGAAGAGATCTTTCACGCGTCTGATAATACGGCTTCACTAAAAGCGCCTTTTCAGGTAACGTCAACATGCTGCGACTGCTGGTGCATCTATTTCTCTCTCTCATTACAGCTCCTTTTATACACGATTGTCATGTGCAGTCACTGACGTTTTGCTGTCCAGCGCCATCTGTCGGACATTTTGTGAACTTCGTTTTTTTTTTTTTTTTTTTTTTTTTTTTTTTTTTTTTTTTTTTCTCTAATAAAGCCCCATGTCATTCCAAGCATGTGTGTCAATTTTTACCTCTCTACCTACATTATTCCTTGGTTTATTAAGTTTTCAAATTCATACTGTCTTTTTGATCACCCGGTACACGCACCACTGAGTTAGACATTTGCACAGATAACACTACACGATCAGCAAATGAGTATACGGCCGCCAGGTCAGTGGGTAACTGGACACCAAATGTTAATAGAGAGGCTTTACAGCTCATAAAAGGAGCCTTCTGCGAGTGTCAACTATCTCCAATTAGTTGGGTCAGTTAAGTCCTGACTGAGATCGGGGTACGAGCCCGGAGTCGAGAACTGGAAAATATTTCAGCTACTGAAGAAAAGAAAAACTCTCCGAAGCAAGGGTGGAGCTCTGTAACTTCACGAACGCTGGAGGTATTCAGGAGGTACCTATCGTCTGTCTATTGACGTTAAGTGTCCAGTTACGTATGGAGAGAGAACGTCCACAGAATTGTCTTATGGAGTGAGGAGAGACGTCAATTCTGGTATGCATAAAGCTAGAATAACAGGAACGAGTTGACGCTGTGTGGTAGAAAGATTATAAATTACGATGGTTATAATTAGAAACTTTTCGTATAAGAGATGTTACACAAAACAGTCCTGTCAGAATCTTTTTAACATTATGGACTTCAATGCTCGAAATCATGATAGCCAGTAATTTTGTATTTTTATTACTAGTTTCAGCTGCACATGAACCATCTCCCGATCATGAAAACATTCTTGATTAGTGTAATTATTATAACGGGTCAACAAATGGTTATCGCTCACAACCAATCAATTACAACGAAGGCCACAAAAATAACGTATTGTGCTGGTAAAAGGGACTGACACAATTTAAACACCTGATGATCTCTGCTATCAGATAATACAAATACTGATTAAACTGTGTCAGTCGCTTCTAACCGCATAACGCCTTAGTTTTATGACCTCCCTTCTACTTGATTGGCAATGAATGATATAAATTTACTTACCCATGCATTCTGTATGGATTTGTCGTTTCACAAAAAAGAGAACCGTGTTGAGCTATTAATGCAACGACACTAATCAACAATGTTTTTATGATCTGAAGATCTCTCGTGTAGCTGAAACTAGTAACCAAAATAAAAATGTATTCGATCTTGAGTTCAAGAGTCTAAATCAGTGGTAAACAGAGTACCCTACACCGCACACGAAAGAGGATGAATAGTGCATTGACACAGAGTTCTGAGCTATGTCGAAAGTTTCAGGTCTCTAGCTCATCGTAAAATGATAGTGGTAAACAAAGTACCCTCCATGACGCATCAGATCAGAAAACGTCCTATTGAAAACATGTTAAAATAGGAAAAAAGATGGTGGGTTTAATACTTCTGGTGTTTTACAGTGTGTTCCCCCTTTCGAGTACAATGCACAGAACGTTCATACAACCAACTGAAATTGTCAGAAAATTACTTCTTTGGAATGATGATCAACTCGCGCGTCACATTGGCTTGAATTCCGGGTTATGTCATCGACGTGGTCACTCTTGCTGTGAATTTCCGCACTTCGTTTTGTGGTAGGTTCATATTGATAACACCAAGAGTGATAACCCTTGATGACATTTTCCAGAAAAGAAGTATCCGCGGATTGCATAATTTGGATCAAGCTGGAGCGGACGTCCACGCGTCACTGCTTTTGTTCGGAAATCAAAGTGTCTGGGACAAACTTAACACATACTTGTGTCTTGAATACTTGATTGCCCTAATGCGATTTGTGACACAACAGCCCGCAGCCCGTGGTCGTGCGGTAGCGTTCTCGCTTCCCACGCCCGGGTTCCCGGGTTCGATTCCCGGCGGGGTCAGGGATTTTCTCTGCCTCGTGGTGACTGGGTGTTCTGTGGTGTCCTTAGGTTAGTTAGGTTTAAGTAGTTCTAAGTTCTAGGGGACTGATGACCAAAGATGTTAAGTCCCATAGTGCTCAGAGCCATTTGACACAATAACGTTCACACGCTACGTCCACACTGCCTACACAGAACTGAGTTGTCGAATGCCCATCTGTTGTTTACAGTTGCTAGTTCAAGCTTATACCCAGCGATAAAAACTCGGAACATTTTGTCGGACGTTGTACTTACAATGGGAGACGGTACAAGTTAGTCTTAACGCATTGCGTAAAGACTTTCTCTTAATATATCATTTTTATTCTTTCCAGGACGAGTGTACAAGCGTTTTACTTCCTCCCACATTCGCCTCGAACAATGAGCAGGGTAGTAAAATTACAGAAACTCTGCTTTAACGGCGGTGTACAGACACCTCCACATGCGCCGTCCCCCTAATGGTAGAGGACGGGATTGATTAGGGTATTCCCCGCCACGCACTACACAGCATGTTACGTTCCGCGAAACAGGTGAGGGGGAGACCATGTTGTGGTCGGATGCTGCGGCCGCTGACCCGCGGAACGTCAGCAGCGGCTTCGCTCGTGACGTAACGGCTGTTGTCACAGGCAGGCGCAGGCGGGCCAGCTATATAACCGCTGGCCGTGACGCAACGGCGACGGTGCATTGTGCAAGCGGCAGTTTTTTCCTGCTCCGTTTGGCACGCGGCGTCTTCCAACAGCTGTGCGTTCGTCCGCTGGGCAACCGCGAATAGCCCTTCCGAGGCGTCTGTTTACACTTCGGGAGCAGCCTCCTGCTTCGGCAGGGAAACATGCCTGAAATATGCGCTAACACGCGCCATATTTCACGGGAATGTGCGGCTGCAATAGTGTTACCGTCAACATTGCTGCAAAGTAACTGTTATAACGAGCAATATTGCTGCATGTAAGAGCAATATTGCTTATGGGCTGGCAATATTACTGTATGAAAGGACAATAGTGCTATGTGTCAAGGCTATATTGCTGTATGATCTGCCTGTATTCCTGTGTTAGCGGGCAGTTTCGCTTAATGTCCTTGCAATATCGCCAATCAATAATGCAGATGCAGCAGGCATTTGCCGGTAGTAGTAGAGGTATGGCCTACGTGTTGCCATTGTTGTCCTCAAAGAATGGAGAATATTTCGTATGGCCGGCCACATCTACCTTTGTATTTGCCTTTAAATGCATCAATCTCACTCTGTCTTGCTTCCTCTTTCTCAAATGGTTCAAATGGCTCTGAGCACCATAGGACTTAACATCTGAGGTCATCAGTTCCCTAGAACTTAGAATTACTTAAACCTAACTAGCCTAAGGACATCACACACATACATGCCCGAGGCAGGATTCGAACCTGCGACCGTATCGGTCGCAGGGTTCCAGACCGAAGCGCCTAGAACCGCTCGGCGACACCGGCCGGCTCTCTTTCTCAAGCCGACAGCGTTGCAGTGGCAAACCACGAAATCTGATCAGTGAAACAATACTCTCTTCCATTCTGAAGACGGCGTGTGTAGACAGAGCCACTCAATCTTTTTGTAATCCAGAGGATTGGATAAGACGCAAACGAGAGGACCATGAATTTTATTAAAAGCGAAACGTACATGTACGACCAGAGCAGTGGGATCTACAAAGTAATGTACACTAACGCCGCAAGCTGAAAAAGTACTTTCAGAATCGTTTCTCGTCATTCTACTGAAATCCTGGATAAGGTATGTACCCAGCATCAGCTCACGAGTTACAGTTTCGGAAGCAGTTCTCTGACTTAAAAAAAAATGAACGCATCCATAAACGCCGATTTTTCTTGCTAACTTTTTTTTCCTTTTGAATGCAAGTTCAGAAGTGCCGCATTCACTTTCTACAAGCTCGCTTTCGCCCATCTCGCGGCCATACTGAAGCCCCTGTAAACACTTGCGTCTCGGAAATGTATTGCCAAAAATACTGACAAGCAGTAGTGGCTGGTAATGTTTCGGAACATGTGGCTGCAATTCATGTTGCCGGACAACATTGCCTGCAATTTCCATGGCCCGTGTAAACGTGTCTTTAAAGAGTTGTGACGCCTGCCCATTAACTGCACTAGGTACGGAGTGGTACCCCACTGAGGCCTACGTTGAGTCTGTTTTAGCCTCTCGACAGTGTGAAACCTCCGAGGTATCTCATTATTGAACCCATTGGTAAATACCTGGATCAATAAGTCTGGTCAAACGTCGGACGAAGGGAACGGTATACCACTTCCAACAAGGAGTAAAACAATGCGATGCTCACCACCAACCTCTGAGTAGAATACAGCTTCACCTTTCCAAACTAAGTATAATGGCCTAGTAATCATCGCTTCACGTTCGGTTCGTTGCCGTTACGAACGACTTGTTCGCACACAGAAACTCCACAGTTTTGTCACAGGGCCAAGCAGAGAGAGGCAACAATACGGTAAAAATTAAAGGCAATATAGGTTACGAGAACGTGATGAGAAGTGATAACTCCGAATGTTTTGTACAAGCTTTTTAAATAAAACAAACGTTATTAACGTTCTACATCTATGTTCTTCATATCTTCATATTTATTTCTCAACATAGTCAACCTGGTAAGAATGTTTTAGTTTGTTGATGGAGTCACAACTTCACCTCTGCTTGCTCCGCTTCTTCACAATCAAAGTAGTCCTACAAGGTGTTCTTCGATTTCTGGAAACAGGTAAAAGTTGGATGGGGGCAAGTCGGGACTGTATTTAGGATGATCGATGGCAGTGAACTCGAGGCATCGGATTGTTGCAGATGTCGCAATGCTCTAGTGTGGTTTGGCATTATGCTGAAGGAAAGTGTGCTCCATATGCGGACAAACTCTTCAAATCTCGATTTGAACACGCTGTTTCTCAAGCACCGACATAGTTACATTACACATAGCCATTTTACACGTTAAAATTCGGAGCGCTCTAGCGAAAGACCGCTGCAAATTTGTAGACACGAAGAATAAGAACGTATGATCTTAACAACTTTGGTTTTACTTAAAAATCTTTAACAATTTCCGCATAAAAAATTCGGAAGCGTTACTTTTTAGCACACCCTCACAGTGATTATTTAATAGAAGTTTTACTGTACTTAACTTGAGTACGAAGACTGCGCCTGTCTATTGGCGACGACTGTAGATGAGTCCTTAGGTACTATCTTGAGGTAAAAACTGATTGACTAACTTACTGAAGCCGTGTGTCTGCGTTTGGCGGATGGATGTCCACTTGGGAACTAGGTGAGTGACATAAGGCGAAGGCTTAACATTCACAACGTGTCTATGAGACTCTCAAAACCGTATTTCATACACCATTTCCCAGTACCACCTCTGTTTGGTCATGTAGACACCCTAGTACCGATTCTTGAAATGCAGTTCGAGCTGCCGGAGTTTCTCTTCCACACCTGATTTTCGCTTTAGTGTTTTTGAAACGTGCTTCTGTTTGTCAGATCACGTCTTGTTTTTAAAATTTTTTGGCTAATCCGGATGGAGTGACTTTTTGCGGAGTGAAGAAGAAGTAGAAATATTAGACTGAGCATGAAGTCTGTATACGTCTGGTATTTACTTGAAGACAACCAACCATTGCGCTAACTAAATCGGAACAGCTGATGTCCGGAGACCGTTTGTCTAAAAGAGCTGGCGATCGGAAAATCTATACTTGACTGGTCTAGCAAAACCACTCCTGGCCTTGACATCTTAACGCGACAGAGAAAAACGGTTTCCAAAATTTGGTTCTCGTTTCTCACAAGTTTTCTCCCATGTAAGCTTACCGAAGTGACTTCAACTATGTTGCGCCTGATTCATAGGCAACTCGGTGCTCTTCTAGTAGGCTGTCCCCCGTAGGATACAGCAGCTTTATGTCTGCAATGTGCGCTTTGCCCAGCATATGAGGACGAGATCACTATATCCCAATAATACAGATTTAATCTCCACAGTATGACAGTCAAGGAGTTCCAGTGACTAAATACTCTTCCCGAATACCACGGCAAGTCTGTGTGAAGTTGACCTACGTTGAATCCCAAGCCATTCTACTGCACCGTACCAAACGAGGACGTAATGCATTGTTCACATTCATCCGTAGTTTAGATGACATTAAGCTGGTTGGAGGAAATGCATGTCGAGGAGATCTGCTCCTAAGAAGGGATGTGGCGTTCCTGCCAACCAAAGATCACATGGGTATTAGAAGTGGTCAAGATGTATGCATCCTCCCCAATCTCTGTGGAGTTTCTTTTACTCTGTTTTGGCAACAGTTGATACCATATCTCAGTCCTTTAGCTACACATGTTGTGCCTATGCGGATACTGCAAAACAGTCTTAAATCACTGTTAAAACTCTTTAAATTGCGATTTATCAGAATACTTGTCTTTACATTTATACCATATCACTTGCTATATAGCCCGTGGACTAGTCACAGCACCAATGAACATCTTTGATTCGACGTCTTACTGACTTTCAGAACACTTATGAAACGTTATATAGACAGATTAACGTAATTTGAAACGGGTTTACTAGTGTTTTTTATGACGTTATGGCGACATCATATATGACTTCAAATCAGCTCTTCTGTCAGCCGACTCATGCAGGTGTTAGAAGTTGACAACTAAAGCCAAAGAGAGAGAAAGAAAATATTTTCGTTCTTTTTTGCATGTTTATACAGTGTATGACTGCAAAGTCAGCATTTTAACAAACGATAGAATTTGGCTGAACAAGTGGGAAAAACCTCAAAAAATCCGTTCTGAACTCGCGCCGACTTCATTCGGTTACAAAACTGAGCTTATGGTCTCTCTCTCTCTCTCTCTCTCTCTCTCTCTCTCTCTCTCTCTCTCTCTGTCTCTCAAACGAATTCAGGAAATACTTGCCGGGGGAAATTTGCGGAGCTCTTCCTAATTTCTGCAGACGGCTGGCATTGGTGAACAGGAAACAAGAGCAGGCTGTAGCGAAGATGCCCCGTGACAAGGATGCCAACACAACTTCTCGCAACAGCAAATAACTTAACTCGCAAATCAGATTTAGGCTAGGCGCCGAAACCGCGACTTGTAACTTTCGGGAGTTGTCAGGCACCAACTTCCACTCGTAGCCACTGAAATTTCAGCATGTCATACTCAATTTCAGTATTAGATCGTGCAACGACAGAACAAGAAGTAAACGTCTGCTAAACCACAACTTCCACCACTTCTTGTTGGTGAAACTAGTCTGACCGTAAGTCTCCAGGAAAGAGTCCCCTCACGCTCGCTATCCAGTTATATTGAGGGTTGAGTTCCCGGAAATTAAATCCTGTTAACTACCTTGAGAGCGGAGATTAGCTATTCGATTAATACCACCTGTAAGTGGAGAGCGGTACCTATTTTCGATTAACATCGCTGCCCGAAAGCTTTACTAGCGCAAGAGGAGAGATCTTCAGTGCGCTCTTCATACGACCATAACGTTATATACAGGGTATTTCAGAATTTTTGTGGAATGTTAGGTTGGATATAGGCTATTCATATACAGCGTTTTTCATGATTCGTATTACACTTCTAGAGGTTGCAGAAGGAACCAACGCTACAGAGCTTCAAAGTTACAGGCGCCGGCGCCTGTAAATGTGTGTATAGACACGGTGATAACGTGATGATGTTACAGACTTTCAAGGATGACGGAGACGGATAAATATTTCAATTTGAGGTAAGGAGCCGTTGTTCGGAAACGAACGAGCCGAAAGTTATAAGTCACTCTGATGCCCCTGACAGTGGAATACATGTACCGGTACTGTTGTTGCTAAGAATGTGCGCTATGCAACTTTCAGAAGTAGTAGTAAGGACCAAGACAAGAAAAAATATCTCGTAAACAAGATCTCTTAAATGCATACCTGAGGAGCTATGAGCACTTGTTCGTCTTCGCTAGTGTGAAACCCATGTCCTTTACTGAACAAGTGCTCATGGTTCTAACGTATGGATTTTAGAGCCCATGTTTAGCAGACATTGTTCCCTCTTCTGGTCCATACTACCATCTCTGAATGTTGCCTACCCTACAATCCTAAAAATAATAGTCCTGGTAGATGTGTGTCACAGTAGCAAGCACCATAAGGGTTTTTACTTATAAGTCTCGACTTGTTCGTTTTCAGTACAGGGACCCTTGCCTCATATTGATACATTTATCCTTTCTGAAAGTTTGTAACATCATCACGGAATCATCCTGTGTATACATACATTCACAGGCGCCGGCGCCTATATACCGAGTGATCAAAAAGTCAGTATAAATTTGAAAAGTGAATAAATCACGGAATAATGTAGATAAAGAGGTACAAATTGACACACATGCTTGGAATGACATGGGGTTTTATTAGAACCAAAAAAATACAAACGTTGATAAAATGTCCGACAGATGGCGCTTCATCAGATCAGAATAGCAATAATTAGCATAACAAAGTAATACAAAGCAAAGATGATGTTCTTTATAGGAAATGCTCAATATGTCCACCATCATTCCTCAACAATAGCTGTAGTCGAGGAATAATGTTGTGAACAGCACTCTAAAGCATATCCGGAGTTACGGTGAGGCACTGGCGTTGGATGTTGTCTTTCAGCATCTCTAGAGGTGTCGGTCGATAACGGTACACTTGCGACTTCAGGTAACCCCAAAGCCAATAATCGCACGGACTGAGGTCTGGGGACCTGGGAGGTTAAGCATGACGAAAGTGGCTCTGGCTCTGAGCATTATGGGACTTAACATCTGAGGTCATCAGTCTCCTAGAACTTAGAACTACTTAGGACTAAGTAACCTAAGGACGTCATACACATCCATGTCCGAGGCAGGATTCGAACCTGCGACCGTACGGTCGCGCGGTTCCAGACTGAAGCGCCTAGAACCGCTCGGCCACTGGCCGGCACGAAAGTGGCGGCTGAGCACACGATCATCACCAAACGACGCGCGCAAGAGATCTTTCACGCGTCTAGCAATATGAGGTGTATTTTTTTTTTTTGGTTCTAATAAAACCCCATGTCATTCCAAGCATGTGTGTCAATTTTTACCTCTCTATCTACATTATTCCGTGGTTTGTTAAGTTTTCAAATTTATACTGACTTTTTGATTACCCGGCATTTTACGTTCTGTAGCGTCGTTGGATGACATTCCCGGACATGGGTTCCTATGTAAAATTTGATCTATGAGGACCCTCTACAACCTCTAGAAAAGTGTAACATAAATTGTGAAACACCCTGTGTATTTTGAAACGTAATGGTCTTATAACAGTCCCTTTGGGTACGCCCGAAATTAATTTTACGTCTGAAGGCTTCTCTCCATTGAGAATGACATGCTGTGTTCTGTTTTCCAGAAACTGTTCAGTCCAACAATACACATAGTCTGACATTCCGTACGCTCGTATTTTGTTCATTTGGTGGCAGTGCAGAAATGATAACTTGCATCTATGTTATAGACCTAATTGGCAGTAGCTTAAAAACTACGTCCAGTTTTAGTTCTGACAAAAAATTTATGGCCTCGTTTGTTTGTCCACAAATTCTTGCCTACAATTACCGACGTCGAAGTTATTCGAAACTGTCTAACAAGAGAAAAACCGCTCGTCTCCTGCTTTAATAGCCATCCCAGTATCCGCCGTGATCGGATACAGTGCTCCTGTCCCCCGGAGTAATGATATTCCAACAGGAGGGCGAGGTAGTAGCCTCGAGGTGCGAAGTGAGGCTGCACGTTGATTCGTAACCTACTTTTGGGATCAACAACACAAGCGTCGATTGCGTAAGACGGAGACCCCAAAACGAACTCTGGGCGACTGGAAAAAGAAATCCAGCAGGGTCGTAACTTATTCTTAGACCGGCGGCTAGCCATCAAAATCCGAAACGTAAGCAAGCGTGCGCCGGCCAGCAGATGCGTGTCGCGGCCCGCGAGCTGCCCAAGTAAGCCGCCGCTCCGTCTCGTCACCCAGACTACTGTACACTGGGCCCGTTCTTCACACTGTCGGCTGGAACAGTGACCAACACCGTCAGAAAAAAATTATTTGCTCTGGTCTATACTCGCAGAAGTATTTGACAAATGACTACCGGTTCCGGAACCAAATACCATCATCAGGCCATCTCACAAACAAAATTTTCGCAGTGTACAGTTAAAATACCATTTGGGAAACATTTATTAAATATTTTATGTGATACTCGGAAGTACAACACAAAGTGCAACCTTTCAAGGCAGCCCCTTACCCATAGCTCCCATTCCCCAGACTAGATTATACAAGTAGGTGTGTCACCATACTCTTAAGGCCCGTCCACACGCAACGATCTGTCTGCGCAAATGTCTGCGCACATCACATCTGCGCAGACAGATCGTTGCGTGTGGACAGAAGATTTGCACCAACCTGAGGTGTGTGCAAACCTGGAAGTCGGAGGTTTGAGCGAAACCTCTCAAATCTGTGGGTTCAAACCACATCTGCGCAGACAAGTTGGAGCGTGTGGACAGGAGATCGCCGCAAATCTGGCGCGAAACAGCTGTTTGCTCTGTCTAGTGTTTGTATTTGTGCGCACAGGGCATTAAAATGGCTGATACTCGTCAGTGTTCTAGAGAGTTTGTAAGTGAATTCATTGAAATATATAGAAACCGCCCATGTTCGTGGAAGATTAAAAGTAAAGAATATAGTGACCGAGACAAAAAGACAGCAGCATACAATGCTGTAATTGAAAATTTGCGGGCAGTTGACGCTTCGGCAAACAGAGAAATGGTAATAAAAAAATAAAATAAAAAAAAATTCGTTGCGAACTGGCGAAATTATTTGCGGATGGATGTCGAGACTTATAATTATCTCTTAAAGCTTGTAACCCCTCATATTATGAGAAAAAATACTTGTATGAGAAGGGCAATTTCTCCTCATGAACGGCTGGCGATAACATAAGATTCCTAGCAACAGGAAGGAGATACAAGGATTTGGAATTTTCAACTGCAATATCGAAACAAGCGTTGAGTAAAATAATACCCAACACATGTGAAGCTATTCACGCTGTCCTGAAGGATGAGTTCATGAAGGCAAGTCAATTAAATTAAGTCTATCAGCGAACTGTTTACCGAAAAGAGCTATCCAAAGTTCAGAAATCTAGAAGATCTGGTGTAAGAGTAGATCAAGTATACCAGCCAACGTTATGGTATTTTGATCTGCTTGGCATTCTTAGTGATCAAGAAACGCCAAGACCAAGCAGGAGTACAATTGAAGATGAAATTGGAGTGTCAATGTGCCAGGAAATGGAACACGAGGTAATGTAAAACAAAACAGGTTCGCCCTGCAACTCTCGCAGTAAACGTACGTGAGAAAACTGCTTTCGCTGTAGCAGCCACTGTCTACACCATTTTGACCGCTTTCTCTGTTTCCTGCGGTTGGTCTGAATGTTTGTTGCAACACAAGTTGCGAACACAGACCACAACAGAACTTCCTCTATTTCTGTATTTCAAAATAACTGAATTAAATTTTTGACGTTTACGGGGAGGGTAGTCGTTTGCCACTGATATTTCTTTTCTACACCGACAGATGGCGGGCGAGTAGTAGATTGGGGTTTGTGTCGTGTGAACACACCACATCTGCAGCGATCTTTTGCATGTACAGACATCTGCGCAGACAGATCGTTGCGTGTGGACCGGGCTTTAGATAAAAGCCAATGTTCCGCGTTAAATAGGTGCAAATTGCCGCCAGAAGTGTCAAGGGAGCCTCCTATCTACAGTGTTTTCTGTTAGTAGGCATTCTCCTTACCGGATTTGTTACACCTTTTAAGTGTTTTGCGAAAATAGCGTGGTCTTTGGTTGCTCTTCCCCATAGCAATTTAAATTGTAGTAACTGAAGTCCCTAGGTATTTAAATACTTCATTTCTGTGGCCACAGTTTTCGTAGTTGCCTGTTTTTTACATACTTTTTTTTCACCAAACGTGTTTGGTTTTATTGATATGAAGTATCGCCAGTGCTCTGTAAAAAAACACATTCAGAATTTGACTTGTCTTCTAGATTTAAAAACAGCTCGTTGAAAAAGGTATGTGATTTTACTTACGCTCCCGGTATTTTATGTCCTATTTAAGCTCACGTTAAGAAGTATCGTCTGCTTGAAGCTGTTTTTCATCATCCATATCAAGAAATGTGTAATGCTGCAAAGCAATGTGGGGCTAGTCAACAAAAACAATGTCAGACGAGGGAATGCCTTCCTTACCGCTCTTACCGCTTCACATGCCCGTAACGCCATCACGCGGCATTCACTATTGAAGGAGATCAGTGTTTAGCGTCCCTTCGCCAAAGAGCTCATTAGAGAGGAGCACAAGCTCGGATTAGATGAGGATTGGAAAGAAAATCGGCCGTGCCTTTTCAAAGGAACCATCCTGGCATTTGCCTGAAGCGATTTAGGGAATTCATGGGATACTAAATCAGGATGGCCGGACGCAGGTTTGAAGCGTCGTTCTGCCGAATGCGAGTCCGGCCACCTCAGTCGTTAATGTGGGTAGAGATCGTAATGTTTCTCATTGTCAGTGTATGTTGTGAACGTTTCACAGTTCGCTTTCTGTGAGCAAATGGTTGCTATATTATACCCACTTCAAAAAAAGTTTTACATCACCTCGCTTCAGAGAGTTCCGGAACCTGTACAGAAAATTGGAATAGAGGTCAACATCATGTCCGCCCCTTTTATTGCTCATGAAAACCGCATATTGCATGTTCTACCACCGTACAGCGAGACCTTCAGAGGTGGGGGTCCAGATTACTGTACACACCGGTACCTCTAATACCCAGTAGCACGTCCTCTTGCATTGATGCATGCCAGTATCCGTCGTGGCATACTATCCACAAGTTCATCAAGATACTGTAGGTCCAGATTGTCCCACTCCTCAACGGCGATTCGGCGTAGATCCATGTGGCGGTGCGTCACGTCGTCCATAAACAGCCCTTTTCAATCTATCCCAGGCATGTTCGATTGGGTTCATTTCTGGAGAACATGCTGGCAACTCTAGTCGAGCGATGTCGTTATCCTGAAGGAAGTCATTCACAAGATGTGCACGATGGGGGTGCGAATTGTCGTCCATGAAGACGAATGCCTCGCCGGTTCGTTGCCGATATTGTTGAACTATCGGTTGGAGGATGGCATTCACGTATCGTACAGCCGTTACGGCGCCTTCCATGACCACCAGTGGCGTACGTTGGCCCCACATAATGCCACCCCAAAACAGCAGGGAACCTGCACTTTGCTGCACTCGCCTGACCGTGCGTCTGAGGCGTTCAGCCTGCCAGGGTTGCCTCCAAACACGTCTCCGACGATTGTCTGGTTGAAGGCATATGCGGCACTCATCGGTGAAGAGAACGTGAAGCCAGTCCTGAGCGGTTCATTCGGCATGTTGTTGGGCCCATCTGTACCGCGCTGCATGGTGTCGTGGTTCGAAGATGGACCTAGCCTGGCCGTCGGAAGTGAAGTTGTGCATCATGCAGCCTATTGCGCACAGTTTGAGTCGTAACATGACGTCCTGTGGCTGCACGAAAAGCATTATTCAACATGGTGGCGTTGCTGTCAGGGTTCCTTCAAGCGATCATCCTTAGGAAGCGGTCATCCACTGCAGTAGTAGCCCTTGGGCGGCCTGTGAGGCATGTCATCGACAGTTCCTGTCTCTCTCTATCTCCTCCATGTCCGAACAACATCGCTTTGGTTCACTCCGAGACGGACACTTCCCCTGTTGCGAGCCCTTCCTAGCACAAAGTAACAATGCGGACGCGATCGAACCGCGGTACTCACCGTCTATCTATGGTTGAACTACAGACAACAAAAGCCGTGTACCTTGTAAGAGGTATGCGCTGCCTGCGATATGTAAGCAATAAAAGAGAATCTGAGACCAAAGATCAGTGTTGACTGCAGTACGAACTGTGTAGCAGTAGCAGTAAGTAGTTGCTAGCGAGCAGTCTGGTGTATCGTGTTGGCTGGGCCGGTCGCGGTGCAGCGATGCCGGAGCCTGAGTATTATTGTATAAGGTAAAGCAGCCTCGCGCATATCTAGTAATGTTAAGTGAACTCCCATGTAAATCTTTTAAAAAAATGTTCTAATAATAATCTTTGTCATATAAAGTAATTTCTAACAAGCATTCATTTCAATTTAAAGAATTTACTAATTTCTCCAATCCATGATCATTCCGATTGTTGCAAAAGAAAAATCAGTTGCTTTCTTTCATAAATCACAAATGTATAGGCCAGCATTGCACAGAGCTGTGCCGGAAAAATTTTAGGTAAGAGCAGATATATTCGCCGTTTTTATTGAGGTAAGAATTTTTTTTTTGCTTTTTTTATTCAGAATCATCTTACAGGACCATGACGCAGCACTGCTGTCGTCCAAAAATTGACCAGGTTACTGAATTTATTTATTTTTTTTTTTTATTTCGAGGTTTAGGAATTTTTCTATTTCGAGCTTACATTAAATGAGAAAACAAATTTTGTGTGGAGGTTAAATGTGAATGAATTTCTGTAGGGAGGTTATAAATGGGAACCAGTTTTGTTCTGAGGTTACACAAAAAAATAGAATCACATTATTCATATTAATATTTATTAATTTTTCTGTGGGGAGGTTACACTTGGCGACATCCGGCCAGGATCGTATTTCTTTGTGAATCTCTGAGAAGTAGTCATATATCTGCTCTTATTTACTTAAATGTAGTTTGCAGCTGGCGCAACGCACTTACTAATTTGTCACTCTTTCTTTCACAGATCATCGGCAATTTATTGCTCTTTGTTGTAATTGTGTTTGTTCCATTTCGCTTTTTCTTTGTTTCATTTTGTGCTTAATTTTGATTTGTGGAAAATGCCGCGAAAAACTGTTAACAGTACATCGCGGTGTGAAATGAGTGAAATAGCCGACTCGAATAATTTGACCGATAATACTTACGACACTCTGTGTAATAATAATGATAATCCTCCATTTACAGACAATCAGCCATACCTCTTACAACCTCCTTCCTGGTGGAATGACTGGAACTGATCGGCTGTCGGACCCCTTCCGTCTAATAGGCGCTGCTTATGCATGGTTGTTTACATCTTTGGGCTGTTCCGTGACATCTCTGAACAGTCAAAGGGGCTGTCTCTGTGATACAATATCCACAGTCAACGTCGATCATCGGGAGTTCTGGGAACTGGGGTGATGCACAACTTTTTTTGATGTTTGTACTTCTTGTTACCAATGCCTCGTATTTCCAATACCCAACGAGGAGTAGGTGGTGTCAGCTCACCCCCCAGCCCCCCCTTTTTTTCACACACATCTCATTCGCTGTGGGGGAAAAAGTATTCTCAAGGTGTACTCACATCCTGCCACACCGAACGTAGAGGCATATTAACGCAGTACGAGTTTGAAGAAAGCCAAAATATGTAGTAAATATTATCTCGTAGAAACTCTGCTTTGAGCCACTGGTCGTGAAATTTCAAAATCAGTTTGCCGTTCACAGCGAAACCAGCATATCAGTACCTCGCTTAGAGAGAAAGTCATGGCGTTGAGTGCTAAAAGAAAATCAGCAGTTCTTGTTTGGGTCAAGTGCCTCTGAGCACTATTGGACTTAACATCTGAGGTCATCAGCCCCCTAGAACTTAGAACTACTTAAACCTAACTAACCTAAGGACATCACACACATCCATGCCCGAGGCAGGATTCGAACCTACGAACGTAGCGGTCGCGCGGTTCCAGACTGAAGCGCTTAGAACCGCTCAGCCACAGCGGCCGGAGCTGTTCTTGATTTACCTGTGGCCGCTACATCGTATGCCGCGGCAGTGAGCAAAATGAAAAGAGGAAAATGTTATTACGGGTGAAAAAATGAATGAGCAGGCGGCAGGGGGAGAGAATATTCACATTTCTTCAAAAGTAAGTTCTTGGAGCAAACGAATACTCGTTTCGAAGTTAATTTGGGATGAGCGAATATAGTTGTCGATTCATACTGCAGCTTGTGCAACAGAAATTAACGAAGCAGGACACCGCTATGAGAAAAGCATTTATTTGTTCCCCAAAGTTATCGGCTACTCTAGATGCCAGAAGTACAGAGGTGACGTCAAAAATTAAGCTGCACAATATTCTGGCAGGACAAGAAACTTTTGTTGAATGCTGCTCTGCACTCCAGAGTGACGCAGATACATGACACCATTTTTCAACATAGTCGTCAAGCCACGGTAAACAGAACGTCCCAGCAATTGTTCACTTCCTCGACGATAGAAAACCTCTCCTTGGTTAAGGAACCATTCGAAAGTCGCTGTGTGATCGTCCTCATAGTTGAAATCTGCGACTGCTGCGAATCACTGTTCCTCGATTCCGTGGACGCCGTCATCTGTCGTCGATGTCGACGGCGTTGCTTCCCGATCGGTATCACCCACGTCTGTGCAGCCACACTGGTCACATCTTTGACACCATCTCACCACTGCTGGACGCGACATTGCATCTGGCCCGTATAACGCCACAATTCCACGCCGAATCTGTGTGCAATTTAAACGTTTTGCCCAGAAGAATCGTAGTCTCGCATAAAGTTTGTAGTAAGTTTTCAGTTGCGGCGCCAGTTGACCCACACAGTGTGAAGCACCTGTTATTTGTACAGCAGTAGAACTGTGTCCGCAGGAAATGCAGAGCTGGCCGCTGGTGGCCGAGCGGTTCTAGGCGCTTTAGTCTGGAACTGCGCGACCGCTACGGTCGCAGGTTCGAATCCTGCCTCGGGCATGGATGTGTGTGATGTCCTTAGGTTAGTTAGGATTAAGTAGTTCCAAGTTCTAGGGGACTGATGACCTCAGCTGTTAAGTCCAATAGTGCTCAGAGCCATTTGAGCCATATGATAGGTACTTTAGGCAGTCTGGGCAACCTCGAGAACTCTTGTGTGCGCTTAAAGTAACATGTAAATAGGTCATAGGCCATAAACCTCCGGAATTGGGAAGGGGAGGAGTGGGGGAGGGGGAGGGGCAAAAGGAGGCCCTTGTCAACCCTAACTCCCAAGGCATCTACACTTCAGAAAATTTGTCACAGGCTTCAGGACTTTGAGATGTAATAACTCCTACAAAATTCAGTTGTTGTGCCATGACACATCCCGAAAACCATCTACTCAATCAAAAATTGGCAATTTTAAAGTCTTACCCTCATCCATTCGACATACTCTGAGCGACAAAAAGTCACGGGGTTCCGATATGCACGTGCACAGATGGCGCTAGCACTGCGTACACCAGGCACAAAAGGGCAGGGCATTGGCGGAGCTGTCACTTATACTCAGGTGATTCGTGTAAAAAGCCTTCCGACGTGATTATGGCCGCACGACAGGAAGTAACAGATTGTGGACGCGAGTGTTAGTTGGAGCTGGGCGCATGGAACATTCCATTTCGGAAATCGCTAGGGAATTTAATATTCCGAGATCCACAGTGTCAAGAGTGTGCCGAGTACACCAAATTTCACGTATTACGTCTCACCACGGACAACGCCTTCACTTAACGACCGGGAGCAGCGGCGTTTGCGTAGAGTTGTCAATGCTAATAGACAAGCAACACTGCCTGAAATACAACCAGAAATCGATGTGGGACGTACGACTAATGTATCTGTCAGGATAACGCGGTAAAATTTGTCGTTAATGGGCTATGGCAGAGACTACCGACTCGAGTGCCCTTCCTTACACCTGCAGCGCCTTTCCTGAGTTGGACCCTAGACGCCTGGGAACCGTGGCTTGGTCAGATTAAGCCCCGATTTCAGTTGGTAAGAGCTGAAAGGAGGGTTAGAGTGTGGCGCAGAGCTCACAAAGCTATGGACCCAAGTTGTCCATAAGGCACTGTGCCATCTGGTGGTGGTTCCATGATGGTGCGAGCTAGGTTTACGTGGAATGGACTAGGCCCTCTGTTCCAACTGAAGCGATCACTGACCGGAAATGGTTATGTTCGGATACTCGGAGACCATTTGCACCCATTTATTGACTTCATGTTCCCAAACAACGATGGAATCTTTACTGATGACAATGCGGCATGTCACTGGGTCAAAATTGTTCGCGATTGGTTTGAAGGGCGTTCTGGACAGTTCGAGCGAATGATTGTGCCACCCATCGAACATTTACGGGATGTAATCGACAGATTAGTTCGTGCAGAAAATCCTGCACTGGCAACACTTTCGGAGTTATGAACGGCTATAGGGGCAGCATGGCTCATTATTTCTACAGGGCAATTCCAACGCCCACGTCGAGTTGCTGCACTACACTGGGCAAAAGGTCATCCGACACGACATGAGGCGGTATCCCACGACTTTTGTCACCTCAGTGTACTCTTGCAGACGTCCGTGAGATAAGCACTTAACGTGGGGAGGAGAGCAGTGACCACTGCGGTGGCTCCGCGCCGCTAGCCCGCCACCAGGCGCTAGCGCGTGTGCGGCCGCTGCCACGAGTTTGCCGCTAAGCCCCGCCACGTGGTCATTCCATTAACCCGCCAAAGCAGCCGACTAGCGCGTGCCGGTGAGCCAGTACTGACTGCACGGACTTGGAGCTTAGCTCCAACTACCAGCGGCACGGCATCCTCCACAGTTCCAACGCGACGTGTCAGCCAAGGCCCAGCTACTAATTATTTCCACAAGCGCGCATCGCAGTACGGAATCCGTTCAGTGTGACCGATGGAATTAAATTTCAGCACGTGATACGCTCTTGCGTTAACTACAGAAAAACACCGGCCAACGTTGTTGCACGATAGGTCTCTCATACAAATACACGGGAATACAGTCAACTCGGTAATTCGAAGTTAGGGCCGCACCGAGGATGTGGCGAGAATGGCCTCCGCCAAGAGCGCGGCATTCAGGGCGCGCATAAGCTGACCAGAAAAATTGCAAGGAAGAGAGACGTTTAAACAATTAACAGCACTTGCGAGGTCTGAATTATCTGAATAACGTGAGACAGCTTCAGTTCCCAGTACTGGTATCGTTGAAATCTTTATTGCATCTTAAGGTTGAACAATCAAATTTTAGACTAGATAAGATTTCACAGGGTTGGTACGCCGACCGCTGTGGCCGAGCGGTTCTAGGGGCTTCAGTCAGGAACCGCGCGACGCTACGGTCGCAGGTTCGAATTCTGCCTCGGGCATGGGTGTGTGTGCTGTCCTTAGGTTAGTCAGGTTTAAGTAGTTCTAAGTTCTAGGGGACTGGTGACGTCGGATGTTAAATCCCATAGTGCTCAGAGCCATTTCAAGGGCTGATACTTGAATGAAGGGAAACACAGTCAGTAATCCACTGCCCTTACAGGATTACATCTACTTGTATACTCTGCAAGCCACCGTGAAGTGCATGGCAGAGGGTTCGTTCCATTGTACCAGTTATTAGTGTTTCTTCCCGTTCCATTCACGTGGAGCACGGGGACAGTGATTGTTTAAATGTCTCTGTGCATGCTGTTATTAATCTAACTTCTCCTCACGATCACTATGTAAGCGATACGTAAGGGGTTTTAATATATTCCCACGGCCATTATGTATTGAAGTCGGTTCTTAAAACTTCGTAAATGGGTTTTCTCAGGACAGTTTACGTCTATCTAACAGAGTCTGCCTGCTCATTATCCTGCGATCATTCGAGCTGCTTTTCTCTGTATACATTCTCCTGTTAAACCTATTTGGTCTAAGGCGCTGCAGTCATGGACTGTGCGGCTGGTCCCGCGGGGGTTAGAGTCCTCCCTCGGGCTTGGGTGTGTGTATTTGTCCTTAGGATAATTTAGGTTAAGTAGTGCGTAAGCTTAGGGACTGATGACCGTAGCAGTTAAGTCCCATAAGATTTCACACACATTTGAGCATTTTTTCCTATTTGGTACCGAGCGAGGTGGCTCAGCGATTAGCACATTGGACTCGCGTTCGGGAAGGCGACAGTTCCTTTGAAAGGGCACGCCGACTTCCTTCCGCATCCCTCCCTAATCCAATAGGACTGTTTGCCGCTCCCACTCCCAAATCAACGAACCAATCTAATTAACGCGGGCACCACACTCTTAAGCCGTATTCTAGAATGGGTCGCACGAGTTATTTGTAAGCAATCTCCATTGTAGACTGATTCCCCGGTGTTCTCTCATTAAAACGAAGTCTAATACCCGCTTTATCCACAAATAAGCCTAAGTGATCATTCGATTTCATATCCCTACGAAATGTTGATCCCAAGTATTTGTATGAGTTGGCCTATTCCAGCTGTGACTCACTGATGTTACAATCGTAAGATACCACAGTTTTTCATTTTGTGAAGTGCACAATTTTACATGTATAAACATTTAAAGCAAGTTGACAGTCTCTTCACCACTTTGAAATCTTATCAAGATCTAACTGAATATCTATGCAGCTTCTTGCAGACAGTAGTTCATTTGTAGATAACTGCATTATCTGCAAAAATCTGCGAGAGCAGTTCTTTCAACGTAAGCATATGAGCGCAATCAGTTAAGCTGCGCTCTATTCACGAGCTCAGGGTACAGAATTTTGGGGAATCTCAGGGTACAGAATTTAGTGAATTTATCTGAGGCTGAACTGAATAAAACACGCTACTAGGGACTGTTGTCCCAGCAAGAAAAAAAAGGCCTAACGGAACGCATCGTGTCACGTCAGCCCTTGCCCCCAGAAGAGTACGAGTCACAGCTTAAACCAATGTCGTCTCCCAAAAGAAAACTGATTCTTCCCAAGTTCAACGCTAGAAGAACACTTATGTCTGTACTTCATTTCTGAGCGTCACTTGGCTCTACACAAAAAAAACCGCATAGGCTCGCTTTTAGCCAGATATACAACAATTTATCCATCAATCAGGAGAGCGACTGTTTGTAGGACATATCCCTTCCATGCTGGTTTATGGAGACTGGCCATTGGGACACAGAGTAGCCGACCTTCTGCCATCCTCTCCCAGTAAACTCGAGTAAAAAATTTCCACGTAAGACCAAAGAGAGCAAAAGATAATGTGCTAGGGAGATAAGCCGTTTTTACGCAACCAACTCCCTGGCACCAGCTTTGCCGACCATTTCAGAAACATCCTGTTGTCATGTTTGCGTCGGAACCTACAAAGAACTCCTCTCCATTTGACCCGTGACAAATCCGAGTGTCTACTGAGAAGAATTATTGGCCCGCCTCTACAGGCGCCACCAGACCATGCCTCGGTGTCAGGATGTGCCTTAAGTCACACCACTGTATCTTATGGTGAAAAATGTACAGACGATTTTCGTGACAAATATAGCAGAGGTATTGGTAGAGCAGAACTAGTCAGTCAAGTTCCAAGTGAAACAGCTGACGCAGGGTGCTGACGCGGTTTTCAATCTGGATGCGAAGGGCTGTCAGTAAGTGATGCAACACATCTTTTTTGTGAAAGCATGTTGGTTTTATTCAGGATTCCAGTACGCTATACTATTCCCCATTCTTCTGGCTACAGAACTTACTTTTCAACATAATCTCCGTACAATTCGCCACCTTATTAGCATGACCTCCATGCCCTCGTGGAACTACTTGCTACATCAGTAACCTCCCCAACATCCACGTACTGCTTTTCGTGGAGAGCATCCTACATTGGACCAAACAGATCGAAATCGGAAGGTGCGTGATTCGGGCTGTAGTGTGGATGAAGAAAAATGGACCACTGTAGTTTTGTGAGCTCCTCTCGGGTACGCAGATTTGTATGAGACCTTGCGATGACGTGGAGAAGGAGAAGTTCGTTTGCAGTGTTGTGGCGACGAACACGCTGAAGCAGTTTCTTCAGTTTGCTTAGGATAGCACAATACACTTGAGAGTTGATCGTAGTACCGTGAGGGAGGACATCAGGCAGAATACTGTAACAGAGTGCCAGAAGACCTTCGCCATAACTTTACTGGCTGATGGTGCGACTTCGAACTTTTTCTTCGGAGTAGAGGTGATGTGGCGCCACTCCATTGGTTACCGTTTTTTTTCCGGTTCGAAACGATGAACCCATGTTTCATCGCCAGTGAAGATGTTGGACAAAAAATTGTCACGATCAGCCTCGGGACACGCAAGCAATTCCGCACAGATGGTCTTTCGTTGCTCATTGTATGGCCTTCTGATAGGCGGCTGGGAACCCAGTGGCCACAAACCCTTGAGTATTCCAACTGTTGGACGAGAGTGTCAGCACCAACAGAGACGTTCAGTTGTGCAGCAAGTTGCCTAATCATGATCCGTCGATTGCTTCGAATGAGAATGTCCACACGTTCCAGCATAGCCACATGTGGCCGAACGGCACGCCGGAGATCGGACAGGTTTACCCGACGTAGGTGAGATGACAGATGCCTCGCCAACGACTCATACATACATACATACATACATACATTACATACATTAATCTTTGTTCCACAGATCATGAATACGACATTTCGTAATGATATGGAACGTGTCACTTTAACATAAGTTTCCTTTACACAAATTAATTAATTAATTTTTTTATAGTTACTACTTCGTATCTAAGAATTCATCTATTGAGTAGAAGGAGTTGTCATTCAAAAATTCTTTTAATTTGCTTTTAAATGTTGGTTGGCTATCTGTCAGACTTGGCAAATGACCAAAGATTTTTGTGGCAGCATAATTCACCCCTTTCTGTGCCAAAGTGAGATTTAATCCAGCATAGTGAATATCATCCTTTCTTCTAGTATTGTAGCTACGCACTTCGCTGTTATTTTTGAATTGGGATGGGTTATTAATGACAAATTTCATAAGTGAATATATGTATTGCGAGTACTGTGAATATCCCGAGTTCCTTAAGTAAATGTCTGCAAGGTGATCTTGGGTGGGCTCCAGCTATTATTCTGATTATACGCTTTTGCGCAATGAATACTTACCCTCTTAATGACGAATTGCCCCAAAATATGATGCCATATGAAAGCATTTAATGAAAATAGGCATATTAGGCTAATTTACTGATATGTTTATCACCAAAATTTGAAAGAACCCTAATAGCATAAGTAGCTGAACCTAACCGTTTCAGCATATCATCGATGTGTTTCTTCCAACTCAATTTCTCATCAACGTACACACCCAGAAATTTTGAATATTCTACCTTAGCAACAGACTTCCGTTCATAGTCTGTATTTATCAATGGTATTATGCCATTTACTGTACAAAATTGTATAAACTGTGTTTTCTCAAAATTTAGTGAGAGTCCATTTGCAGAGAACCACTTAATAATTTTCTGAAAGGCATTATTTGCAATTTCCTCAGCTGATTCTTGCTTCTTGGGTGTAATTACTATACTTGTATCATCAGAAAAAAGAACTAACTTTGCATCTTCATGAATATAGAGTGGCAAGTCATTAATATACATTAAGAACAATAAGGGACCCACCATTAATATGTATTAAGAACAATAAGGGACCCATCGTGTTTTTCTTCATAGCCAGATCTCCGTAAACACTCTGCAAGCGTCTATGAATATGTGCAATACTGTGGTTTTCCGCCAAAATAAAGTCAATAACAGCGCGCTGCTAGGAGCGCACCTTCGTCACAGACGTTACTTTGAAGGTTGTGTATGGCGCCGCCACCTATCGGACTGTGGGGTTCAAGCGGGAATATTCTACGATGTACTGCAACAAATTCCGAATTTTTACAAGTGAAACTCGCAGAGAAAAAGATGTGTTGCATTACATATTTGACGCCCTTCATATTATTTCTATTATCAACTGTCTATTCCGGGCCTATCATACATAGGCATCCTAAGTCGGTCTATTTTTCCGTAGTAACATTGCGACAAGAAGCCTCAGTGTCAGAATCTCTCTCTCTCTCTCTCTCTCTCTCTCTCTCTCTCTCTCTCTCTCTCTCTCTCACACACACACACACACACACACACACACACACACACACACACACACATTGAGCACGTGCTGATGTCGTTGGAGGCGACTCCTGAATTTTTACCTCGCCCGCCAGGCGATGAAAAGAACGCCCGTGCCAGCGTCTCGTGCCGGCAGGCAGCTCCGTCGCTCAAATGTTGCAACTTGCGCGCCTTTCCTGAAACATTAACGAGACGGCGGTTCCGAGCGTCCAGACTGGAGACACGCGAGCCGAATGGGCTGGGATCCACTTGAGTTGGAACCCTGGGAGGGGTGGGGGGGGGGGGTGCGTCGGTCGGAGCGTGTCGTGAAAGCCCAGGCCATCCCAGCTGTGTTCTGCTCGCGTGCTCGCCCACTGCGACCAGCACGCCACCCACCCGTCATTTCCCGGTGGACGCCAGCACGCGAGCGGACACTTCAGCAGGGACCACTGTCTCCAATATATGTGGCGTAGAAGAACTCATGTGTGAATGATAATCTCTACATATAAAAGGCAGTGTCCCGACTGACTGGCTCAGTGACTCGTCATCCCCTAGCTCAAACCACTAAGGATAGAAATTAGAAATTTGCCGAGGGTGTTGATTTAAAATTGTGAGCGTTGTTTAAGAAGGGATTTTTTTCGATGGGATGAAAAAGGGAATGAAGGTTTTTTTAAAAAAATATGTCGCTATTAAGACTATTTTGAAGCTAGACCTACGAAAATTGATGTTTGGTTTCTCGGTCAGAAATAAAGAAATACGCGTTTCAGCATTTTTGGAAATTCAACTTTTATGGAGTGAAATGATAGGTGAAATTCGTTTTGAAAAGGAATCATTATTAAAGAGCTACTAAAGCATTTTTAAAGCTACATCTATGAACACTGTTATTTGACTTCTCGATTACAAATAAAAAAAATACGTGTTTCGGTCCTTCTGGAAATTCAGCCCCTAAGGGCTGAGAGCGTGACCTGCATTAGGAAAATATTTCATCACGAAAGCATCTTTAAAGCTGAAGGTTTGAATTTGGCTTCTCAGTTAGAATAGAAACTGTAAATTTGGAGAGGGTGTGTATCTTACATTGTAGGCATCGTTTAAGTAGGGGTTTTCAAAATTGCACCCCTGAACAGGTGAAATACGAGATGAAAGGTTGGTTGGTTGTTTGGGGGAATAGACCAAACAGCGAGGTTATCGGTCTCATAGGATTAGGGAAGGATGGGGAAGGAAGTCGGCCGTGCCCTTTCAAAGGAACCATCCCGGCATTTGCCTGGAGCGATTTAGGGAAATCACGGAAAACCTAAATCAGGATGGCCGGACGCGGAATTGAACCGTCGTCCTTCCGAATGCGAGATGAAAGGCTTGTTGAAAGTATTTCGCTATTAAGACAGTGTTGAAGCTAGAATTACGCAAACTGATATTTAGTTACTCGGAAAGGTAGAAAAAAAGCGTGTTCAGAATTTTTGGAAATTCAGCCCCAAAGGGGGTAAAACTGGGACGAAAATTTTTAAGTAAATATTTCGTTGCAATAAGAAAATTTTAAAGCTACATCTGTGATAACTGGGATATCAGTTCTTGGTTAGATATAAGGAAATACGTCTTATGGGATGAAGTTTCTATGTAAATACCGCCACAAGGACGCAAAAGGCATGATTAACAAAGACTTTGGACTCCAGCTACCAGAATCGCTTTTTGGTCAGAAGTACATTCTGTGGTCTCGTGTTGCAATTTGTGAACAGCATAAAAATTCAATTCAAAAAAAGTCAGTGAAGGTTATACAGTCTGCACAAGCGAAGCAGCGGGCGTTAGGCTAACGTATCCTAAAAATACGCAAAACGCAACACATCTGTACACGCAGGGGTTAGACAAAAATATGGAGACACCGGCAGAAATGCATGCTTGAAAATAAATGCAAGTGCTAGCCATGCCTGTAGTGTAGGCATTTGACCACAAACGGCACCTGCGCAAGTTTCTCAATTTGTACTAAGAGTCAGCCGTGTTCTGTGTAGTGGTGAGGGCATTAAGTCGCGCAGCTAAGTGAATTCGAACAAAGGCAAATTGTTGGTGCTCGTATGGTGGCTGCTTCTGTAAACAAGGTAGCCCAAGTGTTTGGTTTTTCAAGAACCACCATATCGAAGCTTTATTCCGCACACAGGGAAAGCGGAAAAACATCGTAAGCTAAGTCACAAAGCACACGAAAGTGTCAATCCAATGATTGCGACAGACAGTCGTTGAAGTTGATTCTGGCAAGCCGGCCGGAGTGGCCGAGCGGTTCTAGGCGCGACAGTCTGGAACCGCGAGACGCTACGGTCGCAGGTTCGAATCCTGCCTCGGGCATGTATGAGTGTGATGTCCTTAGGTTAGTTAGTTTTAAGTAGTTCTAAGTTCTAGGGGACTGAAGACTTCAGCAGTTAAGTCCCATAGTGCTCGGAGCCATTTGAACCATTTGATTCTGGCGAAAAATAACAGGACGGCTCCTGCAGAAGTCTATGAGAACTGAAGCAAAATGAAGGCAGCTCCATAAGCAGGGAATTTCAGGGTGAACTGGAATTCCAGAACTACACATCAGTAACGCGAATTCCTATAACAGGAAAACCTCAAGCTGAAGCCACTTAGCTCCGACTATGGAACAAAAGAAGGATGGCATTTCCACATTCTAGCCGAGCTTACCCGCTAAAAGTGAAACTTGGCGGTGCTTCGATAATGATTTGGGTAGCCATGTCGTGGTATTTTATACCCTCCATGGGTACCCTGCAATTCTAATGACTGCCAAGGATTGTGTGACCGTTTTCGCTGTTCAAGGTCCATCCAGTACAATGTTTCTTCCCCTATGGTGACGCTGTGTTCCAAAACGACAGAGCCCCTGTTGCCCCTGTTCACACAGTTCGCCTCGTCCACAACTTGTTTTGTGGCTGTATAGTTCTTTTTTTTTCTTATCTTGGTCTATGCTACCAGCTACGAACGTTTGTCGGTGTAGTTCTGCTTGACCCAGTACACTAGAAACAATCGAAGACTCACGAGGAAGATTATGTATATAATTTATAATTGCAGTAATGATGAGTGTATCTGGCAAACCCTCCTATTTGCGACTGCCTCTGCTTTGATTCCTTGGTATTTGACTGCAAAGGCCCTGGATCCTGAAATGGTTATCACTTGAAAAGCCCCTCTAATTATAGGGGTACGAATGAAAGTAATAATAAAAAATATATCTATATCTTGTCGCATTCACGGATGCAGTACCGATTCAGGTTCACAGCATACCTCGTGAGTCCAAAAACAAAACAAAAAGAGTCCAGACGGGACGAATAAAAAATTGAGAAAAATTAACATGGTTGTTTTAACGCTTCAGATATTCTATATAGTCTCACCCACCTTGAGCGAAACGCTCAGAACGTTCATACAACCGTGTGAAACTGTCAGGAAAGTCATTCTTTGGGATGCTGTTCAACTCCCGTGTCCCACTGCTTTGAATGTCAGTTATGTCGTCAAAGCGTTAACCCTTCATGTGAATTTCTGCACTTTGTCGTTTGTGGTACGCTCGTACTGGTAACTCCCGTCCTGCACGATGCTTTTTTTTTCAGAAAATAATTGCCAATGTTTTTTATTTCAATCAAGTAGTGGCAGGCGTGAACGAGTCGATGTTTTTGTTCTGGAATCAAGGTGTCTGGGAAAAACTTTTCACACCATTTTCTCTTCTTCAAAACATTTTGGAAAGCGTCTTGAACTCTTGGATTTAGAGATGTTGCTCCATTGCGATCTGTGACACAAAAACGCTCGCATATTGCTACCGCACGTACTCTACTTAATACTGGCTGCCCACAAATGACTGGTCGAATGCACATCTGTTGGTTACGGTTGTTCGTTCAAGCTGCTACCGCGACTACTGCGCTGACGTCACTTATACGCGAGAAACACTTACAGTATTGAATCCACTTTCCTAACTTTCCTCTGTTTTTTATTTAACCAATCACGACACTTTTTTGGATGTCAACTCAGCGGTCTCTAATTTCTCGGAACATGTTTTCCAATCCGGAGTAAAATAACAGTAGTATACGTGTTACCTCATTTACGAAGGCAGCGCGTCTGCACTCGTCACATCTAGGCTGTCACAATCCAGATATCTTCGTATAATGTCCACAAAGCGCAAGAAAGCACTGACTGCGTTTCCATTCCAGGTATTGTAAGCGAAATGAATGCAAGAAATCACGTTCCTGTCGATATCTGCCTTTTCTAGATATCTTAAAAGTTAAATTGTCCATCCGCTCTAATTTTCAGTGTTTAATGGAAATTTTTTTTTTTTTAATTTTATCAGGACGTCTCGAGCCTCTCGTACCCCCTTCCCCCTGCCCTACCCCCGCCAAATCTTCAAATACCACTCGTACTGCTGTTCTCAGGTTAGAAACATGGTTTTATAACAATAAATGTCCGCCCCCGGTAGCTGAGTGGTCAGCGTGACAGACTGTCAATCCTAAGGGCCAGGGTTCGATTCCCGGCTGGGTCGGAGATTTTCTCCGCTCAGGGACTGGGTGTTGTGTTGTCCTAATCATCATCATTTCATCCCCATCGAGGCGCAGGTCGCCGAAGTGGCGCCAAATCGAAAGACCTGCACCAGGCGAGCGGTCTACCCGACGGGAGGCCCTAGCCACACGACATTTCATTTCATTTCATAACAATAAATCTTAGCCATAATGCACACAAACTGCTATATACCATTCATTCAAAATGTGCTTTCGATTTTTTAAATACAAAACTCTATACCTAGCAGGGGCGAAGGGTCTCGTAGATTAACTACCTGACTAGTGGACTGATAAGATAAAAAAATGAGGATATTCTCCTCAGAATCGGAGCTGAAAGGAATTATGTGAAAAACTCTGACTGAAAGAAAGGGCAGCACGGTAGGACGTGTCTTGCAACGTAAAGAAGTAATTACCATGGTACTACAGGTAGCCGTAGAAGGCAAAAACTGTAGGGGAATCCAGACTGGAATATCTACAACAAATAATTGAGTATTTTGGGTGTAAGTGCTACTCTGAAATGAAGTGGGTGGCACAGGAGAGGGAATGTGGCGGGAAGCATCAAACCAGTCAGAAGACTGACGGAAACAACAGAAAATTGGTTTCTAGAAGAAGGGTTGTAGAATATTGGCTAGGATACAATTCCGTAATTTCTATGTTACCAGAAGAAGTAAAGGGCCAAAACCGTCGGAGAAGATAGAGATTGGAATATGCACGATGAAACAGAGCTCCACCGAAAAAGTTTTTCAGAGGAGGTAGTGTGGACCAAAACAAGAAAATGTCTAGGAAATAAAATGTATACCTTAAGAGCTGTGAGCACTTGCTCATCTTTGCTACTGTCAAACACATCTGCTGAACAAGTACTCATAGCTTTTAACATATGAATTTTAGTGCTCATGTTTACTAGGAAGCTTTTTCTTGTCTTGAACTACCGTCTAAGAAAGTTTGTGGATGGAGTTCTGGTTGACGCCGTACTATACAAATAATCGAAGCCTTTTGGCTACTCCGAGATGAAGAGGTTAACACAGGTAAGAAAGTTGTAGCGGGCCTCATCAAACCATACTCATGTACAAAAATAAAAAATAGTCGTAGGCCGTTTGATGGATAGATTAGAGAAAAACGGGAGTTGGAAGAAGGAAAACAAGTTTAAGGTCGAGCTGCATGTTTTAGAGGCAGCGTAGTAAATCAATTTGGACAGCTACGGCGCATAGATCCGAATAAGGCTTTTTAAAGGAACCGTTGCTCTGTAAAATGATCAGTTTTTGTCAAGAATATTCACCGAAATAATTAGAACAGCGTAACATGAAAGCATTACTGAATAGGCAGGCGCCACGTATACGCTATTGTAAAGAACGTTAACGCGTACCCTCGCAAAAAAATAAATGTACCTGTGTACTGCAGTTTTGTATAGAAATGCAAACTCAGGCACAAAAACGAGACGCGAAGCGTTCGTGGCTGAGGTACGTTTGGGTGATGGTAGTGGGGGTCCTTGCGCTGCTACCGAGGCAAGTTAGGTTTTTGCACCGAACCGTCCGACGGCAAATTGCTCGGGCAGCCAACCGAGGCGGCATCATTAAACGTTACGCAATTATCAGCCGCAAATCATACACAGCCGCCGTGAGTGGGCGTGGCGCGCCCGCGTTGCCCAAATCCCTACGCAAACACGGCCACCGCACCGCACAGCTGCATTTGCTCATTTTCACCGATGCCGCCGGCAGATGACAAGTTTTTTTTTTTTCCTACGACAACACACCGTGGTTTTGTCGTCCAATGCGCAGGCTTAATATACTCTCGCTTTTTTTCTGTTACTGCGCTGCGCTTCACACAGCAGCAATACAGCGAAATTTTTCGCAGGTCCTCACGAACCTCGACAACGTTAAAACGGAAATCGTGCTTTATTAAAAAAAAAAAAAAAGGAAATATTGCCGAGCGCTAGAAGGAGAGCAGTGCAACTCGTGTTTGGCCATTGCGGCACTTCACGCATGAATGCGTCCTAACTGTTTTCAGCCACCAGGCGAGAGAGTTCCCCTTCGATTCAGCGTATGGGGCTCTGTTTTGTAATAAAACCGCTCAACTCGTCGTGTAACACGAACGGGGGAAGGAATATTAACTGGCTATAGGTAGCCAGTATTGCCTCTGAATTTTAGGGTTTCTGACTAAAACTACAGTTTTATTCCTCATGTCTACAAACTTGCAGCCCTCTGCTGCTAGATGGATCCGAATTGTAGCGCGTAATATGCCCGCGTGTAACGTAATATGTCGATGCGCGAGAATCAACGCGCTATAATAGAGTTTCCAATTCGAAAAGTTCTTCCACTCATGGAGCATTCTCTCTCTGACCATGAAAATGCCAGACCACACACGTCTGCTGCGATATCTTCAATAATCTGACGCCTTGACTTCGCTGTCATCAATCATCCACGCCAGTGAGGCGCCGAAAGTGATAGTCAAATGAAGTAATTAGCAAAATTACGCCTGTCGGCATTTATTTTCTTAAAACCCACCGCACTGTATCGACTTGGTCCCCATCCTATTTTCGTCTGTTTCCAAAACTCATAGAAGACCTTCGAGGAATTAACTTTGATAGTGATGAAGCGGTGTGAGCAGAAGTGAGGTAGTGGCTCCGTCAACCGAGACCAACATTGTACAGCGATGGTATCAAAAAACTGTTCTCTCGTTGGGGGAAATGTGTTCGTCACTAGGGTGACCATGAAGAATAAAGAGGGAGAATGTTAATAACGTTTGTTTTATTTAAAAAGCGTTCAGAGTTTTCAAAAACATTCGTAGGCATTATTTCTCAGCGCATCCTCGTATTTACTCCTGTCAGAAGCCGTACGACGGATGATGATAATATAAACTGAAAGCATATACAGGGCAGCAGACACATGTACTAAGTTACAAGTCATACCTCGACTGCAGTTCTGTGATGTGAGATTGTTACTGCAACTTTTGTACAGTTAATTAGTTGCATCACTTTTGAAAATTTACTCTTTAGTCAAAATGGAAATGCCGTGTGTCTAGGGCCTCCCTCCGGGTAGACCGTTCGCCTGGTGCAAGTCTTTCGAGTTGACGCCACTTCAGCGACTGGTGTGCCGATGGGGATCAAATGATGATGATAAGGACAGCACAAAACCCAGTCCCTGAGCGGAGAAAATCTCCAACCGAGCCGGGAATCGACCCCGGGTCGTTAGGCATGACATTCCGTCGCGCTGACCACTCAGCTACCAGGGGCGGACTCTGTAGTAGAAGAAACCTTTTAACGTTTATGGCGTGTAAATGTAATTTTTTATTACGAAACGGATTCGCATTTTCCAAATTTGAATTAATGTCAGTTGTTTGCGACACACGGAAATCTGTGTCGGAACGGGACTCGAACCCAGATTTCGCGCTTATCGCGAGCGGTCGCCTTAACGACTTCGGCCTCCAGGACCGACCCACACGTCACGGAGTCCGCAACACTTACGCTCGCACATTTCATGATTCCCGTCGATGCATGGATCAGTATTGATAGTTACAATACGTGTGTTTGTACAGTGTCTGTATTTTCACATTACGTTGTAGTACACATCAAGAATTTGTTTTGGAAGTATGTTTCCAGGCATTGTATTCACATGTTCCCGCCATGTGTTTCTGTATAGGTCTATTTTCATGGGCGTGTAACTGATTTGTAATTCATTTATAACGCATTCATTTCTGAAGTTACCTTCTCCGGTGCAACCTGTAACACTGCGGAGAATTCTGAGGATCCTATTATAGGTTTCACTGTCGAAGTCTAGTGCTATGTCACAGCCATGGGTTTCGTTATTGTATTATTTACTATGATTTTCGATGTTGTAGGCGATTTTCTCTTAAATGTCATAACTTTTGTTTTATTAGAGCAGATAGTCACGTTTTCTCTACAACCCAACAAATCAAGACGAAAAATTTCGCTCTGAAGATTATCTCCATTTTCTTGAACTATTATCTGATCGGAGTATGTTATTAAAGAGGAAATTCTAAGGTTTGTATCATTGTCATCTTGTCCATGAAGCTATTACTTATCGTTCAACCCTAGTAGTATGTTTCTTTTGACTTCGAAGGAATCATATCGTTGTTGAACGTAAGCGGCAGTTTTTGTAGAAGTGTCACATTTGAAAACAGGAAACATAACCCCAGAACCCCAGTTATATTTTCTCTAAAAAAAAAAAAAAAAAAGGACAGCGCTGAGCCACAGATTCGACCATACCAATTTTACTTAGCAATACAAATTAGCGCTGCAGAAAGTGTTACGCTGGTTGGACTAAACGCGTTTCACTTGTCGAATGGAAAAGAATGAGCAGCATAATTGGCTATGAAATTCGTCTAACTTTAAACGTACATTGTGGCTGAAAAATAAGAGTGTTTCTTTCCCCACGCGCGAGTGTTGGTTGAGCGTCCTTTGAGGGAGAATAAATCGTTGTCAGAAGACCTGAAATATGTCTGTGGAGCCAGCAGCTCAGAGGCGTTGACTGACGGCTTGCGTCAGCGGGGGCGTACGAATGGCGGCGCTGAATTCGCCGCCTCGTCGCCGCATCGGTGGCCGTACTGCGCGCAGCAGTCTCGAATAGATCACAATGTGTGAAGGTCGGCAGGCGCGCCGACTGCGAGCAGGTCGGCTCGCAAAGATCAAAGACCGCCCCGCGACCTTTGGCTAGCGCAACGCCGACAAAGAGCACCTATAGGCTATAGCGCAGCACGGCCTCTTCCGGGCGCCCACGGTAATTCTTTTCTTGTCCGGCGATCCAAGCTACACGTATTTGGCCGGCTCTTATTTTCACTTACACCGTGGGAGGAAACAGTATTAACCGTGCACCAGCGCTGAAAGAGGTCACACGCAAAGTGGCAGTGGTAGAACAGCGGAGAGTCACACAGCACGAAAAGGATGGGATATCCGCAACGAAGTGATTTCGAATACGGCAGTCCTTAAGTATCGGCGAGGGGTGGTGGTGGGAGGGGGACAAGAGGGGGCGCTTGCCACCTGTCCCCCCTCCCCCCTCCCCGGAATCTCTAGTATATGGTTTTCTTTCATAACAAAATTCTAATACACTTCTAGAAGTGATTGGATAACGAACAATTCTGTGAATTATAATAATTTTCTGGTGTCGCCTATAAACTTTAGAACTTGAAGCACGACGTCTCGAAGCCGACCAACTCGTTTGTATAAAAAATGGCAATTTTAGAGTCTTACCCGTCACCCCGTATAAATTCCTGCGTACACCCGTGCGGTAGCACTTTAAAAGAAAGGAAGACCTACAAGGGCGTGTTGAAACGCGATACCTCAGAATTTTTTTATGTGAAAACTCTGAAAGCTTTATAAATAAAATAGACGTTATCGACATTCTGCATCTTTATTCTTCATATCTACATATTTCTTTCTGAGCATAGTCACCCTGGAAACACATTTCCTGCAACGAAAGACCAGTTTGGGGTACCATCACTGTAGAATGACTCGGTTGGCGGAGGCACAATCTCACCTTTGCTTCTACCGCTTCATCATTATCAGAGAGAAGTTCTCGAAGTTATTCTTTAAGTTTTGGAAACAGATGAAAATCGAATGGAGCGAAGTCAGGACTGTATGGAGGACGACAGAGCACCCGATGGGTCGGACTGTTGCAGATATCGCAGCGCTCGGACGTAGTTTGGCACTGTCATGGCGAAGAAGAGGGTGGCTCCGTGTGTGGACCCGTCGACATAGTGACGCTACACACCAACATGTTAAACGCTACAATTCGGATGCCTCTAGCGGCAGACGGCTGCAAATATGTGGACACGGATAATAAAGATTTACAGTCTTAACAACGTTTGGACTTTTTTGAAAAGCTTTACGAGATTTCACCAAAAAAATCAGCACACCGTAGTACTTTTTACGATGGAAAGTGATATACTTTGTAAATTATAGAATTACAGAGATCCGCTATTAAAATAAAAAATTACAGAAATTGTATCTGTTGCTTCCTTCCACCCAGTTCAGTAGCTAGAAAATTTTTATTGAAGGTGGGACAACACAACAGGTCAAGTTCTTTCTGCTTTCACGAAAAGATTTTGAAGATGTCACGAATTACCTTAAGTGGAAATGAGCTGTTTCTTTTAATAATGTACACTGGATAAGATTCTGATTTTAATTTTTGATACAGAGGTATGTCTGTGTAGTAGTTATTTTAAAAGGAAAGGCAACAGATGTCTGAAAGGTGGCGCAGCTGGCGCGTCAGATGTATGAGCGTGACAGGGGGAAGGGTATAAAATAATATTTCGCTGACGTGAACCGACCCCGTGTGGGTTGCAGTAGTTACGCAGGGAGAGGCAGCGCGCTGACGGGCGGCTCGTCGTGTTGCAGCACGGAGCACCTGACTGCGCAGCACTGCGGCTCTGCGCGCACCAGCGCCACGGCGTCGCTGGCGTCGAGCCGCGAGTCGAGCGCGGCGTCGCCTCCCGCCCCGCTGCGCGTCGTCATGCTGGGCGCCGCCGGCGTCGGCAAGTCGTCGCTCGTGTCGCAGTTCATGACCTCCGAGTACCTGCACGCCTACGACACCTCGCTCGGTGAGTCACCTGCACACTGCTCACAATGGCGAGGCCTATTCATCCATTGTACCCATCCCAATCGAAGAACGAACATGTTGTAAATCGACGTCTGTGACGGATTTCTTTTTTATTTATTTGATAGTCTTTTTCCCGCAGCTTCGCCCGCACGCGCGTTTGACACATGTATCGCGGACGTTTCCTCCTCCTCGCTCTCTGTCCTCCTATCTCTCTGCCCTCATCCTGTCAACTCTACATCTCCTCCTTTCCACTTTGTCTCTCAATCTTCTCCATCCCCTTCGTCCACCAGCTCTTTCCCTGTGTCCATATTTTCCTCCCCCTTTTCTCGGTCCACCTGATCCTTCCATTGACTAACTACACAGTACATCTCCTCTCCCCATCTCTCTGCTCAGCCGTGCCCATCTGCGCATATAGCGCTTGCAAAGTAGATCGATAAGAGAGGCTGTTGCTGCTTCCACACACCACACGTGTCGTGCACGGCGGCCTACACATTGGGGGCTGATAAACCGTTTATTGCTCTTGACGTGTAGGCTGCATTTCAAGTTAAGGCGGAAGGCAGGCCGATATTATTCTCACGCAATCTACCTGTTACGTTGAGCAGTCTTTGCACGTGGATGGAGAACACATTTTTGCTCATATCTCCACTATTATTGGGTCTAGGAGGTTATAAACCCTACACTGCTAATATTCGATAAGCCTACTATTTTTGCCCTACCCCCATGAACCATGGACCTTGCCGTTGGTGGGGAGGCTTGTGTGCCTCACCGATACAGATGGCCGTACTGTAGGTGTAACCACAACGGAGGGGTATCTGTTGAGAGACCAGACAAACGTGTGGTTCCTGAAGAGGGGCAGCAGCCTTTTAAGTAGTTGCAGGGGCAACAGTCTGGATGATTGACTGATCTGGCCTTACAACACTAACCAAAACGGCCTTGCTGTGCTGGTACTGCGAACGGCTGAAAGCAAGGGCAAACTACAGCCGTAATTTTTCCCGAGGGCATGCAGCTTTACTGCTAGCTATGTATGGAAGTGAAACATGGACGATAAATAGTTTGGACAAGAAAATAGAAGCTTTCGAAATGTGATGCTACAGAAGAATGCTGAAGATTAGATGGGTAGATCACATAACAAATGAGGAGGTATTAAATAGAATTGGGGAGAAGAGGAGTTTGTGGCACAACTTGACCAGAAGAAGGGATCGGTTGGTAGGACATGTTATGAGGCATCAAGGGATCACCAATTTAGTACTGGACGGCAGCGTGGAGGGTAAAAATCGTAGAGGGAGACCAAGAGATGAATACGCTAAGCAGATTCAGAAGGATGTAGACTGCAGTAGGTACTGGGAGATGAAGAAGCTTGCACAGGATAGAGTAGTATGGAGAGCTGCATCAAACCAGGACTGAAGACAACAACAACTATTTTTGCGCCAAATTTGGTTGAATTCGATACAGTTGTTTTGGAGGAGGTCCAGACATACACACACACATGCACACACGCTTTATATACAGGGTGTTCATTTTAACTGAAGACATTCAAACATCTCAAAAACTACACATCGGATCAAAAAAGTTATAATTCCAAATTTTTTGCCTCGGAGGGGGACATCCAACGATAACACACACGCCCCCCCTCCCCCCTGCGCCCCACCCCATACTTGGATGGCAGGGAGCAGCTTTAAAATGTTCAGTAAGCTCCACCATTTTTTATTGCAGATTACGATTCGAAGGCAAAATCTATATACAATTTGTCTAAAGCATTTTCTTCGTTACGCCACAGTCGGCTCTGTAATCGGAGGAACAGAAATGGGTACACAATCGTAATTTACAACACGCTACTCAATGACCCTTCGATATCCAATGGCGCGTGGAAACACCATTCTCAAAGTTGTATCCCTCCATCGTATCGAACAGGAGAGTATTCGTTGCGCCGCTGTGTCTGTGGCCCGAGGCGAACGCTATTCTTTTCCAATTAGTGTGCGTGTTCAAACTTAGTACTGCCAACTTCAGTACACTTAGTGATCCGCTTTCCAAATGACTGTACACCAGATAGAAACGTATCTGCGGGAATGTCAGCACAGGCATTTCTGATGCGGTCGACCATCTCTTCATGGCCTGTTGGCACTTGCTGGTACATTTTATGTTTTAAATATCCCCAGAGAAAGAAACCCGGCGACCTAGCAGGCCAATTAATAGGGACATCTCTGCCGATCCGCCGACCAGTGTAAAGACAGTCTAATACCTTCCCTGCTTCAGGTGCATAATGCGCTGTGCAACCGTCATGCTGAAGCCACATAAGCTGTCGGACGTACAGGGCAACATCCTACAGTAGTACCGGCAGTTCCTGTTCCAAAGACGTTCGCCACTTGGGTCCACTCGACGTGCCGTCGACAAAATACGGACCAAAGAGTTGGTTCCCCATAATGCCGCTCCATCCGTTAACCGATCAAGGACGTTGATGGTCACCTTGCCGTAACCAGTGGGGATTGTCTACACTCCAGTAATGCATGTTATGCCGCTTAATGCTACCTCGTTTTGTGAATGTAGACTCATCGGAAAATAGTAATTCAGCAAAGAACATGGGGGTTGTTTGCATTAGTTAACGTGCCCATTCACAAAACACTACCTGGTTATGGAAATCAGTGGAATGAAGTCCTTGATGCAGTGGTGTGACAATACTACCTACGGACATACCGGACTTGAAGTGTATTATCTGGGCGCTTATCCGTGGGTTGTGGTGCACTGCCGCTAGTACCGATATTTCTTTAATTTCTCCTGTAATACATTTGCTTCGTTTACTTTTACCGGTCTGTACACTACCATCAGACGTATAGGCGTTCACGACGTTCAAAGGAACGAACGAGAGCGAGCTTTCTCTGGAAAACCCTCGGCATACAAGATAATAGCAGCCGCAACACTTCTCCTACAGTCTCCATAAATCAGGAACATGTCAATTTTTTCTTCTGCTGTTACAACATTCAACGTCCACTTGCACGCCTTTTCTCAAAATAACAGGTAGGTATGCCGGCAATAAACACTGCGCAAGTATTGTAATGTTTAGAGCTCCTGTCTGTTCTACGTCAGCACGATACGTGAGCTCCGATCGCAGTGTACTGCCTCTTATGATACGGCCACGGCGGCGCGTCGAGTAGTCCCCTGTTCGATATGTCGGAGGAATACAACGTTGCGAATTGGATTTCCAATTAAAAACTGTGAAATACTGGCCTATGCTACCCTCGCAGCATGGAGGTGGGTTCCGGCGTGTCATTGGATATTGAAGGAACACTGAGTAGCATGTTCCCATTTCTACTCCTTCGACTACAGAGCCATCTGTGGCGAAACTAAGAAAATGATTCAGACAAAACGTATGTAGATTTTGCCATATAATCGTAATCTGCAATAAGAAACGGTGGTTCCCATTGAAGATTTCAAAGTTGCCCCCACCACCCACGCACGGGGTGGGGTGGCGGGTCGGGTGCGCTATCATTGGATGTGCCCCTCCGAGACAAACAATTTGGAATTGTAACTTTTTTTGATCCGATGTGTAGTTTTCGATATATTTCATTCTCTTGAGTTAAAATGAACACCCCGTATGTAGAGACTTAAAAAAAAAAAAGGTTGCACTATTCTGACTTATTTGATGAGGCTCACCACAGCTCCTACTTCTCGAAGTATCATTTGAAACCTATGTCTTCAATTATTTGTTGGATATATTCCAGTTTTTTCCCCTCTATAGTTATTACTCTTTACAGTTCCCGCAAGTAACGTGGAAGTTCCCTGATGTCGAAGTATCATTTGAAACCCATGTCCTCAATTATTTGTCGGATATATTCCAATCTTTTTTTTTCCTCTATAGTTCTTACTCTGTACAGTTCCCGCAAGTAACGTGGAAGTTCCCTGATGTCTCATCACATGTCTTATCATCCTGTTCCTTCTTATGTTAGTGTGTTCCATACTTTCCTTTCTTCACCATTTCTGCAGAGAACCTCGTCATCCTATACCACCACATCTTAATAATGCAGTGCTCCAAGCGTACATTCTGAGAAATTCCAGCTCTTATTAAGGCCTAGTTTCATATTAGTACACTTTTTTTCCGCAGGAGTGCTCATTCTTTGACTGCGCTAATCTGATTTTTACGACCTTCTTGCTCCGTCCACGACGTGTTATTTTGCTTCTGCTGTAGCAGAACTCCTTCGCCTGCTCTCGTGTGCTGATTTCCCACAGTGCCGCCGTCTATCCTATCAGTTTATTATAGGCTTCAGTCGTCAAGGCACATTTCCTGATCTATTCATCTTGATACACTGCAACACATCAGCTTCATCCCCATGTATGGTTGGCTTATCATTAAAAATTTATTTATTTAATGTGGCCAGGTAAAAAGCCACCAGGTTCCCCTTTATATCTAACCAGGCATTCTGCGTATCTTACATTACATATTTCACAACAAGCATTTGCTGAGTCACGTACAATAGTTACAAATTAATGTAGTGGAGAAAAACACGAGTATAGATTGAAACTTCCTGGCAGATTAAAACTGTGTGCCCGACCGAGACTCGAACTCGGGACCTTTGCCTTTCGCGGGCTAGTGCTCTACCAACTGAGCTACCGAAGCACGACTCACGCCCGGTACTCACAGCTTTACTTCTGCCAGTACCTCGTCTCCTACCTTCCAAACTTTACAGAAGCTCTCCTGCGAACCTTGCAGAACTAGCACTCCTGAAAGAAAGGATATTGCGGAGACATGGCTTAGCCACAGCCTGGGTGATGTTTCCAGAATGAGTTCTGCAAGGTTCGCAGGAGAGCTTCTGTAAAGTTTGGAAGGTAGGAGACGAGGTACTGGCAGAAGTAAAGCTGTGAGTACCGGGCGTGAGTCGTGCTTCGGTAGCTCAGTTGGTAGAGCACTTGCCCGCGAAAGGCAAAGGTCCCGAGTTCGAGTCTCGGTCGGGCACACAGTTTTAATCTGCCAGGAAGTTTCATATCAGCGCACACTCCGCTGCAGAGTGAAAATCTCATTCTGGACGAGTATAGATTGTTCATGAGACGTACAGCAGTAAAGACAAATTATAAGAAGGTAGATTTAATCTACGAGCGCTAGCAGCAATGGATATGATAGGAAATGTGGAAGAAAAAGAGAAAGAGGAGTGTGACAAAACACAATTAATGAAAATGGATGAAGACATTAAGGAGTGATGAGAGATAGAAGGGTACCTCAGAGAAGCTGTGAGCTGTATTGTTTGACGTAGGAAAATTGATAGTGCATGTCAGTTTTTGGGGAAACGTTATTTGGATGACAGGAGGAGGCATTTCAGCTTCTTGAAAGCAACAGAGCATCTGAACTGCGCGCAGAGAAGAGAGTTGCTTGTTCCAGAGGGCGACGGCAGCAGTAGAGGAGTTTGCGAATGTTTTTGTTTCGTGGATGTGCAAAGTTCAGATCTTGTGTTCCCATTATGATGAGATGACAGGAACTATCTCAGATGGAAGGTACTGAGGACCCGCTGAAAGAGAGACAGTGTATAGTAGTGACGTATCTTGTCTGGGGTGGGGTGAAACACTGGCGCGGTCAAATAAACGGATGTTGCAGATACAAGCTTTCGTGGTAGTTCTAAAGTCTAGTCTCCTCACTACTCGTGCCACGTTGAACTACATCGCAGGGCTGACGTTCGATAAGGAGTGACTGCACAAGTATACGTTTCACACACTGTCGAAATATGCCCCTAAACTTTTTAAAGGCGCAGAGGCAAGTACCGACAGTTGTTTCTGCGTAATTGAGGGGCTCGTGTAAAGTTACACCCAAGAGCTTCACTGTCTTGGGCTACGGTACTGGAATAATATCGAGGGGAATAGCAAGCAATTGGTCACAGAATTCAGAACTAATTAATTTCCATTAAAATTACTTGATACATTTTAGCCTTTATTTTAAGTTACAGGTTGGTGCGCATCTTAACACTGAAGATAGATCAATACTACGCTCGTCCAGATCATTCACCTACACGATCACAGTACTGATATCATCAGATCTGACATCAGCATCTGCATCTGCATGTCTACTCTGAAATTCACAGTTAATTGTCTGGTAGAGGATTAATCGAAGCGCATTCAAACTATTTCTCTATCATTCCAATCTCTAAGAGCGCCCGGGAAAAACGAGCACTTACATCCTCTCTTGCGAGTTCTGATTTAGCTTATTTTATTACAATGGTCATTCCTCCCTATATAAGTGGGCGCCAACAAAATGTTTTCGTATTCAGGGGAAAAAGTTAGTCACTGAAATATCGTTAAAAGATCCTGCCTTGTCGAAAAAAGCCTTTATTTTAATGATTGCCAACCCAACTCGCGTACGATGTCAATGAGATTAGCGCTCTCTCTCTCTCTCTCTCTCTCTCTCTCTCTCTCTCTCTCTCTCTCTTTCTCTCTTTCTCTCTCCCTTCCCTCCCTCGCTCCATTCCTCTCCCCTGTTTCTCAATAATACAAAACGATCTGCCCTTCTTTGAATCTTTGTGATATCCTCCGCCAATCCTATGTGATGTGGACTTCACACCGCACAGCAATGCTCCAGAAGAGGACAAGCGTACTGTAGGCAGTCTCTTTAGTAGACCTGCTGCATCTTCTAAGTGTTCTGCCAATAAATCGTAGTCTTTGATTAGCTTTCCCCACGAAATTGTCTATGTCATCGTTTTAACTTACTTGTACTTGTAATATCCAATTATTTAGTTGGATGTTCAAATGTGTGTGAAATCTTATGGGACTTGACTGCTAAGGTCGTCAGTCCCTAAGCTTACGCAATACTTAACCTAAATTATCCTAAGGACAAACACACTCACCCATGCCCGAGGGAGGACTCGAACCGCCGCAGGGAGCAGCCGCACAGTCCACGACTGCAGCGCCCCAGACCGCTCGGCTAATCCCGCGCGGCATTTAGTTGGATTCACAGCATTTAGAATTATGTGATTTATCATGTAATCGAAATTTAGCGGATTCCTTTTAGTACTCGTGTTTATGAGTTCACACTTTTCATTATTTAAATTTACTTATCACTTTCCGGATATTTCATCGAGCGAGCGGTTGCATGTGGTTGCTAAGTATGGAGCTGTTGTCTTAGCATAACTGGCACCCAATCTGAACTGGAGGACTTCCCTTCTTAAGTGATTTAAGTTATTACCTACACTGAGGATATCTGCTTGGGAGTTACTCACGTTGGTATCTGTTCTTGATTCTACTTGTGGAACATTTACTTGGGTGAAGCTAGAAGTCGCCGACATAGAAATGATATTTGCTCTAAGATACTAAGTGGTGGGGAGGGGGGTGCAGATGAATACCCACGAATGTATACGTGAGTAATAAATAATGAATTGTAAACTACCATAGGTTGTGATATCTCTCGACGGACATTATGTGTGCCCTCATGATAAACAGTCGTGCGTAAAGACTGTGCTATGTCTGTAGCCGATGCAACGACAATGCGTCAGCAATTCCCCTTATCGACTCGTCCCGGTGGTTCTTGGAGCACGTCAGACGGCCTCTCCAGAAAAGCTGCACAAGACACACAGCGTAGAGGCAGAGTGAGATAAGAGAAGTCGTCGTTACGGGGAGCCACTCGTTGCCAGCGTCCGTGACCGCGCATGCAACGACGCCTCGGGCAGATAGTGATCGCGGGCGGCTGCCGCCTTGTTAGCGGGTAGGCACCGTACAGCCCGGCGTGACAGGGCTCACTCTCGTACCAGGCGTCCAGCACTCGAAAGCAAGGTCACGCTGGAATCTGCATATTAGAAGGAAAAGGACGTAAATGTAGAGGCGATTGTACACATCACGTAGGGCCCATATGTATTACAAAAACGAATGGACGTAAATATGAATGCATGTACCGGTATGACTGCTGGATCGATTTCAACAAAACTTGGTACTCAAGTCACTGTCTGGGAAGAATCGTTGTGGGGGTGAGAACAAGGGAGAATAGGGGTGGGAGGGGGGCGAAGAAGCATTGTAGCCGACGACACGCAAATACCCGCACCTTTTTCATCCAGTACTTGAGAATGAGAGCATTTAGTGACTTGCAACAAACTTTACATATCATTTCAAACCATTACGAAACTTTTTCACTCTGACAACCCCCACAAAACGATGGAAGGAAAAAGCTTATCACTCACTACAGTTACCCTGTTCATGCTATAAAACTACCGTATGAACCGTGACGTTTTAGTTCATTACTTCTTTAGTACGAATTGTATCCGCGACGCATTTTGCAGACAGTAGTCAAATACATCAGTGAATGTACCTACAAGAATATATCGGTGTACACACACACACACACACACACACACACACACACACACACACACACACTGAAGATCCAAAGAAACTGGTACACCTGCCTAATATCGCGTAGGGCTCCCGCGAGTACGCAGAAGTGCTGCTACACGACATGTAATGGACTCGACTAATGTCTGAAGTAGTGCTGGAGAGAATTGACACCATGAATCTTGCAGGGCTGTCCATAGATCCCTAAGAGTATGAGGGGGTGGAGATCTCTTCTGAACAGCACGTTGCAAGACATCACAAATATGCTTAATAATCTTCAAGTCTGGGAAGTTTGGTAGCCAACAGAAGTCTTTAAACTCAGAAGAGTGTTCCTGGAGCCACTCTGTAGCAATTCTGGACGTCTGGAATTGCCCAAGTCCGTCGGAAGCGCAATGGACATGAATGGGTGCAGGTGAACGGACAGGATGCTTACATACATGTCACCTGTCAGAGTCGTATCTAGATGTATCAGGGGTCCCATTTCACTCCAACTGCACACGTCCCACACCATTACCCGAGCCTCTATCAGCTTGAACAGTCCCCTGCTGACATGCAGGGTCTATGGATTCATGAGGTTGTCTTCATACCCGTACTCGTCCATCCCCTCGATACAATTTGAAACGAATCGCGTCCGACCAGGCGAGGCGTGCAGTCATCAAGGGTACATGAGTGGGCATTTGGCTTTGAAAACCGGTATCGATTATGTTTCGTGTAATGGTTCGCACGCTGACACTTGTTGATGGCCCAGCATTGAAATCTGCAGCAGTTTGCGGAAGGGTTGCACTTCTGTCACGCTGAACGATTCTCTTCATTCGTCGTTGCTCCCGTTCTTGCAGGATCTTTTTCCGGCCGCAGCGATGTTGGAAATTTGATGTTTTACCGGATTCCTCATATTCACGGTACCCTCGTCAAATCGTCGTACGGGAAAACCCCCACTTCATCGCTACCTCAAAGATACTATGCCCCATCGCTGGTGCACCGACTGTAACACCACGTTCAAACTCACTTAAATCTGGATAACCTGCCATTGTAGCAGCAGTACTCGATCTAACAACTGCGACAGACACTTGTTGTCTTATACTGGCGTTGCCGACCGGAGCGCCGTTGGCTGCCTGTTTATATATCTCTGCATTTGAATACGCATGCCTATACCAGTTTCCTTGGCGCTTCAGCGTAGTTCAGGAGACACTGCAGGGCTTAATTCGCAAGAGATAGGCCTACGCGTGAAATGTGTGTGAAAATATGTTTATGACTGAAAGGTCTTCGGTTACTTAGATGCTGCCCGCCACGAATTCCTATCGTGCGCTAACCTCTTGATCTTAGAGTAGCGCTTGCAACCTACGTCCTGAATTATATGTTGGTCGTACTCAAATCTCTGTGTTCCCCTACATTTTTTACCTTCTAAAGCTCCCTCTTGTTCCGTGGAGGTTATCCCCGGATGTCGCAACACACATAATATCATCCTGTTCCTTCTTCTTTCCAGTGTTTTCCATATGTTGCTTTCTTCACCCATTCTTTAGAGCACATACTGATTCTTAATTTTATCAGTTCAGGAGGTAGCTGTCAGACATTCAGCTGCGTGAAAACGAAACAGCAGGGCTTAAATCGCAAGAGATACGCGTGTATGAAAATATGTTTGAAATATGTTAAATATATGTGAAATACATTTGACATGTGAACATGCGGGCAAAGCCGTGGGTAATGAGTTCATCCTAAACGCTTGGTACGATTTCAACTGCATTTAGTACACGGATTAGTTACGATCTGGAAAGAAATACTGTGGGGCTAACAACCGGTAGCCTCCTGGAGAGCTGAGAGTGATAACGTGAAGAAAGAAGGGGCGACGAGGAGATGGACACACAGAGTGGCGAAAGGAGGAGAGAGATACAGATGGGGGAGGAGCTGGAATCTGGGAGAGATGGAGATGAACGCGTCACAGTTTCATATTTATAGGTTTTCGTTCGATCCCAATTCCGTACATTTCACAGTACAACCGCCCACAATAAGCAGGAACATTAGTTTATTTTTAATTTGAATAAACAGTCCGCGGTATTAATCGAACAATCCCTGCTGTGCACAAACGTCAGCGTGTAATCAAAGCAGTCTCGCGGCGATCGGTACACCATACATTCTCGATTACAGCTCTTAATATCAGTTCAAGACACGGAAATGTGTTATCATATTTCTGTTTAATTTCACTGTCTGCGGTATGCACTAAACTGTCTGTGCTGTGTAAAATCAAAACAGAACACAAACCGTTCACGCATCTGAGCGGTCTGCACATCATAGTTTTCAAGGTTAGTGTGTCGAGTGGCTGTTGAGTACAACCAAACCGAAATGACAAAAAGTATCACCATCCAAACAGTTGTTTTTCGTCGGCCAAGGACACAGTATACACCAGCACGCACGCGGCGCGGCAGTCACCTTCCCGTTCTCGTTCCCGACGCTGTGCTGATGCTTTTCACTGCCGACCTGTCGATCTGGTTCTACACCGCACTACACAACTCGCTTCACACTACACTTTCAAAATTTTCGAGTACGTCAGTTTATAGTTTCGTATAAAATTACAACTTCATACTGATGTTTTCACGGAAAATGAATTTAAACACCATGTTAATAAACTTGAAAACATAGAGCGTCAGAACAAATGAAAATAGCAAATTACACTCATGACAACTGCATGACGTAAATAGAAACGTAGTTGTACAAAGAAATGAATTTACAAAACTCTTTCAATATGTAAAGGAAATAAAGCAGAAAATGAGGAAGAGGAAAGCACTTTTTTGAACCATCAGTATTCTGTTGGGTCTGACGTTGCCACTATTCCTCTCCTGTGCCAAACTTTCATCTCTGAGTACCAATTACAATCTACGTTCTCAACTATTTGTTGTTTATATTCCGATCTCAGTCTTCCCTCTACAGTTTTTACCCTATACAGTTCCCCCTGGTATCAGGGTAGCTATTCCCTGGTGTCTTAACGGATGTCCTACCATCATGCCCCTTTTGTTCTCAGTGTCTTCCACGTATCCCTTTCCTCGCCATTCTGCGTAGAACTACGACGTTCTTACTTTAGCGCTCAGCCGATCGCGTTCTCGAGTTTATTAGTGCCACTGAGATGACGTCAGTCATTTGAAGCTCTTTTTGGGGACAGCCAACCCCTTTCTGTAATGGTTTTTTAAGCTTTCCTTCCGCTTTTAGTTTCTCCAATTTTTTGAGTTTCGTTCCCATTGCTGCTAGTTTCCATTTTCGTTTTTTACCTTTTCCTAAGTCACAGACCGGGCGCTAATGACCATAGCCGTTTTGCGCCCCAAAAGCAAAACAAAAAAAAAATTCTTGCTTTATCACACCACCTAATTTTCGATATTCGTTTTCAGTGCGACATCTAAATGCTTCAAGTCTCTTCTACTCCAGTTTCCTCACAGTCGTTGCTGCTTTTACATGTCGTTTCCTTACTGAAACGCTTTATTTTTCTGTATTGCGAAACAGTGAACGTTTTCGAAGTGCTGTGCCAGTATTGCCCTTTTAGACAGGGCCACACTGATTTTTATGTCTTCCTTGCTCCGTCCATCATCCGTTAATTTGCTGCTCATGTAGCAGAATTCTACATTTCGTCGAAACCGTGATCCAAAATTCTGATGTTCCCTCGCTGTTCTCCTTTCTACTACTCCTCATTACTTTCTTCTTCCTTCTATTTATTCTCACTCCGTAATCTATACTCCCTAGACTGTCCACTTCAACGAACAGCAGACGGTAGTCGTCACTCGGGCAGCAGAGTGTCGCAGCCCCACTCTCTGCAGCGTTGGCCACCGCCACGATTAACCGCGCCTGCTCTTCCAATTAGCGCAGCTCCGGGACAATAATGCCGCATCGATACCAGCAGATCAAACGGCGGCGCCGCCGCTGCGTTTTGTGCCGCCTTCCTAATTAGCTCCGTAATGAGACGTCTCGCCCCGGTGGCTGCAAGTGCTGCAGCTATTGGGGCGCGGGTCTGTCTGCCGAGCAGAAATTTTCTGTTTTACTGCCTCCATCGGCAAGGGTTGCAGTACTCAGCATTGTCAGTCCGCCTAGGTGCCCTTTTAGCAAACTGCACAAGCAGGCGAAGTTTTTACGCCAACAAAAGCACTGGCAGCGGTGTTTCATTAATTAAACGTACAGCGTCTCACTGGAGTTTTTAATTCCAACTTCCTTCATTATTCGTACTTTCGGCGAAACTATCACGACTCGCTTCAACTATGAAATGTTTACTGTTTCTTTACTACACACTTCATTTTCCTGTGTTGTAAAACAGTGAACATTTTCGAAGTATTTAATATAGGAATCCCTACACGGACGTTTCGAAAAACTTTCCACTAGTAAAATTTTTCTTCGGGGCTCGGGACAAGTAATAGTACTGTTTCCTCACATTACATTCGTTATACAGGGTGATTCAAAAGTAACTGTACACACTTCGTAGGTGGAATGTATGCATCAAAATATGACTAAAATTTTAATTAAAGTTTCCTCTGAAACTGTTTATTTCCGAGTTACGATGCATTATGCCATTTGTGGTTGGCATTACATCATGGGGTAGTAACTGTGTGGCGCCTGCTTCGGAGAGACCAATTCCAGCCATTTCACCTGCAAAAGTTATAAGAGCTGACACTTGTGACGTCAGAATTTCTGTCAATGGTTACTCGGACGCCATACTGCTGCGCCACTGTTCAGACGTCGGGTACTATTGATAGATGAGAGCCTCTTTACCCTCGGGGGCATTGCAAGTGTGGGTATGCGAATCCTCGCGTAACTGCAGTACGAAGATATCAACATCGTTCTGCAGTGAACATTTGGTGTAGTAAAGCGGACGATCAGTTAGTCGGACCGCATGTTATTCCACGGCGCCTGGCTGGAAAAGTGTATCGTGAATTTTTGGAACTCGAATTGAGTGGTTTACTTCAGATGTCCCATTCGCTACATGAACTATTACGAACGACGGCGCACCTGCACATTTCAGACGGGGAACAAGAGTTTATCTCACTGTTAACTATCCCGATAAGTGGATAGCCCATGCGGGACCAGTTACTTCGCCCGCCAGATCTGCGATCTTAAACCCTTGTACCTTTAGAGCCATCTCGGAAAGCATTTGTACGGTGTTGCAACTGAAAATGTAGGACAACTACAGCAGCTAACTGAAAATGGCTCTGCAACTGTGCAGAGTGTGGTGAACAAAATCTGCAACATTCCGAGACTGAAAAGACTAAATGTACAATACGTAGTTGTGTTGAATTTCGGGTCCATTCGTGTCTTCCCTTTCTGAGAAGAATTAATCTTGCGTTGTTTGTGTTGAATTTGTGATCCGTGCTATACTGCATAACGCTAAAATAAAGCAAATTCAGACAAAACTTTGTTTAACGTTTTAGGCTTATTTTGAAGCAGTGTGAGCTGTTGCTTTTGAATTACCAAGAATTTATTTTGTGTTGTTTCTGGTGCACTTGTGATCCTTACTCTGCTGCATACCTCAAAAATAAAGCTACATCGGACAAAACTGTATTTAACACTTTACTCTTATTTTCATAGACACATTGCCCACACCGACTGCCCCCGGTAGCTGAATGGTCAGCGTGACGTATTGTCAGTCCTCTGGACCCGGTTTCGATTCGCGGCTGGGTCGTGGAATTTTTTCCGCCCAGGGACTGGGTGTTGTGTTGTCCTCATCATCATCATCTTACCATCCTCATCGACTGTAGGTCGCCGAAGTGGCGTCAAATTGAAAGACCGGCACCCGGCGAACGGTCTGTCCGACGGGAGACCCTAGCCGTACGAATAAATAAAATAAATTGCCCGCACTAAGTGTGTACAGTTATCTTTGAATCACCCAGTCAGATTAATGTCACAACGTGCCAAAAGCCTGAATAACCATCTTTTGCTGTGTGGGAAATAGGGGAAGAGAGTCAATGAGGTTCTGGAAGGTACCGGCAGGAATATGGAGCCATGCCGACTCCTGTGCCGTGGCTAGCGGCGCTAGGTTTCTCGGGTGAGGCTCCATGCCGCGAACAGTCAGATAGAGGTCGTCTCGCAGACTGATTTTGGTGGCCAGGGGAATACAGTACACTCATCCTGGTGCACTTACGCTGCGAGCAGCATCACACGTTGCGCTGTCCTGCTGGTAGATGTCGTAATGTCAAGAAAAAAACGAATTACATGTAGGGTTGCACAAGGTCCCCAGCGATAGATGCATACTTGTATATTGCATACTGCCTTCCACAATGACGAGATCAGCTAGGGGATGCCATGAAAATATTCCCCAGACCATAACGCTCCCTTCTCCGGCCTGGACCCTTCCGACGATCGTTGCAGAACGTTTGCTTTCAGACTTTTCACGCCGTACTCTATAATGGTCATCTGTCCGATGAAGCATAAAACTTGAATCATCTGGAAAGGCCACCTCTCGCCACTAAGTGGACCTCCAGTTTCTGTATTGGCGTGCAAATTCCAGCCTTCGTCGCTGATGAACAACATTCGGCGTGCTGCGTTAACCAGGCGCCTGCTGCGGAGGTCCATACGCAGACACGTTTGCTGAACGGTCGTTGAGGAGACACTGTTGGTAGGCCCTATGTTCATCTGGGCGGCCAGTTTCTCAACAATTGTACGTCTATTCGCCCGTACACATCCTTCGCAGCTCTCGTTCACCCTCGTCATTTACGGCTGGTGCCGCACCACAGTTATCATGGTACCGTTTTGTACAGCGTCATTGTGCCATGCACAGTATACTTTAACCACGGCGGCACTCGAAAAGTTTAAAAACTTATCCATTTCGGAAATACTTGCACCCATGGCCCAAAATGATCATGCTCTTTGGATGTCAGATAAATCGCTTCGTTTCCACATAACGACAAAGGCTGGACTGCTTTCCGCGTCCCCCGACACGCTTTATATACGCTTCACCGCTTGTGCTGCCACGTGTCCTCTGAACATAGGTGGTAACAGGGCCGAGTAAAATCTTTAAAATCGTAATGTGAACAAAGTTCAGCCCAGCTCCTGTAGCTTAAAGGCAGTGTGCTGCCTTGCAAGACTAGCAGGATCAGCGAACCCGCTCAAGTCCCACTGCTCCACAATCGCTTACGCAAATGATGGGCTGGCTCCCATCTGCACTCCAGAAAATGTTATAGTAAACCAATTCTTCTTTTTTTTGCGCTGTTGTCCTGCGTCGGTGCAGAATCAGTATGGTTATTAATTAACGTATTTGCAGTGATTAATTTAAGGGACGGGCGGACTCTCTTCCTTTTCCCACCGGAAGGAATATGTATACCCCATCTGTCTGCGTGCAGTGGTCAAAGTGAGCGAGCGTTTTCTAAATGTCTACAAATCGTATAACTGAGGCAGGACGGGGAGCCAGCCCAGTAGTCACATAGTGGTATGTGGGAAACCCCCTAAAACCACATCTAGACTGGCCGGCACATCGACCGTCGTTGTCAATCCGCCGGGTGGATTCGATTCGATAATGGCGCCGATCCTCCCCCCCCCCCACCCCCACCCCATCCCCTCTCGACCTCCTCCCATCCGGTTCCCGGTCCTAGAAGTGGTGCTATGAAGAGGTACGGCTACTGGGGCGGGCGACGATAATCAAACATTTAAAATACGACAACACACAGAAAAATGTTTAAACTATTACAGGCAGGTGGCGCACACAACTTCCCTGCTTCCCTCCCTTTCTCCTTTAGAATAATTGACGATGTGACCAATTAAAGAGCATCGGGCCACATAGTTAAAATGAAATGAATGTGACAAACCACGAAAATTGCTGGCGGTGTACGGCAGGATAAACGCTACGAAAGATATTACGAAGAGTATTTCATTGCTTTGTTTTAGCGCTATAAAAGCAGAGTTTGTGGTACAAGTTCTTGACCGGGCATTTGGGCTGATTGCTGGTAGAGGAAGCCATTGTTCGCAGAGGCACTAGGAGAGTGGGAGGTCCGCCCCATCGGCTGCCTATATAAGGCAGGAAAAATCATTGGTACTCATTAGATAGCAGGCTGAGTAAACTTGCAGCCGTTCTGGAGGAAATGGAACGAGGATATGAAATTGAACGCAGTACACCCAGGGCCGGAGTCCAATGCTCTACCCGCTAGACCACCACGGCTTCTGCTTCAGAAGTACTAGTATATTCAAGGTATTCGGAAATTCCCGTTACAGATTTCTAGGACTTGTATAGGGGAGTGAGTGCATAATATTTTGAATAAGAACCCATGTACGTTTCGCACCCGTTTGAAAACATGTTTGCCAGGTAGGTATGCAATTGGTTACTCATGGTAGTGAGTCGATACGTCGGATCGGCTAACGTCATTTGACGTCTGTGCTACCCCTCTGACCTGGTTCCAGCTTCATTCACATGTCTGTGAGTGTTAAAGCAACATGGATGAGTGCACGTTTGCAGAACAAACCGAAATGATCCTTCTGAATGGCGAAGCTCATGGTAATGGACAAGCTGCTCGTCGCCTTTATTAAGATCGTTCTTCACATGGTTCGACTTCATCGGATACCCTTTTGCCGCAGTTAGCAATCGCTTCGACAAAGGGTACCATCACCATCAGCAGGCATGACTGTGATGCTCTAGGGAGACGGTGCACACCCGAATTGGAGAGCCCGTACTGCATCAGGTTGAAGAGAACCCGTCAATGAGTACACAAGTAATTTCTTTGGTTATTAATGAGTGGAACTGTAATGGTTCACGCCTAATCAATTACTTGTAAAAGTGGTCGCATTACCAAAATTTTTTCAAATGGTTGTAGCACGGAAGCCGTACGTTTGCAGACATGTGCGCTCATTCAAAATATTATCTACTCAGTCCCTTCTACAAATCCTAGAAGTTTATAACGTCAATTTCCAAACACACTGTAAACTACTAAATAACGGAAGAATTTTCCCTTTTTCTTTTAAAACTTAATTTATTATGTGAGACTAAAAAGTTTGATGAAAAACGGGGAAAAGTTAGGGTGACTGTTTTAATGCTTCTGGAGTTTATAGCCACCCTCCCTACACGTGAGTACAGCTCACAGAAAGTGCTTACAACTATGTGGAATTGTCAGAAAGTCATTCTTTGCGATGTTGTTGAACTCGCGCGTTAGACTGGCTTTGAATATCCGTTATGTCCTGTAAGCACTGACCCGTTATCTGAATTTCTTCACTTTGTGATCTTCTGGTAGGTTCGTACTGATATCACAAAGTCTCGTTACCCGTAATGATTTTTCCCAGATCCGAATTGACTGTGTGTTGCATTTCAATCAAGTCATAGCAGGTGTCCATGTGTCAGATGGAATTTTTTTTTTTTCAGGAAGTCGAAGTGTACGGGAAAAATTTCACACTGGCTTTCTTCGAAACATTCTGGAGAGATTGTTGAACGCCTGATTTGGAGGTGTTGCTCCACTGCAATTTGTGACTCAATAACGTTAACACACTGCGGCCAAATCTGCTATTTAACACTCCCTACTCACAACTAACTGGTCGAATGCACATCTGCTGTTTACAGTTCTTGGTTCAAGTCGCCACCGTGGTTACTGCACTCACGTTGCTTGTACGCCAGGAGTAAAATCTGACTCGGGACTTTTTAATGGACTCTGTATATTATCAGAAGTTCCCACATTAAAGAGTAGCGTGTGTGATAGAAGAGAAAATGTTCCTGGTTGTATTTAGTTTCGTTCGTACCTGTAACGAGTGCATTTATCATGTTTCTTTAGCGTTTAAGGAACGACATCGAGGAAAACCAACGAAGATCCTTTTTAATAATAGTTTTTATTCTGAAGCTAATTTCAGTAGTAATACCATCTTCTGGAAGACATACTATAATAAGAAAATTCGTATAAATACGTAGAAAACTCTGTAAGTTAAACTGTGTTCATACTCTAGATGATAAATTCCGACAGTTTCTGCACAAAAGACTCCAATTCTGAATCGTATCCTTACTGCTTACGATCATTCAAGGGTGCACAAATAATTTGTCGCGGAACCAATAGTTACTAAAAGTTTTGCTCTTTGAAACGAGATATATTATGTCCTGAAACGTTGTTTCCAATTCTCTCCGGGTAGACAAGCCAGTGTGCATCGGAATAAGCTTTTAAAGGGTTAATATCCTGGATAATTATGTCAATACTGTCATAATTCTCTTATTTCGTCTTGTATTTGAATGAGGAAAACAATCCAGTTACCGCAGTTCAAAGAACAAGTTAAGCTGAAGAAATATCCTGCTACGCTAATTTTCGTCTTGTGAGGAATCCCAATAACAACCATGCCTCCGTCAAACCTGTCTGCTCCTGATTGCCATTTTTTTCTTTCTCTGCTCTCTTCCACCAACTCCAAACACCTCCTCCTCCTCCTTTGCCTGTTTCTTGTGGTTTTCCAGTCAATGACTCCATTTCCCGTTTTAATAATCGACTTACCACACATGCGTCAGTAACATTCACTCTTCTTTCCTGGTCCATTTATCAACATGTTCCGTAAATGAGTCACTTTTAAAACGGTTTAGGGTACATTCCCTCACGTGACCGTTACAGAATTTGGTACCTATTTTCACGAAAACTTGTGTTTACGGTACATCCAGCATTTTCCCTTGTTTTGCAGTATTACACTTGTAACCTCCCCACAAAATTTAATTGAAATTAGTAATAATAATTATGGATAGCGATTCTAATTTTTTTGTGTGACCTCAGAACAAATTTGGTTCATTTATAATCTCCGTACAGAAATGCATTCACATTTAATGTACGCACAAAATTCTTTTCTCATTTAATGTAAGCACAAAACAGAAAATTTCTTAAACCTCATAATAAAAAAATAAATTCAGTAACCTGGTAAAATTTGGACGACAGCAGTGCTGCGTCGTGGCCCTGTAAGATCATTCTGAATAAAAAAGCAAAAATTCTTACCTCAATAAAACGGCGAATATATCTGCTCTTACTTAACATTTTTCCGGCGCAGCTCCGTGCAATGCTGGCCTATACATTTGTGATTTGTGAAAGGAAGCACCTGATTTTTTGAAATAAATGCTTTTTTAAAAAATTACTTTATTTTACAAAAATTATTATTGCGACATTTTTAAATCATTTGGATGACAGTTCAGATACATTACTAGATATGCGCGACGCTGCTTCTTTGCCTTATACAATAATACTTCATCTCCAGATTCCCGACCAAAGCAGACTGCAAACAAGCGCAGACAACCTCAGACAAGCGACTAGCAACAACTACTGCTACAGTTACACAGTTCGTACTGCAGTCGACACTGCTCTCTGGTCAGCGATTCTATATCGCAGGCAGCGCATACCCCTTACATAACCCTCCACTGGGGGCGGGGGGGGGGGGGGGGGGGCAAAAATTTGGCAGCGATGGTGAGTCAATTGGACTTGCCATGAGCAACAAATTTTTCTTAATTAACTAAGTTTACACTCACAGAATATATACATATATATAAGGGCAGAACATGAAATAAAATATAGTGCACATGCACTGAGTACAGAACGTATCAAGCAATGACAAAATGTATACGCAATGAGTACAAAACATATTAACAAATGAAATAAAGTACACACGCACTGTAGTACAGAACATATCAGGCAATGACAAAATGTATACGCAATGAGTACAAATCATATTAGCAAATGACATAAAGTGCATACGCACTGTTCTACATTCGCCTATATTTGATCTCTGGATTGACATTCTGGTCCTGACGCAAGATCCTTTCACGCCGATACTCGAATGCAGCAGGAGTTGCCAGGAGAAGTGAAGTTGGCAGTTATTCAGCAGTACGTAACCAGCCACCACCGGTCTCTATATCTCGGGAAGTTAGTCAAGTGGAATATGTTACGAAGCACTGCTGCCTTTTGAGGTCTTTAACGATCGTTACGTTGACCTGCTTTGCGCAGAAATACTTGAAAGAGAGACCCTACATTCCGCTTGCTTGCAGTCACCGCCATCAAACGCTCTCGATTATACCTACAGCTAAGGGCGCAGTTGACTGCCGGACGTGTAGCGCAGGTTGCAGACCGTTCAGGCGCACGCCAAGTACAACCAGCCACGCTGCCGAGCCCTTGTGTTCGGCGCGTAATGAAGTTAGTGTCGCAACTCACGCCACAGTTCGGCGGCCCACAAAATGGCGAATCGCTTTGGCACGGCTCGCCCGTAATTGGATTGTAATAATCCGGCGGCAGCGGCGTCTGTCCGACAGACTGGCTAATTGGAAACCAGCGGCGACGCAATTAGATATCCGGGAGTCCCCGGTGCGCCGAAGCTGCTGCGAGTAACAGCCATGACACCGCTCAACGGAAAATCTGATACCGGATGCGTACATAACTGCTGTCGACGAGCCTTTCACACGCCGAAATTCACCGATATGTGAAAGCTCCAGCCCACGCTCAAACAGATACTTTTCATAGTCTTTAAAATATACAAGGGTGTAATATTGACACGAGAAACACTTCACAGCTGCTAAGAATACAGGAGTAGGTTCTGTCTAAGGTGGCGTCTACATCAGTGCTGTTAGGCACTTGGAACCAGAACATTATACACTGACGCGCCAAAGTAATGCGTATTCAAATACAGAGATATGTAAACAGGCAGGAAACGGTGCTGCGGTCGGCAACTCTAGTATAAGACAAGAAGTGTTTGTCACAGTTGTTAGATCGAGTACTGCTGCTACATTGGCAGGTTATCAAAGTTTAAGTGAGTTTGAACGTGGTGTTATAGCCGACACACGGGCTATGGGACACAGCATCTCCCAGGTAGGGATTTTCTCGTACTACCATTTCACGAGTGTGCCGTGAATATGAGTAATTCGGTAAAACATCAAATCTCCGACATCGCTGCGGCCGGAAAAAGATCCTGCAAGAACGGGAGCAACGACGAATGAAGAGAATCGTTCAGCGTGATAGAAGTGCAACCCTTCCGCAAACTGCTGCAGACTTCAGTACTGGGCTATCAACAAGTGTCAGCGTGCGAATCATTCACCGAAACATCATCGATATGAGCTTTCGGAGCCGAAGGTACACTTGTGTACCCTTGACGACTGCACGACACAAAGCTTTCGCTTCGACTGGGCTCATCAACCCCGTCATTGGACTGTTTGATGTCTAGATTGTATTGAGCGGGTCGAACCTCATAAACTCATGGACTGTGCATGTCAGCAGGGGACTGTTCAAGCTGGTGGAGGCATGTAGGGCGTGTGCAATTGGAGTGATATGGGACTCATGATACGTCTAGATAGGACTCTGATAGGTGACACGTAAGCATCCTGTCTGCTCATTTCCAGCAGTTCATGTCTCTTGTGAATTGTGACGGGCTTGGGCAATTCCAGCAGTACAATGCGATAATCCGCACGTCCAGAATTGCCACAGAGTGGCTCCAGGAACACCCTTCTGAGTTTAAACACTTCTGCTGGCCACCAAACTCCCCAGAAATGAACATTATTGAGCATATCGGAGACGCCTTGCAACGCGATGTTCGGAAGAGGTCTACACCCCCTCGTACTGTTACGGATTTATGGACAGCCCTGTAGGATTCATGGGGTCAGTTCCCTCCAGCATTACTTCAGACATTAGTCGAGTGCATGCCACCTGCCGGCCGGAGTGGCCGAGCGGTTCTAGGTGCTACAGTCTGGAACCGCGCAACCGCTACGGTCGCAGGCTCGAATCCTGCTTCGGGCATGGATGTATGTGGTGTCCTTAGGTTAGTTAGGTTTAAGCAGTTCTAAGTTCTAGGGAACTGATGACCGCAGTAGTTAAGTCCCATAGTGCTCAGAGCCATTTGAGCCATTTTTTTTTTTTTTTTTTTTTTTTTTTTTCATGCCACGTCGTGTTGCGGCACTTGTGCGTGCTCGCGGGGGCCCTACACGATATTAGGCAGATGTACCAGTTTCTTTGGCTCTTCAGTATATTACAGTCAACGAGTGCATTTTTTGTAGGGTTGGTGGCGTCAGCTTTGCCTCGCGCGTCGCGTTCTGTTCCTTAGAATTAAACAGTGTTTTGTTGGTTTTGTTCGTTCCGTGAAAACGTCTGTTAACAATAATAAAGAATATACACATTTGGTGTATGTTTACGGTTTCTGTGATGGTAGTGCTTCTGCTGCTAACGAAGAACGCCGTAGACGCTTTTCAGCATAATAGGCGAAAATCGTGATCATGAATGATTACCTTCAGTAACATACAAGAAAAAAATGTTGTCGCTTGTAAAATATTGCAGGTCTGTGGACACAGGTAAGCAGAAAATTAAAAATAGACTCGAACGCAGTATAGCCATATGTAGCAGTTGGCACTAACGCTGTTTTTCGAAGAAAGCCAAAAGAAATAAATAAATAAAATAAGTAAAGAGAGGGAGGCATGAGATATTCTGGGGCTGCAAAGGGGGAGGGGGGGCATGGGGTAGAAAAATTGGGAACGACTGAGCTAGAATAAAACGGCAAAGAGGTGCGCCAAGGTAGTCAACAGTTTTGTAAGACTTTGAACCTCAATTTCATGAAAACGCATGAGAAGCGCGTAGCACTAGAACTGAATTTGCTTGATCTAAGTAATGCTCACTACCATGCGGAAAGATGAGTAAAATCGGTGATCCGTTGTGTGCATGCTTCCCTTTGAGTGTAAGAGAATAGGGACTCGTGGAAAGTAAACCACAGTGATTTGCCTGTTGGTTTCCATGTACTCATAGCTCTCCGCCCCACTCCGTCGACAGGCCGAATGAAGGGCGCGCAACGTAGGTGGTAGGTGGCGACGCAGCCGGGTTTGGCCAACGGTGGTGAGATCCCGCAAAGAGCCGCCGCAATGTAATTACGACCACCTGCTGGCTGGAAGGTGGAATTCAATTTAACAGCCATGCGCAGCTGTGGCGGCGGCGCCGACTGCCGACTACCTACCGCTGGCATTTGCGTCGTGCGCTCCGTCCGGCAGCAGGGATGGTTGGCCAACCCCCACCACGGCACTCAATATTGCAACACGCGCCGCTCTCAGCTCTGCTGGCGCAAATGAAATCGTTCCCTCTGGCCCCTAAGCGCTTTCACGCAGCAGTTAAACACAAATACGCCAGCCCTCACTCTATCCGTTTCAATTTGTTCATCGTTGTACTGTTGGTAGCGGCGACAAGTTGCCGGTACTCGGCGCGTATGCACGACAGCACTGCAAGCGCGTGTCTTTTCCGCGAGTGCAGTAGTTCAGTCAGCTGCGGTGTGCGAGTGTGTGAACACACAGCTTGGCGGAAGATGTCGAAGATGCTCGACACTACACGTCAAAGTTTTTGCTCTCAGTTTAGTTCTCTCAGGTAGTAATCGCAGAATTGTTTACACTGGGGTGAATTTTCGCTGATACTGTCCGGTACTTACTTGCGACTACTGTCTGTAAGAGTCTGACAAGGAGACCAAATGGTTCCGAGCACTATGGGACTTAACATCTGAGGTCATCAGTCCCCTACAAGACCATCAGAGCCGTTACTCACAGATTTTGATGAGTCTTAGGTATGTTGTATAGAGATCTGTCCTGATTACCTCCCAAGCCGTTTTTCATGCGACGGCTCCTAGTTCCCGATATTTTATGTGTACCTCCTGCATCAGTTATATTAATCGTGTTTCGAGCGAGCATAGTGTGTTTCCACGGTTACCACAATGACGGTACATGTTCAAACCTTGCCCGTGTGCCTTTTTTCCAGTTTATCGTACGGAACATCATGAAATAGCATATGTTACGCGCAGTGATTAAAAAATAGTCGTTTTCGCCGTAGTAATTTCATTAATAAATCAGCCATTACAACAAACTTTCTTCAAATGTGTATTCCGTTTGTTGAAGAGTAGATTACAGAATCTTCTTACTCTCTGTCGGTTGAATCACTGCTGTGCTACAACAAAATGCCGGATTGCATTTGTCGCAGAAACAACCAAAACACAAATTCGTAGAACCCCACACACATTTAATGACAGCTACTACCTTGCAGGAGTACGGATTTATCAGAAGCGATACGGGAGTTCTCTTAAATTCAGAAAGACTGTTCTTTCATCTATCAACTTCAATCCGAACCACTTGATTTGATCGAACCTGTGAAAACAGGTGCTCGAAATTGGAGCGAATTAAAGAATTTATTTGTATGGAATCTTCTGTCGAAGCGATTTCTGTGTTTGGCTTTAGCAAGTCGGGAGAATTTTTTATTTGTGAAAATTTTAACCTGCCTGGAAAAATAAACATCACAGGGTTGGCAAAGTGGAGTACATTTAGGTATGATAATTTTTACGTTGCAGATTCATACTTTTCTCATCTACAAAGATTTGATAGTGAAGTGTCTGGTCTGTCAGTCTTCCTTGCATATCAATAACGTAAAAAAAAAAAAAAAAAAAAATCTTGTCCCACGTAGGGAAAACTGACAGATTTTAACACTCTTTGTGCAGCACTTTCGTGAGCTTCTCTGATTTCGTGCAGGCTACAATTATATTTCTTAAATATATGTATCAAGTAATCAACTCTCTTTTGAATAATCCGAACAAATTTCCCTGATGGTTCTTGCGTAGACAAGAAAACTTAAGGAAACATCTTTCCTGACGTAGATACAGGTACAGTGCTGTGAAGGAATGACTAATTTTGTTCAAATTCGTTTTCGCTCCTTGCTCCGAAAGGAATCTGTTGTACGTCGGCTGATACTGGCAGCCGGTTTGACCGCTGATAATTACAAAAAAATGTTCAAATGTGTGTGAAATCTCATGGGACTTAACTGCTAAGGTCATCAGTCCCTAAGCTTACACACTACTTAACCTAAATTATCCTAAGGACAAACACACACACCCATGCCCGAGGGAGGACTCGAACCTCCGCCGGGACCAGCCGCGCAGTCCATGACTGCTGCGCCTCAGACCGCACGGCTAATCCCGCGCGGCTGATAATTACATAATCGAGGTAAAGGATGAGTGGTTTCTCCTCTATCTGTAATCCTTCTGCAGCTGCTAATACTTCGTCCATCGTTGAGAACTCTTTGGAGCTGCCCTGGAATTTCAACTACGAATCACAAACAGAATAATCATTTGAAGAAAATGTGTCGTAGTGATTGATTTATAAATGAAATTACTACGTTGGAAATGAAATTTTTAAAAATTTTGCATGACATACACTATTTAATGATATTCTCTAAGATTAAATAGAAAAAGTAACACTTGCAGTACACGGACAGGGTCTGAACCCGTAGTAGAGTCGTAGCCTTGAACCTTATTCCCACAACCACACTCGCTCCGTCGAAACACATTTAACGTTACGGATGTAGGAGGTACGCATAATACTTGAATATCGATTTTTTATGAAACAAGAAAAAGCTCTAGCTAGGTACTCATGACAGGTCCATTTACAACAAACCTAAGACTCAAAATCTATGATTAACAAGTCTGATGGTCCCCTCGTGAGAGTCTTACGAGAGCAGGCGTTGGAAACCTTTGCAAACAACAAGATGAGAGAGTTTATGAGAACTAGGAGATCACCCTCCACGCGATTTTTCAGTCTTTGTTCTGTGCGTGAAGGAAGAGGTAGCGATGGAAGAGCTTCGGGTTGCAGCTACATTTACAATTAGTGGCAAAAAAAAAAGGTCGTGTCGGATAAGAGAGTGCATAAACCGGCGATATGATTTTCGAGCGTTCGAGAATCTCATTGTAGAGCTTGTGGTGCAAGAGCCACAACAGCATGTTAGACGAATGACAGCCGTGAAAGTGGAAGAAATTCTCCTTGTAATTGGACGCAAATTGTCAAGCAAAACATTATGATTCATAATTCCATTAGCGTTAAAGACAGACTGCTTGTAACAGTTAACATTTTTAGCGTGAGGTACGTTTATTACCTTTAATGTTTGGTAAAGTAATATTTATACATCCATACTCATTCAGAAGCTAAATCGACAAATAGAGCATATCCAGACATACATTTATTTGAACGCTTTTTCTTGTAGTGGCCGGCCGCTGTGGCCGTGCGGTTCTAGGCGCTCCAGTCCGGAACCACGCGACTGCTACGGTCGCAGGTTCGAATCCTGCCTCGGGCATGGATGTGTGTGATGTCCTTAGGTTAGTTAGGTTTAAGTAGTTCTAAGCTCTAGGGAACTGATGACCTCAGATGTTAAGTCTCATAGTGCTCAGAGCCATTTGAACCATTTTTTTCTTGTAGTGGATTAAGGAACCACTCGTAACTTCCTGAAGGTCTGTTCTTCAACATCCAACATATATTAAGTGACTACCACGTCATAAAAAATTGTAGGTACAGCGGTATTACTGTGTGTGTGTGTGTGTGTGTGTGTGTGTGTGTGTGTGTGTGTGTGTGTGTACGCGCGCGCGCGCGCACTTTCTTACAGTGTTAGTTCTGTTTTTGCTTATAATTACAGATTTAATCATTTTGCACCCTTCAACCACCCTGGTCTCGTAACATTTTAGTACGGGCACTAAACACCTTGCTGTCGTGCACTCACAGCAATATATCATCATTAACAACAACGAGATCATCATCATCACGCATGTGCCAACCCATCCTCCACTGAAAACAAAAAAGCGGGCATTATTTATTTATCCGTATTATTACTTCTGACTACGACCTTAATTCAAATAACTATTCATTAACGTCCACATTCCGAAAAAAATCGCAGTGAAAGGTTCAACAGGACGAGCGACACGTGCTGTGCCGCAGTTGAGCCTGAGAGCGCGCGGATTGCTTACGAAATGCGGCGACACGTAGCGTTGTCTAGTGCTGCGCCGGCGATTCTTCAGCTATTCGTGCCGCGCCTCGTGGGGTGGGATAAGCGGCCTCGCGCTCCTCCAGCCATGCTTATTTAATGGCGCCGGGGACCGCCGCCGACTACCACGGCCCGCTCGTGTTTACCTCTGCTTCCCGTATCGCACTCCTGGGTAGCAGAACGAATCCGCATGCTGGAACAATCCCTCCCACCGCATCTGTATAACGGGAGTATGTGGGACACAAAAGGTCCTTCGCAATACGAAAGATACGAGATCTATCTGAAAAGAAACCTCTATGTTCGTGCAGAATGCGAAGTGGTGCTGGGGAATGGAGCAGTGGCTACACTGGCTCACGCTACATATCAGTGCATTTACAGTCCTGTATTTGAGTGTACTCCCCCTCCCCCCACTTCCTCTCTCTCTCTCTCTCTCTCTCTCTCTCTCTCCCTCACACACACACACACACACACACACACACACACACACACACACACACACATAAATTACATGCATCACAGTGTTTTAGATAAAAGCTCTAGATGGCAAATAGGGCATCGCTACTAATGGTTGCGAACGTGAACGTGATTTTTCAAGGTGATTTAGAGATTAAAGTGATTTTTTTAGGGGAACCCTAATATTTGATTTAAGATTTGAAAAGAGCGGCAAATCTTACGCATAAAATGGTACATTATTCAAGATCACATAAGCAAATATGTTTTTAGTTCCTTCAGGGATAGAGGAGCAATACAGCAAAATACAACGTTAGATACAAACTGGAAGGGGCTTAAGGGGGTCAGGTGTCATTACCAGTAACAATGATCTTAAAGGTAATCATTGAGGGTCATTCGAAGGTTGAGTTTTGTTTCATGGTAACCCTATTTGCGACGTAGGGTTTGAAAAGAGGAAGAGAGGTTAGGAAGTTCTGTTTTAATTTAAGCGTTTATTGACAAAAATATATATCATAACGCATAAATGTTATCTTGACATTTACAAAACACAAGAGACGTAATTAAAATATCGATCATTGATTTACAAGTCGTTTAGTGAGTCCTCTAGCCTTCAGTTCCTCGAGATGTCTGTTTTTCTTTTTTTTTTTTGGCTTGGGTAATGGACAACATTGTCGTTTAACATTTCCGACGTTGCTTGTAAGGCAAATGCGGTAACTGATAACCCATTCCCCATTACTTCCTACACTCATAAAACTACAATACAGAGTAGATGATGAAAAAAATCGTAGACACATACAATAAGGACGGACTAATATTAAATTTATCTAAAACAAAATGTCATAATAGATGGAAATAGTGTTGAAGCTTGTCAAAAAGTGGGGTGGCCGAGCGGTTCTGGGCGCTACAGTTTGGAACCGCACAACCGCTACGGTCGCAGGTTCGAATCCTGCCTCGGGCATGGATGTGTGTGATGTCCTTAGGTTAGTTAGGTTTAAGTAGTTCTAAGTTCTAGGGTACTGAAGGACTCAGCAGTTAAGTTCCATGGTGCTCAGAGCCAGCAGCTGTTAAAAAGTATAAATACCTGGGTGTTACAACCTCGTATCAGGGTGCTAGTAAACAATAAATAAGCCCGAAGACATTGTTAGGTTAGAGAAAATCCCAAATAAGGAAATCAGGAAGAGGACGAAAATATCATTGAAGAGATGCAACAACAGCGGTTAAAATGGTATGGGCATATGATGAAATTAGGGTATGAACAATGGCTGAAAAAATTATTTTGTTGTCAACCTCCATACAACAGAAGTAAAGGAAGAGCCATGCAGAATGAAGAAAATCGACTAAATGAGAAATTTGAAAGAACTTTTATTCAACGATCAAGAGGCCTGGTTATAAGGTAGCTAGTAACGGCCGCAGGTGTTGTAAACAACTCCCATGTAACAGGGTTAAGTGCAGACATTCATACAGACGACTGAAGAACACGTACTGAACTACATTACGTCAGTATTTACATCATTTGCAGGATAATAATTATAGCTGTTAGGAGCAGTAGTGTATGTTTTTTGGTTGGTTAGTACCTCCAAGTACATGAGGCAAGAGCAGCCCACTAATGCTTTTTTTCCTCTGGGCTGCAGGTCAGATTCTTAAGTCTGACACATGGATGCGAAACGGTTAGTCTATACCGAAATGCCTAGTCCACTCAGTGGTGCAGTTACGACGAGACAGAAAACATTAGGTAGTAAACTATGTGACGTGTTTGTGCTGAGACTCTTCTACACAGAGAAAAAACAACCAAACACTTATGTCTGTACATATGAGGAACTACATATAAAAATATCTGCACTTGTACCCACTCTCTGTCTTCCATCTTCACCTCCCCCTCTCTTTGTCCATTTTGTTCACCCCCAATCTCTGCCCACATCTTCCTGCCCCTCTCTCTCTGACCATAGCCTCCTCCCCCTCTATCTTTCAATCTCTGCCTCGCCCTCTTCTTTTTCCATCTGCCCACTACTCCTCTACACCTTCCACCTATCTCAGGCATCTCCACCTCCTTCCCTCTCTTTGTCACTTTCCTTCTCCTCGCGCTCTGGAACTGGGAGGTTATAAACACCACAGTGCTGATACTATGAGGTCTGCTGTTCCTGTGCCAAATTTTGATGAAATTGATCTAGGTGTTTGGGAGGACATCCTGGAATCCTTTTTGCACACTAGCAGCTTTCCTGGTATCTTCATGTCCTATGATCTTCCATCTTATTCAATGGTACAAAGTTCTGATTTATGACATCGAGCAGAGAGTATCTTTCCACAACATCCTGTACCTGAGGTTTGGTCTTTCTCTTTCTCTCTTGTCGCTGAGTTTCTAATCATACGTTAGTCCTGGTAGCGTGTTAGTATCCATGCTTCTCATATGTCCGTATCATCTCAGCTGCTGTGAAATTATTTTGTCTTACAACATGAGTCTCTTTTGGAATTTCCTCGTTCCTTATTCTGTCTCTTTCCGACAATGCTATTAACAAACCTTGTTATATCGTGGCTTCTCGGATCGCTAGACAACGATTCAAGCAAATCGTATTAAAGAGTTTTATTACGAAATTAATCGTTGACAATACTTAACTTTGAGAAATACAGATGGGTCGCGATCAAAGGGCGACAGATAATCTCTTGCTTATATGCAATGCGTAATAAAAGAGAAGTGAATGCTTGTATCCAGGTCGCTTCTCGCAGAACTCGGCTGCGGCTAGGCGGCGCGGCGAGGCGCTTGTGTCCTCTTCGTGTAAGGGCGCTGCCGTCGCGGAGAGGGGTCGGTCAGCGTGCAAGCTGGCTGACTCGTCTCCCAGCCCTCTCTGCTCTAACGTCCCCGCCTGGCGTGCCGGCCCTCGACTTTACGCCGGAACAAATCTCGTCTCAGCTGTTTCAATCTGCCGATGTCTTTATTTCTCATGGTCTATGTTTTACAACCATATGCCAAAATGAGGATGTAATAGATTCCATACATGACTTTCTTACATTTTAGTGGTACTTTTTTGCTCAATATTATGTCTTTAACTGTTTGATGGACGTTACCATCTGCTTGAATTCTGTGAGTGATTTCTTTGTCTATTGGAGACAACATGCAATGTATCTGAAATTACGGATCATCTGTAGCAGTTTCCCCTCCATTGTAACATGTCCCATCAGTTCCAATATATTTTCATAACCGTCCTCTCTCTTTTCGCCTGCCTGAAGATGATGCTATGTACACTGCTCTGCAAAACTAAAAGACGTGATAGATAAAGTGACATACGAACCACTTGGTGGAAATGACTGAAAATACTGGTGCATGTTGTCAGACGTCTCCTAGGCGTGTACAGAACGCTGGACATCAAATAGCGTGAAGTTATCGAGACTCGAGCCCAAATCTGCTACCGGCCGGGGTGGCCGAGCGGTTCTAGGCGCTACAGTCTGGAACCGCGCCACCGCTACGGTCGCTGGTTCGAATACTGCCTCGGGCATGGATGTGTATGGTGTCCTTAGGTTAGTTAGGTTTAAGTAGTTCTAAGTTCTAGGGGACTGATGACCTCAGAAGTTAAATCCCATAGTGCTCAGAGACATTTGAACCAAATCTGCCCGCACAACACGAGGCATTTGTTGGAACAACGTGGCTCATGGACAACATTTGAATTGTTGCACACGGATAAGATTCATCAGGAAACTGGAAGGAGGAAGATGTGTGACGAGTGTTGTCCAAGAGTTTGGCGTTGCTCGCAACATCATTCCACGTGCATGGGGACTATTCGGATCCACAGGCACTGCTGCGCGAAGAGAGGAGGTGATCGAACAGTCACTTACACCAGCAGATGTGCATTCTGCAGCAGGCAGGACGGGACCGACGTCAACCAGCGGGTGCAATTGCAGCAGGACTGCGCGGCACCCACAGTGACACGAAGCCTGCACGAGTTTGGTCTCTTTGCCCGATGACCAGCACACTGCGTCCGTTGGCACCCACACATTGGACGCACCGTTCGCAATGGTGCCGAGAGCATAAGGACTGGAACAACGAGGAGTGGAACCGTGTGTTCTTCTCGGATGAGAGCAGTAGTTCTGTATCCAGAAATGCCAGCCATACGTCTCGTTTGAGTTCACAATATTTTTCCGTTTATTGGCGGAGAGCAAAAACTGAATTATTTATTCATCTTCCGTTCCTGAATTCATACCGTTCTTCCAAGAGATTTTCTTCAGTGAGGAGTCTGATCTTACGCTCTACAATTCTTTCATCAAGGTTACCCTCTTGACATGTGTTAATGTGATACCCCTTTAGTTACATTATTTCTTTATCAAGTTTCTTCAAAACTGAGAGTTTGATTGCCCAATTTCCAATCAGTGAGAACCTTCCCTCTTTCCATATCTTATAAAAAAAATCTGTAGATCCATTGTTCTCTAGCAACTCTTGTGTCTTTGATCATTTCTCCAGTTATTTCATCAATATCAGACGATTTTCTGGTTTTGATGTACTCCCCGGTATATTCTACATCATTGCATGTTATGTCCAAGGGGGAATGGGTGCGACAGAAAGGACATGCGGTCACCTTGTGCCACTAACATAGCGAAATCTACATTAACGTGCTGACCTCCTGGAGATATAGCATAAGGCTAGGAAGAGGAAAGAAGAAGAAGGTAACACTTTTATGTCTAACTGATTAATTGAAAAATGCTTGCTTCCATTTGTACTCATTCGAAAATTCTTGAATGGAGAACAAGAAGTTGCTAACGAAAATTACTTCATTTTGATTTTGAACTTGTTCCTGTTCCCTTTCACTACATTTAATTCATTCGTGACGTTATTAAATATTATAAAGACTGCTTAATTACCCTCTCTCTGTCATAGAGTTTCAATGAAAGTGTTGAATATATATTTATATTTATAAAGGCAGCTGTCATTATAAATTTCTGGACGGATGTTCTGACAGCAGTCGTAAGGTAGGAAATGCGCTCTATAATTGTTGATAGCGGTTTTATTTGCGTAAAAACTCTACACGTGGCTTGCAGATCAGTGCTACAAACTAGCTTTACTGCATCTTTTTTGTGCAATAAATACTTTACGTATAGATACCAGATGGCCAGAGAATATTTTTTCACATAGCAACAGCGAGGAAGTAAATCGGCAATCATACGCAAAGCAAAAGTTGTCGTGGTATAGTTTTTTTTAGAAAACTGTTTGCAGCCCACTTTGTATATTTTCGCACTTATAAGAACGCGGACGAAGCAGCCTGTACGAAGCAACAGAAGTCACAAAGTAGGACGAAATGTCTCTCTCCAAGATTTCTCAACGCTTATTTACATTCAGTAGCCAAAAACTCAAATGCGGCTATCCCTTTTAGCACTAAACGGTCGATAGTGGCCCTTCGCTGTTGAGCAAGTGCGACAGTGTCTTTATTAAGTAGACGCAAATTTATGCAGCGTTCGCCTGTGTGTGGAAGGGCCATTACGTACTGCCACGTCGAAGCGTTCATCTCGTAGAGGCCACCCACTTTGATTAATGAGCAAAGCGAGTCGTCCGTCGTCGGTGTGGCCGCCCATTCACTCCGTCTCTCTGGTTTTAGAATGAGCTCCCAATCTGTCTTTTGGCGTGACGCTGAACGAACGATTTTCTCGGCTAATTGCATGGCGAGAGCGAGGAGGTAGAGTTTACTTTCGGGATGACTAGAACCCGGCATAAAGAACAAAAAGCGGGAAGGTGCCTCGGAGCCAACTAACTGACACTCAGCAAAAGGCAGAAACAAAGCCTTTTTGCCAGATAAGTCTACAGCACCTGTGTCACGCGCATATACACCAAAGGCAAAGGAAACAGCACACGTCAAAACTGCAGCATTGCAAGCTGACAGCTGTTCACTTTAGCAAATGGCGGCCGCGTGTGCCTCACTTAGTCGTGTATGAGCATTTCCATACAACCAGAAGCACATTACTTAGTAAAATTAAGAGTTCCAGTGAAAACTCACAGAGATTTTATATCTGACGTATCATGTACACATATGGTACGTGTATGGTGATGGATTGTACGCCTGGATACCGGTCTGAAAAATAAATTATTTTCAAGTGCAGCTCATGGTGTGTAACAAGGCGTTCTGTATTATTATTATTATTATTATTATTATTATTATTATTACTACTATTGTGTTAAGACATTTTATACATAACTGCCTGAGTACCTTGCACTGCTCGGGTACGGTCTTATCCCAACTCTAATAGTTTATCTCCTCCTTCCCCCTCTCTTCTATCGATCTCTTCTTCCCTCCTCTCTCTACCCTTCCTCTCTCCACGTTAACATCCCCACCTCAAACAGGAGGTTGCTGGTTTTTAACCACACGGTATTTCTTTCCAAATAGTTAATAACATAGTATTATTAGTAATAATTCTAGTAATATAATAGTGATAAATTTAAACGTCGTGCACGATAATACAGTTTTTCACACATCTGCGTTTATGACGTTCCTGAACTTTGAGTTAATTAAGTAAGTACATTCAGAGGCATATGTCAATACTGGATGTAACATGTGTTGCGGATAGAGTCAGTAGCAAGAAAGCAATAAATTTAAAAGTCATGCATAATGCGGCTGTTTTTGAAGCACTTAGTGTATATGATGTCATATCTCCTGGACTGTGTGTGTGTACGCTTATATAATTCTGCAGGTAAACTCCGTGGTGAACATGAATACTATTTGTAAAATGTGTCACGGATACAATTAGTAGTAAACAAGTAATAAATTAAAACGTCATGCCTGATGCGACAATTTTACTGCATGAACAGCGAAAATGTAAACGATGAACGTTTTGCTTTCCAACATTTTGTTAGGGTTGCCAGCGAGAAAAAATTTCTCAAAATATTTGAAATTACGTGTAAAATTTGTTACAAATCGCTAAGATTCTCATTGTCGTATACTGGATGAATAAAATCACGCGTCGAGGGCTACACTTCTATTTCAACAACACCCTTTTTATAGATACGTAGTTCTTACTCCCACAGCGATTGTTCCCAAGCAGTAAGTGATGCGTGCACCACGTTTGGTTGAACCCGGTTCTATGGTTAAGGAGGAGATGTGTAACATACATATATTCATATACGCGTACATACATATGTATGTCAATACTGGATGTAAAATGTGTTGCGGATAGAGTCAGGAGCAAGAATGCAATAAATTTAAAAGTCATTCATGATGCTGCTGTTTTTGACGCAGTGAGTGTATATGATGTCATATCTCCTGGACTGTGTGTGTACGCTTATATAAGTCTGCAGGTAAACTCAGTGGTTAACATGAATACTATTTGTAAAATGTGTCACGGATACAATTAGTAGTAAACAAGTAACAAATTAAAACGTCATGCCTGATGCGACATATACAATATGTACGGGTTCGATGTGATACAGCCCACACTACCGCTTATGCAATTACATATTTTTCGTTCTAATATTCAGATTTCGGAGTAACCGTGTTCTCGAGTACTGGACGCCTGGTACAGGCCGGAGCAGCCTGCAACCGCTATTTTTATAGTATATATGGATTTTATTGCTATTATCGAAGCCATCTGAGACGTGTTGTAAGTGGTATGACGGCAAGTTACTTTTGTGGTGGTATGTGTGGAGAGACATACAGTCGCGACGCTTTATCTTCTGTTGCTTTCAGCTGGATAAGGAACTGTTACGTGCAGTTTCGAGAGTATTTCTTCACGAATGTAAATAGTATCGTTTATATTGATTTGCAACATTATTCGTAAAAAAGGAAGCGTTCGTTGCACAATAAACAGTAACAATAACAAAGGACCACAAGAGGAATGAAACAGAACATTACAGGCCTTTTTAGTTGCGATGAGCCTTCAACCTGGAGATTTTTACTATAGAACAGCGTTTCTTTTTAAGAACAAGAAAAAGATACTAAATAGCATAAGACATGATTAACTGTAGAAATACGTTGTATATCTGCTCAATAACGTAGAGTTTTGTTCGCTGCACTTCGAAACAAACCAATTTATGAATGCCTAACATAGGAAACTGGTATGGAGTGCAGTAATCACGTTATTTAACGTACCAGATGAGCCACCATAATTGAAGCGAGGGACAAATTACCCCACAAACGTGATAATAAAAAGATAAAGACAATAACAGTGTCTCCTGACTGAAAAGAAACCAGTTGCTCAATTGTTGCTTCATCAGACCAACGAACACGAAATTTCCATTGCATTTATCTGTTGGCAAAGAATTAATTATACTAAACCAGTATTTGCGAATTGGGAAGTCGGGTGGGGAGCAACTGTGAGCAAATCTTTACACTTCATGTAAAATCATTCCGTGTGAGGGAAAGCTCTAATCATAAAAACATTCAGCAAGAGAAGTATACGCATCTTATAAATGAAATGTTGTGTTTATATCCTCGTGGTTTCACCGGGATAGTTTGCAGTTACATGTAGTTCGAGAGTATTTCTTCAAGAGGACACTGTAGCCCATGTCATTTCATTCATGAGTTTTGGCTCTCCCCAGCGCGTCTCAAACGTGCTCGATGGGATTTAGGTCGCGAGAACAGGCAGGCCAGTCCGTTCGCCGAATATTCTCTCCTTCCAACAGCTCCCCCACCTGCGCTGTTCCAATGCGGTCGCACGGCGTCATCCTTAAAAATGAAATCAGGGCCGAAGGCACTCCGGAAAGACGCACATGCGGGTGTAGCACAGTGTCCAAATAATTTTTACCAGTAAGTGTACAGTGTTCAAGGATTTTGAGATCAGTAGGCCTATGCAACATTTTGCTTCCCCACACCATAATACATTGACGTCAAAACCAACATTCCGTGTTCCCATCTCTCGCCATACGGTCATATGTGATGCAGTCTCGAATATGCTCATGTTGGTGGTCTAGGTGTCACGGTGTGGGGAGGGATGTCACTGCACGGGCGTACTGACCTCAAAATGTTTGAACACGGCACATTCACCGGTCAACGCTATTGCGACACTAGACTGCTTCCCGGCGTGCATCTTTTAAGGAGGCGTCCGGCGAGGACTGTTGTGGACGACCGCAATGAACTGCGCAGAGGAGCCGCTCTTGAAGCGACAGTGTGTTCGGTGAATTAACTGGCCTGCCCATTCACCCCACTTACATCCTGTGAAGCACGTATGGGACGACTTGGGGAGACGTCCACTTGCATCAACCACCATCCACCAGTTGTCAACCGCCATGCCGGACGAATGGATCGCTCTACCACAAGAATTCCTTATCGACCTTGTGGCCAGCGTGGGATAACGTTGCAGAGCGAGCATTGCTATCCGTGGTGGTCAGACACCCTATTAAGAACCATGTCCCGTCTTTTGTAATGTCCAGGGCAACACCATCAATTGCGAAGGTGTCAGTTTAATTAACGTCTTTGAATAAAATTGTTATTTGCATTCGTCTCATAGCGTACTTCTTTCAGTTGACTTATGTATTTTCTTTCTATGCGTGTTCTAAATTTCATCAAACTGTGTTCTTGGCAGCGACGCATAATGCGAAAGTTAGTTTCATCCTTAAGCTTTGGACGCCACTGTATGACGTTAAGTGACGAATGGCTTTCTTGCCCTTAGGGGCACTAGTGTGCGTCTTCAGCTGTCAAACTGCAAGAACTTTCATAGCAGTTGCGACTGACATATTACATTGTGGTAACAGACTTTGGTCGCCTCCCGCCCCCTCCCCACCTCCGCCTTTCACGCAGAAACGAACATTAGGATTCGTACCTTTCGGTGGCTTTGAACTGCACGCGATCCCGTAGGAAATACGACACGCCGCGCCGCCTGGACCAGAGCGGGGCTCGCCAGTAGGGATTAGAGCGGCCTCACCCTCTGGCTGGTCTGGTGGTGTCTGCGCGTGCTGCTGGCAGCGGCGAGATGAAACGCCGTCCCGCAGGGAGCGGGACAGACGCAGTAATGGATACCGGATCAAAGCCGCGCCCCAGTCCGCACCCTCCACGACGTCTGCTCCACAGGCCAGTGTTTCCTACCACCCTCACAGTTTACAGACGGCCGAAAAATTAATTGCTGGACTGGTAATTTGTGTCTAACGATTTCGCACAGCTTAGATTCAGCACTTAAATAAATTCAAATTATAGAGTTATCATTATGTTAAACACTGCCGGCAAAATACAGTGTGTTTCGGAAAGAATGTACGTTTTTCGAAGTACACTACTGGCCATTAAAGTTGCTACACCAGGAAGAAATGCAGATGATAAACTGGTATTCATTGGACAAATATATTATACTAGAACTGACATGTGATTACATTTGCACGCAATTTGGGTGCATAGATCCGGAGAAATCAGTACCCAGAACAACCACCTCTGGCCGTAATAACGTCCTTGATATGCCTGGGTATTGAGTCAAACAGAGCTTGGATGCCGTGTACAGGTACAGCTGCCCATGCAGCTTCAGCACGATACCATAGTTCATAAAGCGTAGTGACTGGCGTATTGTGACGAGCTAGTTGCTCGGCCACCATTGGCCAGAAGTTTTCATTTGGTGAGAGAGCTGGAGAATGTGCTGGCCAGGGCAGCAGTCGAACATTTTCTGTGTCCAGAAAGGCCAGTGCAGGACCTGCAACATGCGGCCGCGCATTATCCTGCTGAAATGTAGGCTTTCGCAGGGATCGAATGAAGGGTAGAGCCACGGGTCGTAACACATCTGAAATGTAACGTCCACTGTTCAAAGTGCCGTCAATGTGAACAAGAGGTAACCGAGACGTGTAACCAATGGCACCCCATAGGATCACGCCGGGTGATACGCCAGTATGACGATGACGAATACACGCTTCCAATGTGCGGTCACCGTGATGTCGCCAAACACGTATGCGACCATCATGATGCTGTAAACAGAATCTGGATTCATCCTAAAAAGTGACGTTTTGCCATTCGTGCACCCAGGTTAGTCGTTGAGTACACCATCGCAGGCGCTCCTGTCTGTGATGCTGCGTCAAGGGTAACCGCAGCCATGGTCTCCGAGCTGATGGTCCAGGCTCCTGCAAACGTCGTCGAACTGTTCGTGCAGATGGTTGTTGTCTTGCAAACGTCCCCATCTGTTGACTCGGGGATCGAGACGTGGCTGCACGATCCGTTACAGTCGTGCAGATACGATGTCTGTCATCTCGCCTGCTAGTGATACGAGGCCGTTGGGATCCAGCACGGCGTTCCGTATTTCCCACCTATTCCATATTCTGCTAACAGTCATTGGATCTCGACCAGTGCGAGCAGCAATGTCGCGATACGATAAACCGCAATCGCGATAGGCTACAATCCGACCTTTATCAAAGTCGGAGACGTGATGGTACGCATTTCTCCTCCTTACACGAGGCATCACAACAATGTTTCACCAGGCAACGCCGGTCAACTGCAGTTTGTGTATGAGAAATCGGCCGGAAACTTTCCTCGTGTCAGCACGTTGTAGGTGTCGCTACCGGCGCGAACCTTGTGTGAATGTTCTGAAAAGCTAATCATTTGCATATCACAGCATCTTTTTCTGTCGGTTAAATTTCGCGTCTGTAGCACGTCATCTTCGTGGTGTAGCAATTTTAATGGACAGTAGTGTATTATGCTGTCAAAACTATCGGTTGCCGCGCCACGGCTCGGTTATTGGAAGAACGAATACATTGTCTGGTTTATATTCATTGCCGCTACGTGTCGGTTGTCCTCTGTCTGTCTAGTTACTGTCCCAGGTTTTGAAAATGGCTACTCCGCAGCAGAGATCATTTTGTGTACCCGAGTTTGCGAGTTGTAACTCCGTGATTACAGTGCAAAGACGTTGCCGGCTGAGGTATCACACTGATCCTCCGAATGGATGGAACATTCGTTGATAGTATCGACACAGGATGCGTATGTAAAGGAAAGAGTCCCGGCCGTCCCCGTGTTTCCGACGAAAATGTCGCACGAACTCAAACCGCTTTCCAGCGTAGTCCCATAAAGTCAACTCATCGTGCCAGTCGGGAATTAAAACTGCCTACAACAACAATTTGGCGTGTTTTAAGACGTCGATCGGTTACGAAGCCATACAAGTTACAGCTGTTACAGCCTCTACGTCACAATGACAAACGCAAACCTGTAGCATTTTTTGACAAGCTTCGGAATGCTGTTGACAACCGTAACACTTTCGCACAATGCATCGTGTTCAATGAAAAAGCGAATTTCCACCTTGGTGAGAAAGGAAAGAAATACCATGTTTGAATTGGAGGGGCCCACACAAGCTAAATGCGCACATAGGAAGTGTACGAGGTTCAACCAAAGTTAATGCGTTTTGTGCGATATCCCTTTCATCTGTTTTGGCTCATTCTTCTTTGATGAAAAGACAGTTGTCGCTCAGCAGTATGCTGCTACATTATAAAACTGGTTGTTTCGGGGGGTGAACAAGGACAGTTCCATTTTTCAACAAGCCCCCGGGCTCAGCAGCTGTTGTGGCTGAGCACCTGAAGGATAATTTGGAAAATATTTCGAGTAGATTTCCCCGCCATGTTATATTTCTTGGTGGAGATTTTAATTTGCCGGATATAGACTGGGAGACTCAAACGTTCGTAACGGGTGGCAGGGACAAAGAATCCAGTGAAATTTTTTAAGTGCTTTATCTGAAAACTACCTTGAGCAGTTAAACAGAGAACCGACTCGTGGCGATAACATATTAGACCTTCTGGTGACAAACAGACCCGAACTATTTGAAACAGTTAACGCAGAACAGGGAATCAGTAATCACAAAGCGATTACGGCATCGATGATTTCAGCCGTAAATAGAAATACTGAAAAAGGTAGGAAGATTATTCTGTATAGCAAAAGTGACAAAAAGCAGATTACAGAGTACCTGACGGCTCAACACAAAAATTTTGTCTCAAGTACAGATAGTGTTGTGGATCAGTGGACAAAGTTCAAAACCATCGTACAATATGCGTTAGATGAGTATGTGCCAAGCAAGATCGTAAGAGATGGAAAAGAGCCACCGTGGTATAACAACCGAGTTAGAAAACTGCTGCGGAAGCAAAGGGAACTTCATAGCAAACATAAACATAGCCAAAGCCTTGCAGACAAACAAAAATTACGCGAAGCGAAATGTAGTGTGAGGAGGGCTATGCGAGAGGCGTTCAATGAATTCGAATGTAAAGTTCTATGCACTGACATGGCAGAAAATCCTAAGAAATTTTGGTCTTATGTCAAAGCGGTAGGTGGATCAAAACAAAATGTCCAGACACGCTGTGACCAAAATGGTACTGAAACAGAGGATGACAGACTAAAGGCCGAAATACTAAATGTATTTTTCCAAAGCTGTTTCACGGAGGAAGAATGCACTGTAGTTCCTTCTCTAGATTGTCGCACAGATGACAAAATGGTAGATATCGAAATAGACGACAGAGGGATAGAGAAACAATTAAAATCGCTCAAAAGAGGAAAGGCCGCTGGACCTGATGGGATACCGGTTCGATTTTACACAGAGTACGCGAAGGAACTTCCCCCCTTCTTGCAGCGGTGTACCGTAGGTCTCTAGAAGAGCGTAGCTTTCCAAAAGATTGGAAAAGGGCACAGGTCATCCCCGTTTTCAAGAAGGGACGTCGAACAGATGTGCAGAACTATAGACCTATATCTCTAACGTCGATCAGTTGTAGAATTTTGGAACACGTATTATGTTCGAGTATAATGACTTTTCTGGAGACTAGAAATCTACTCTGTAGTAATCAGCATGGGTTTCGAAAAAGACGGTCGTGTGAAACCCAGCTCGCGCTATTCGTCCACGAGACTCAGAGGGCCATAGACACGGGTTCCCAGGTAGATGCCGTGTTTCTTGACTTCCGCAAGGCGTTCGATACAGTTCCCCACAGTCGTTTAATGAACAAAGTAAGAGCATATCGACTATCAGACCAATTGTGTGATTGGATTGAGGAGTTCCTAGATAACAGAACGCAGCATGTCATTCTCAATGGAGAGAAGCCTTCCGAAGTAAGAGTGATTTCAGGTGTGCCGCAGGGGAGTGTCATAGGACCGGTGCTATTCACAATATACATAAATGACCTGGTGGATGACATCGGATGTTCACTGAGGCTTTTTGCGGATGATGCTGTGTCGAGGGGTTGTAACGATGGAGGATTGTACTGAAATGCAGGAGGATCTGCAGCGAATTGACGCATGGTGCAGGGAATGGCAATTGAATCTCAATGTAGACAAGTGTAATGTGCTGCGAATACATAGAAAGATAGATCCCTTATCATTTAGCTACAAAATAGCAGGTCAGCAACTGGAAGCAGTTAATTCCATAAATTATCTGGGAGTACGCATTAGGAGTGATTTAAAATGGAATGATCATATAAAGTTGAACGTCGGTAAAGTAGATGCCAGACTGAGATTTACTGGAAGAATCCTAAGGAAATGCAATCCGAAAACAAAGGAAGTAGGTTACAGTACGCTTCTTCGCCCACTGCTAGAATACTGCTCAGCAGTGTGGGATCAGTACCAGATAGGGTTGATAGAAGAGATAGAGAAGATCCAACGGAGAGCAGCGCGCTTCGTTACAGGATCATTTAGTAATCGTGAAAGCGTTACGGAGATGATAGATAAACTCCAGTGGAAGACTCTGCAGGAGAGACGCTCAGTAGCTCGGTACGGGCTTTTGTTAAAGTTTCGAGAACATACCTTCGCCGAAGTGTCAAGCAGTATATTGCTCCCTCCTACGTATATCTCGCGAAGAGACCATGAAGATAAAATCAGAGAGATTAGAGCCCACACAGAGGCATACCGACAATCCTTCTTTCCACGAACAATACGAGACTGGAATAGAAGGGAGAACCGATAGAGGTACTCAGGGTACCCTCCGCCACACACCGTCAGGTGGCTTGCGGAGTATGGATGTAGATGTAGATGTAGAAGACGGGACCCCTCCTTACTCGAATCGCTAAGTGCGTGAATATCTAAATGAAAACCTACCGAGCCGTTGGCTTGGTCGTTAAAGAACCAGCGACTTAGAACTTCTAAGCTGACCTCCACAGTCACCGAATTTGATGCCCTGTGACATCTTCCTGTGATATTTCATTAACGACAGCGTTTATGCTCTAACGCTACCAAAGAACCTTGAGGATCTGAAGAAGCTGTTTTATACTGCGATAATGTCAGTGACGATGGACATGCTCACCAGCGTATGATAGGGATTAGCGTATCGAATATCGATGTGATATTGTTCGTGTCGCTGGTGGTGGACGGATTGAACATCTGTAATTTAAACTTCAGAGATTCGTAAATATTGTAACAAGTGTCAGTTGTAGATCTTACTGTTTAATATATATATATATATATATATATATATATATATATATATATATATATATATATTAATGTGTGTGTGTGTGTGTGTGTGTGTGTGTGTGTGTATTCGAAATCCGTATATTCTTTTTGTCGAAATCCATATATTCTTTTGAAACACTCTGTATGTTCAGGTGCATTTAATAACAGATAAAAAACTGTTATAGAAGTGTTAGTTCTTGAAGAAGGAAGATCTCGTAGCGGTAATATACTTACTGTGCGACAAATAATACAGAACATAAGATAACTTAGTTTACCAATCTACCTGGCTTTCATAGTTTTTGAAAAAGTGTTTGACAGGGTGGATAGTATATGTATATCCTGTGGAAAATTATAGCAAAACGTGGATACCCAAATCATTCAACAAACTGCATCAAGGATCTTTATAATGGAACTTACATTGTACCTTACGATCCCAATCGCTGAGGGGACAAAATTTTGATAAAATATGGGACAGGTAGGTAATCTATCGCCTAATATTTTTGATATTTATATAGAAGGTGCCATCCGAAAATGGAAAGAAAGAGCGTCAGAAGGGATCCATAAAAGCAAGAATAAATATACGCTGTCCAGTCACATTAATGTGACCATCTGTCAGAAGCTTCAATAAACATCTTTTGCTGCGTGTACTGCTGCGAAACGTGCAGGAGGGGAGTCGTTGAGGGTCTGGTAGGCACCGACAGGATGTGGAGCCATCTCACTCCAGCGCAGTGGCCAGTTGCGCCAGGTTTCTCGGTTGGGGATTCATGGCGCGAACAGCCCGATCGAGGTGGTCCCACAGATTTTCGGTTGAATTTAAATCAGCCAGGGTAGTACGGTAAACTCATCCCGGTGCTCTCCGAATCACGCACGTACACTGCGAGCAGTGTGACACGTTGCGTAGTCATGGTGGTGGATGCCTTCGTGCTGAGGAAAAACAAACTGCATGTAGGTCTGAAAATGGCACCTAAGGATAGATGCATACGTGTGGTGATCAATTGTGCCTTCCTGAATGACGAGATCACCCACCGTAAAGCTCCATCCTCCGGCCCGGATTCTTCTGACGATTGTTGGTGGGTGTTTGCTCTCAGATGTTCCACCCGTACGCGCCAACAACCATCTGTTCGATAGAGTACGAAACCTGTCGCCACTCAGTGGACGTCCAGTTTCGGTATTGGAGTGCAAATTCCAGCTTTCGTCGCCGACGAACAGCAGTCAGCATAGTTGCGTGAGCCAGGCTCCTTCTGCGGATGCCCATAAGTAAAAGAAGGAACTTATGGCAGCTCCTTGGCTCATCTGGTCGGCCAGCTGCTCAACAGTTGCACGGCTGTTGGCCCGTACACATCTTCGCAGGCGTCATTCACCCCTGTCATTGGTGGCCGGGGCCGCAGCACAGTTACCTCGGCGCCGGTTTTGGTTCAAATGGCTCTGAGCACTGTGGGACTTGACATCTGAGGTCATCAGTCACCTAGAACTTAGAACTACTTAAACCTAACTAACCTAAGGACATCACACACATCCATGCCCGAGGCAGGATTCGAACCTGCGACCGTAGCAGTACGTGGTTCCGGACTGAAGCGCCTAGAACCGCTCGGCCAACGTGGCCGGCTCCGGTTTTGGGTAGCGCCATTTTGCAATGCACGGTATACTTTAACGAAGGTGTCACGCGAGCAGTTTACATAGTCGATTCGGAAATCTTACCACCCTTCGGCGGAAGCCTATGAAAGTGTCCTTTTGCCATCAGATAAATCGTTCCGTTTCCGCATCACAACAATGACTGCACTGTTGCCCGCATCCCGCCAACACGCTTTACGTACCCTCCACTGCTAGTGCTGCCACCGGCTGTCTGTGTGCGGTTATTGCACGTTGACGTCGAACGTAGGTGGTGGTCGTATTAATGTCACTGGGCCGTGACGACGTCGTATTAATGGCTATTCTGAAGACAAACCACAAAAATCAACCGATCTCTTAAACATAATTGAAAACAATTATAATTTTAAGATAGCCTTAAAGAACACTTAAGACAATGCCATTTCGTGGGCAATCCCCTCTGCGAGACAAAATTGTAGTTGAAGATCACCTACTCGTCATCACAGATTTCGTTGAGATTTGTGGCTCGAACAGAAATGAAACTGACAGAAGTGGCAGCTCCAGATGGCAAAGCGTTCAGGGAAAACGCATTTTTGGAGCGCTCGGCGGAGGCATGAGCCCTTTCCGTTAGTGCAACTAATGGGCAGTGCTCGGCGCAGCGAAAGGAGAATAGAACGGTAATCTGAAGGCCGTAGGGTCGTGTCGATATGCGGTGAATCTTTTTATTTTTATTTCTTACATTAGTCGCGGTGCAAATAATCCGAAATAATGCTCAATGCATTGTATTTATTAATATTTTCGTAAAAGGCATCAAAACGAAAGGTACTGGAAAATTTGGGATTGCAAACAAATGTCCAACAAAGGCCTGTTCTTACAGAGTCCACGAACAGTTTGCAGATAAATTTCCAAGAAGGAATTGTAATTATTGCGCATAGGACTTCGCATTCGTCAGTGTAATCGTGACCTTCGAGCACCCGTCGACAGCTCCACGCAAATAATAGGTTCCAGGTGCCCATAAAATTGGCCCATCGGCCATTGCAAAAGTAACGGAACTCATTCGCTTGCTAGCTGCCGACCGAGTAATCTGAATCTGATGATAATATTGTGAGAACTTAGTGAGGACATTGTTTTCTGTAGAAACTTTAAAACAACTAAGTAATTATAATTATTCGGTGTTTATAACGTGCGCAAAAATTCATGAATAACTGTATTGAAAGGAATAGAAAGACAGCGCGATGTAAAAGAGATAAGAAGGAAATAATGACTTACCTGCGCCGCTGGCACTGTGGCAATGCAACGGCGAGAGCTGAAAATTTGTGCCGCACTGGGACTCCAGGATGCTCCTCTTTCTGGAACGGCCAACCGGAAACCCTTTTCTTCAGACCCAAACTGCCAACTGCCCGCTCGCCGCAACGTAACGACCCCCGCCCATTAATCCCTACTCCCAGATTGCTGCTTCCTGCAGGAGTCCGAACGTTGGTTGTGCATCAACATTGAAAGTTTTTCACGAAAAACCCGTGCGCGCATGGAATTATAGTGGAGTCTGTTCTGTTGGACATGGCCTCGATAGCTGTTTGATTCAGTGCGGATGCATAACCAATGTCCGTACTCCTACACGAATCAGAAATCTGCGAGTAGGGGGTTAATGGGTGGCAACCGTTGCAGCTGGAGGTTGCGAATTTGGGGCTGACGGAAAGCGTATCCTAATGGCTGAGGCGGTTGAAGCAACCATGCTCCACAAGCAGAGCGTCCAGATTCAAGTCACGGCCCTGCACAAATTTTCAAGTCTCGCCGTTGTTTTGCACAATGCTCTGTGTGGCTGGATGTCATCATTCCCCCCCCCCCCCCTCTCTCTCTCTCTCTCTCTCTCTCTCTCTCTCTCTCTCTCTCTCCCTCCCTCTCTTTCCCATCCCGTTTCCCTTCCATTCCTTTCATCCCAATCTTTCATGTACATGACCCATTTGCTTTATCGACAGAACAGAGACTACTCATATATATATGAATGGTCCCTGTTCCGTGCGTGCGTGTGTGTGTGTGTGTGTGTGTGTGTGTGTGTGTGTGTGTGTGTATGTGTTTGTTTGCCTGCGTGCGTGCGTGCGTGCGTGCGTGTGTGTGTGGGTGGGTGCAATATGCCGAAAAATTACTTCGTCACCTGTTTTTATGATGAATTTCACCCTATCATTGTAAATCGCCAAGTTTAAAACGTTAAAAGTAATGTTATACACAAAGTATACCATACTGTCCTTCCTGGAAATTTACTTGCAATCCCAAATTCTCCTTTGCATTTCATTTTCACGGCTTTTTTGAAGTACAGTACAGTACAGTAAGCATTATTTAGGTTTATTTACAGTTTAGGTAACGCAAAAGTTGGGACCCGATCGCACTAGCCTCGGTTCCCGTTCTGTACTTTTTCCGATTCCCCAACCACTGCTTGGAAACGCCCCTTATATAATTAGCTCATGTCTTGACCGATCCATGGCGCGCGCACGCACCACTTCACTGCTAGGACTCATATTAGCGAATGAGAGTCACATGAGGGCGTGGTATTACTTCTGTATCGTCCACAGAGCTCGAAAGCGAACAGTGTGTTTTTTGAAGGGGTGTGGTGAGGATATGTTGCGGTCACGGCTGTTTGCTGCCATTTTATACTAGCTCAGCGCCCGTTGCTTCGCTCGCATAGACTGTTTGGTCTGCATAATTTCTTTTGTTTTCCTTTAATCGAATTTGTATGTTGTTACGCCTGTTCCTCATGTGTACGTCAACGCACTGCACAGTGTATCCAGTTTACGCAAACTAAACTGCAGAGAGGACATTAAAATTTAATAAAGCAGTTCATCGTCTAATATTTGCAAATTTTTTTAAAACATTTAATGATATGCACATTATTCATGTACAAATCAAAAGTCTAGAAACAGCATACCTGGTTTATACGAACAACGCTGCAGACGATAAGCTGGAATTTATTGAAACACTTCTTTGTATACTACGTTAGTAGATGTGCTGTTTGGCGTCCCTATTTCACTCCCTTATGTGTTGACAGATGTGCAAATTACCGAACTATCAGTTTAATAAGTCACAGCTGCAAAATACTAACGCGAATTCCTTACAGACGAATGAAAAAACTGGTAGAAGCCGACCTTGGGGAAGATCAGTTTGGATTCCGTAGAAATGTTGGAACACATGAGGCAATACTGACCCTACGACTTATCTTAGAAGAAAGAGTAAGGAAAGCCAAACCTGCGTTTCTAGCATTTGTAGACTTAGAGAATGCTTGTGACAATGTTGACTGGCTCTTTCAAATTCTGAAGGTGGAAGAGGAAAAATACAGGGAGCGAAAGCCTATTTACAATTTGTACAGAAAGCAGATGGAAGTTATAAGAGTCGAGGGACATTAAAGGAAAGCAGTGGTTGGGAATTGAGTGAGACAGAGTTGTAGCCTCTCCCCGATGTTATTCAATCTGTATATTGAGCAAGCAGTAAAGGAAACAAAAGAAAAATTCGGAGTAGCTATTAAAATCCATGGAGAAGAAATAAAAACTTTGAGGTTCGCTGATGACATTGTAATTCTGTCAAAGACAGCAAAGGACTTGGAAGAGCAGTTGAACCGAATGGACAGTATCTTGAAAGGAGGGTATCGGATGAACATCAACAAAAGCAAAACGACGATAATGGAATGTAGTCGAATTAAGTCGGGTGATGCTGAGGGAATTAGATTAGGAAATGAGACACTTAAAGTAGTAAAGGAGTTTTGCTATTTGGGGAGCAAAATAACTGATGATGGTCGAAGTAGAGAGGATATAAAATGTAGACTGGCACTGGCAAGGAAAGCATTTCTGAAGAAGAGAAATTTGTTAACATCGAGTACAGATTTAAGTGTCAGGAAGTTATTTCTGAAAGTATTTGTATGGAGTGTAGCCATGTATGGAAGTGAAACATGTAGCTATGCATGGAAGTCAGACATGGACGATATATAGTTTAAACAAGAAGAGAATAGAAGCTTTCGAAATGTGGTGCTACAGAAGAATGCTGAAGATTAGATGAGTAGATCACATAACTAATGAGGGGGTATTGAATAGAATTGGGGAGAAGAGGAGTTTGTGGCACAACTTGACCAGAAGAAGGGATCGGTTGGTAGGACATGTTCTGAGGCATCAAGGGATCACTAATTTAGTACTGGAGGGCGGCGTGGAGGGTAAAAATCGTAGAGGGAGACCAAGAGATGAATACAATAAGCAGATTCAGAAGGATGTAGGCTGCAGTAGGTACTGGGAGATGAAGAAGCTTGCACAGGATAGACTAGCATGGAGAGCTGCATCAAACCAGTCTCAGGACTGAAGACCACAACAACAACAACAACAACATGGGTTACATTTCTAAAACAAAAGACGAATTTTTATTTCTAACACAGAAGTCAGGTACCACTTTTCATAGATCTAGGGTCAAAAACGCTTTAGTAGTTCTTTAACCCGCTTAGGGTTGAATTCCAGAAATGCTGAAACTTGTTTGTTTTTTTTCTAGCTGAGATTCCAAATACCAGTTTTCGTAGTTCTAGCTTCAGAAGAGCCTTAGTAGCGACATAAACTGACGGAAAGAAACCCCTACATCAAGAACTAGTTGTGCGACATAAACGAAAGTTGCTACACGTGCTTCTACATCTGAAACATGTCTGATTTTGCACCAGACGCTTAAGAATGGCGCTAGTAGCTTCAAATACATGCTGTAACCCTCGTGAGCGTTAATTACCTTTGAGGTTGGACGTGGTGAGTTGATGTTAGTCGAGAATGCCTTTAAGACATCACTATCAACACTTCATTGAGTTTGAACAAGGTCGTGTAATAGGGCTACGAGAAGCTGGATGTTCCTTTTGCGATACTGCAGAAAGACTTGGCAGGAATGTAGTCACTGCAGATGATTGATGGCAGCGGTAGCTACGAGAACGTATTCTCGCAAGGAGACCGGGCTCCAGACGGCCACGTGGCACTACCGAGCGAGAAGACCATCGTGTTCGGCGCATGGCTCTGGCGCAGCGTACTGCACCTGCAGCAGCAATTTGAACAGCAGTTGGCACCACAGTGGCACAACGAACTGTTACAAAACTCCAAAGACAGCTCCGAGCCAAACGCCCTGCAGCGTGCAATTCACTGAAACCAAGCCACCACAATATGCGACTTCTGTGGTGTCAAGAGAGAGCTCATTGGAGGGCAGGGTGGAGGTCTGTTGCGTTTTATGATGAAAGATGGTTCTACCTCGGTGCCAGTTATAGCCGTGTGTTGGTTAGGAGGAGGCCACCTGAGGGCCTGCAACCAACCTGTCTGGATGCTAGACACACTGAACCTACACCTGGAGGTATGGTACGGGGTGCGATTTCGTATGGTTGAAGGACTATTCTCGTGGTTATCCCACGCACCCTGACTGTAAATTTGTCCGTCAGTCTGGTGATTCTGCCCGTTTTGCTACCACTCGTGATCAGCAAGCATTCCACGGGGTGTTTTCCAACAGGATAACGCTCCCCTACATACGCTGTTACAGCTCGACATGCTCTGCAGAATATCGACATGTTGCCTTGGAGCTCTCGATCAGCAGATCTGTCTCCATTCGAGCACGTATAGGACATCAACAGACTACAACTCCAGCGACATCAGCAAACAGAACTAGCGGTCCCTGTAATGACCGAGCGAGTGCAACAGATATGGAACTCCAACCCACAAACTGACATCCGGAACCTGTACAACAATATGCATGCACGTTTTCATGCTTGCATTAAACAGTCTGGCGGTTACACCGGTTATTAAAATACCAGTATATCATTCTGTCAACAGCGTTTATCGCGCTCACATTGTGTGATTTGCAATGTTAATCACTTAAATGTCTTACCTAGACGAGTGTCGCCCAGAAATTTCATTACTCTACGTTAATTACTTTACGGTGTTGTAATTTTTTCCGTTATTGTATTTTCGAAAAACTTTTCACCTCCTATTTCAGCCAGTTAGGTGTGGATTTTCGAAAAATCCCATGTTAAACGATGCCTGCAATATAAGACAAACACCCTCTCCAAATTTAAAGTTTCTGTCGTTAACTGTTTGGGTTGGGCGATGATGGGCCAGTGAATCAGTCAGGACATTTCCTTTTATACGAGGGTTGGAACTTTATTAGTGGTAACTATTTACGTACAGCTCGTACAAAATAGATAAGTGTTTCAAAGTTTTACTGACCTTTAAAGTAGTCATCAGCATTGTGTATAAACCGTTGCCAGCGATGTGGAAGTCGTAGGATACTCTTAGCAGTGCCAGTTGTGTTGAAAGCTGAAGCGGCGCGGTCTATTGCCCGACGAATTTGTAGCAGTTCTGAAGTGAATGCCGTGAAGTGTTTCCTGCAGTTTAGAAATAGAGTTGAATTCACGAGAGCTTAAGCCGGGGGAGTGCAGTAGGTAGTATAGCACTTAGCAGCCCTATCAGTCAAACAAATCAGCACTGTCCTGCAAAATGATGGTCAGGTCCTGCAGAAAGTGTCATTACTACTGTCTCTAAGCTGGTCATAGGTTGTGTTCCAAAAATGAATAGTTGCCACAATTAAAGTTCCAACCCTCGTATATAGAGAGTGTTATCGTGGTCGTACCTTCCAGCGCAAAAATGATCAGTTTGTCAGTTTTTCTCTGTAGTAACAGACGCAACATGGCGCTTATATAACGACTTGTTGTCTGCTTTGTTTTCCAGATGATGAATACGGAGAGAAGTCCGTCAGTGTGCTACTGGACGGCGAGGAGTCGGAACTGACGTTTATCGACCACCCCTGCTCTGAAATGTCGGTAAGTGTTGCCTGTAGAGGTTTCGCCATTACACTACTAGTTTGAATTAACAGTACTGTCATGTCTCCTATGAATGTCATCGGAGTATTATTAAGTAAGTAAAGTTCACATCAGCCCGAAGGCTGGTTTGAACGTAATAGTGCTTTACTAGGCATGTCTCTGAATTATATTCAACCAGTCTAGTACAGCCAGTAAGTGTAGTTGCGTGTACTCTTCTATAAGATACCTGCAATGCCTTGTACTGCGTAACACCTAGCAACAAGAAGCATGAATCACAGAAATGCAAATCTCGATGTATTTAGGATAGAAAACGCGTCCTAAAGTTCTCTGCAACTCAAATCCAGCTCGTGTGGCTGGAAATTGGGTGTAAAGAAGAAAATACTTTGGTTGCTAAAAGCAGTTTTAGTACTATGAGTGCTTCTGTTCGCAGATAGTATACAGCAAGCTGTGCTCGCATTGGCTACTAACGTGAACCCCATAAGCCCGTCCCCCAAGTTAAATCCCATCGAGCACATGTGGGATGCGTTAGGGAAGATGTATTGCAGCACGTCCCCATACAGCAGTTGCCGGCAGCCCAGTTAGAGGAATGTAACGCGCCACCACAAAAACTCTTTACCAACCCTGTGTCAGCATGAGAACACGATGCATAGAATGCATTGCCCTCCTTGGTCATCACACACATTTTTAAGAACTGCGTCCCGCCTTTTGTAATGTCTAGAGGACCAGTATAAAACGCGATGACTTCGGTGTAATCACAGTCTTTGAATACAAATGTCATTTCTGTCTGTGTCATACCGGATTTATTTCAGTTACCTATTATAATATAGTGCAGGAAGTCTTTCTATGTATGGTACAAGTTTCATCGAGCTGTGTTATTTGGCAGTAAAACAGCATGCGAAAGTTACTTTCGCCAGTAAGTTTTGCATAAAAGTGTATTTCATCAAAAATACGCTGTTGAGTCACATCAGTGTGCTCTCCGTACTCATTATCTGGAAAACAAAGCAGACAACAAGTCGTTATATAAGCGCCATGTTGCGTCTGTTACTACAGAGAAACACTGACAAACTGATCATTTTTGCGCTCGAAGGAACGACCACGATATTTCTCTCCATATACGAGGGTTGGAACTTTAATTGTGGCAACTATTTATTTACAGCTTGTACAAAATAGATACGTGTACTATTAAATCCACCCCAGTCCCTTGGCTGCATACTCTAAGCAATATCCCACCTCCACAATTGAGAAGCAAGAAGCAGCAGTAAGAGATTGGTCAAAAATTCATGACTCAGATTACCCACAGAATCTACCAATCCATGATGTTTTGAACGAAATACCATCGATCCGCTTGAAGTCACGGAAGCCTATATGGGTTAATATACAAGAACATCAACCTGACATCAAGGAGCAATGGCGGCACTTTTGGAATGATTCTGGAATTAATAAACAAGGTATCCAAGATCCTACTCTGGAATCATCGGGCTTTGACCTGAAGAGATGTACCTGGACTAAATTAAACCGTATCAGAACGGGCCATGCAAGATTCAATGCATGTAAGTACAAGTGGGGTCTATGCTACCCACCAGCCTGTGACTGTGGAGCACCAGAACAGAACGTCCGACATATTCTTGAGGAATGCCCCTTAAGAAGATACGCCAGACCTGTCTCTGAGGTTATATATGTGAAACCCTCTCCTTTGGACTGGCTGTGCTTTAAATATATGAATGAGTTTCTAGTCGGGCTTGCCAAGCTTTTAACGTGTAGTTATTTTGTCTTGAGTGTTTGTACTTTATTCTCTTGTGCTATTGCTTGTTTTTTGCACATGTACCATTTACACATTGTTTTGTTTTATACATTTCGTTTACATATTGTTGTACTTATATAAAATATTGTCGCTGTATTTCCACACGCAAAATAAAATAAATAAAAAGTGTGCTGTCATGTCAGAAGCCTGAATAAGCAACATCTGCAGAACGGACCACTGTGAGGAGTGCAGGAAGATAAGCACTGAGGTTCATTCTGTGGCTGGTTTCTAAGTTGAGGATCCATGTCCTGAACAGCCCGATTGATGTGGTCCCACATATTCTCGATTTGGTAAGTTTGATGGTCAGGGGATTATGGTAAACATATTCTGGTGCTCTTCAAAACACGCACGTACACTGCGAGCTGTGTGACACGTTGCATTGTCCTGCTTGTAAATACCATCGTGTCGAGGAAAAACAAACTGCAGGTAGGGGCGGACATGGTCCCCAAGGATAGCTGCATACTTATGTTCATTCTCTGTGCCTTCCAGAATAATGCCATCACCCTAGGTATTTCGCGAAAACATTCCCCAGACCATAACGCACTCTCCTCCGGTCTGGACACTTCCGACGTTGTTGCAGGATGTTTGCTTTCAGACGTTTGCTTTCAGACGTTTGACGCCGTATAGAGCAAAAAACGTGATTCATCTTAGGACGCGACCTGTCCCCACGCACTGGGCGTCCAGTGCGGTATTGGCGTGCATATACCAGCCTTCGTCGCCAATAAGCAGCAGTCAGAATGGGTACACGAACCAGGCGCATGCTACGGCAACGTTCGCTGAACGGTTGGTCGTCCCTAGGTTCACCTGGGCGGTCAGTTGCTCAACAGCTGCTCGTCTATTCGCCAGTACACATCTACGCAGCCGTCCTTCACCCCTGTCACCTGTGGCCCGTGATGCACCACGGACGCCTCGCGTCGGTTTTGTATAGCACCATTCTGCCACGCACGATGTTCTTTAACCACAGTGGCACGGGAACCGCTTACAAACTTAGGCGTTTCTGAAATGAAATGTTTCCATACTTATTCCAAAGCCAATGATAGTGTCCCTTTGGATGTCAGATAAATCACTCCGTTTCCGCGTTACGACAGCGACTGCACTGTTTTCCAGGTCTCTTCGACACGCTTTATACAGCCTCCGCTGCTAGTGCTGCCACCGGCCGTCTGTCGGTGGTTATTACACGTTGATGTCGAACATAGGCGGTGGTCACATTAATGTGACTCGACAACATACATTAGAATGTGCTCCGTCTTAAATACACTCGTAGTCCAGAAAGCACGTTGCCGATTATCTTGCTGTGAGATTCTGTGGCACTCTGCGTAGTGTTCTGTTTCGCTGTTAGATGAGTCAACACTGCGTCTCGTTTCTATTAAACGTTTCTTCTTTTTTCTGGTAAGCTCTTTATCTGAGGAAAGGTTAACATGTAATACTTCAAAAAGTTAACTGACTCACTATACATACACTGTAAAGTGGAAAATGAAAAAACAGGTAAATAACAAAATCTGTATTCAACTGTGCATCTTCCTTGTTTCTTCCTTACCAACATCGTGCTCTCTCGAGCATTTGGCATCAATGAATAAGTGTTGATTTGTACCTCGTACTTCTGTACTTCCAGCTAAATTAAATTTTAGAGTCTGGGATCAGCAGCGCGGGAGATTTACTGCGGCGAACACACCGGGGCACCTGTTTAATACTGCCGGGACGGAACCCGCCGCGAACGAATCCGTTTTCTCCCCGATGCCGCTACTCCTGGTGCAGCTTAAATATGGAGCGCACAACCGCACTCCCGTGCTACTCGGCTATGAAATATGGTCGGCCGCGGATATATGGAAGGTAAACTCCGAGGCTGGCGTTTATTTTTGAGGCCGCGGGCCGCGGCGAGGAGCCGACGATGACGCAGTGCGCGTTGAGAGCCGTTGTGCGGAAGCAGGTAGTTCGTGCTACAGTGAACATGTGCAAGTATAACTAGGTTTCTGGCCAAAAAAATTGGATTGCGCAGCTGATTTCCTGCCCTTTCATTTTCCAATACTGAGCGAAGAGGAGCGTTGGTAAGACACGGGACTCCTGTTTGGAACGACTGCGGATCGAGTCCTCGTTACGTCACCCAGATATACACTGATAACCCGACAGATTATGACCACTTCCTTAACCCTTCGAGTTCCAACAACATAAAACAAAATTAATTTTAAAAATTTTCACAAAATTGACTTTTATCAGCATAGTAAGCAACGAATACAAGTACAAATTGGTAAAAAGTAAACTATCAAGTATTTTAAGGAGGTGGTTCCGCTTTTGGCTTCAAATTTAGGCCACCGGTATATCCGACATTGTTCTAACATAAGTTATTACTGTTTTAAAAAATCTTGTTTTGTTTGGATTTTACGTGCAAAAAACACGTTTTCTGGGAGATTTTTGAGGCATGCCACTTCTGTACTTTAAACTTGTACGAATTGGTTCAAACTTTGCACGAAGGTAGGTAAATGCATAAGTCAAAACGATTCTATTTTTTATTCAGTATTTTTTGTCCGTTGTCGAGATGCGACTGTTTAAATTCGACCTAAATGTAGCATGTGAAATTCGTTCTTACGTGAATTGAATGCCCAGAAATGGTTTAAAGTGAACCGAATAAATAAAAAATCCATTAGTACGATAAAATTGAAAACTCGCTTTCAAAATCTATCTTCATTCGGATTTTATGTGCACAAACCACGTTTATTTTTATTTATTTATTTAGAATTTTTATACGCGCGCCACTTCTGTATTTCAAACTTTTGCGAATAGGTTCAAATTTTGTAAGAAGGTAGGAAGTACATGTACTTAATGGTCGTCCTGTTGTTTTGTGAAAGCTTTGTCCGTTGCTACGACATAAGCAACGAGGTTCTAAAGATGACAAAAAAAGACCGGATCAGTCGTCGTCCGAGTCGACAAAATGAACGTCGGTTTGCTGAGCTTTGGCGGTCTAATGTCAAAGCTATGGCAGAATAAAAGTAGGGAGCTAGAATGAAAAATGCGCCTGTCGTAACACAAAAAAGGCGAATATGTCCTGGGCAAAGTTAGGGATCTGAAAGATTGGAATTAGATTTTCGACTTATCTGGCAGCTTCAAAGACCTTCAGATGAAAAGATCTTCACATATTTGTGCTTTTTTATAATCTTGCATCCCCAGTGCAGTGAGCTCTCTTAAACACAGGCCTCATTATATGTATGGTGAATTATGTAAGAACAAGTAAACACAAATTTTTGTGTTTCTAGAGAGTGAGATGTATCTACAATACGAAGTGTGGTGTCACCGCCAGACACCACACTTGCTAGGTGGTAGCTTTTAAATCGGCCGCGGTCCATTAGTATACGGCGGACCCGCGTGTCGCCACTGTCAGTGATAGCAGACCGAGCGCCACCACACGGCAGGTCTAGAGAGACTTACTAGCACTCGCCCCAGTTGTACAGCCGACTTTGCTAGCGACGCCACACTGACAAATACGCTCTCATTTGCCGAGACGATAGTTAGCATAGCCTTCAGCTAAGTCAGTTGCTACGACCTAGCAAGGCGCCATCACCAAGTATATTGAGATGATAATACTGTATCAACAAGACCAATGTTCACCAATTGTGGATTAAAGTTAAGTATTCCAGCAGCTACGTACTTTTCTTTGTTGCATTCATTACGTATCCTGTTTCAGACCTCACGCCAGCCTGCGTGAGTTTCGGCTTCCCCTCATTGTGTCTTGCCTAGACACAACACGAAGTATCTGCGACTGGGAGTGGTTCTATGATAGGAAGTATCCCAGAGTGGGGATGCATGCATCCGAAACTTAAATGACACGTTGTATCATGCTGCACGACCTGACAAACGCCTTGTTGGATGACACTGTGGCATGTGTAGTTTTATACGACATGACATCGTTGTCATGTTCCTTACTTGACAAGATGCGTTATATTACATGACATGGGTACTAATACTAAGCAGTGAAAAAGCGCGAATATGTCAAGATGTTTTGATTCAGTGTCTTATAAGCCGCCAGGTAAGTCGGAAAGCAAGTTCCCTTCTTTTACGTCCCTATGTCCAGGACATATTCGCCTTTTTGTGCTACTATAGGAGCAATTTTTGTTTTGATAATGATATTAATAATTTCTAAGAATCTTCGCGCGAGCACCTAGGATTGTCTGTTGTCTGCTGCGGAGCTCCGTGTTCTAGTATTGTGTGCTGAACGTCGTGTTCCGATATTGTTGTGCCTGCACCGGCGCTGTATTATCTTCAAACCTGCTACAGATCGTCGCCTATCACGCTTTACAAAACGGGCAAGCCTCCGACCTCCACATTCTGTGGTGTCGCATGACTGCCCTACGCCTTGTCGCTTTCTCGTGCTTTCGGTATCCCTCAGACGCTCACGACACTAGTACGCAATCAGCCGACCAGGTTCGCCGTTTCTTAGCTGTTAGTTCCCAGGCGCAGGGCCAAAATAATGTGATCTTTGCCAAAGTCGCTCATGTCAGTGGATTTCCTCATTTGTGGCCCCTGTCGTCGTTAGAATGATTCTCTATTCGCCTCTGTTCCTCTTATACAGGGTCTCCCGAAACGGTTCGTTAAAATTCATACAAGATGCAGAGAACATCAAAACAAATGTGTTTCGATAAGGAATATGTGGTGTCTGAAGTCAACCTGTCATATTACGGAACATGTTGTTAGTGGTGCTGACGTAAGCTATTGCGTCGCCGTCGCTGACAGGGAATGTGTACTGACATTCAAAACTGCTCTGCGTACGGATGGTTGGTTCTGAGGTCTGCTTGGAAACACATCAATTAATTCGCAGGGATCACCACCTACTCACTACAACGGCTGTATTTTGAGGGGACCACACCTTGTTCCATTCTGCCTCAACGGACGGAGATATCGCATCTTCGTGGAACAGATGTTCCCGGAACTATATGGGGCGCTAGTCCAGTTCAGCATTGCTATGAGGAATCATCTAAGAGCCAACTTCGAGAATCAAAGGATCGACCGATCTGGGCCTGTGGCCTGGCCACCGAGGTCACGTGATCTCACGTGTCTGGATTTCTTCCTCTAGGGGCATATGGAGCACTTGGTGCATGAAACCGTTCTGGAAACAGAAGACATCGTCGCTAGCACTGCCGTCGCTGGTGATGCCATTATCAACATGCCAGGAATTACGATCGTGTAATCCGTCCCTAGCATCAGAAATTGCCGACAGACACCATGTGTAGCAGAACTTAATGGCCGCGCGGGATTAGCCGAGCGGTCTCGGGCGCTGCAGTCATGGACTGTGCGGCTGGTTCCGGCGGAGGTTCGAGTCCTCCCTCGGGCATGGGTGTGTGTGTTTGTCTTTGGGATAACTTAGGTAAAGTAGTGTGTAAGCTTAGGGACTGATGACCTTAGCAGTTAAGTCCCATAAGATTTCACACACATTTGAACATTTGAGAACTTAATGTATTTGTTTTGATGTTCTCCAGCTGCTGTATTAATTTGAACGAATAATTTCGGAAAATCCTGTGCACTTTCCTTACGTCACATTCCCGCAACGTCACCAGGCGTCATTCGATCTCGCAATGGGCCGTGGTCATATAGTTTTGGATGATCAGTGTACCACATGTTAGTTACGTTCACTTGCCCTACCTCAGCGCCGCATAACGCACATGCACAGTTACAAGAAGAACAGAGCTCGTGTAACGGACGGTGTGATGGAGAGCTGTCACGATGTTTCCGAAGTGAGAACAACAGAGATGGATAAAAGCAGGATTTGGAAGAGCGAACGTACAGCTCGATGTTGCCATCAAGGTCTGTTAAAGGCTTGCGAGGAATGTACATTGCCTCATAAAACAAGGACAAACTGGATAGTTGTACTGAATGAATGAAACGTATACCAAGTCGTCCCATGTCAGTGACGTAGTAGAGACTGCTTTTATCGCGTTACGGAACAATCATCGACTCCGAACGATTCTGCAGCTGGCCGGAGAGAGTGCATTAGTGCTTCTCATTCTGAAGGAACGTCTGAGTATGAAAAAAATTGCACCACGAAGAGTTCAGAATGACGTGACGGAAATACAGAAATAGATATCATAAGGACTTCGAACGTGATCAACGCGAAGGAGACGCTTTCTTACGCCGTGTCATTACTGGATAAGACACGGGTCGAATCGTACTAACCACACTTGAAACGTTAAACAAACGAACGAACGGCGTCATTACTGGTCATCACGACGACTGAAAGGGTATGCTGAAGTTATACTATTTCTCGTGTACGAATGCGTACACCTTACTCGTCGGCAGACCGTCATTTCAGCTTTTAGAAAGAAGCGGCGACACTTTCTGCAGAATCCGACCCTCATTTTTTCAACACAATATTCGGGTACACGCACTCCGATCTCTTGAGTGGTATGTTCGATCGATACGATAGAGACTGTTGTACTATCCGTCATATCCCAATGGGCTTAAGTCCTTGGGACTTCGACTTCATTCCTAAGATGAAAGAAGAACTTTGTGAAATTCGCTTCATAACTCTTATACATATACATTTGGAAATAGACGGCTCCATTCGCACTGTCAACGCAACTGGCACTGTTGAAGATATCCTACGACGTCTACAAGCAATGGGCTATACACAATGTTTGTGCCTGCTTCAAAAGACAATAAAACTATTATGCATCAGTTATGAAGAAACTGTTGCCACTATTAAAGGTCCAACGCTCGTTTAAATGGATGCCTCTCTAAACTCCGGAAACTTTATTGTGTAATTAGCTGGAAAATGTTATTTCTTTGAATATAGTGTGCGTGTGTGTGTGTGTGTGTGTGTGTGTGTGTGTGTGTGTGTGTGTGTGTGTGTGTTTGTGAGAGAGAGACAGGGAGTGTTCTACATCTACTCCGCTAACCACCAAGCGGTGTGTGGCGGAGGGCACAATTCGCGCCAAAGTCATATTCCCCCCCTCTGTTCCATTCGCGAATCGCGCGAGGGAAAAACGACTGTCTGAACGCCTCAGTACGAGCTCTAATTTCCCTTATCTTTGAATGGTGGTGATTGCGCGATTTGAAAGTTGGTGGTAATAATATATGCTCTACATCCTCGACGAAGACCGGATTTCGGAATTTAGGGAGCAGCCCCTTCCGTTTAGCGCGTCGTCTGTCTGCAGGTGTGTCCCACTTCAATCAAACTTTCTATGAGATTTGTAATGCTCTCGCGATGGCTAAATGTACCAGTCACGAATCTTGCCGCTCTTCTTTGGACCTTCTCAATCTCTTGAATCAGACCCAACTGGTAAGGTTCCCATACAGACGAACAAATCCTCCTAAAACACTGGACCGATTTCATCCAAACTTGGGTGTCATATAACTTACTGTCAGACAACAATCGCTTACCTATGGATGGGGTGGGAATGAAAAAGAAGCGTAGCCAGTGAAGCGAGAATTGCCGGACTCTGTTCACCCACTTTGTTGACAATGAAAGCACTTAAGTACTTGCAAAAAACTTCTATATAACTTTAATCACGAATTTTTTTCTCGAAAACAACCGCTACAAAAGGATGAAAGGAAAAGCGTTTGTCGCTTACAACTGTCCATGCAGTAGAAGTACCGCCTGAGGCATGACGTTATAATTTATTACTTCTTTACTGCAAACTGTATTCGTGACACATTTTGCAAGCAGTATGCATATATAGCACTGAATGTAACTGCAAAATTACTTCATTGTACGACCCGTACTGCAGGAGATATGACTTCATAAACATTAAGCTCAAGGCCAGACGCTGCATGGCACGGGCGTGGACGCACGGGTATAAATAAATACCTGTGCAATGCCGCAACTCCCTGCTAGTAAAATTGTAAAATGATGTGATAAACAATGAAAGCTTAAAATCTGATGTACTTTTAGGTAGCACACCTTTAGGTATGCATATAGTAAATAAAACATAGTTTAAATCTGACACGAAGTTTGGAAACATTGCTCACTGAGGTGAAGAGGGAAAGATTTATTGAGGACGACACAATGATGTTAGTTTGTTGCTCAAGTTGATGCTACGCTCTTGTGCTGTAAGTGCCTGTCTCTTACGTTTCAGCCGGAGAACTGCGTCACGACGTACGACCCGCACGCGTTCTGCGTCGTCTACTCGACGGCGGATCGCGGAAGCCTCCGGGTGGCTGAGGAAGTGCTGCAGTGCCTCTGGAAGAGCGACTCCATCAGCACCAAGGCTGTCATCCTGGTCGCCAACAAGACGGACCTCGTGCGCAGCAGGACCGTCACCACCGACGGTCAGTGGGCACGCTTCTTACACACTGGTCTTAAGGCCCGTTTAACGAGCGACTCTCTTCTCTCTGCATCTTCGCAACATACTATCTGATCAAAAGTATCCGGACAGCTATCAGCGGACATTAAAGTGGGGTGCGTGATGGCTTGAACTCTCTTGGGACATGTCCGAAAGCCTGTGGAGGAATGGCAGCTTATTCTTCCTCAAGAGCCGAAACCACAGAATTTGATGATGTTGGACGCTGGGGTTTGGAACGAAGCTGACGTTCTAACTCATCCTAAAGGTGTTCCATTTGCTTCAGGTCGCGACTCTAGATAGGTCAGTCCACTCCAGGAATGTTATTGTCCACAGACCACTGTCTCACGGGTGCTGCTTCATGACAGGGTGCTTTCTCAAGCTGATACAAACAGTCATCGTGTCCGCCCTGCTCATCTGCTGCACACGGTACACAACGCTGTGTAATGTGTCCACATCCTTGCGAATTTAGCGTTTTCTTAAGCCTAATAAGCAGGCCATAATCTAACTACGAAATACACCCTTATGCAGTACCTCCACCAACTCCGTACTTCACCTGTTAGCACTACACATGATGACAGGTACCTTACTCCAGATATCTGCCACAGGACGTCACTCCAAATCACTCGTTCCCAGTCATCCAGTGTTCAGTGACGTCTCTCTTTATACCACCTCGAACTCTCTCAGCATTGGCTTCAGAAATGCGTGCCTTGTGAGTAGGTGCTCGACTGTTTTACCCCATCTTTTTAACACTTTGTGTTGGCTGCAATGTTGCTAGCACTTTGATACTCACGAATGATTCCTCCTCCTGATATCATGCGATTTTTTACAACCACCCTTCGCAGTGCTCGACAGTGCCTGTCCGTCAGTACCTGGCATAGGCCTGATGTTGGTGTAGTTCCTTAGTGTTTTCTATTCACGATCACACCATCAACAGGCGACTTGGGCAACCTTAGAAAGTCTGAAATGTCTCTGATGGATTTATTACTCAGCTAACATTCAGCGACTAGTCCATGTTCAAAGTTAGTGGCTTTTCCTGACCTACCCTTCCTGCTATTGCAGTGTACTGACCCTGCCTCCTTTTAAAGTGCCGGGTCCGCTTCTCGTGATATCTAATGATCATTTCCGCATTACACAGGGAGTCTGCATACTTTTGAACAGATAGTCTACTTCACAAGGCAGCATGTGTCACCAACCCCATCCATCTCCATAGCTCAATGGTCAGCTTGTCTGACTACTATGCGGAGGAGCCGGGTTCGATTCGTGAGAGGACAAAAAGGGGATGCACTCAGCTTCGTGATGTCAGTTGAGGAGCTACTTGGGAAACTGGCAACGGCCGGACGAGCGAAGTGATGATCCCATGCCCCTCCGTACAACGTACGATTTAGGCCATTGCCAGAGGGCGTTAAGGCGGTCGGTCGGGACTGAATATTGCGATAGGGTCAGACTGGAGAGCTTTGCTTTCGATTTTCCAGATTTCTCAGTTAACCATTGGAGAATCAGGGAAAATGAAGCACAACAGTCTAGATAAAACGGACCCTGGCGAAACTTCTATGGATAGATAAATGGAGGCTTCAGTATGGGATAGGGCTGACTGCGGCATAAGACAGACAATAGTTTTTGTTTCTTTGTTATTATTGCATAGGATTCGTGTTGTTTCTTTATGTGCGAGACTGCTATTGTGACAGCTATCAGTAAGTGTGAGAAAGAAATGGGACCTGTATGTGTATGGAGAAAGTATTAAATGGATGGAGGTGTGTGGTCAGTGTCTTACTTTGGTCAGGATTGCGGTTGGGTAGCAGTGAGGGTTGGAAACCTAAGTGGATGGAATGGTTAAGGGAGGGATGTGGGTGATAGGATGGAACAGTTCTAGAGGTGGGGTTGTTTGCAGCTGCCGTGTCATTGGAGCTAAGAGAGTAGGATGTGAGATTTCTCAGTAGCAGTGTGACGAAGTGAACAATATCTTCAGCTGCAGGAGGGTACAGAGGGTGTGAATCTGTTGGGTGGTCATTGAGGTCAAGTTTTATTTGGGATTAACTTTCAACTGGGGAAACATGTGGGATGGTATTAATTACATGTGGGACGGAATTTCACGTCTCTATGAAAATGATGAGACTTGATATGAGGACATGTGGACGGGTCTATGGAGCAGTGTGTTTGGTGGGCGCTGTATTGGATGCAGCGGCGGTAGCTTTAGATCAGGGCCAGCCGCGGCGTGTCAAACCGCACTCGTCCCAGGTGTGCGCGACGAGGCCCGGCTTGTCTCGGCTTTGCTTCATGCTTATCAGAAGTCCTCGATACAACTCGACATTTCATATAATATTGCGATCTGACACTTTTCGATCGGCACAACTGTCCACAGTTCGGTACAGTCGTGTTGCCAGAGCTATTTACGCTTCGCTATTTGTTCGTGGTGTGGAGGACATGAGCAGAACTAATCGACTTTCGCCAAAAGGGGTAATATATTGTCGCAAGTTTTAAAAATTAATGGGAATGAGAGAAGAGAGAGATGACAATTCTCAATATCTATTGTGCAGTCGCATAATCGATGCGTACTGCAGATTTGCTGTGAAACGAATTACAGTGCCATCTAAAAACAATTTAAATATTTAGTTGACAATGAAAGAGCAAAAAATTACAAACGATCACTATAGTTGGAGTGACGAACGACGGCGGTCGAGTTTAGGCTTGTTGTGCGCAACTACATCGCCCATACTCCGACAGCCAGTCAACTTTCAGTAGTGTTCTGAGCGCTCTGCCCTGAATGCCGTAGCTAATACGAGCATTAAACGTGATCGTAGCGAGTTGTTCTATCGCATTTGTTGCGAGTAGTCATCGCTGATAATGGTGCTAAGTGATAAATTCTGCATAAGCAAGCGAGAGACATAATTTGCAGGATATACTCGTCTTTCGACCGGAAAGCACGCGCATGCGCGTATTGCAACTGTCGCTTCAAATCGTCAACAATACTCTTCCCGTCCGTGCCCCGACATGCGCGAACTGCCATCGTTCGTGGATCGGACTATAGATGTGATCCATTGTTCCGTACTTCGAGAAACACTCTTTGCTAAATTCTTAAGCATGGAGCACAAGAAGAAATTCGTGGTGTGAGCAGTAAACTTCTGAAGTCAAACAGTTTTCAATGGGATTGAAAGTATGTTGGTTAAGTCAAGGGGCATGCCCGGAATGATTTTTCTATTTAAAACCGACTCTTGTTAAATTTATGAAGGAAAAAGGAGTCCAGGAACGAAAATTAGAACATCCAGAATGGACTGCAGACCTCGCATGGACTTCACTGCACGCTGCCCACAGCAAGGTGTGAAACGACTTATTTCTGATTTGACTGGGATGGATTTAAAAAGAAAATCGCACTGTTAGGGACAAATTCTGATGAACACAGTCCAGTTCACTAAACTCATTGACGTTAAGGAAAAGGTGAAGTTTGCAGAATCCATTGTGGCCTCGAAAGAATTACGAGTATAGTTTTCTAAACATTTTAAAGACACTTCGAATCTTACATCTGTTTCGAGCTGTCTTCAGCACCATTTGCTGTTTCCGGTGAAAGTGCCACTGTGTATGTGGAGATGTAACAGATTGATTTTCAATGTAATTCCCATTTTAAAGACAAATTCTTTTATGTGAAATGAGGCTTACATTGTCTTCCTATGTAGAGCTTCCACATATGTGTAATGAGGTTGCAAAAGTGCTACAATATTTCGATCAACATACGTGTACGAAAGATCTTTGTTTGATTATGAAAATAAATATGTCACGATTACGTGGCAAGCTGTTGGTGAAAATCTGTCAAACAATCTGTATCTGTCCGCACTTCGGCAGTTTGTACCGGATAAAAATTATATTATATCTAGCGCTCCAAAAATAAATAAATAATACTGAACATTTGTTTTGATGATCTATGTCGTTGAGTAATGTGAAATATAAAACTAATTCGAAAGCAGTGCGACTGCATGGCCATTTAAATGCAGGGAGTTGGCAGTTTCGCCCTCCTCGTGCACAGACAGCGTGCCATGGCGCTGGGGAAAGTGTCCAGCTAGGGTGAGCGCCGGCACTCGCGAGAGGGCAACGCTTGCGAGCCTATTCCTTGCCCGCCCCTGCTGCAGATAAACCATGTTTCTGAAATAATCAAGTAGAATGTCACACGGTAACAACATTATGTTCACAGAGGGAAAGAGCATGGCGACATCGTACGACTGCAAGTTCATCGAGACGTCGGTGGCCATCAACCACAACGTGGACGAGCTGCTCGTGGGACTTCTGACGCAGATCCGGCTGAAGCGCGAAAACCCGGAGCGCGCCCGGGACCTCCTGCGCAAGAGGTCGAGCCGGAGGAGTCCGGCAGGCGGCAGCACCGGCGGCGGCGGAGCGGTGTCGTGCGGTACTAACAAGCCCTACCGCGGCGCGCGCACCTCCACCTCGCTCAAGGTGAAAGGCCTGCTAGGCCGCGTGTGGGCGAGGGACTCCAAGAGCAAGAGCTGCGAGAACCTGCACGTGCTCTGAGCGCCCACCGCGCCACCTCCTCACGTAAAAGACAACAGTACAACACGCCGACAAGCTACGCTCTGATTAAAACTACTTGTTATTTGACCTCGATCACTTGACACTACAACGCGGCGCTGCTTCTCGACTCAAACGACAGAGCGCGCTTTTCGCTCGCTGCGGTTGGCGACAGTCAAATGGGCAGCAGCAAGTATCCCGTAACTGGTTATGTGTGCACACTACACTGTTCGCAAACTGCAAGTGAAATGGCGCTTACTGCCGGCCGCGGTGGTCTCGCGGTTCTAGGCGCACAGTCCGGAACCGCGCGACTGCTACGGTCGCAGGTTCGAATCCTGCCTCGGGCATGGATGTGTGTGATGTCCTTAGGTTAGTCAGGTTTAAGTAGTTCTAAGTTCTAGGGGACTGATGACCACAGATGTTAAGTCCCATAGTGCTCAGAGCCATTTGAGCCATTTTTTGGCGCTTTACTGCGGCACGTTGGTAACACCAAACAATCTGTGAGTGACTTTTCGAAGGACTAAATTCGAAAATGTAAATTGTCAGCTGACAAGTAAATTTTAATCAGACTACCGTGACAGGACTCCCTGCTGCAGCCAAGGAAAAGATAAAGCGCGAGTAACAACTACTCTCAGGACAATCAGTGAAGCCGAACTCCCCCTCCACTTCCAATCCCTTTCTTACTTCATGACAATGATCCCATACTCTTTGGAAAATACAAAATGTTAACAGCTTATTCAAGAAAACTAAAACTTCGAAGAATCGCCCATTGTCGACAAAGTCATGCCCTACTGGAGCAATATCTCTATTGAATCATTAAGCGGCCACATTAAACTTCCAGATTGCAAGTTGAAACTTGATATTACATGTTCTATCGGCAACAGGGAAACATAAGCTACTGCTTCCTTTGGGCCGCCTCCAGAGCAGCCGTGGCGAGTTTCCAAGATTAGACCTCCAACTCTCCACTGTGTTATGGCAAATCTACATGTTATTCTGCAAAAGTAGCCCTTGCCGAAAAATGTGAGGTTGATAGTCAGAAAGGATGGGTCACAAAGTGTTGTTTGGTGAACTATAAGGAAGAATATGAGCAAAGGCGTAGGATACATGTGGGTTAAGCATCGTATTATATCGAAACTGTAAAACCTTCTGAAATTTTGCTTTCTCTTTTGCTTCCTCTGAAGTTACCAATCCTCATTTTTTTTATTGTTGATGAAACGTATGACCCTAAAGGGACTATTTACCTCACTGCAGAAGACACCTGCAGGGAAGTTTTGCTTCAGGAATGACTGCCACAACGCTGTATCTACAGACAGTAATTGAAACAGTGCAGCAGGGATTCAGATCACTGCACAATGTGTTTCCACGACTCAAGTTTACCTGTAAAGTTAAGTAAAAACGGAAACCATTCCCGTTTAGTAACTGAACGTCAGGAAAATATTCTTTGTCAGGTTTTGGATAGTTTATATATGCTATTAATTTAATAAAATATTTGTAAGGTTTTCTTAATTTGTAGCTTTAATACATACTTTTGTACTCCATTGCAGTTGAACTATTTATACTGTTATTATTTTTATACCGTTTTGTACTTATTAATCTCTTATTTTTATATTTACTATCTGTGTGTTGTTTGTAAGATCGTACATGTAGAAGTGTATAGTATAATGACTAGGACTTTATGCTGTTTTTTTTATAAACCAACCAATTAAGATAAACATAAAGTTCCATATCAGCAGAGGATATTTGGAAGCTCAACAGATACTCCATTTCGGATTCTCCCAAATGAAATGTCAAAAATTTCAAAATTACTAAGATCACTCTTAGTGGTAATATCAGCATGTGAGGGAGGAATTGAAGTTTACCAACTCTGGATCCTTTCCCCCACTTTTATATAGTGCTCCGCTTATTTACAATGTAATGAAATTCCAATCATTTTATTTATTTTAATTTGTTGTATTAATTACAACCAAAATCTTTTTGTACTCTCTTCATTGATCTGTCCAATCTTACTTTACTTTTCTTGTGTAGATAGAATGAGATTTGTTACTTGATTTTATTTTTATATTCATAATGATTTCTGTTTTGTACTTTTTGTTATTTTTTACAATAAATAAGTTTAAACAAGTTACACTTCTCCTTTCCATTATCCACATCCCTAGATCTATAGAATCTTCTGGCACCTCCATTGCTAGCAATACTGGCTGAAAAACAAAGGCTAATTATAAATGTCTTCATCCCATATTCTCAATTGCACCAATTACAGGTAGTTGTTATAGCACAAATCAAATGAGTAGCTGAAAAGGCTGTTTCTACGTGTGCATTCTAATATCAAAATTATTCAAATATTTCCTTTATTCTGGGTGAACACTATCCACTTCCTAACACAAGTAAGATGCAATCAAAATATATTACAAAATTTTGATATATCCAAAACAATTCCTGTAAAACAGCAATGGAAGACTCTGTAGAATTGAAAGGAAAAACCATATCACAGATATTCAGAATATTTGCAAAGATATTATATTTCAGCAGCAGTAAAAACTGCTATTAATCAACTTTCTTAGCCTCAAATAGTTAACTTGAGATAATATTAATACTTTGCTCCATGAATGTCTTTGTGATCAAAATAATTATAGGTTTCAACTATACCCTGTCCAAAATTAAGATTACTGGTAACGTTACTGACATAACATGTATAAATGTGTCCATGAGGCTCTACTTGTCAAAAAAATAAGGATAAAATGTAAGTAACTGATGATAGATCAGAATGTTGGGGAAAAGATATCACTTTTTCCTCTTTGTGTAAAGTTTTCATCTCAAACAAGTACATACACAGGAAAACACAACCCTAAAGCAGATAACTGATAGTCATCCATTTTGATCTACAAGCCTGCATATATCACATTATATTATGAGAAACAAGGTAATATCAAAAACATCTTATGAGGCAGACTAGACATTACACTTATAAAATTTTTAGTCTCTCAAGATGTTACTTTGAGCATATAGATATCAATCAAGTTCCTCCAAGAGAATGAATTATCAAGGGAAACGGCATATCTGAAAATGAAATGACATCCAATAGATTGCACTGCTTAGCACAGCTGACAGCAAACATTGCTTGATTTACTTAACAAGCATGATGTGACAGGTGATCTCTGTAATACCATCTACTAAACTACAAGACGGACAGAGAAATTTTCAAATTGACCTACATTTCTGCATGAGACAAATAAGAATACATTTGAAGGCTTTTAATATCTATTGTTTATAAAAATTACCTATAATCAAGAATTTGCAGAAATGATTGTATTGAATATATGGGAAGTGTACTAAACACCACCTAGTGCCACAAATATTTTTTATTATATTACATTTATGTATGTCATCAGTGGGTGTTCATTTGCAAGTGAAATTTCACTTTTTCTAATGAGTTAGGATTGTGCAGTAGTGTTTGTCTACCATGGAAAATTGTGTGTTAGGTAACTGAAAATAAATCATAGAAACTAAAAAAGTTGAAAATTACATAATTAACAGAAAAATTAATCAGAAATGATGCTAGACACACTTTATATGCTGTTGAATAGTGTACTTCACCTTTACATGTCACATCATTCTAGATGTATATGTTTATATACAAGCCAAAGCAGTTCAGAGTTAACAGTTAAAGATGAAGCTTCGATTAATAATTGAAATCACACTGACGTTTGTATTATTATTATGTTGCAGAATATTCTAACATTAAATTCTCTGAAGTTACATGAAGCTGTTGCACTCACTAAAATAGATGTTCTTCATTGAATGTGGGACCAAGTGTTTTCACTTTAAGTAGGTATTTGTTCCAATAGATATACATTGTTATCATGGTAGGTGCTCCACACTGGTGTGTCTGTCATCTTAAAAGATGTTTTCTGCCTTGTGTGCACAATAAAATATGAATATTTGTGGTTTCAGGCGGTGTTTGTGTACTCTATGTACTTTTGTGTGAAATATGGAAGTAATGACTTCCGATTGCTGAGCCACATTACGAATTAATAAAAATTTTCTGCCAGCCAGAATGAAAACAACTGAAATTCTGAATAGCTCAGTAATCACATATGCAAATCCATTTACGTAATCAAAGTTGTCACATCACAACGTATCCTTTTGTTGGGTATGCTTTTCAGCAGATATTATGAACAACACGTGACAGGTAGTTAATGTGAGGTAATCAGAGCAAAATGGTATGGCATATTACTTTGCTGTAAATTATTTTTGCAATAGAATATCTGTAGAAACAACTGCATCACGGCATTATGCCGTCCCAAATATTACAGTGTGCCTTCTACAAATGAATTATATATGATTATGTCTTTAGAATACAGCTTGTGCTGGATCTAGCTCAGTGAAACATCTTCAGTAACTGATGCTGGCACCATCTAAGAATACAAATTGGTCATAATATTAATTGGCTTTTATTTATCACTGTGCTCTTATTACTGACAGAAGAACTGCTCTGTCTTCCCTCTTGGGATCTCCCACGAGACTTCAGAATGTCATCAATATAGTTAACATATTCTGGCCTCTTACATGCATATGTACACAAATACTATTTTTTTTTACCAAATATAGTTTCTTACTTTTGATATTCAGTAGTTGGAGAGCTTATTTTTGTCCCCATTTCAGTTCATCTCAAAATCAACATGCAGATCTGTAGCGAACTGAGAAATGACGAGTTACACTGCTGCATGTGAAATAATATATTTCAGGTCGGTGCACGATATCACTGCAGCATTTCCTCTTACTCTTATTAATGATGGTCCTCTGTTTCTGAGTCGCTCTTCAAAATCATAACATGACGGAATTACTGTATTTATGGTTGCTTCTTTTAGTGTTCTTCTTATGAAAAAATGACACCAGGAAAAAACCTTTAAACTTAATGCTCACGAGATCTCGATTGATTCTTTGTACTGAGGGTGGGAGAGGAGATATTCGGATTTCCTGTACGACAGGTTTCCAGTAAACGTACTGCGTCAGTTTTCTATCAAATCCGAGGTTTTGAAAATATTCATCATTGTCTTCTCCAGGAAAGCAACTGGCTGTCGAAAAAGAAACAGAATCACACAAACGAAAATGATGTACAGTTTCCTGAATGAGGGATCCCTAATTCTTCATCAACAAAACTCTATAGAAGTCTGTCGTCTTTAGTCCACTAATGTTTTGTGTTCAGCCTGTGCTAACATTTGAGATCTAACGGCCATTACGAATTTATCGTCATGCCGCGCGGTGCCAGGGAGACGTTAGACTCACTACAGTGGTATCTCTCCGTGACTTCGCTATGACGCGTACAAGCTCAGTTGCAACCATTCAGGATGTATATCATCTTCCGTGCTCATATCAAATTCTGAGGAGATATCATGTTGGCTCTCGTCGTTTTAGTGAAGCTCGAATTTGTTGGGTTTTATATTTTATCCTATGAATATACGCTCTTTCAAATACTGAAGATCTCTCACACAATGCTTATGTGGTTCCAGCACTTTGTGACAATAGTGCGGCTTGCTAAAATCGCACTGCCTCTCCTCAACTGCCCACGTATTGATAGTTGGTGGGTTGAGCGCACATTGACACCAATGATGAGACCTCATCTGTAGCGTCTATCCTCCACAGGATGGGACATACTTGTAATCATGGTCTCAGAGTCCCATGTGTTTACAGTATTCCGTGTGAACGTGACAGGGCAGACGCGTATTCTAGCCCACATTTCAAACTGTTGGGAGTCAGTCGTCGAAGAAGTTGAGGAAATTAAAATGTGCGACAACAACTATAATAGAGATAAGGGCTCCGCAATGAAGCGACTATGTGATACCGGGAGAATGCATAGCAATAAGTCATGTATCCACGTTACGCAGTGGTCTTTAGACTACTTGGATGTATAGCTCTAGCGTATGAGCATAAAACATGCACGCTTGCTGATTCCTGTGCTTTCCATCATACACCTTGTTGTGGTTGAGCAAAAAATTTCAATTGGTCTATGCGTGTTCAGGATTATGTAGCCATTTCAGATTATAAACCTTACATCATGGACTATAACGGCAGCTTATGTAGGGAATTGTCAGATCAGCAGTATACTGCAATATTTCATTAGAAAACACGTAAATAATCACAATAATTGCTCTTTCACGTCTGCTTTCACAATCTCTCATGGACTTGTTCCTGCAAATGATAACAAAAATGTTGTGCTCCAGTGATATTTTTTACGCTTTGTGTCTGTACTGTCTCTCCTGCAGAAGACTGACAAGCATTTTCAACACTATTCCCGATATTTGTCAGCTCATACTCGCATTTGCGTTGTCAAAATAGATCGCATGTAGCACTTGTAAGTGCAGATAACTTTCATGAAAACCTCAATATTTAAGCCCTGTTGAAGGAAATTTATTGTTGTACTTGCAGTACGTGTCGCTGTGACAATGACTGGCAACATACTCGTAAACAGCGGTAGGCCATGCATCACTTCAGATTATCAAGTGCGTAAAAATCTGTTTCATTTCGGATTGTGGTGCATGTGCCATTCTATATTTTAATATCAGTTTATATTTAATAAATCGAATCACATCATACTCTACAAGCTATCATATATAGTGCATGGAGGGCAGTACCTTTTACCACTGCTAGTTATTCCCTTTCTTGTTTCACTGGCAAATGGAGCGAGGCACGAGCCCTGATATCTTTTATCTTCGCAGTCCTACACGGTATGTACTTTGGCGACAGCGGAATCGTTCTCCAGTCAGCTGCAAATGCCGGTGCTCTAAACTTTCTCCATAGCGTTTCATGAAAAACGAACATCGTTTCCCTCCAGGGATTTCCATTTACCTCCACGAAGTATCTCTAAAGCACTCACGTGTTGGTCCAATCTACCTGCAACAAATACAGCATCACGCCTCAGAATTGCTTCGATATCTTCTTTTAATCCGACCTTTTGGGGGTCCCAAATACTTTGGCAATATTCAAGAAAGAGCACACTGGTGTTGTGCAGGCAGCCTCCTTTGTAGATGAGCTGTGCTTTCCTAGTAATCTCCCAACAAACCCAGGATAATCATTCACCTTCCCTACTATCGATCGTGTGTGTTCTTTCAGTCTTACATTTTGTTCACAAGTAATATTTGTTAGTCGTGGCATACCTCAGCATACGATGTCAACTTTGTTCAAGAAGCCTCTGCATTGCTCGTAACACTTGATTTTACGAATTAATTATCTTTAAAGATTTGGCTAATATATTACCTAATTTATTTATTTTTGTTGTAACGAAATGAAATGATCGTATGGCATTGCTGGCTGACGTTGTTCAACTGCATGGTCCAAGTGTTTCTATTTTTGCTGTATCTCATGGCTTTCTTTTACATAACGATGTAAAACAAAGCAGAATCAATTTTTTGACCATCCTGTCAACGTCTAGACCACGGGAGATTCTTGAAATGATCTAGCAGGATTATCTCCATCTGTCTGCAATAGTTTTGAAACAGCCCATCTTGTTCTCCAGAAGTCTGGAAAATTTGATGTCTTAGTCTCATGTGAGCGCAGACTCGAAAAGTGTTTTCTTTTGCATTCTAGTTCACTTAGTGGCCGCCATATTGCACTTGGGCTCGATACGAGCTACAAGGATCTTTGACTGCTCAAGCCTGACATCCAGAGCTTTGGCACTACAACATATCTGCATGTCCCTGTCATTTCTTCAACATTTAATATTATTGCTTTCTTGACGGAGGTAATGACGTGTATTTTTTTTTTAAATAGCATGCGGAGTCTTCATTTCTTAGGTAGAACGGGCTGTCCTACTTATAAACGAGTGAATTTGATCCAATAAAGTTCTCTAGATCCTTTAAAAAAAATGAAGATCTGTGTAGAGTTAGGGACCTTTCAGCCACGTATTAGGTGAGCTGTTGGGAGAAAGACAGCGGAAACCCAGTTGTTAATATTTGGGAGGTGTTTTCCAGTTTCGGCATTTGTTTTACCACTAGGCTGTCATCACTTACATTGCCAACCCCGGATAAATTATTCAAAAACCCGGACGTTTGGCTCGAATTAGTTTCCTGGGCAGATGCAATTTGTCAACAATAAGTTGGCTGCCTCTCACACAAGGAAACATCACCAACTTAACCTCATATTTTAAATATAAAAAGTACACTAGTGAGATATAAGCCCCAGAAATCGAATTTGCGAAAATTTGAGACACAATTCTGATAGTACGTAGTTATGACCTCCTGAATGTACAGCTTTCAAACAATCACACGCAGCGGTTGTGTCACACTCCGCCCCACTGCAACTGGCTATGCATGAGCGTGATACATTATACAGCAGTGTGACAACAGGTGCCCTCCTGTTTGCAAGGTGATGAAGGCGAGGGAACATTCTGGGGGGAGGCGACCACGTCTGCCGAACTTGTTTTGAAATCTTGTTCTAGACTACGTTGTTTTACGTGAAAAGAGTATGTAACTATGTCAACCTCACGCACATTGGTGTTTATTTCAAAGCAACTGAAGATTTATTATGAAATGGGGTTAACGATTTTCGATTTATAGTTTCATCACACCAAAAACGTTGAAGAATAGCGGAACTGCTGGTAATGTACTTCACTTTCACAGTGTCACCTTTTCAACCCAAGGAAACAAATACACAACGGAAATGTTAACAATTAAATAGCGCTACGCTACTTCTGTAGTGACATACTCATTCATTTCATTAATTTACCTGCATTCGTGGCTCGCGACGTTAAATTGTTCAAAGCACACTGATCTCTGGCACCAGCTACAGGTAGAATGAGCGCGCAATGAACAAAACACTATCGCTTGTTGGTTTACGGATATGGTGAACACGAACCTCTTCTCACTGTCCTGTATAGAACTTCGCGCTCGGGCACAGGAGGCTGTTGTAGGGCAGAGAGAGTGCCGAACAGCCGAATGTTTAAAAGCTAAACATTCATGAGGTCATAACTGCATGCTATCACAATTATGGCCCAAGTTTTCTCGTGGGATCGACCACTGGGGCTGATATTTTGCAAGTTTGCTTTTCTCACGAAAAAGCATGTGGTCAGGTTAGTGATGTTTGCTTGTCAGTGTAGGCTTCATGCTTCTCGCTTCATGCTTCACGAAAGAGAAAATCATGCAGAGGAGTAAATATCGATTACGTATTATACATAATCGAAAATGAAATGGTTGTATGTACTGACATGTCTAATAAAAATTCTAACTACACCAATTACTCATACGGTACAATTAAAAAACACTCGAAACAGTGAGGCACAAAACAGTAACGCAGTAGACAACGATAGCCGTCTCAGTCGGTATTGTTGTTCAAGTAACGTTAGCTGCACTCAAAAATAAATGACTACCGGCCGAAACCTTCCGACTTCTACCGATTCAAGTGTAGGGATCCGATTGGCCAGATTAGGGATAACGTTTGTTTCTTAGCACATCCACATTATTGTTCTCTATGATAAATTGATATCATACTGCTGAAGTCTTCCACGAACAGTCGATTAATCGAAACGCAGGAACTCAGTAGAAATACACGGAATTAGCGACAATGTCCGATGCAACTCCCGCAAAAAAAATGAAGCTGCAAATGAAAGGCATCATAGACCTTAAGAGAGTAATTCATATCGATATGCCCAATAGAAATAGAGGAATTATAAGATTTTTGACTGAAATTCGGCCGTCCTCTTCATCACAACGTGCCGTCATTCCAAATATCCCAGTCCACAGGGTCCAGTGCATAGACTGCAATCGTAGAATTAAGACAGTATTCATAGACTGGTCTGAAAAGGATAAAAGTAGCGAATCGTAATCATTCCGACCAGAATAATTCGATTAAACGTGCCTTCATTTACATCTCTGACTGTCCATGTGGGATGGTTTAACGTCACAGGCGGTCAGCGCCCCATATGCTTCTGATTCAGGGCCCATAGACCAATAGTGCTAAACCGGAGAGAGATTCCGGGAAGAAAGTATAAAAATGAAGATCTGTACAACGTGTAATTGAACCATGTAGAACTGCTGATACGTGTGAGAAAACTTTCCAACATAATTAAACGTTATCTCCTTAACTTTTATTGATGCGTCGCTGTTGGTACTTCGTGTCGCTATTTGATTTAAGCTATGAGTGGTCATTCTCAGCTTATGTTCCTATTTTAGTTCTGAACTTGAATCTTCAAGCTCAGCTCATTTCTAATATGATCCACACCTAGGTCCAAGTTCAGCTCATAAAATCGATATTGCACAAAGTTTTGTCGTAAAATCAAATTATGATCTGATTATAGCAAATTGGTTTGTACTCCTTGGTCTCTACGACACGGTACCATACCTCAGCACTTTCCTCAGTACAATTCTCCCAGCTTTTATTTGAACACGTCTATCACACTGCTACTTGTTTCAAATTTTAATCTGTCCTTGAAATGTATTTTCAAGTAACTAAAATGATACAGTAGTTAAACAGCAGATGATGTTAGTTTGGTTAAGACTAATGACCAATTATATTCATGTTTTATCAGAAGCTGCATCTTTAATAACTGTCTGCAGAATTAGTGTCCCTCTAGAAACGTACTTTCTGAGTCACATAATGACGTACGAATGAGCTAGTGGTTGGTATTGTATCTGTGAAGAACAGAAGCAATACTGATGAAAAAAGATTATTGCCTGGACTAAAAAAGAAGGGCATATCAACTTCTACGCTCATTCTGTTGCACATTGTCCTGTCGACTTCATACTGATAAAGAAAGAACCAGACATTTTACCAATGTGTGACGTATGGAGACCATTGTGGGTAAGTTTCTGCCATGATAATATAAGCCAAGTACAGGCTACATAGAAGAGAATCTGGTTTGCTGTTATTTATGGTTGTGCTTAAGCCCGATTCATGATGTAGCGAACCGCTTCCCCCTCCCCCCTTATCCCACAATCAGTAATATTATATGTCTGCCAAAGTCACACCTTCGATATGAGCCGCACATCGCAGTGCATTTAAACGTCTGTTATTGAAAATAGAATTGAAACAAAACATTTTACCCTTTATGTCTTTTGATGTGTGTATTGCTAAATGATGTTGAGTATAGATTATATGTAATAACATTGTACATACATTTTAGTGTTACTGGTGTAATCATATGTGTATTGTATAAAGTGTGTCATACAGTATTTTAAAAATAATATTTTAATATGTGTAAAAACTCAGAGTATCTTAGACAATTTTATTAGTAGAACGTAAGCAATATCAGATGTTATCGTTTATAAGTTAGTGCCGTTTTCTATCCAGTACCCCTTGAGGTGCCAGATGCACCAAACAGTTGATTCTCGTTTAAGAAGGGAACATAGTGGCGGCAGCCAAAGGTACTGACTTGAAAGTAATGATGGAGCACGGATGTTTCTCGTTTGAAGCTATTAGTTCCAACCAAATCCTGTATTGTGGCACTACTAAAATGAATGAAAACTTAGCACCAACCTCTACATCAGGATATCAGTTTCCAGTATGATGCATGCGTGAATGTGGTTATATACAGTTGTGCTGAAGTTGTGCTGCTGTTGCATGTATCCTCCGATTGAAGATAGAGTGCATGGGACGTTTGACGCCTTCCCTTTATGTACTTAGAAAGTCAATGACATTTTAATTTCAACCTGTAATTTCGGGTTTTCGTTTGATATTGGCAAGAACAGCAATAAGTACTCTGTAGTTTGTCTAACTGGCCACTTTGACTTTTCAGCATGTATCTAATTCGACAGCACATAATCTAAAGGCATTACTTATATTTACTGTACCAAAACGGTGACTGGAGGCTAGGATAAAAATAAATGTCCCATAAGGGACAATTTTATTTACAGAAAGTGCAGTACAAAGAATTAGAAGCGTCAACAAAGGATAAAAATTTAGGGTAAACAAATTATGCTTGCTTATGATATAGCAGTCTTAGCAGATTCTGAAAAGGACATGACCTATATTTTAAATATGTTGTCTAGTGTCTTGGACAATCACAAGCTATAAATAAACATAACCAAGACTAGAAAGTTGGTGATAGATAAATCAACGAGTCAAATAAGGGCAAACTTCGGCAATGAAAATACAGTACTATGGTAAGTAAATGAATTTTGCTACTTACGAAGTACAACAGAGGTACAAAAGATTTAATTAATTTAATTAAATTGACGTTGAAAGAAAACTTGCGAAGACCAAAGAAACCTTCAGAAAGAAGAATAATTTATTAAAAAACTTTAATATAGAAACAAGAAAGAAATTTATTGACACGTTTATTCGGAGCACTTTAAGCTATGATTGCAAAGGATGGACTCTGGACACGAAAAGAAAAAAGTAGCAGCATCAGAGATGTTGGTATGGTGAAGAGCCAGAAAAACATCCTGCACTGCAAAAAAGTCCGATGAACGAATACTAAAGGAAATTAAAGAGAAATACACTGATTAATATGATGCAGAAAAGAATAACTAAAGTAACTGGAACTTAATTGGACGTAAAAACTTCATAATAAAAATCTTAGAGAGGGAAAAAACTACAAAAAATGTCAAGAGGCAGGCCAAGAACATCCGTACTGCAAAGTGTTATCAGCAGAACGAGCTGCAGCAACTACAACAGCAACTACAACTAAAAGGTGAAGATATTGAGAGACAGAGAATCGTGGCTACCTCAACACGGTGTTGCCTGTAATGTCTGACAAAGATGAAAACGCGACCAAGCTATTCTGCCTGAGACTGAAAAAACAAGTCTTTGTGTCATAAAAGCAAGGTTTTTCTTGGCTCGTAACGTAAAGACAATATAGAAGCCTTTCACAATTTGTGCTTTTAAATCGATACTACTCGATGCCAACATCCGATCGTGATAAAGTGTGTAGCCTATACACAGGCTCACGGGTTCACAGTTGCCATGGGCAACCACCCAACCTTCTCTTTAATAGCGACAGTGTTCACTAACCTGCATGTTGTCGATTACGTTCATGAAACTGAGTGCCGGAATTGCATGACGCAGACAGAGCATTACTCATGACTGAAATAGTTCTATTTTAAAATACCAGTGCAGTTAGAGGATTCAAAGCGACCTACGTGAATAAATTGTCACACTCAAACACTGTCTAGGAATACCTGAATGAGAGACCGTTTCACGGACTATTTAACACCTTACGTAACATAACACCATCAACTGCGAGCAACGCAGGTGCTGTTCATTCATAACTGTCCGGCTATTTACATGATTATTTTGTTTGTTGTCGCCTCATAACAAAATAATTGCAAAAAATAAAAAGGTAATGGTTTTACATACCACTATCGCACTTCCTCCCGTTGTAGCACAACAAACCATACTAAAAATGACGTGTTTTGCAGATATCTTTAGTGTGGTGTAATAGTCGAACTGCATAATTTCGCAATATGTAGATACAAATACGAAAACCACCAAATACGGCCTGTTAACTTCGCAAACACTGATATCAAGATGGCGGCTGCTTACTTTGTTTCTGTTAGCCAATCAAAGCACAGGGCATGTGATATAACCAGCCAGTCGTAACATATTCGGAAATATACAGTTAAATTATAAATAATTCAAAAGCCAAGATCGCTTAAATGCTGTTTACTGGATAACCGGTTTCAACACGCTAAAGGTGCCACCGTCGGATCTGTGAAGATATAACATGATAGGTTTGAGGGAGGGCTTACACGAGTTACACTATATACATTACCATTAGCACAGAACCACATACCTGAATGCAGATTAACATTTATAAACCATTTGGATATTACGATACATGAGGCAGACCAGCTGATGTAAAATCATTGTCACAAAAAATAAAAAACAACTGCTCTCATGGTCATTCTTTTCCATAAGATATATCTCATGGTCATTCTATTCCACAAGACATATCTTATGAAAAAGAGTGACAATGAGATAAGTTGTTTTTTATTTTTTGTGACAATGATTTTACATCAGTTGGTCTGCTTCATGTATCGTTACATCCAAATTGTTTATAAATGTTAATCTACATTCAGGTATGTGGTACTGTACTAATGGTAATGTATATAGTGTAACTCGTGTAAGCCCTCCCTCAAACCTGTCATGTTATATCTTCACAGATCCGATGGTGGCACCTTTAGTGTGCTGAAATCGGCTATACAGTAAACAGTATTTAAGCGACCTTGGCTTCTGAATTATTTCTACAACAGAGTGATCGCCCCATTACACACTATGTGTTCACTGCAAAACATCTAAATATTTGTGATAAACAACAAAATAAATGTCATTGCTGCTCATTTCACTCGTAGCAATTAAAACTGTGCTTTACCATATCCTCAGAAATAGCGATATATTTGTAATTAACAGTCAAATATTTGTGAGAAAGAACGAAGCAAATCTCACTTCCGCTCGTTTTTCTTTCAGCAGTTGAAAATAAACTTTTAGGTTTCGTGGTAATCGCAACATATTCGGAAAAAATCGCAAAAATTTTATATACTCAAGAATGCGATTGTTATCTGTGATTGGTTGACGAGATCACATATCCTGTGCTATGAGCGGCCGATAGAAACAAGTCGAACGGCTGCCACCTTAAATTCAGAGCTTGGGAAGCTAACAAGCCACATTTGGTGGTTTCCTTGTTTATATCAGGGTATTACGTAATCATGCAGTTTGAATGATATTCTGCGTTAAAGATCTCTCCAAAACTCGTCGTTTTTGCACTGTTTCGTTGTGCCACGGGGACAGCAAGTGTGATAAAGTTGTATAAAATTCTTATCAAGAAAAATTTACTTGAGAAAATTGTGAAATTACATGACAGAGATGGCTGGTCGATACTCCATAAGGCGCAATACCACTTGCTGCCGTACATCATCATCATTATCTTCTAAACGCTATACGTTGTCGCTGCAACCATTTTCTACTATTTTGTGATCCCTTTTTCACATATTAATAATCATGGAACTTTGTGACATGCAGTAAATCTACGATTATTTTCTTTCTGGAACTCCCCTCGGGTTTCTCACTCTTAACACCCCATCACGTGTGTTAAAAACTTATTGTCCCTCGTTTAATGATCAAAAAATTTTGCTTTTTTGTTTTTGTTGTTACTATGAGGTTTCTCTGGTCATTAACATCTTTCACAACACCTTCATTGTCTTTTATTTCTGCCCAGTTGGTTCTTGTTATCTTCTCCAGAGCTACATCCGTCGCTTATAAGCACTTTCCGTTTGCTTTTAACGATGTACAGCTTTCATAGCTGAGTGGAAACGCACTATAGATGGATATCTTGCCAAGCTGGTTTTTTTTTTTTTTTTTTTTTTTTTTGACCATACTGAACGACACTTGGCTAGTAGTTGTCTTCATTAATTGATAGGGCGTTCAGTTGCTTCAATTCTTTTTCTGTTTTCCATGGTGCTGCTGTTGACTTCTGTAGTTACGGTGCTTATACAATAATATCAACGGTTTCAATTTTATTACATTCAATTTAGATGACATCATTTTTTATTTACTTACTATCATAAGTTTAGTTTTTTGGTCATATATTTCGTGTTCAAATTTTTATTTAACTGCTGAAAATTTTAAAAAGTATATTTTTCATACGTTTTCACTATCAGCTGTTATGGCAACATCATCTACAAATTTTATGTAGTGAATGGGAATTCCCTTCACATTAAATCAAGGTGCTTTTCATTTTAAGATCCAGCTTTTCCGATAAAAAGGTGCATAACTAACGGCAGTAAACATTTAAAAATGAGAAACTGTATCTATCTTTCAGAACTATTGGTCCCTCAAGAAAGAAAGAAGATTAGGTTTGGGAAAAATACAAAATAAGGACACATATTTCATACCCCACGTAGAAGGGGCTACCTGTTGTGAGCATGAAGGGATACAAAGATAAAGGGGAAGGCATAAGAGAGGACGGAAGGTTAAAGATAAGTTTATTAAGAAGCATCGTACCAGTTTCATTTCAGACATTACAGAAAGACAGAGTGAAAAGTAGAGATCGATTAAGAGGAAGAGAACCTCACCTCTCTCTTTCTATGTAATTTTTCTCTCTCTCCTACGGCCGGTTCTACAATTTGCTTTTTCGAATGATGCTGTGTGTTTTGCGATCATGCAGTTTTCTTTTATATGGACACAAAGGACCTCAATAGCTCCATAGCTTCTTTCCGCCCTTTAAGAAACATCTGGAATTGAAATACTGAATGTTATGCTGGAGAGAAGTTAAAGCAACGCATTGCTGACTTTCGCTATTTTATAAAAATATACATATAAATTTGACCTAGTGCCACAAACAACTTCAGCACATGTTTTATATCGTGATCGCTGTTCGTGTGGTGTTTGTACCCTTCGGCTGCCGTCGACTAGTTCCAGCCGTCAGGACTGAGGACGAAACACCAATCATTTTTATACGTGTTACATGTTGACACTGTAACCAAAGAGTAGTGAGACAATTTATTTTTGAAATCTTGCAAAGCTGTATCCAATGACGAGGACAACTTCCGCTGTTTTTTACAATTCCACAACATTTAGTTTTTGCACCTACAGCGCTAATTATGCAAACAGACCTGTTGCAAGAGCGCCACGCGTTTGTTAATTTCGATTCCAAGTTGAACCGAGTAAGATTACGACGTATACGAGGGCGCAGTTGCCAGTAAGACATCGAATTGAAGGGTGCAGAATTTGCACGGTAAGGAGAGAACTGTTAAGTTCAGCAAGCACCGTCATTGCAGAGTGTTGTCAGTGGAATGAACTGCAACAGCTACAGTCGAATGGCACAGATGGCGAGAGACAGAGAATGTTGGTAGCTTCAACAAGCTGTAGCCTTTAAAGAATGATGATCACTATCACCGATGAGTGAGACGTTATTGAAGACATCAGTGGCTGCTGTAGAGAGATAAGTATACACCATGTGTCGCTCCTTAGGGTCGTCAGGCGCATTTTCTCCGGTGTTTCAGCAGATACCTGCAATTTTGTTTTTGCAGTGGATAGCGGGAGTCAGCCCAAACAGATATTGCTCACCACTGCCTCCAGTGTCGGCGGAAATCGTCGCTTTGTTTCCGGTTACAAACAAAATGGTTTTTAAAGTACAATTTTACGTGCCCTTTCGATAGAGCGGCCCCAAATTATAATAGTTTGAAAGTTGTTTTATCGATATGTGTTAACAGGGACAGTAAAGCACGAAGAATAATCAGTATTCTAGCAGCGACTGCGCAGCATTGCTTAATGGTGGTAGCAGTCAACGCGGGCCGGAGCAGTACTGTTGCCATTTTACTGTGTCTGTTAATACACAACGATAAAAATGAAAATCGAGCTAGTCTAATTTGGGGCCGCTCTATCTAACGTAAAATTCTGCTTTAAATATCATTTTGTTTGTAACCGTAAGCAAACCGATGGTTCCTGTCGACTTTGGGTGTCACGCATGAAAGACATGATGAGGAGTATTTGTTTGGGCTGACTTCAGCCATACACTGGATAAACGAATTGCAAAAATCTGTCGAAACACCAGAAAAAAGGCACCTGATGACTCCTACAACGGACACCCTGCATATCGAACAAAGGCTATGCATGGTTCCCATTCTTATTAAGATTAGCATTAGACATGGCCTTGCACTATCTGCAAGCACAGAAATAATTTTTACAAACTTTGGGAATGGATTGTTTACACAAAAACAAGAAAGTTATCCATGTAAACACGTGTGAGAACATTCTTAGGGTTATAAATTTAAAAAAAAAGTTTTGCCATGTTTTCAAATTAGAAACGTCCTATGTTCTCCCCTGCGTACGCATGTACTCGTCGAATCGCGGACACACTATTCTAAGCCGCTGGATGGCGCAGAATGGCTTCAGGTGTTTCCATAATACATTAAATGTCTCTGCATGAGGAATGTTCGTTATATAAACATTTTGGTTCAGGTAGTCCTACACATAATTACGTAAAGGACAAAGGTCGGAAAATATAACGACCTTCAGGCTGTCCCCTGCCAATCTATTTGTCATGGTAGATATCACCCAATGCAACTCAAACAGTGTGACTGAAATATGCTGGCCCTCCATTAACCATAAACTACAAAATTCCTCTTGTTTGGAGGGGAAGTTTCTGTGGCAATACTTGAGTAGTGCTCGGAATATGAAATGAACGAAAGCTAGAACATTTTCTGACATTACTTTTCTTTTTGTTAGAACTTCTCATAGCTGTGCACCAGGAACAGTGCACAACAGTGCAATGAGTTTTGTGCCTTTGACCCCAGTAGTTCATGCTGTGGCCAAGACTCAGAGGAGAGGAACATTTTGATTTCCCCTCATTACACCGTTAGAGCTTGCACAGCGTAACACAGCACCAGCACAGAAAAGCATGCTCGTCTTGAGCACTGGGTGAGTGCATCCGTATGTTCGAAAGGGGCGGCCGCCCCAGTTAACTGTCCTGCCGACATGCGCGCTTTGAAAAGTTCCACTGTAACGCTTTACTGCATCGCATGGCTCCACGTTCTTCTTGAACCGTAGGTGAAGGGAAAATAGTGCATAATGCAGTGCCCTTAAATTTTTGTCAGAAAAGACAAACGGGGAAACAAAAATCTCGTTAGAAACTACTCGAGAAGGTTACAGGAATCGCTATCTGAAGTTTCAGTCGCTCAGTAAAGAATAAGGAAGGAAGGAGGGGGGGGGGGGACATAGCTAGAAGTACTTCCGGATGCTTCACTGCTTCGGAAAGACGCGGAAGAAAGAGAAGAAAATTTTCTTTTTTAGGAAACATTGCCAGAATGTTTATCAGGGGACTGACATTTAATTACAGCATGGTACATGTTTTTTTTTTTTACTTTACGATGTAAGCAACATTCTCTACTATGTTACAACTTTTATCCAATTTCTGTTCTATGAGATTTCCTTCTGGTTTTGCATCGGTTGATCCTTTCTTCACGTGACTCGTATTAGTATAGCAGGGAACACCTAAATAGTTCTGAGATTTCACTGTAAATGGTTATGGGCACAATTGACATACATGATATGCCTTTCTTCGAACTGTTACGGAACTGATAGGCCTGACTGTGTGGTGGGGCAGTATGCGAGTTTGGTTTGTGTGCATATTTTTTTTCTATGGGAGAAAGGGTTGGCAACCGCCGTCACCCGCCTCTGAGTGGGCCATTGGGTATACCCATGTGTGCTCCTGTGAAATTAAAATTCTGCGAATGTTCTTACTTCTAATTGATGACTTTTTATTTGGTGTGACGACTGAAAAATTTAACACATACAGATTAAGCACTCTCCCTAATGAGTACCATATCAAAGAGATACACCAGAAGAGGGCTTCAAATGCGCCTTTATTCTAAAATTCCTTATTACAGGTGAATTTGTAATGAGAATTTCTTAGCCATTGTCTCCTCATTAGCATTGGAGATGTCTCTTCTTTTTAAAAGAGAGTACGACATTCGAACAGGCCTCTTGTTAAATTGCTTATCTTGATGTTTGATCCATTCCTAATTTCCAAGAAGAACTATTACCCTCATCTAGGCGCAAGTTCCATTGAATAAGGACTTGATTGCAACATTGTGTAAATTATGTAACTTTCAGGCAAACGACGTATCGGCAGATGTCAGAACTATGGTGTGATCCAACAGCTCCAGCCCTGCACGCTATCTGTAACGAAAAAAAACTGTCAAAAAATGAACCAGCAGTTTCATATATTCAGGATTTAAAGAAGAAAGTGGTTAAAATAAGCAGAAGCATGTTAAAATGATCTACACAGTTGGTAATGTACAGCCACAGAAGATCCCTGGAGAGGGCTTGGTGCAGTTGCTTTGAGTGTCTACTGCAAACAACCACGTAATGCGAGTTTTTTTACGTCTGCATGATAAGGCTACACTGTTGCCACAGTTCCAGGCAACTATGATTTCCATTCAGTAGCGACCAGGGAGCTCTGTAGTGACTGCAGCGTTTTGCGCGTTGCGATTTAACGCCGGCAACAGTGCTAGCATCTTCTCTCGCCTTACGAACTTGATATTGACTAACGGAGTAAGGTGATGCATCAAATACATTCGTAAACAACTGGATCCGTCCTCGTCTAGCAGCTGCAGTTCACTTTTTTTTTGTAAAAAAAAGAAACAACGTTGCAGTCATGGTTTACCATGAAGGAGCAATAATGTTTAATATTATAAAGGAAGAAGCGCAAGTTGTGGAGAAAACGACGAAGCTGTCCTCACGTCTTCACCAGTAGTTGCATCATTGTAAAATTCTGTACATATGTCATTTGCGGTGTATAATAGAGATGTAACAGCTGTTCGGGAATTCCGGGTAAAAACTTATCAATGTTGCGATTTACAGTTGTGTAAGTACACAATTTTAACTTTATTTGGTCTCATTAATTCCTATTGACGGCAATGCCACTGCTCATACATTTTGAATCGATGGTTAGTAGTTAATTGTTGTAAGTAATGTACAGATAATCCTTTATCACATTTGAGTCATGGTTATAACTGTTCAAGCCTTAATGAACCAGTACTCACTTTTCGGACTCTAGACAGCAGAAATTGATTTTTATTTCCTGTTTTGTTAATTGACAAGATTGGGCAGTGAGACCACACATACGCTGATGAATTATAAACTTGAGCAGAATACTTAGTATCCTGCAATATCCAAAGCATAAAACTTCATTAGCTTACAAGAATGTTGGTAAATTAATACTCACATGTGATCACTTAATTTATGACAAACTTTAAAATTTTATATGAACATTTGTGACAAGTTAGAACTGTTTGCCACACAAGGACTTACTCTCGAATTCTAAGGATCCAGTCTGGTACAGAGTTTTAACAAACTTCCAGCATGCTGGAATAATTGTAGGTCAGCAACGTCTGTTAATCAGTACAACAAAAAAACAGCAAGAATTGCAAATTTCACTTTTTTTATTCACTCGATGACTAGTTTCAGGGCAGGACCCATTTTCAAATCATCGTTAACAGATAAAAAATGGTATTTCCGAAAGTGCAAAAACCATGACAAAAATGTGCAAAGGAACGGTTATAGCGCATACAGATAACAAACTATCCGTTTGCACATTTTGATATGGTTTTTGCATTTTCCGAAATAGAATTTTCATTATCTTTTACGATGATTTGAAAATGTGTTCCAGCCAAAGTTGCAAATTTCACTTTTTTTATTCACTCGATGGCATTTTCAAATCATCATTAACAGGAAGCAAAATGGTATTTCTGAAAATGCAAAAACCATGACAAAAATGTACAAAGGAACAGTTGTAGTGCATACACATAACACACTGTTCGTTTGCACATTTTGACATGGTTTTTGCATTTTCGGAAATATTATTTTCACTATCTGTTACAATGACTTGAAAATGGGTTCCAGACCAACACTAGTCATCGAGTGAGTAAAAAAAGTTAAAATTTGCAATTTCGGCGGTTTTTTTATTGTATACAGTTTCAACTTGGCACAAATGTTGGTTGCAACATATACTTTTCCAAACAATAGAAATAATTCATCTCAAGTTTGATATTATTGCTGACAATATCACAGCAATCTTGACTGCAAAATTATTTTGCTAGATATTTGCAGTTAACAGTTTTAAAAAATCTAATTTCAATCATATTTATTGAATGGAAGATTATAATTTATATTTTTATAAATGGGGAGAGAAAAGGAAATAAATGAGAAGAATGAAAAGAGCATGAGCAAACTGAGCAGTGGACATTATCGTCTCCACATACCGCTACACAAATACTTTCTGATATATGGGAAATATAGTGTGTGCTCAGTTGTTTTCCAGCTTCACAAATATCAAGAGGAAAATTTGAAGTTTATAACTTGTTTTGTAACTGATAAGCTCTGTTTATAAAGGCCACACATGGAACAGCAAACTATTCCGAACGTAATTGTGAAATGTGAAAAAAGACTTATATTTTCAGGTAAATAATTTATCATTAGATGACACATACCAAATATTCATATCTCTTGGAAAGCATTGTGAGGCCTTTGACAAAGTTCACAAGTAATTTGATATAGCATGAAGACATTCAGTAATCAGAGAAAATTGATTTCAATAGACAGAGTGCAACAACTAATGAGTTTATTTTCATAGGGAATCATGTCCCACTTGGGCCTAAATATCTGCAAATACAGTGAAAGCGTCTTTACATTTGTAATGTCCTCTGTGGTGGAAATTGTAAAGCTGTTGGCATTATGTCCCTTGTCTTATTCTGACACCAATAAATAATTACAGATGTGTAGCCACAATGAAGATTTGTGCCATATGCCTGAACAATGTCTCTTGTTAATGCAGGAAAACTGCTGGGACCAGAAATTCTGTTGACTTAACTGGTAGTACAATGTAAACAAATATTTTATGGGAAAAATTTACTTTTTGGTACCCTCTTAGCTAGTAATATGTTTCAGATGACTAGAGTAGAGTGACTCACTTCCTAACTTGAAAAGTAATACTACAAAGTAGCTACAAAAAGCATTCTCAGACAGGCCAAGCATTTGAACCTAATCACCACCAAGAGACACTCTGCACAGAAAACTTAATGAACGTTCACCAAAATGAGGGAAACATGAGAGATGTGAAGAACATCGCAAAATACAGTGGGGATCTGAAGTGCAGACTTTATCACTATCTCTAAGCAAGCTGTATAATTGTACCATCTATGGGGGTATCACCAAGTGAATTTTAACCAAGTTTATATTTAATTACATATTTGTTTCAGTATTATTGGGAAAAATTTCAGGGAGACTCTCATATAATGTACAATCGCTAAATTTTACTAATAATGTATTTGTAAATTTTAACAGTGTTTGTTTTGTATTTGGTACCAACTTTCCAAAATATTAATAGTCCATAATGTAGAAAGATTCCAACAGCTGCATACTACTGAAACATCACTTATGTGAACTGATTTGAAGTTTACATTTTTCTCTAATGTGCAGTTGTTGCTCACCTAACACAAAATGATTAATGTGAAGATATGATATCTGTTGTGATCACACATATTTTCAGAAGATATATCTGTGTAATAATATATTGGATAAGCATACATTGGTTACATGGAGTATAGATGTGTGTTGATGTTTATAATATCAATGTGTCGAATATTATACAACTGCATATAATATTGAATGTTGCATGTATTTCTTCCAAGGTATACAAAAGAAAAAATACAGTATTGACCAATAAAATGATGAAATGCAAATATTTCATAATGGTTTTGTTAGCTTTATACCAAATTCTTCCATTTTCTTTCCATTTTGTGCATATGTGGCATTTGAAACACACAAAAAATATATATGTATACGCATTAGCAAGTTAATTACAAACACCCACATACTAGTGTTCAACATTCCTTTCATCCAGACAATGACAGTGGTATGCCATTCTGCTCTCTTCATATTTGTCTAGCAGATACAACACAATCTCAGTACCTGCCATCATTCCAGTTAAGTCACCTTATTTTGGCAATATCTTTATTAACCTGATATTTAGTCAACTAAATAATTTTCATAAATAATACACACATTTAGTAAAATCAGTATCATCAGGTAATTGATTTCTAATAAATAAAACACAGCATACATATGAGTAAACATAATTTTTCAGTGAATAGTTATCCTTAAATGATCTGCCTAATGAATATTTTCACTGTGAACAAGGACAAAGTAGTCAACAATGTGAACACTGTCTACACTTTCTTTCATATAGGATGCTGTGAAGCAACTTTCTTGAAGCATGTGTGGCTAGTGTTTCGTATAGTTGTAGGCACGCCTATCACTTAATGATCATAGAATGAGAGAAGCTGATATTGTGACTCAAGATGGTGTGGCAACAGCATTTTCAGCATTAGAATTACTGAGAGCTATAGCTGGCTTTGGTAAAGTTAGGAATAGGGTAGTCATGGGAACTGTAATCAGACTTACCACATCATACAGCACATTCAAGATTAGATTAGATCAGATTATTCATTCCATAGATCCACAAAAGAGGGAATCCTCCTGGGTGTGGAACATGTCAGATAAACATATTACAAAAATGTAATTAGAAAAACTTGAGTTTCATTACTTTTGATAATCCTCAGTCAATAAACAGTAAAATTATGTACATGAATTAAATTTAAACTTCTAATATTTACAGGTTTAATACATACATCTGCTTTCATTAAATTCATCATTCAGACATTTGCTAGTTTCTCTGCTATTACAACCAAGTATTGTCAAAAATTAAAGTAAATTATTCATTTCAGTGTTCCTCAGTTAAGAACAACCAGATTACGTACAAGATTTAAGATTAAACTTCCACAATTTACAGACTTAAGACTTACATCTGCCTTCCATATATCCATCATTCACGCAGTAGGGATGCTGCAAGTCTGCTAGCTGGCTGTAACAGCTTTAGTGCTTTGGAGACTATGGCCAAAAGTGTGCAGAGACTATAGGGAGTTGGCAAACAGTCTTACAAGATAGCAAAAAACCTATATATTAAGACCAGTACCAATCATGCAACTTTTAGGCTGCCTAGGGAAGTTTTATATGTTCAAAAAACTAATGGTGTCACATCTGAAGGAGGAATATGAAACATTAAGCTGAGGACAGAAGCATGTGGAAGTGTGTTTCAAGCTCAGTAGAACAACTGACCATGCACTGGATAGATATGTACCTAGCAGAACAGTTCATGTCAAAAGTGACTTTCCATGGAATACAGTCACTATATAAAAAAAGTTCCGAAGAAGCAGCATAATAGGGCAATAGACATTGATTGAAATGTGCTGAGAAGGCAATGCATGAAATCTGCAGCAGATATCATATCAGAACAGTATCAAAAGATCTCTGACAAAACCCAAGGAAATTCTTATCATATGTAAAGGCGGTCATTGACTCCCCACTTAGTGTCCAGACACTCATGAATAACACCGAAACTGAAATCGAGGGTAACAAAACAAAATCAGAAATACTGAACTCCATTTTCTGATTTTTCTTTACAAAGGAAAAGTGTCTCAGTTTCAATCTTGCATCACAGCAAAAATGAGTGAAATGGATGTTAGTACCAATGGCAATATGAAACAGATGAAATCACTAAAGTTGAGGTACCAGGACCAAATTGAAGCTCTATCAGATTCTACACAGAATTTGCAACGGAGTTAGCTAATCATTTAATCTACATCTACATCCATACTCCGCAAGCCACCTGATGGTGTGTGGCGGAGGGTACCTTGAGTACCTCTATCGGTTCTCCCTTCTATTCCAGTCTCGTATTGTTCGTGGAAAGAAGGATTGTCGGTATGCTTCTGTGTGGGCTCTAATTTTACCCTCATGGTCTCTTCGCGAGATATACGTAGGAGGGAGCAATATACTGCTTGACTCTTCGGTGAAGGTATGTTCTCGAAACAATAATAATGTACCAGATCCCTCAACGAAATGCTGTGCCCAGTAAATGGAAGAAAGCAGCGTCTACAAGAAGAGTGTCAGTACTATCTGAAAGAAGCTATAAAATTATCCAGATAGATATAAATATGATTTCAAAGTGATGCAAAAATTGGCAACTTGTTTTAAATGTTCATAAATGTAAAATTGTGTACTTCTCAAAATGCATAAAAGAAATATCCTATGATTAAGACATCAGTGGGCCTAAACCGGTATCAGTTGACTTGGGTGTAGCAATCTGTGGAGATATGAAATGGAATGGTAACACAGACTTCATCATAGGTATGGCAGGTTGCAGGAAACTGGGAAAATACAGTCAATCTCTCATCACAGGCTACACGTCTGGCTAAGTAGGACTGAATGGATCATGTACATACAACTTCTCTGTTGCGCAAGAAAGGCATCCACTCCGAGAAACAAATGAGATCAGTGAAATGTAGGTGCGGTTATAACTGAATCGCGAAGCTCTGTGCATGCACCAGTGACTATAAGTCGTAAAAGCTCCATTAAGGTTAAATGAATATAACATTTGGCTTGATGGTATTAAGATTGTTTCTTGCATTTGGAAAATGTTGTAAGTTTAGTTACTGAATTAAAGAAAATTAGAGGTCGCCAGCCTATTAAGTGTGCAAAATTACTGTCATTATAATCACTGTCTATTAATCTTCACGCGCTCGCGCCAGACGCAGTCACGTAGGCGCCTGCGCGGGCGGTCGTTCGACTGCCTAACATTTTTCAACAGTCTTTTGAGATTTTCTTTTTTTAAAGTCCAAAGTCCCAAAAAATATCGACATAGGAAATCTTACAGAAAATTTCAAGCATTTTTGATCAAAATTGTTTATTCTTCAATAAACTATAAAAAGGTACACGAATATAACATTTTTCTAATTCGATGTTTTGAGAATGTATACTATTAAACTTAGGAGTAGAATTGTTCACTATCTTAGCTCATTGTAAAATAATTTAATTTTGGTTTATGGAAAGAATTTTGGTTTAAAAATTACAAACTAAATATCACAATCATTTCTGTGAGATCAATAACTCACAAGTTAGTCAATACCTATTTCATCTTCGTTGTGAGGCCGGCAACAATTGGTGCACTAGACAGTGATAGTTGAATGTTTTATAGGCACACCGATTTCCACAACCTACACATTCTCACTTGGTTTTTATGTTCTTTTTTGAGCCACACAAGTAACATATACCTCTCCTAGTGGGGGCTGATTCCACTGTATGAACTATATCACTCTCCCCGTTCTTTTCTAAAAACCCTAACAAATCTTTTGATAGTTACTTCAATTTAACTACTTTACAGCTTTTCGCTCATCAATAACCAAAGGTAACTCGTGTAAGAGTGACCTTCTCGTTATATCTTTCACAGTACCTATATTGAACTGAAAAATCCGTAACGAATATATTCCTTCCAAGTACAGTAAGCGGAAAAATACAGACGCAGGCCACCTTTGCGTCTTTCTTGATGTGGAAATTCGAGAGCATATGAGGTGGACAGTATCAACCCCGTCTTTCATTGAATTATAGTCAGTGATTTGTACAGGCTTTTTGTTAACTTCATCAATGGCGTGCGTATCATGCATGGTTGAGAAAACTACTACTGCTTTCCCTTTTTTTTTTTTGTAATCACAGAAATTAGAGTTTTGTCACCTTGACTACCGAACATATAGTCCGCTGCCACTGCATTCCTATTTACTGTCAGAAATTCTTAGGAAATTTATTTTTATTTTTTCTCATTATGCCTAAAAAGGTAGGTCTTTGCTAAGGAGGTATTCTCCCAATGGGTAACTTGAAAAATAATTATTGGTTGTTACATTTCTATTTGTCCCTTCTATACATTCAACCAATCTAGCCATCAAGTCATGCGGTTCGTTGGATTGTACGTTAGGGCCCGGAATTTGTTTTATGCAGAACACTTCTAAATTATTTGTATAAAAAATTCCTTCATCACACAATGCATACATTTTTAATTCATATTTGGCTGGTTTTTAGACATATATTGCACGGAACAACAGTGTCCTCTATATGTGACCAACATCTCATCAATAGTAACAAATTCACCTGAACTGAACGATCTTGGGCTGTTTACAATAAATTGCTTGATGTTTCAACTTTGTGCTTAAGTCATCAAATCTCAGAGCCCATCACAAAAATCTAAATCGATTTAGGCTGATATTGGTTCGCAAAATCGTCCTGCCCACTTGTGTCTTACAGGGTGCCTAGGAAGCTGTATTCTCGGATAACTAGACAACATACAAGCAAATCATATTAATGGAGTTTATTACTGTAATTGAAGTGAGAATATTTGATTTACAATGACATTTCGCAATCAATTGGCGACATGAAAATAATCAGTGTCCTTCAATGTACACAATTTCGTTGTAAGCTTATCACACATGTTCGTAAGTCACTGCTATCGTTAACATCACTGCGGCTCCACTATTCCTCTCTTCCGGTGCGCGTCTTCTACTGTCCAGCCATGCCTAGGAGTCGCGTCGCTTTTACTTTCTTCATGTAGATGCCGCTCCTGTCGTGGTGACGCCCTAGTCAGGGTGCTATTGGCTGACGTCGTCTCACAGTCCTCTCTGCTGTATTGTTCTAGATCTTCGTCCCAGTGCTTATCCTTACGTCAGAACATAGGTATTGAAATATTCGGCAAAATTCGTATCGTTTCCCCTTTTCACTGCAATCAAAAACAAAGCGCCAAACAATGCTAACATTTCAGCCATTGTTGTTGGCCTATAATCCCTATCGCATCCCTCAAAGTTATTGCTTCCTTCGACTAGAGTTTGATGTGCCAGTTTTTTTTTTTTTTTTCTTTCAATATAAATATTCGTGTATCTTCCGATCCCTTCTAACATTTCAGGAGTTATTATTTACTGAAAACATTCCAGCCGAGTTTTACATTGTCTAGCTTGTCTTCTAGGGCCTAGTAATGTTTGGAGATTTTTTTGCTTTGTTTTTGAGCCAGCAATACTGGCGCAGCTCGCCCAAATTGTTCCCATACCCTTACCTATATAAAATCTCAAATCACTTGCTGTTAACTCTTGTTGACCTATGTCTTCTTCTTCACCGATTTTCAAATCAATCTCTGAGTCACTTAGATGTATATCCTCTTCAATCCTCTCTTGTTCATAATCTGGGTCATCGAAAATATCACTTTCTATATATTCCTCGTGGAGTTTACCCTCTACTTCCTCCCTATCCAATTCATGCAAAATTCAATGTATGTCATCAGACGTAAGCTATCCTCATTCACTTTAAAAGATAGTAATAATTGTTACTTTTCATAACAGAATGTTGTTTGAATGAAAATATGCAAAAGCAGGATGAAAAATATAATTTGTGGGACAAAAAATTTATGTAAAGCAATGCACAGACATTGGAGTATGGAAACAGCCCATAAAAGTGAGAAATTTTAGAGGGATGACAAACAGAATTATAATCTTAAGTAGGCAAGTAGAAAAAAAATCACGTAAGCGCTCGCAATGCGGTGCACTGACCATAGTTCATTTGTTGTGTGCACTCGCATGGTGGTCAAATGACCACCTGATCTGTTCAGACTTGTACTGAGAAGCAGAGAGGAGTGATTTAGTAAACTTTGAGCAGGACCTGTCGGAATAAATGGCCGCCCCACCGCCTTCTTACCTTTGTGGAGTTAGTGTGGCGAGTTGTAAGAGTGCATGAAGGTTAATGGTGAAAAACTTACGTAAGAATGCTTGGTTTAGTTTCAAAGCGAAAACAGCACAAAATTGCTAAAAAACGCTCTAGCGTGATTTCACATGCATTTTTCACAGTAATCTTTCAGTTAGGTAGCAGCTCCGGTGTGAGGCGCTGCAGTCATGGACTGTGCGGCTGGTCCCGGCGGAGGTTCGAGTCCTCCCTCGGGCATGGGTGTGTGTGTTTGTCCTTAGGATAATTTACGTTAAGTAGTTTGTAAGCTTAGGAACTGATGACCTTAGAAGTTAAGTCCCATAAGATTTCACACACATTTGAACATTTTTTGGTAGCAGCTCATGGAAATCAATTATTAATTATCAAAGAACAGCAAAATCTCATCACTAGTAAACAGTTGCGTAAATGAAAAATTCGTGACATCACTCACTGTAATGCATACTGTCTTTAATTTCATTCGAAAGGTTCATTAAGTTTATTCATTATTGAATGCTGCCATTTAGCTGAAAATATATTGAAATGATATAGTGCAATTAAACAATCATTTTCCTGAATGAGATTTTCACTCTGCAGCGGAGTGAAAATCTCATTCTGGAAACATCCCACAGGCTGTGGCTAAGCCATGTCTCTGCAATATCCTTTCTTCTATGAGTGCTAGTACTGCTAGGTTCGCAGAAGAGCTTCTGTGAAGTTTGGAAAGTAGGAGACAAGGTAGTGGTGGAAGTAAAGCTGTGAGGACGGGGCATGAGTCGTTCTTGGGTAGCTTAGATGGTAGAGCACTTGCCTGCGAAAGGCAAAGGTCCCGAGTTCGAGTCTCGGCCCAGCACACAATTTTAATCTGCTAGGAAGTTTCATATCGGAGCACATTCCGCTGCAGAGTGAAAATCTCATTCTGGAAACATCCCCCAGGCTGTGGCTAAGCCATGTCTCCGCAATATCCTTTCTTCCAGGAGTGCTAGTTCTGCAAGGTTTGCGAAGAGCTTCTGTGAAGTTTGGAAGGTAGAAGACGAGGTACTGGCAGAATTGAAGATGTAAGGACAGGTCGTGAGTCATGCTTGGTAGCACAGTTGGTAGAGCCCTTGCCCCTGAAAGGCAAAGATCCTGAGTTATAATCTCAGTCCCGCGCACAGTTTCAATCTGCCAGGAAGTTTCAATAATTTTCCTGTCAGTTATAGATACTAATTTGGAAAGTCAAAACTTCGATTGTAAAAAAATAGCAAAGTTCGTGGTACAAATCTGCTGACTCATTGGTTTGTTGTTAACTTCGACTTTCATCACTATCCATTAACAGTTACCGCTAATAAACTTTGTACAATTACTAGTATTATTGACTGAATGGTAACACACATTTCTGACTGACTGCAATTGTATGGAAATGAAAACTTATTTATCCATGAAAAAGTTGAAACAGTTTTTACTGTGTTTTGCTTTGTTAAGTATTTTCTTTCAAATTATACTGAGCCCATTTAATGCTATATGCTCTGCCCATCCACACCAAATGAACGCCAAGCCATTACACACTTCAGCACCATCGCTTCACAACCATTCCTCAACAAAAAGGACGCAGCGCCACTCGACTCGACTGTCTCTCTCAACACTCTTATGTTCTGCTCTTCACTTTGCTCAATTGCTGACGCAACTGCGTGCCCTCTGACAATGCAACTGCAAGTTCACTATACTCACCAACAATATAGCGTCACGCTGACTAACCCAGCCTGTCTAATTGTAACTAGATTACAACTAACACTTACTTAACTTTAAAATGATAAAACATTTAATTTCATCATACAAATGTTAGTACACTTATTTAAAAACTTTTACAGATAGAAGAAGTACATCGAATAGTAAACTAGCAAGAAAAACATTTGGTAGCCCACAGAGCTGTGTATTGTGTGCCTATGGGTGGAGCTTACAGGCGCTCAATGCTGAAGTCATCAGTGCCCTAACTGTTACATTTCACTTGTGTGTCCCATCTTATAACATTGTTTTAGTGTAGGGAACACATGTCAAATCGGGGACACTGAACATATCCAAAGAAGAGTGAAATGGATGGTCGTAGGCTTTTTTGACTTGTGGAGAACATCTGGCATTTCCATCAAAGACCTACATACAATACATATAAGAATATGCCCATTCAACTCCATAAGACAAGGCACAACTTGAAATTCAACAGAAGGTGTAAACAATACTATCTGACTACAAATTACATTAATGTAAAGATAAGTAGGAATTCTCAAACAGCAAGCAGAGCCAAGTTACCAGCATAGAGATGTTGATTAAATAATGAAATTAGCCTACACATTGCAGAAAAAGCCTTGAACTAAACAAAAAACTGTACAATTTTCATCTGCAGACAGCATTTTACCTAACAATAATGGATTTCATGTTTATACAACTAAGAGAAACAGGAACAAATTTGTTAGAGATAGCTAATGACTAAGAGTAACAAAACTGAAATAACAAATGCAGATATTACAGATATCATAATAAAAATTAATCAGGGAACTGATAGCAAAGCAAGTAAATAGCTTCATCAATAACTAGAAAATCCATAGAAACATGAAGGAAGGTAGTAAAGAAGCATTAGCAATTAAGGCAATTAAGTGAGTAAAGAAGAACTACAGAGAAGGGTGTCAGTGGCTACAAAAGCAGACAGAAATACCATTGTAGTGCTCATGGATAAACAGAAATACATTAACAAAACAAAAGAATCAGTACAGGAAATAATGTTAAACTATAGTCTGATTCAACTAATAAATTTCAATTGCAACTAAAAACATATTATAAAATGCCAAAAACATACTTACAGAAACATAGAAACAAAACTTAGTATAACAAAATCCCACAACATAAATATTAAGAAACCAGCATAAAATACATAAAGACATTATTCCCATGAGACCAGTAATCAATTTCAAGACTTCTCCCACTTATCACATTGCAAAATTCACACATAAATACTTAACTGAACATTTAAAAAATGGTTAAAATGCCTCTGAGCACTATGGGACTCAACTGCTGAGGTCATAAGTCCCCTAGAACTTAGAACTAATTAAACCTAACGAACCTAAGGACAGCACACACATCCATGCCCGAGGCAGGATTCGAACCTGCGACCGTAGCGGTCACGCGGTTCCAGACTGTAGCGCCTATAACCGCGCGGCCACTCCGGCCGGCAACTGAACATTTCAAACTATGGAAGAATATAAGTATAAAAACTCCTTAGAATTAATCAAGAACTGAAGGATACACGCATATCACAAACTGCACAACTCTTATGCTTTGATATTAAAGATGTGTACACTTGAATCCCACTTGGTGACAAAGTTAACATCATGAAAGAACAACTGACAGGAAACTCGGAAATCTCAAACGCTACCATAGAAAACCCTATACAAATCATAAAAGTAATCATCCAGTAAAACTACTTTTCATTCAACATTCTTTCAGTCACATACACACTAACAAACATCCTACTGAAACACCTTGAAAGGAGAATTTTTGCAGAAATAATAGAAACAAAAAATGCAAAGTATTTTACTGGCAGAGATATGTAGACAATATTGTATGCCTAATAGGCAAGCCATAAGAACATATAAACAATTTACATTAGCAGATAAATAACATACACAAACCATCCAGTTCACTCTGGAAATAGAAACAGAAGAAACAATACACTACCTTGATCCCAAATCACAAAATCTAACAGCGCACATGGTTTCAACATTTTCAGAACAGAAACAGCTACAGAACTGCTGATACACAAGAAATCAAACCTCCCACATTCTCAAAAAGTGGCAGTCATCAGACATATGGTATACACAGGGCCAGTCAAGAACATTTTTCCACACAAGTGGCATATAATTTGCTGGCCCCCTTCCCACTGTTTCGCATAGGGGACATATCAAATGGTGTTCCACCCACCTCCCCATTAGTTGTCATTCCTTTAAAAGTAATTATTATGATACATCCTGTGTACACCACACTAGGGGTGTCTCTGGTGACTCTAGCTGTGCTCCAAGTAGTCACTTGTGTTGCTTGGGCCTTGAACTGGCAGCCAGCCGTGGTGGCCGAGCGGTTCTAGGCGCTTCAGTCCGGAACCGCGTGACCGCTACGGTCGCAGGTTCGAATCCTGCCTTGGGCATGGATGTGTGTGCAGTCCTTAGGTTAGCCAGGTTTAAGTAGTTCTAAGTTCTAGGGGACTGATGACCTCAGATGTTAAGTCCCATAGTGCTCAGAGCCATTTTTGAACCTTGAACTGGCCCTGAATACAGACTGTGCAGAACACCTCTAAGCAAAAAAAAAACTGTAAAGGAGAACTAAACATAATCATCAACATAGCTTTGAACGAAATGACCTGCTCCGTAAATTCTGGAAAGATCAGCCATACAAAACCTAGCTGTGCTTTTATCACATGACATGGATCAAGGCTGTCAGACAGTCAGTTTGGTGCGTATTCTTGAGATTCTAAAAGCATTCAACTCAGTATCACACGTTAATTTACGAAATTATGATTATATGGGCGACAAACCAAATTTTTGACTGGTTGACAATTCTTGGCATGGAGGATGCAGTATGTCATCTTCGATGGAGAGTCATCGATAGAAGTATCTTCAGACGTGTCCCAGGTAACTGCGTTGGCACCTTTGCTGATTATGTTGTTTATTAACGACTTGGCAGACAAAATCAATAGTAGCATCAAACTTTTGGCAGTCGATACAGTTATCTATACAGGGTGTTACAAAAAGGTACTGCCAAACTTTAAGGAATCATTCCTCACACACAAATAAAGAAAAGATGTTATGTGGACATGTGTCCGGAAACGCTTAATTTCCATGTTAGAGCTCATTTTGGTTTCGTCAGTATGTACTGTACTTCCTCGATTCACCGCCAGTCGGCCCAATTGAAGGAAGGTAATGTTGACTTCGGTGCTTGTGTTGCAATGCGACTCATTGCTCTACAGTACTAGCATCAAGCACATCAGTACGTAACATCAACAGGTCAGTGTTCATCACGAACGTGGTTTCCCAGTCAGTGCAATGTTTACAAACGCGCAGTTGGCAGATGCCCATTTGATGTATGAATTAGCACGGGGCAACAGCCGTGGCGCGGTACGTTTGTATCGAGACAGATTTCCAGAACGAAGGTGTCCCGACAGGAAGACGTTCGAAGCAATTGATCGGCGTCTTAGGGAGCACGGAACATTCCAGCCTATGACTCGTGACTGGGGAAGACCTAGAACGACGAGGACACCTGCAATGGACGAGACAATTCTTCGTGTAGTTGACGATAACCCTAATGTCAGCGTCAGAGAAGTTGCTGCTGTACAAGGTAACGTTGACCACGCCACTGTATGGAGAGTGCTACGGGAGAACCAGTTGTTTCCGTACTATGTACAGCGTGTGCAGGCACTATCAGCAGCTGATTGGCCTCCACGGGTATACTTCTGCGAATGGTTCATCCAACAATGTGTCAATCCTCATTTCAGTGCAAATGTTCTCTTTACGGATGAGGCTTCATTCCAACGTGATCAAATTGTAAGTTTTCACAATCAACATTTGTGGGCTGACGAGAATCCGCACGCAATTGTGCAATCACGTCATCAACACAGATTTTCTGTGAACGTTTGGGCAGGTATTGTTGGTGATGTCTTGATTGGGCCCCATGTTCTTCCACCTACGCTCAATGGAGCATGTTATCATGATTTCATACGGGATACTCTACCTGTGCTGCTAGAACATGTGCCTTTACAAGTACGACACAACATGTGGTTCATGCACGATGGAGCTCCTGCACATTTCAGTCGAAGTGTTTGTACGCTTCTCAACAACAGATTCGGTGACCGATGGATTGGTAGAGGCGCACCAATTCCATGGCCTCCACGCTCTCCTGACCTCACTTTCATTTATGGGGGCATTTGAAAGCTCTTGTCTACACAACCACGGTACCAAATGTAGAGACTCTTCGTGCTCGTATTGTGGACGGCTGTGATACATTACGCCATTCTCCAGGGCTGCATCAGCGCATCAGGGATACCATGCGACAGAGGGTGGATGCATGTATCACCGCTAACGGAGGACATTTTGAACATTTCCTGTAACAAAGTGTTTGAAGTCACGCTGGTACGTTCTGTTGCTGTGTGTTTCCATTCCATGATTAATGTGATTTGAAGAGGAGTAATCAAATGAGCTCTAACATGGAAAGTAAGCATTTCCAGACACATGTCCACATAACATATTTTCTTTCTTTGTGGGTGAGGAATGTTTCCTGAAAGTTTGGCCGTACCTTTTTGTAACACCCTGTATATAAGCTGTTGTTGTTGTTGTGTTTTGGGGGAGGAGACCAGACAGCGAGGTCATCAGTCTCATCGGATTAGGAAAGGATGGGGAAGCATGTCGGCTGCGCCCTTTTCGAAGGAATCATCCCGGCATTTGCCTGGAGCGATTTAGGGAAATCACGGAAAACCTAAATCAGGATGGCCGGACAGGGGATTGAACCGTCATCCTCCCGAATGCGAGTCCAGTGCGCTAGCCACAGCGCCACCTCGCTCGGTGTATATAAGTACTATGTGAAAAAACAGGCACCAATTTTCAGACAGTGCTTGATAAGTCTAAAAGTATTGAAAGATTGGAAACTTGCTTTAAATTTCCAGAAATGTAAAATTGTGCATTTCACAAATCAAAAACACTCAGTACTCTATAACTCTCATGTCAGTGATTCAGAATTATAGCTGGCCACCTCATAAAATACAAGGGTGTAACGATGTGTAAGAATATGAAAGGGAATGTTCACATAGGTTCAGTCAAAGTGAAAGTAGTTGACAAATTTTAGTTCATTGGTACATTATTAGGAAAATACAATTAGTCTGCAAAGGAACCAGCTTACGGAGTTTTAAAAACCAGCTTTAAGTGAGGAATGCAGGAATATACTACAACCTGCATGTATCACTCAAATAGGGATCACAAAAATAAGATTAAACTAGTTACAGTGCACTCAAAGAAGTTTAAGCAATCATTCTTGCTATGATCCGTATGTGGATGGAGCAGGAAGAATCTCTATAATCAATACACTGGGAAGTGTCCTCTGCCATGAACGTCACGGTGGTTTTCAGAGTGTAGATGTAGATACAGATGCTAAGGACAAGGAACTATGAGGGCTGCTGATTGCCAAGACTCAAAAAAGGTTTATTTTAAATTGAAAGAATAATGATACTCTAAACATGAACAGATATTTGTCTATAAATTTAGAAGTGAAATAAATGTATATAATACATAAATGGATAACATTTAACAGAATATCTATTAATATGAGAATTTTTAAGCTCAACAAGAGTCAACAGCAGGACTAACCAATGGCTATTGACCCTGCTAACAAAGGAGAAAACATGAAGGAGAAGCCACCATAGGGAGTAGCAGCATGAAGCTGATGGTGAAAAAATGTATTGTCAAGGCACAGAGGTGAGGTGGATTGGGCTATGTAAAAGGCTGTACTAAAATGTTCTGAACAGGCTGTACAGTGCTACACACTCGTGAGCATCAAGAGTCAAACAGCTTTGTTGAGGGAATCCCTACTTATTAAACAGCAGTATTAATTGCTGTGATCAACAGGATGTTTCTTTCACCATATTATGCTCCTTCTATCATGCACCTCACTAAATATTGACAACATAGACAAATTAATGGCGAAAATCAGCTGGTTGTAGGATGATTCAGTGTTATTCAGAAAGTGCAATAACTTATACAAATATTTTCTTTGAATGGTGACTTTATCTGAAGCTAATGATCCCCACAAGTCATGCAGACCATATATGTGAAATACTGTAGCTCCTGATTTTTTCTAACTATAACTTAGCTTTATGCTGGAGCAGAATAATTTACAAGTCTGACAAGCTCAACAAATAATCGCAGTTTCTGCAATGACCTGTATGTGTTGTGCTTGTCAACAGCAAATACCAGTCCAAATGACAAAACATTTACCATGGTCTTGTAATTGATCTCTAACTTCTGTCAGAACTTCACAGAAGTTTGGCAATTTATTTCCTATTGAAAACTAACCATGTGTGAATTTAGAGAGCTTCTGAAATTCTGCAACTGGATTGTGCCTAAGATAAAAATAAATTCATTCAGAACATAACAGTTACATTTACATTCCCCTTTCCCATTTTTTCACGGCACCCAGTTACACTACAATTAATTTCAGCCCGAAAGAAACAAATTTGCTGAATACAGTCAGCAATAACTGTATAGTTAAACAAATTTTTAATTAGTGTGCCTAATGTGCGTTTTGTTTGATGTACATTCTGTAGTACATATAAGTCATTCCACGAGTATTTTTGTATACTTATCATGTTAAGCACACCACATTTTAGAATTTACATCTTTGGTGTGCCTCCCAATGTGAAATGTTTTTCTCTCTATACACTCTCCATTTAAGTGCAAAGTGAGGGTATTTCATTATTTTTAAGCTGTGCTGATAATGCTGAGTAGAATTACTACATTTGCAATAACATGCAATGTTGTTCTTTTCATGAATATGTATCTTCTTTTAATAAACTGATCTCATCTGCACAATCCATGCAAGTAAAGTAGGTAGGCAACTGTAGAAAATTTTCAGATTCATCACTAAAAATTGCTTCTTGAAATAATGTAGTACATCGCTTAGCATCTGCAGATAATCCCTAATAATGTTTCAGTTCCAACTGATGCTTATAGTCTTAGTAGTTAATCTTTACTAAATTTGAATGTTTCTCACAAAACAGTTATCTTTGTCTGAAGTAGGGTGCTTGAAGAATGATGATTTTGTTTTATTTATTTGACCATCAACCATTTAGCTCATTTACAGGATTTTAGAATAACAGTAAATTTGATGTGGTTAGTTGGAAGAAATGAAGTGAAAGCTACCTTTTCACATATGGGACTTATTTCATAGAGTAGGTGTCCTCATTAATTGTACTACAACTATCATAACTCAGTCCCCACTGCCCTCCTGAAACATTACAAGCACATACACTACTTAAATTAACATCACATCTTCACCAAATAATACAAATGTTTACTGGAATGGAAGAAGTAAAAATAATGTTTCAAGCTGTGACCCTCAGTATGTACATCCACTTGATGCAATTCATTTCTGCATCTTCTGTGCTAGTCTGTTTACCACTCTGCTTCTGTTGCTGGTCCACTGCAAGCAAGCTCTGCAATTTTTGCCACTGTGCTTCATTTCCTTCCAAACATTAAGAGTATGTGTGACTATAATGCCAAACAAAAACCCCTCTTTCTAAAAATTTATCATATTTACTCAATATAACTCAAGGAATAAAGCTGTTCCTAAAATTTCAGCACCCGTAAGTGGTGCCAATGGTGAACACCTTAAGGATCACAACCAATGATAATTTGTTAATTCCATATTTGGTGGACCTTACATTCCCAAGCTATGGGGTGTACTTCTCTATTTACCTTAAGATACGCGCATGTTTCAAAAATCATTGTTTAGGGGCAGTGGTGACATGATATGAGGCTGATTTGGTAAGTCTGGTGAAAAGGTAAGAAAAATACTTGTTTCGTAAACAGTTCACCTTACTTCTCAACATGGACTCCTTTGAGGGATATACACTCGGTGTAGCGATCCTCCAGCTTTTTCATCCCATCGAAAAAGTTGGTTCTGTGAAATTCTACAAAATATTCGCTGACTGCAACTATTCCCCATTTGATGAAGATTTCTTCCCAGAAATCCATAGTTTCGAGTTAGGGAACAGGAAGAAGTCATATGGAGCTGAGTCTGGTGAATAGGATGGAGGAGAAACGGATTCAAAGTCCAGTCCACCCAATTTTTTTGCATGCCAACCTTGACCTTTTTTCAGCTAATGCAAGATTCAAACGACCCAACAATGAAACATAATAGGGTCCAGTTATGATTCTGCTTTCTTCCAAATAATCTATAAGGATTATTGCTTGGGAACCCCAAAAAAGAGTGGCCATCATCTTGCTGGCTGACAAAATGGCCTTTGCCTTCTTCAATGTGCTTTCGCCATTGTACTCACTGCCGTTTTGACTCTAGTGTGTAATGATGCATCCAGGTTTCATCAGCAGCCACAAAGTGGCCCAAAGTCTTGTAGAGTGCGATTAAACATCGCCAGACATTGTGGTGAAACGTTTTACCAGATGCGCTTTTGGTCGACTGAGCAATCGCGGCACCTGCCTCACACACTGTTTCTTCATAGCCAACCCTCTTAAGCACTCGCTCAGTTGAAGTCCCTAGAGTCTCAGCAAGCTCACGAATTTTTATTCGACGGTCGTGCATTCTGTCAATGGTTTCCTTTGTGGTAACCTCACATGGACAGCCGGAGCACACATCACCTTCGTTGCTTGTCCGATCACGTTTAAATTCATCAATACAAAAGTAAAATGGTCTTTAATGATATTGCAGAGACCTCACGAACGTCATCAAATTCTCTTTTGATTTATGCAGCAGTACAACCCTTCAAATGAAAGTGTTTAGTAACAGAACGATACTCGGTTTTCTCCATTTTCAGTCACAGTCGACATACTAAGCGATTTAGGCGGCTATCAATAAGGAAGCGTTCGCTGCAGTTGTTGAAATCCTGTATATGATTCTTGGAGTAATGTAGCTTACCAACCGTGAAGGTGCAAAAAAATATTCCATACTTCTCAGACCACCCTCGTATGTATGATGGTGTGCTCACACTGTGCGCCAGGCCGAGACGTGGCGGGAAAGGCTGTGACGTGCCGGGAAATGAAACCCATTGTTTTGCAGTGTGGTGTCCAGACGGGAGGCCGGTCCGTGGAGGCATTCGGCGCGGGACGGCAGCGGCACAAGTCCGTGAAGTTGCGCTCCAGCTTCTCCAATCCACGTGGCATACGTCTCCCATCTGTTTTTATCAGAAGTGTCGCTACTTGTCTTTTCCATAATGTAGGAAAACGTAGATTGCTACTTACCGAAAAGAAGACACTTCAATTTGCAGAGTAGCTTTCGGCAACAGCCTTCGTCAGTAAAGAAAGACGCATGCGCAACATTCACACACACAAACAAGGTAGCACACTTCATGCACACACGACCGCCAACTCCTGCATCTCGGGCCGGAATGCAACACCACATGGGATGCAAGCGGCAATCTAGAGGTTGTGGGGAAGGGGAAGGGATAGTAGTGTACGGGTGGGAGGAGAGAGACACCTCAACAGAAAGCGTTCGTCTCTCTCCCCACCCGCTCACTATTATCACTTCCCCTTACCCACCTCTTCCAGGTTGCTGCTTGCATCCCACGTTCTGTTCCATTTCGGGCTGAGATGGTGGATTCAAATGGTTCAAATGGCTCTGAGCACTATGCGACTTAACTTCTGAGGTCATCAGTCGCCTAGAACTTAGAACTAATTAAACCTAACTAACCTAAGGACATCGCACACACCCACGCCCGAGGCAGGATTCGAACCTGCGACCGTAGCGGTCGCTCGGTTCCAGACTGTAGCGCCTAGAACCTCACGGCCACTCCGACCGGCGAGATGGTAGAGTTGGCGGTCGTGTGTGAGGTGTGCTTACTTGTGTGTGTGTGTGTGTGTGTGTGTGTGTGTGTGTGTGTATGAGAGAGAGAGAGAATTTTGTGTGTGTGTCTTTCTGTTCTGACGAAGGCTATGGGGGAAGCTATATGTAGTGGCGCTGACGTAGGGGGGGCAAGGTACTTTGTGCCCCCCCCCCCCCCCCCAATAGCTAAAAGTAGGGGCCTCGCCCCCCACAATATTCAAACATGCATTTCTCACCGCTCTCTCCCCCTTCCTCATCCTTTACTGGGAAATTTGTTAAAACTTGCACATACATTTTTGCATAATAGTATGTAATGATCATGTAGGGGAAAAAATACCGATTTTACGAGCTATTGCGTATTCCTTTCTGCTACTCCTCCAACCTCTGCATATGACGAACTGTCGTGACAGGGTTTGTCCCCTGCATCTGTACTATTCGCACACTTTTACTGTACGGAGGTATGCGGGGAACGAAAGCTCACCATGAGCTCGCAGCGCTTTGGCTGCTAGGACGAGCTCCACTTCCTCCAACAGCAGCCTGCTGGCAGCTTGTAAAAGAAACTAATGAGCAATAGTGACACCGAATTTGATGGCGATCGCTAGAAGGACTAGGTAACGCTAAAGACTCTTCATTCATTTTTGTGAATTCTATTGACAATCACTAGGTACAACGCCACACAAATCGGCACCGGCTCCAGGGATTTCGCCGTCCTGCGCGAACATGTCAAGCGCCCCCCCCCCCTCCCCGTTTTTCGACATAGTCAACTTTTCCCATAAGATATTTCATACATGACGCCTTATTTTCACATATTACACTCATTCTTCTCTATGTTGTGAATATGTCTTTAAGATCGAAGCAGCAGTCAGTGATACGTTTACAGTTTACAGTGCAATACATTTTAAGCCGTTTTTGTTAGAGGAAACGTTTCTTTCGTAAATCGGAGCACACAGTTTCTGTATCATAGATAATTTTCAATAAGACCCTTGATTTTATGAATAATTTGTATTTCCAATTTATTCTCACATTCCTTCATTTACGCAAGATGGATTTGCCGCCCCCAAAAATTTGCCGCCCTGGGCGATGGCACGGTTCGCCCCTCCCCTAGAGCCGGCCCTGACAATAATCAACACTATTGTTACATGGCTACTTCTTGTTAGGCGCACAGTACTGTTACACAGGCCGCAGCTAATGTTGGCAGCGAATGTAAATATTCCGGAGCTGGGCATCGCCATTGGTCAGTTGGTCTTACTGTGACTCGGTTCAGTTGTTAATCTTTCGTCCCTTACTGTCCAGCTTAAAATGGACAAGTTTATAATTAGGAAGAAATGTGACAATGTGGCGAGTGTTAGCGATGGTGAAGCTAGACCCAGTGTTAGTGGTGCTGTGTGTGACAACAAAGACACAAATAGTGACGGAACTGTGGCGGTGACAAAAAACACAATTCCCGGAAGAAAAACGCTGTTATAAGCCCTCTTGAAGAGAGAAATTTCCATGGATCGATTACAATCAGGTAAAAGATGTTATTTTTTGCAAAATTTGCAGACAACTGTTTGAAGAAAATCGTTTTCAGTTGTCTCACAAAATAGAAAAAAATTTCATGGAAACTGGTTTTTCGAACTGGAAGTGAGGGGTAGAAAAGTTGAAAGCGCATGAAGCATCGGGCCGCCACAGAAAAGCTGTACTGAAATTCAAATCCTTAAAATCGAATGTCAATGTATTTAGCCAGATTTCCAAAGAAAAACTGACACAAATGAAAGAAAACTGAGCTTGTTTACTAAAAATCATATCTTCCCTCCGTTATTTAGCAGTGCAGGGACTTGCAATACGTGGGCATACTGATGAAACAAGTAACTTTGACAGTTTATAACGCCTTCGATGTGAAGATAACCAGCTACTTTTAATATGGCTACAGCGCGAAACTTACTGATGGACATCCTATGATGTGCAAAATGAAATTTTGGCCATTTTAAGTCATGCACTTCTTAGAAAATTATTGGAGGATATCAAAAGTGCAGAGTATTTTGCAATAGTAGCAGACGAAACAACAGACATAGCCACCAAAGAGCAATTTAATATTTGTATAAGATTTGTTGATGCTTCACTAGAGATAGAAGAACATTTTTAGGGCTATACTCAATACAAAGTACCACAGCTAAGGCAATGTTTGATATTATTATCGACATTTTAAGACGATTTGATCTGCCTACATCTAATTGTAGGGGCCAATGCTTTGACGGTTCAGCTAACATGGCCGGATTATATAATGATGTCCAGGCAAAGTTTATGGAAATGGAGAAAAGAGCTATGTTTGTGCACTGCCTTGCACACTGTTTAAACCTAACACTACAAGACACTGTGAAAGCAGTTCCAGAATGTCGAAATGCATTGAATGTTATGAATGACTTAATACATTTTGTGAGAGATTCACCTAAAAGATTAGATCTTGTTGCTCACCTGAAGGCAGATGCCTCTACAAATTTGAAACCACTCTGTCCTACAAGGTGGGCCGTAAGATACTTGGCAATGTCTTCAGTTTTATCCAAGTATACAGAACTTCGGGAATTTTTTCTAAATGTTTCAAGAAATGACAATTCAGACACTGGGGCCAAAGCAAACGGCTTTTTGATTAATATGCAGACATATGATTTCATTTTCATGTTATCACTTTTGGTAAAACTGTTTGGTCACATTGATACCGTGAACATAGCACTACAGAGGAAATCCCTACACTTAGAGGAGGCCAATAACATGATTTCCACTCTTGTAACTTCTATTAAATTTATGAGAAACAATTTTGAATCATTCTGGGGTGAAGTAACTTCAAAATGTCAAGACATGGGTGTTGATTCCCCAAAATTACCCTGTAGAAGAAAAGTCCCTAAGAAATACGATGACTCCATCAATTCATCTGTAGAAACATTCACTGAGGAATGTGACAAATATAGAAGATTGTATTATGAAACAATGGATACATCCATCAGCCTTTTGGAATCACGGTTCGAAACTCAATCATTCATGTTTGTAAATCAAATTGAACAATATCTTCTTGGTGATAACAAACATTCATTCGATATTTTATCTTTCTACAAATCAGGTATAGACAAAGAACGCTTGCTTCTCCACCGAAGCATGTTTCATAAGATTATCCAAAGTAGTGATTCTGCGAATATTAGTTCGTTGGATGACGTAATGAAATACCTTAAAACAAGAAAACCACCTGTTTGACCTAATGCCTGAACTAGTGAAATTCATACGTGTAGTGCTGACGATTCCGGTAACGTCCTGCACCGCTGAGCGATCGTTTTCTTGCCTGCGGAGGGTGGAAACGTATCTTCGTTCTATAATGAGGCAGGATCATCATACTTCCATCGCCCTTCTCAACGCGCATAGAGATTAATCGATGAAACTCGACGTTGATGCCATATGTGACGAGTTCATATGCAGGAATGATCTGAGGAGGAGTACACTTGTCGTCAAAAATTAAGGTATGTTTCTTCAACTTTATTTATGTATTTATTTTGTACCACTACTGACCTATACTCCGACTGAAATTACATTGTGATTGAAGTTTCAGTGAGTCGAGGGGTAGGGGCTAGTCGCCAGACAATCGTAGTTTGCATGACTTTCAGCTGTTTGCATTTTTCATTTTCCTCACAATCTTTTTTTGTTTCTTGAAAGTTGTTATGCTGTGTGGGAAATTTCCCAAGAATGTGATGTCATAACTCAAAAGGGAAAGTATGCGTGCATAATACACCTCTCTCCGTCAGCACTTGTGTTGTTCCATATACGAGTAATTCTCATTGCATAGGTCATTATAGATAGCTTAGAATTTAAAAATGTGATGGGGGAATTCCATTTCAGATAAGACAACAAGTAAACAAAGCAATTTTGTTTCAGTGACACTTCAGTTTTTGGTTTTCCAAAGAAATATTTGATTTTAATGGAGTTTTAATTTTGCTGTGTGTGGAATTGTACAGTGGCGGCTTTTTTTCTTTTTTTTAAGGGTTAATCAGTAGCTTACTCCTCACAAACCACTCTGAAATCTTTTCATTTGTGACTTCAGCATACAGCTTAAGAGCCTTTCTATTTCCACCTTCAATCAATACACTGGTGTCATCTGCAGATAGGACTGGTTTGGAGTGTGGAACATGTAGATGGAAATGCAACGTTATCTGCCACATGTAGTGCCTAATAAAATGATTCTTGCCCCCCCCCCCCCCAAAAAAAAAATATATATATATATATTTTCAAGTCGGCGCCTCTGGCTGTATGTGAATGTTTTCTAATCGTAGCTGTCTCAACTTGACGTGTCTTCTTTACAGCTACTAGCAATCTATCTTTTCCTACATTGTTACCTAGCTAAGTGGCGCAGGGGTTAGCACACTGGACTTGCATTCAGGAGGACGACGGTTCAAACCCGCGGCCGACAATTCAGATTTAGGTTTTGCGTGATTTTCCAAAGTCGCTTCAGCAAATGCTGGGATTGTTCCTTGCAAACGGCACGGCCGATTTCCTTCCCCATCCTTACCTATGCCGAGCTTGTGCTCCGTCTCAAATAACGTCGTTGTCAAAAAAAAAAAAAAAAAAAATGGTTCAAATGGCTCTGAGCACTATGGGACTTAACATCTATGGTCATCAGTCCCCTAGAACTTAGAACTACTTAAACCTAACTAACCTAAGGACATCACACACATCCACGCCCGAGGCAGGATTCGAATCTGCGACCGTAGCAGTCGCGCGGCTCCGGACTGAGCGCCTAGAACCGCTAGACCACCGCGGCCGGCTGACCTCGTTGTCCACAGGGCGTTAAACGCTAGTCTACTCCTACATTGTTGATATTTCTACTTGGAGTTACCACTGTTTGCTTCTTTTCTTTTCCTTTGTTAAAGATATTCCTTCAATTTGACAGTCATGGAGGAAAAAATACAACTATTGTAATGATACGTGCAAAGGCACTTAGTGCATCTACATCAGGGACGGCCATGGCGTGCCGGACAGCACTCAGGCATGGCGTGCGGGCCGAGGCAGGATCATGGCTCGGCCTGTCTCAGCTTTGTTCTATCATTCCCGGAAGTACTCAGTACAATACACTTCACTGAGTATTGCGGTGTGACATTTTTGGGCCGGCGCTACGCTCCACAGTTCGGCAGAATCGTTATGTCAACACTGCTAACCCTTCACTATTTCTTCTTGTTATGACGGACGTTCACAGATCCAATGGCTGTCTCCACAAAAAGAGGCAATCTATCGATCCCTAATCATAAACCTTTAAAATGAATGTGAATGACGGAAGAGAGCAATGATAATTTGCTGTGAAGTGACATTTAACACCGTGCACAAAGAATTAAGATTTATTTGACAATGAGAGAGCAAAATAGTTACAACAATCGACAGACGAGGTTCACTGTTCTGTACATCAAGAAGCATTTGGTGCTAATGCTGCAGGTGTGGAGCACATGAAGAAACTGAATTGAATTTCTGAAATGTATGGAGGAAAAAGAGAATAGGAACGAAAATTAGAATATCCGTAATTGATTGCAGTTGAAAGTGCCCCTGTGCACGTGCAGGTGTAACTGATTGGTCTGCAATGTAATTCCCATTTTGCAGACGTCGTTTTACTTTAAAACTGTCCATAATGTCTACACTGTTTTTCTCAGGGAGAGTTTCCATGTCACTATGATGAGTTTGCAAACATAAAGTATTTCGATCAGAATGTGTGTTTGTGAAAGGCTTTTTATCGATTATGGATCGAACTAAGTCACAACTACGTGGCAACCTTAGCGCGAAAATCTGTGAAACCGTCTCTGTCTGTCAGTATGCTGACAGTTATAGAATAAAAATTATATTATGTCTTCAGTGTGCCAAAAATAGTTAAGCCATACTGAAAATTTGTATTGTTTATCATCTCTTGAGAAATATAAAATCAAACCGTGTGCAGTACGACACCATTGCCATTTAAATAAGGCACGTTTGCCTTTTATCCCTCTCACCCCTCTTCCCGCTCAGACAGCGTGGTATGGCAGTGGGTGAAGTGTGCAGTCTCACTGAGCCATAATTTTTTACACCTTTTTATTATTATTCTTCAAATTAAAATGGTGAAACTGAAATGGAAACACGAAGAGACTTTAAAAGAGAAAAACGAGGCAGTCAGTTCAGGTAATCTAGAGGAAATCCATGGAAATAGAATTCCCCTAGTCCTTCGTTTCATGACAATTTCTTAAAAGCTATCTTAATTCCGAGGGTTATGCACAGTTCTTTGTCAGTGGAAACAGAACTGGTGGGCAAAATGCCATTATCCCAAGAATTTTCGCACCTCAATCTGTCGGTGTCACAAGACGAAGAATATAGAGAGGTCTTCACTGACTCCAATCGATGAACCATCGCCATTGCAACTACCGCATCATCGAGAAAAAAACCTGCATCGATCGACAGTAATATTCGTTAGCCTAACCTGTAGTGTTTGAGGATACTCTGAACATGCCCGTTATTTTTTATGTTAACTATCTCTAATGACCTTGTACAGGCAGGACATTAAATCCTAATCTGCCTTTGCTTCTTTTAGTCAAAAACCGAAAGAGAAAATACTTAGGAACGGAGATGAGAAGTAATTATCTACAGCTTGGAGTACTACACTCTCACAGAAATACGAAAGTGAAAATTTCAGCCGGCCGTTTCGGTCGAGCGGTTCTAGGCGCTTCAGTCCGGAACCGCGCTGCTGCTACGGTCGCAGGTTCGAATCCTGCCTCGGGCATGGATGTGTGTAATGTACTTAGGTTAGTTAGGTTTGGCTCTGAGCACTATGGGACTTAACATCTATGGTCATCAATCCCCTAGTTAGGTTTAAGTAGTTGTAAGTCTAGGGGACTGATGACCTCAGATGTTAAGTCCCGTAGTGCTCAGAGCCATTTGAACCATTTTGAAAATTTCAAAACAGAAAATATGTGCATTTGTCAACTTAGTCGTAGAAACAACTATAAACGTATTTCTATTTTTAGGCCTCTACCTGTTTTCATCTCCACTAGAAAGTAATTAAACAGAATGTCCCCAGCTTTTATTATAGTCCAGCCTCAGCAAAGTCTCGTCTTAGTTTAACTTATTCTTCTCTTCTAGTTCCAAATACGAAATGTACATTCTACCAGTTATAGGATGTTGACAACAAATAATTGCTTGGCTTTTATGTAAGGTGTAGGATAATGTATAACCATAGCCAGTGTAATCGGTGGTCGCCAAGGGAAACATTCGTCTATTTTTGGAGTTTTCTGAACATGGGTCATTAAAATAACACGAGGAAACGACACTTCTGCACTGATCGCCATTAATTCGTTTTCTCTGTCCTGCAGGCTATGCTAAACACGCGTGAACTTCGTAGGCTTGCGATTTCGGCACTGATGCCATTCACCAACTCGCATTTACCTGTGAGGAGAGACAGATACCAGTGTCACCACCATTTCAAAAGCTGTTTTGAACTTTTAGCTACATTTCACTCGCAATAATACGTAGCCAAACAAGTATCCAACGGTAGGCTACCCGCAATTACATAGTTTCTCTACAAGATTTGTACTGTTCATACAAACTAAACTGAGACTCGGCGCACTGGCTAACGGGAGCGACGCTAAAGGCATTTTCCATCACGGTCGCCCCATCAGCCACCGCGCCAAGTGTCAAATTAGTCTGTACGTTTAGTAAATCAAGTGCACGTTTGACAATTAAGGTTATTTCACGCTCACTCGTATGAATTAGGATAAGGTAAATGGATTATTAACAAGCTAAGATGCTACACTAACACGTGTACAAAAACAGGATTCTTTTAGCAGCATGCATTCTTTAAAAATCGATTGAGTAATGTTACGGAATTAAAATCTCAAGTAAACCCAAAGTAGGTGTTTTTTTCTTTCAAAAAATAAAAATAAAAAATAAAGCTTTTAAGGAAAAAATAATTTCATAAAACAATGGGGCGTAGTCTTATACGCCATCAAACTTTTTTACAATTTGAAAACCGGGAATTACATTTTCCTTCTTTTCCTTGTTTCCCTGTCCTGGCCCATTGCGCAGTGGGAACACAGCCTTATGGAGAATCGTGATCTTGACTCAGTTGCCTAAATAATGAGGAAGTGAATGAATAATGATGCAAAATACTAATTAACAAATAATTCTTGGGGCATCTATCACTCCATTATGCTCTCTCATATGTCCCTCACTTTATTGAATCTATTAAAAGAAGTATCAGTACTTTATTAAAAAAACAATATATTCTGTTAAAACTCAGTTCAGCAAAACAGTTGACAACCATCACCATAACAATGTTGTTTTTGTTGTTGCTGTTGTCTTCAGTTCGAAGAGTAGTCAGATGCAGCTCTCAAAACTATTACATTCTGTGCAAGCCTCCTCATCTCCGAATAACTGCCGCAACCTACATCGTTTTGAACCTGTTTACTGTATCCATTCTTTAGCAGTTTAAACTATATAAAAGTAGTAAATTCCAGCAATAAATATGAAACAACAGAAGAAATCTTAAAGATACGGGACTATAGTGCAGGGAGTCCAAGTGAACGCGTAACAACAAAGAATCGTGGTAGATCGCCGTCAGTGCCATTGTCAAGCTTGTTTATAGTTTGAAAACCGGGAATTGCATTTTCCTTCTTTTCCTTGTTTCCCTGTCCTGGCCCAGGGGCGCGCGGTGATGACTTTCTTGAATACCAAGAAATGGGAAGGGAAAAGGGAAGACGATCACCTGAGAGTAGAGGAAGAGAAAGTCACTATAGGAGAGAAGATTTAGGTAACACAAGTGTGTCGGACATACTTGCATACCTAAAAGCAATGAGAAGTGAAACGGGAAGTAAAATTCAGAAGGTCAGCTCAGAAATGGGAAATAAAATTCAAATGGTCAACTCTGAATTTGGAAGCCAAATAAAAAAGGGGAATGATGAAGTACGTTCTGAAATGGGAAGTAAAATTCAAAACATTAGCGTCGAGATTCAGTCGGCAATACATGAAACGAGGGAAGTGAAAAATGAGGTAGTGATGCTCCTAACAAAACAAGAACGAGAGATTGCGGAGGTCAGAAGAACAGCGAATGAGGCGCTATTACTAGCGAGGAGGGCAAAGAAGATTGCTCTTGAAACATTAGAGAAGCAGAAAAAACGACAAAGATAGGTAGAGGTGCATTAACGAAGTTGCAGAGGCGCGTGAAACAAGTAGAAATAACGCAGTTACAAAAAACAGAAACTGCGCCAAATAAGGCATTGACTGCGGAGCTCTCCCAACTTGAACAAAACATACAAAGCGAAATTAAGCAATCATATCAGGAAGTCAGGTCGCAACCTAGTCAAAAATCACATCTCAGAAAAGAAATAGTGGGCGATTTGGAAATAACAGAAACCGAAAGAGCCAGTTGAAACTCAGCACGATCATGTCCAAGCGCAGACAATATTAGAATGTGCTCGAATGTAAGAGTTGCTCGCCAACTACAGACTGAAAGCGTATCTGCAGAGCAACGAAATATTGCTAGAGATATGGCCCCCGCGTCTACATAGGGCACAACTGGGTCGCAAATTGCGAATACGGAGAACAGCAATGAGATATTTCATATGCATAATTGTTACCCGATAATGCGCATCACGTAACATTTTTCCAGCGATGAAAACGTGACAGGGAGTAGAGGAGAGGATGACCAAGGTAACGGTAGACAGGAAAAGTTAGCGCCAAGTAAGAATGTGGTAGGCCTAGTGGGAAGAAATTTTAATGAAATTTTCGATTTTAAGTATTTTATCTCTGTGCGAAAATTCCAGCATTATAAAGATGACGGTAATGTTTTACACCCAAAAACTTTTATTGGACTGGCCTCTGATGTACAAACTGGACTTCGTATGTTCACATATCGAGCGAACATCAGCTGAATGCATGCGGAACATTGTAAAAACGTGCACGCCATACGAAGAGTTTCATAACGCATTTTTAAACACTGGTCCAAGGAGACACAGGACAGAATCAAACAGAAAATGATGATGAGCAGAGACTTGGAGAGTTCAGGGTTCGGTAGGCTGGTGAAGTATTTCGAAATTTTGACCAAGGAGAATCAGTATTTGGACGACTCATGCACACCGCGTGAGATCATAAGATTGTGTTGCATGAAGTTGCCTATTTCCTACCAGCAAACGCTCGTCGGCCCAGGTGGAAGTGATATAGAGCTGGAGTTCGCTTTCAACGTGCATCAGGCGCGAGAAAAACGTAGGCAGAGAGACGTGCAAAGTGAAAGAAGGGAAAATAACAGAGGGAATAATAGAGGCCATAATTAGCAAAACAATGTAAATCGCCCTCTCACCAAAACATGGACGATAGATATCGTGTTGGGAACAATGTACAGTGGAAGGACTATGACAGAGAATATAGGCAACCAAATGAACGCAGATGGGAGCCACAAAGTAATGGCGCATCATGGGGCGACAATACAGAAACTCGTCAACGGTCTACCAAGGATGGGGTGGAATGAATAACAACAGGAATCGAGAACAATCAATTGAAATTAGACCACCTAACCCTGGGAGAATACGGCAAAATGACATAGAATAAGTAGGACGAATTAAAGCAGCTTGTATGGCGAAAGTAAAGTATATTGTATATAGTTGGCATTAAGCTATTACACTGAAGGGATATGTAGATTTATCAATATTTTCTGTGCTATCATCATGTTAAAAGAGGTACTACAGTGCATATAAGGACAGGATGTCGAGAATGAGAAAATTAGGGTGTGTTTCTTTGTTTAAGCTATAACTATGTGCACAGCAAGCCCAGCGTACAATTTAAAAGATATCTGGAGTTTAAAATGTACTATCTGTCCACGAAGGAATAAAGTAAAAATGAGAAACGTGAGGTACTGCAAAAAAAGTTATAAAGATGTGTAAATAGGTAAGTTTGTTATCCAATTGATGTAGAACGTATTAGCAGAGAACGTCAGCATTTTGAAAAAATTTAAAACTTCTTCATGAAATGAGTGACTATTTTCCATGTTTAGCAATGGGATCAGAAATGAGTGACTTGCTAGTTGCGGTTAGCGGTGACACGCAGGCGTGTCGTCCAAGTATGATTTGTCTGCATTCAGAGAAGCGAGAGTTCACTAGGTGGCCTGCTCCACGTGGCTATGATAGAGTGCACCGTTATTTGTACATGGAAGTGTTGTATTTATGCCGTTCAGTGAGATGGAAGAATTGTGTACATGGTGGCCAGTTAGGCGGAATACCATATGAAAACACTGAAATGTTGAGTGTTATAACATCATGAAATGTACGTGTAATAATGGGATATCGGCACGTAAAAGTCAATAAAGGAAAGTACGAAATGCTAAATGTTCAAAGCACATGACATCGTGACATTGCATAGCAGTCGTGTTGATGAGCAGTGAATTTAAATAATGTACTAAAATATTTATATTTGCAGGTACCACTAGTAAAATAAAATGTAACTTTAGTAACATAAAAGGAAGATTTAAAGACAGATAAAGGTAATAGCAGCAGCTCCAGAGAAAGGACAGCAACAGAGAAGGTATTACTGAGTAAAAACATGAAAGAAGGTACGTGACAGTGTTATTAAAGAAACTATCAGTAATTTTGTACTAAACTTGCTATGGAGTTTACGATTGTCCAAAGGAAGCAAACCGAAGTATGAAATGAAGAAGAGGCCCGCCTAATCATTCATTTGTGTATGTTTGTGCATCCGTGCACTTTTTTGTTCACAGATGTTCATGACGACATCCACGACGAAACCAAGAGCCATGAGATCTGACGATCTTTTGATACCCACAACAATGTAGTACTTTGAAAGGGTTTTAGTTAGAACAGTATAAACATCCTACTGTTCAGTAGCTTAACAAGTAGTATTTGCAATTATTAATATTGGCATCTGGTGACGATCATAATTCTACTGTTATGTGTATTTTTTCAAATGTATACAGATGCCAACAGATATTTAATAATTAAGTTATGTAGGATGAGGAATATCTTATATTATAATAAACATTAACTTTATGCATGAAATTTTGATCAGGATAATAAGAGCAAATAAGTGTCTTGGCTGACTATACAATTAGAACAGTAATAAAGGTAAAGATAAATTACCTCACTGGTGAGTGCATCTTAATATATATATATATATATATATATATATATATATATATATTTCATAACAGAAACATGTCAATGATTTTGTGTTATGTATTGTATAGTATTTGTGTAAATCGGAAACTAGTTGTGTGTAATAGTGAGTGCAAGTTTCACAAAAGGAAACTTTGGTGAGACACACTGGAAGCAACAACGTGATGTGTGGATGGAATGGGAGACTAACAGCACAGCTGCAAAGAAAAGTGGAAGCAAGGGACACTGTCGGTAAGCCAATGCCATGTCGCAGATGTGGCCAAACAGCAGGACTATTCAAATGCGGTTACCTGAAGACTTCGGGTTGCAGGCGACCACTGAGGAGGTACTGCAGAAATCTGCGGCAGACCAGCTGGGTCAGGTCAACATAGGTGTTTAAATGGCCACTAATGACTTGTCTCCGCTGTTGTACTTCACGATGGAGAAGACAGAGACTGATAAACATCATAATCTGTAGCAGTCAGTCACCTGACATTGACTTCTGAGGAATGTGAGTCCCACACAATAATTCAAGTTCCAGATTACCTACCTGTTCACAATTACCAATATCTTTATCCAAAATACAATATTTATATCAATAGAAAGAAGCGACATGAAGAACAGAAGAGTAGGAACACAAACATAGTAAAAAGAAGAAACACAGAGAACTGAAGACTAGATACCGTTACACTTCTCTTAGTCGACGCAGAAGAATGTTAGGTGACCTATAAAGATCCTACCTGACTGTACCTCCCCCATGCTGTGTGCAAATTCGACGAAAACTTAAGGCTGTTTCAAAACATACACCCACTTACCTTTCTGTATATTCCGAGGATCCTTCCACATCATCAACTCTGTGAGAGACTTGTAACCTGACGGGATCAACAATGGGCTGAGGGTCCAAAGACTGACTTGCAAAGCCACCATGACCGATCTCAAACAAGTGATGAAGCAATCTTTGCTTACTAAACTTCACAAAAACTGTAGCTTCCATCCCTGTACACAAATGAAGATGAAAGTGTGTTGTGAAGTTCGAATCAGTGTGTGACTCTTGATAACAAGAAGTTTCTAATTTGATGAATACTGAACAGTTACACCCACAAACTAACAGTTTCCGATGTATTTATCATTTTTGTAAACATCTTGTACTTATTTTCAGGGTAGTCTTAAGAAAATATTTGTGTATATATTCATGTAAAATTATTGTTTGTCATTCTCTTTGATAATGACGCTATGTGCTTCAACGTTTTTGAATACTTGGGTATTTATTTAGGTAAAATTATTGTTTATCACTTTCTTTAATAATAATGATATGGGTTTTAACATGTTTAATATGTTATATTTTATACACTGTGAACAAGAACGTTAGTTAAAACTGGTGGTCGATCCAAACTCTTATTACAAGTATTAGTTGTAACAGTAAATGTAAACACAGTTTGTCAAATAATGCTTTAGAACATAAGATTTTTGAAATGTTTAAAGAGTATACACTTTAGGGAAGCACTAGACTTGGACAATCAGTTTGTGAAATGATGTTTCTTTCTTTGTTTCTTTCTTTCTTTTTTAATGCAAGCCAAGAGCATAAATATGACAGAGTAAGATTACCCAGGATGTTTCACAGCATTTTATATAATTGTATAATGACCAATAGATAATCTCTAGAATAACTAACGTAACTGCTTGTTTTGAATATTAATGGCATTATGAAGCACATGTAATTTATTAGATGACGACCTTGAAAAGATTAAGATACTTTATTATTTCTTGCCTCAGCCAATGTCTTAGGGATGGATGAATGACAGAGAGCATGGGCCTCAAGTCTAAAGAAAGATGGGAACTGCCATTTTTGAAACAGCTTAAAAAATGTAATATTAGTTAAATTCATTTTGATAACATGGGTTATTATATGTGTTATTGTATATTCCAATTGTCATGTCTCGAAAAGTTGTTCCAAATATGAGCAGACAGATTAAAATAAACGTGTAGTAAATAAATTTATGGCAGTAAGCCCATGAATGAACGCAGAATGACTGTAGAAGAACATATCATGATTCAGTTGTTCCTCTGCCCTCGTATTCTTATTAGTTCGCTTGTACTGGATGAGATAATACCATCAGAATTACCCCATCCTATTACAAAACTATTCATTAGGTGGGGGTATTGTAAGGTGGCTATAATTTCGCACCTTACAAGCACTTGTCTACATATTTTGCCGTGATTTACAACCACAAGTAGGTATCATTTGATAGGCTGTACGTCGTGTATAAGAATATTTAAAGAAGATTGACATTGTCACGTACAGCTTGTAAATAGTTGTTAACGCTTATTGCATGAAAGGTGATGGAGTGTTTTTATTATCAAAACAGTGTAATGAATGATTGCCTATACTAGTAAAGGTTGGAACGCCGGTGGAAATGAAACGTCAGGTGTAACTCATGCCCTGGGTGGAACAGCCTGCACAGGTGTGTTGGTCCTGCTTGACACAGGAAGTAACCAAAATGGACGGTCAAAGCACCTGAGGGCTGAAGCACAATACAGCGGTGGCTGGCTGGATTTGTAGTAGGGCCGGAAGGATAACAGGATAATACTTCGTAAACTCTAAAAATCTTGGACGCAGCAGAGAGGAACGAGGAAGCGTTACCTCAGAAATCATGCAGGCTGGGTTATATCCGAGGATTTTTACTCTGAGAAGCGTACCGTTGTACCACCTTCATAATTCTCTATTTTTCCAATCTTCTACAGCACGCAGAAAGAACACCTATATCTTCCCGTACGAGCTCTGACTTCCCTTATTTTATCGTGGAGATCGTTTCTCCCTATGTAGGTCGGCGTCAACAAAATATTTTCGCTTTCGAAGGAGAAAGTTGGTGATTAGAATTTCGTGACAAGATTCCATCGCAGCGAAAAAAGCCTTTCTTTTGAAGATGTCCAGCTCGAATCCTGTATCATTTTAATGACACTCTCTCCCATATTTCGCAATAGTACAAAACGACTGTCCTTCTTTAAACGTTTTCGATGTACTCCATCAGTCCTATGTGGTAAGGATCCCACACCGTGCAGCAGTATTCTAAAAGAGGAGGGACAACTGTGGTGCAGGCTTGTAGATCTGTTACATTTTCTAAGTGTCCTGCCAATAAAATGCAGTCTTTGGCTAGCCTGCCCCACAACATTGTCTGTGTGTTCCTTCAAATTTAAGTTGTTTTTAATTGTAATTCCTAGGTATTTAGTTGAATTTACGGCCTTTATATTTGACTGATTTCTCATGTAACCGAAGTTTAACGGATACCTTTTAGCACTCATGTGGATGAGCTCACACTTTTCGTTATTTAGGGTCAACTGCCAATTTTCGCACCATTCACATATCTTTTCTAAATTGGTTTGCAATTTTTTTTATGTTCTGATGACTTTATTAGTCGATAAACGTCAGCGTGATTTGCAAACAACCTACAACGGCTTCTCAGACTGTCTCCCAAATCGTTTATATAGATAAGGAACAGCAAAGAGCCTATAACACTTACCTTGGGGAACACCAGAAATCACTTCTGTTTTACTCGACGACTATCAGTCAATTACAACAAACTGTGGCCTCTCTAACAAGAAGCCACAAATCCAGTCACATAACTGAGACGATATTCCATAAGTACACAATTTAACTATAAGCTGCTAGTGTGGTACAGTGTTAAAAGCCTTCTGGAACTCCAGAAATGTGGAATCTATCTGAAATCTCTTCTCAGTATCACTCAACACTTCATGTGAATAAAGAGCTAGTTGTGTTACACAAGAACGATGTTTTCTAAGCCCATGTTGACTTTGTGTCAATAGACCATTTTCTTCGAGGTAACTGATAATCTTTGAACACCATATATGTTCCAGAATCCTGCTGCATATCGATGTTAATGATATGTGCAGTAGCTGGGGCAGGGAGCACCACCCAAAATACAAGATGGCGGCTGTGCCGTCACCTAATGAAGCGAGTACGTGACGTCAGCTGATGACGTGATCGACGTCATCGAAGATGGCGGCCGTCACGTTAGCTCATGGCGCGATTGACGTCATTCAAGGTGGGTGCCGTTCCGTCAGCTGATGACGCTATTGACGTCATCCAAGATATCTGCCATGACGTAGGCTGATGACGCGAGTACCGTTATCCAAGATGGCGGGAAAGTGCCACGACCCCCTGGTGGGAAGTTTGAAATTTGGAGGGAAGATAGGTCAATTGGGCTTGCTCTACTAACCTAAGAAAATGGCGGGAAAACAGGGCACTTGGGCTCTCTCCACTAACCTAAGTCACCCGATCGCCACCTGTGCGGGACATAACTCTTTATTTTCAGTCTTTATTGAAACAATTAGAGGCAGTACCACCATTAAGTGTGTTCGCCATGGGGTCCTGGAGCGTCATCCTTTTGAAGAACGGGCGGGAATTTCGAATTTTGGAGGGAATTTTGCTCTAAGAGCTTACTCCTGCAGCTGAGGGGGGTTAGTATGGTGTTGCCTCCACTACAGGCTGCTCGTGATGTCATTCAATTCGAATATAATTTGTTTAAATTATCTGCGACACAGGGATATACACAGACACTCTCCAAATGTGGAATATGTAGGGTGGAGGCGACTAGATACAATCGAGTACAGTGCTATACTATGCATCCTAATCAGTGCATTTGGGCTAAGTGTTGGCAGCTGTGCTACATTTAAGCAAATTTAGAATACAGAATGAGAGGTTATGTCATGATCGTATTGATAAAAACTAACATAAAATCGATAGAATTGCGAAAAATGATGGAAGAATACGTACAAATTGAGCGAATACACACCGAAATGCAGGGAAATTGAGGTACTTGTGTATCTTCTGGTTGGCGCAGAACAATTTGTACATGGGCGCGAATATGTTACAACAAGAGGAAACCGAGAAAAAGTCAACATTGAAGTGAAGGGAACCAGTCACTTTTTTTTCTGATGAGGCAGCATTATACTGTATGTCTATTGAGGTACCAGTGATATACGTGAGTTGACAGCTGTATTTGACGCTTTTCAGGTAAACAGAGAACCACCCACCTCTAAACTTCCCTGCATCTGCGTTAAAGGATAACAGAGAGTGGACGGGGTTATTAATTGAGATGTAGCTGTAACGAGGTACGATTTAATGGTAGACTGATGATGCATGCTAGAGAGGGAGAAGTTGCTGCAGGTCGCATTTTCCTCTGTTCTGTCAGGATGCATCAGCCGTGTGACATAGCCTGCATTCGACTGTATGTGATTTAGAGCACTGTCTACTTGCGATCGTTAACGGTAAACCTGTCGGTCGTCATGTTTGATGAAACGTGACACATTCTTCTAAATTAACTATGATTTATACGATGTACACCATCCACCTGTCGCATCCTGGTTGTAAAATCGGGACTTCAGCTTCACAATTAAAATGATTCTAGTTAGCGATAGGTGTTTGAGAGGCACTGCAATCCCCATGTATACATTTGCTTGACAGATGTGCTGTTTACAGAGTTAGTGGCTGAATGACTTGTAATTTCACTTGTCAGACGCTGCTGCTATGCGTTTATCGGTTTCCTTGTAAGAGGTATACTCTGTTACTAACGATCATTTTATATAGGACTGATGCGGGCGTAGTATAATTTCTGAACCATGATCGGATGTGAACAGTGGACGCTATACATCTCTGGAAAACTATATTGTGCTCGTATCACACAGAATTGATGTTCAAAAAGGAAGTAGTTTTTTCGTTTTATGGTTGGATAACATAGTTTTTCGTAGAGAAACCAGGAAAAAGGATGTATGTCATGTTTGATATATATTTTCTTACATTGGAACGTTAACAGCGCTGCATTCCATATGACATGGGTTGGAAATTCAAGCGAGCTAACATTATAGCCTCTTTTAAGTGCGGAATGTTGAAGTCTTAGGAGTGCTTGTGTTTATGTTGTCTCTTACCGATACCGTCCAGGTACCGATCCTAGACTCTAGAATAATACTTTAAAATTGATAGCGTGGTTGATTTACGTAGAAATGCTTTGAACTCCATCCGTCTAGAGCTCCATCAAGCATTAAAATCACCCGTTTCTTGTTTTTCTTAACCGTTTGCTATTACATCACAACACTTTCAAATCTGTTACTACACATCGATAAAGAATGCTAACCTCCTCGACATGGGCGCATCTGGAGAAATTTTGTGCACTTTTATGGTCGAGGACTCGGCAAACTCCATTCATTCACAAGACATGGAATGTAGTGGCCTGCTTCTGGTCGGTTGCAGATTAAATCGGTAATGATGCTGCAGGGCGGGTTGGTCAATGACAGCGTGATGGGGTCTTTCAGTCTCTAATTGTATCCTAAGACTGTGAGAATGCTCTGTGACTCTCATCAGCATAGACATAGATTGTAAATTAAGCACTGTGCTCGAGGTGTTAGAAATATGTAGAATGCAGTCTGGTATACTTCGATGATGCATGCATTCGAGAACTAACAATGAGTGGACATATTGCACAGTCATCTATCTACATTCGCAATGAAACAAAGTGGAGAAGGAGTTGTTTAACTATGATACTGAAATTGGGAAACATGCTGTCGCATGATTGGTCAGTGTTGAAATTGCTGTAAAATTGCTAAAATTGTGATGGTTATTATTTCAGTACATCGACGGTGTCTTTTCCATCCCATCTGTCCAATGGCATGCTGTTGGTTACCACATAATCATTGACTGACAACGCTTGTTTGAGTTGGAGAAAGAGTTTTGTGGAGGGGTAACACCTTCTGGGGATGGCTAACAACGAAACAGTGATAGCGTACACGACTGCAATATGAGGAATCAGTCGAAACGGAACGCAGAGCCGTCAGTTATTCTGTCACTGTGGCAGATGAGTTTAAATGTAGAGCTCGTTAATCACCTTCAGACTGTAGTTTGGAAACTCTCCAAAATGCGGCAAAACTCTTCCAGCTCCCTTATGTTGTTTAAAAATCATCCAGTGCGTGTGGTGTGTTATGGTACCAGCAGTAACAACACGATTTTACATCGTGCGACGTCTCGTTTTCTACAAGAGGGATTGTGTTAATGGCAATTTAGAACCTGGAATAGACCTCAAAGTCGTTGTGGAAAAACTAAATGTATGCCAGTGTACAAAGCGTGTTACAGCAGAAAAAAAACAATGTTTCCAACAACGAGACAGGGCCACAGGGAGGGTCTCTTGTAACTTACAGTATGGTCGACGGGATACGATCATCCTCCTACAGTACAGGTGATGAAACTTTAAACTGGTCTGTGCAGTTGATCAATACCTGTGTATTTAATAGGATCGTCACATGTGCTCGATGCTGGTATGTATGCGGTATTTGTTTTCGACATATGGGAGGAGAGAGATGCGGTAAAAATTTTATCGAGGTCTATCGGATGAGGTTAGTGGAGCTTTTGTAGTTCGTAATTTTTCTCTGTTGGATGGTACAGAATAACGAAGATAGCATGCGGGGGTGATAGATGCCAATGGGCCCTGAGGGATGTGGATCTGTAGTACTTGTATGTAGTTTGGGGATGCACCACAGTGCAGTAGCAAAAATCCTCATCCTTCTCCCGTTTCCATCGAATGGTCAAAACACAGTCCTGTCGCAGTAACGCTGCTTAGCCTCTTTCTACTTGGGTTGCAGAACATGGTAGATATAGTTTTCTCCAACTGCTAATCAGTTCAGACTCAAATTGGAACGATCACATGCGTAAAGCTGCAGAAATGGCAGCAGTTGCAAGATGCATAGGGAATACCCGAAACGAGAGTGGAATTTTACTGTAGCGGATAGGTTCGAGAAAGGTGACTCCTTTCGAGATATGAGAGTGCCAGAAATATGATTCATTAGTGGCTGTAATCATTAAAGGACTTCTCGGTAGGATCCAGCACAGGTATGTGCCTGAAAGGGGGGACTTTCATTCCCAATCCCAGACAGCATTTCTAGCGGATAGCGTAGTACTAGAGATCTGAAAAGTTAGTGTGCATTTCTAACGACCCCAATCAGCACATCATCTACTGTTTGTAATCCTTCTCAATTAACCATCGCCTACAGTCCTGTTGATATATCACCGAACTTCTGAAGTGGCATTGAGACAGAATGCGTTACAAATACTAGAGAAATATCTAGCGGCGGCGACGTGAAGGATTTCCTAATACCGGTTTTATACCACGTTCCTTAGCCGAATCACTTCCTAAATTGGGTAATTTTATTACGAGGTTGCACCGTCGACGATGTGTAACTGCACTGTTGGTCTGATACTATATGCTCCAGCGATCATCATCTATATTCAGTGCCACGGTATTTGTCTGGACAGAAAACCACTTCATTCAGTGGTAACGTCGTACCTCGATTTATACAGCCAGTATAGCTTTCAACATGGATACTTGTTTGCCCCTGTAGAACCAAGACCGCTTGTGATGGTAATATGGCTGTGTTTTTTTAAAATATGACGGTTTGTAGGACGATTATGTCTCTCTTTCTAAGACACAATGGTACCACTCGCAAGAAACATAAGACATGCCCACCAATCGTTGATTTTCGTACCGTCAACAATCAGTTATTGACGTCGTATTATACTTAATAGTAGGGCATGTGTGATAGGTTCGCCATGAGCATCAGGTTTATAAAGTATGTGTTTGTGTTCCGATATGTGCAAAGGAGATGACTATGCCCAGTCGTAACGAAGGTATCGATATGACGTAGAATACTGTGATAGCAAAGGAAAGAGTATGTCAAGTCATAAGAATGGTACAGATATTTGTATTTCCAGAGCCATCAGCAGGGTGTTTTTCCGACACTTCGCTCATTCTCGAATGTCATTCAACTGAAACCACAATCATAACATTTAATTGTAAGTATAGCCATCAAATATATATGTGACCAATTTCGTAGGATGGATCTGTCCATGCGTGGCCTGTGGTGGGAATGATTCACGTTTCCCGCTAACGGCAGTGACCGTCCGAATGGAGAGGGCTGTTGTAATGCAGGAATGTAGTTGGTTTAACTGTGTAGTCCTCTAGACGGCCAAATAGCGAACTAAAGCTTAGTATGTGTTGGACAGCTTTCGTGGTCAAGTGGAAATTTGAGAAGATTCAAAATGGACGTGTGTTAGCGTTAGGCCATTATTCCCTCCCATGTGAATTGATCCATTGACTGCATCTTCACATTTCACGTCTTCATTTACTTGAGATAAGATCGATTGTGGTGTGTGCATCTAGCAGGTGGAAGACACTTTTGCCGGTTCTCTAGATATCAGAAACACCTTATTTGAATTTGTAAATTATAGGGGTGATTTGGAATCTGCTACATCACTGACATTGGTATTCGCAAGTGGAAATATTGGTTCCCTCTATTTTCTTTTTCGAATTTCCACGTAAATGTCTTCGCAGACGTGATAAGTTTCTCAGTCGAACGTAAAAACTTATACCGAATTTGCTCATAAAACGAAATGAAACTGGACTTTGTCTATTTTCGTGGAAAGAGGACATTTATTATGGCCGTGAATGTTTTTTTAGTAGTTGCTTTACTATATGAGTCAAGTTGATGTTAAATAATCCCTCGCAGAACGGCGGGTGAGTTCTCTACGATACTGCGGCTCTCGTCCGGTCACTGCTGGAGTGCACTACGTGACGTTAAACAGAAGTGTTTTCCACTCCAGAACGAGATGCGTTGGGGACCTGTCTAGTCTGTGACAGCAACGCCTCCTAGCCATTAGGGACCGCTGCGCCACTATACTTTAGACAACCAAGATGCATTTGGGGAAAGCTGCCCCTTTATCTGCTAGTTAACTATACCTGCTTTTGTTTTGGATGCCGGCAGGCATGGCCGAGTGGTTCTAGACGCTACAGTCTGGAACCGCGCGACCGCTACGGTCGCAGGTTCGAATCCTGCCTCGGGCATGGGTGTGCGTGATGTCCTTAGGTTAGTTAGGTTTAAGTAGTTCTAAGTTCTAGGGGACTGATGACCTCAGAAGTTAATTCCCACAGTGGTCAGAGCCATTTTTTTGTTGGATAAACGCAATCGTATGAAGGCAGGCGATGGCCAGCACGAGCCGCGAGGGTGGAGTAGCTCCATCCCGTAGTTTGTGATTGTACAAGGAGGAGAAAGCATGTACAACTGCACTCTTTTAGGATGCAGATTTTACCCAGTACATGTGGTGCATTATGGCCCTTTAAATACCAGTGCTGGTTAATTCGTGACAGTTTCGAAGTGCAATTATAACTGTGACGCATTTTTTCCATCAGATGTGATAGCGTGTATTGGCTTCGGTTAGCTGGGCTGTATGAAGGTTTTTAGTAGGCGTGTGTACTAAACTCTGACGGCAAACATCGATGGATGCAATATTCTTGCAGGTAATACGCTTTTTTTAAATTCCTCTCAGTCCAACACCGGCATCTAGTAAACTGAACGTATTTATCACCAAAAAGAATAAAGATTGCACCTTACACCCCAGCCTTTTTCCTCCCTAGCTTGTGGGTGTAGGGTGGAGTTGGAGTATTACTGTCGCTGGCGCTGGTTTCGAGTGGTATTGCGAAATTTTTTCCCAGCAGGATAACACCAATTGTAGGGTATAGTCAGTTTTTGCGGCGTATTGCGCTTTTATGCTGTTCTTGTGTAGCGATCGGCATACAGTTGTGTAATTAGGACTGATCTTTGTCATTAATTACGTAATTAGGATCGATATTTGAGTCAGTTTCCCGACTAAAATAAATAAAGTCCACTAAGCTAACCTTCCTTTCCCGCATCTGGACAGTTTCCATTTGTTAGGGGGTGCACTTAGGCTTTCCATCCAGTAGAATCAGGGTTCGAGTCGCTGATACGTTGCGTTTTTTAGGTGCACTGAGTGTTTGTGCACTGCATTATTTTTGGGTGTAAAAGCTTTGTGCATGTGTTTGCATGCACTGTTTCGGTGGTCTACGATTAGTTTGCACATCTGTATGCTGTGTACTGGATTATTTTGATAATTTATGAGTTGTCTGCGTCTCTGTACATCAGTGTGCTGAATTACACTCCTGGAAATTGAAATAAGAACACCGTGAATTCATTGTCCCAGGAAGGGGAAACTTTATTGACACATTCCTGGGGCCACATACATCACATGATCACACTGACAGAACCACAGGCACATAGACACAGGCAACAGAGCATGCACAATGTCGGCACTAGTACAGTGTATATCCACCTTTCGCAGTAATGCAGGCTGCTATTCTCCCATGGAGACGATCGTAGAGATGCTGGATGCAGTCCTGTGGAACGGCTTGCCATGCCATTTCCACCTGGCGCCTCAGTTGGACCAGCGTTCGTGCTGGACGTGCAGACCGCGTGAGACGACGCTTCATCCAGTCCCAAACATGCTCAATGGGGGACAGATCCGGAGATCTTGCTGGCCAGGGTAGTTGACTTACACCTTCTAGAGCACGTTGGGTGGCACGGGATACATGCGGACGTGCATTGTCCTGTTGGAACAGCAAGTTCCCTTGCCGGTCTAGGAATGGTAGAACGATGTGTTCGATGACGGTTTGGATGTACCGTGCACTATTCAGTGTCCCCTCGACGATCACCAGTGGTGTACGGCCAGTGTAGGAGATCGCTCCCCACACCATGATGCCGGATGTTGGCCCTGTGTGCCTCGGTCGTATGCAGTCCTGATTGTGGCGCTCACCTGCACGGCGCCAAACACGCATACGACCATCATTGGCACCAAGGCAGAAGCGACTCTCATCGCTGAATACGACACGTCTCCATTCGTCCCTCCATTCACGCCTGTCGCGACACCACTGGAGGCGGGCTGCACGAAGTTGGGGCGTGAGCGGAAGACGGCCTAACGGTGTGCGGGACCGTAGCCCAGCTTCATGGAGACGGTTGCGAATGGTCCTCGCCGATACCCCAGGAGCAACAGTGTCCCTAATTTGCTGGGAAGTGACGGTGCGGTCCCCTACGGCACTGCGTAGGATCCTACGGTCTTGGCGTGCATCCGTGCGTCGCTGCGGTCCGGTCCCAGGTCGACGGGCACGTGCACCTTCCGCCGACCACTGGCGACAACATCGATGTACTGTGGAGACCTCACGCCCCACGTGTTGAGCAATTCGGCGGTACGTCCACCCGGCCTCCCGCATGCCCACTATACGCCCTCGCTCAAAGTCCGTCAACTGCACATACGGGTCACGTCCACGCTGTCGCGGCATGCTACCAGTGTTAAAGACTGCGATGGAGCTCCGTATGCCACGGCAAACTGGCTGACACTGACGGCGGCGGTGCACAAATGCTGCGCAGCTAGCGCCATTCGACGGCCAACACCGCGGTTCCTGGTGTGTCCGCTGCGCCGTGCGTGTGATCATTGCTTGTACAGCCCTCTCGCAGTGTCCGGAGCAAGTATGGTGGGTCTGACACACCGGTGTCAATGTGTTTTTTTTTCCATTTCCAGGAGTGTATTTATGAGTAGTTTCCAGGTCTGTAAACTGTATATTGTGATCTCAAACACGTTGGGGTGAGTGTTTTGTATCAACATAATAAATAATCTACGTGAAATCCGTCGCTAGATAAATTGTTCCAAAAATTCGTAAAGTACACCCCTTTCTCTCTCCAGCAGCCCAAAACAGTCTGATTCCTTTTCCCTCCAATTTCCCCCTCTAGGCTTCTGGGGGCAGGGGGGGGGGGGGCGATGAGAAGGTTGGGGCAGACGTGCAGCTGAGAAACACACGTGACGTAGTCATAATGTTGTGCTCCTATGGACTGAACTGCACGATCACATAAACTATCGCAGCGCCCTCTAGCGGTGAACTCGTGAACTAGGTCAGTTCTTTGGTCTGGTGGATCGGAGGCAGTTGTCTCTTGTGTGGTGGGAGCTTATACGTAGGTTATACAAATGACAGATAGTTCCAGCAGAGACAGGTGTTTCCATGTATTGTGTAATGCGAAGCATTTATTTGCAGGACCGTGTTCTTCCTCTTCATATGTTCAAGCATTAATGCTCGCTTCCGTTCTTCATGCACTGAGCTGTGGATGCACTCCTCTGCTGAATGAGTGAATGTAATACAGCTATTAAAACTCCTCCTGTCTGGCACCAACATATCACTAACTGAACATCGACAACTCAACAAGCCCACCATATCTCAGCCTCTTGTGGTTGTAACACCGAACTAAGCTGCTACTGCTGTAGGTAGATAATAAAATTAAAGAAATTTCAACAAATTTAAAAAATTTAAACAAATTTATGCAAATTTAAATAACTTTAGAGAAATTTAAACAAATTTTATTTGAAGTGAATGACATTATGAGCAGCCTCTAGTGTAGGCAACACCATACTAACTCCCGTCAGCTGCAGGAGTAAGCTCTTAGAGCAAAATTCTCTCCAAAATTCGAAATTCCCGCCCATTTTCCAAGAGGATGACGCGCCAGGACCCCATGGTGAACACACTTAATGGTGGTACTGCCTCTAATTGTTTAAATGAAGATTGAAAGTAAAGACTTATGTCCAGCACAGGTCGAGTCCTTCTCCCACCAATTCCTAGGAAGAGGTGGCAGTCGGGTGACTTAGGTTAGTGGAGGTAGCCCAAGTGCCCTTTTTTCCCCGCCATTTTCTTAGGTTATTAGAGGTAGCACAATTGACCTATCTTCCCTTTCAAATTCAAACTTCCCACCTGGGGGACGTGGCACTTTCCCGCCATTTTGGATAACGGTACTTGCGTCATCAGCTTACGTCACAAAAGCCATCTTGGATGACGTCAATCGTGTCATCAGCTGACGTCACGGCCACCATCTTGGATTTGTGGTGGTGCCCTACTGGCCCATCTAAAATATGGGCCTGTAATTAAGTGGAATACTCCTACTACCTTTCTTGAATATTGGTGAGATCAGTGCAACTTTCCAGTCTTTGGGTACGGAACTTCCATTGAGCAAACAATTGTATATGATTATCAAGTATGGAGCTAATGCATCAGCATACTCTGAAAGGAACCTAAGATGATACAAACTCCCCAGGATGAATTAAGAAAGAGAGTTAATGTTTGCAGATGATATAACCCCAGATCATGTTTAATATGTGATAACTAAAATTTTAATTCTCTCAAATTCTCTCTATTCAGATTTAGAAGCCATCTATCATTCTATGTGCAGCCCCAGATCTATGATGTTTCTAACTGGGGAAAAACTTGATAGTGACGCCCCCCCTCCCCCTCTAGAGTTTGAGATAGGACCAAAAAATTTTAAAATCGATTTTTCAAAAATATGTTCATTTTGTAGCGCACGTCTTTCTGAAGAGTTTGATGTATAAAACATATATGTTCGAGGAAATGTAAGATGTGTTATTTGGTCTTATGTGTGTCAACGTGCAGTTTCATGCCTTTTGACACAGCATTCTTCTGTTGCACATCACTGTATTTCGCTCTGGGAAATTCCAAAACTTATATTTTGTTATGGAGGCCTCAAAACTGACAATTAATACTGGGTGGGATTGTTTGTACCCAGGAGAATAACAACTTTTCAGAAAATTTGCACTCTTTGTTACTTATTAGCTAACAGTTTTCTTTTTTTTGTGGCATAAAATTAAATATAGGAAACATAAAACCAGTAAAGACAAGAGACAGGCAAGACAGTATACATTAATCCTTAAGTTCCAACATTTTGTTCTCTCTAATCTTGCTACAGCTCTACATGACATGCTTTCTTTTCTGTGATAGATTCTATTACCTCATCAAAGTTCGTCAAACGTTTTGCTACAAGAAAAATCAAAATGTCGTTGTCTAATACTGAAAAAGCTGTTAATATGAATGGTACCCAAGGCTGGTGTGGTTTCTCGATTTGATTACATATATTTTGTCACTCTCTGTTAGAAAAAACGAAATAGGGTTTACTAATATTGCAGCAATTGTAACACACACCAAATAAGTGAGACTGTTTTTGCACAAATGGACATTTTCGTGTATTTCATTTACATAAATAATATGATGTAATATAATTCATCAAGTACCAATATCAAGTTCTTACTGGACATACTACAAGCTAAAAGTCTTATGTTAGGAAATAGTTTCACTTTTTATTCAAAAAAGGGCTCTGAGCGCTATTGGACTTAACATCTGAGGATAAAAAAAAAGTGGTTCAAATGGCTCTGAGCACTATGGGACTTAACATCTGAGGTCATCAGTCCCCTATAACTTAGAACTGCTTAAACTTAACTAACCTAAGGATATCACACACATGCATGCCCGAGGCAGGATTCGAACCTGCGACCATAGCGGTCGCGCAGTTGCTGACTGAAGCGCCTAGAACCGCTCGTCCACACCAGCCGGCTAACATCTGAGGTCATCAGTCCCCTACACTTGTTGTTGTGGTCTTCAGCCCTGAGACTGGTTTGATGCAGCTGTCCATGCTACTCTATCCTGTGCAAGCTTCTTCATCTCCCAGTACCTACTGCAACCTACATCCTTCTGAATCTGCTTAGTGTATTCATCTCTTGGTCTCCCTCTACGATTTTTACCCTCCACGCTGCCCTCCAATGCTAAATTTGTGATCCCTTGATGCCTCAAAACGTATCCTACCAACCGATCCCTTCTTCTAGTCAAATTGTGCCACAAACTTCTCTTCTCCCCAATCCTATTCAATACCTCCTCATTAGTTACGTGATCTACCCACCTTATCTTCAGCATTCTTCTGTAGCACCACATTTCGAAAGCTTCTTAGAACTACTTAAACCTAACTAACCTAAGGACATCACACACGTCCATGCTCGGGGCAATATCCTACTATAGTCCAATTTTTCAGGTCGAACTTCTTAATTTCATCTAAAAAACGTATATTTTATAATAAATTACTTAGAAAATTTTTTTTCACAAAAGGAGAATGTAAGAAAATGAATTTAATATATTTTATAAAATTGCACATAAGGAGAAAAATTTAATTCTTACTCACAAAGAATAATTCATATTAAAATTTTACTGGCTCTCCAGTTCAGTGTATTTTGCTATTTAACTGGGTAATTAGAATTAATTTAAACAAAAAATTCGTTCTCAGAAAGTCCAAAAACCTTTGGCGCCATCTAAAGGAAACAAAGAGGATTTATTCCTTGATGTTACTCTATTTCATTTCACCCTTTGGGATTTTCAAAGTACAACTCGAAATGTAGGTAGCTGTTCCTCTTGCATGTGGTCAACATCTTTAATTGAGGGGGTAAAGCACAGACAGCAGCAACTTGATAACAGATGATGTCTATCGCTTAGGTGGCCAGCCCACTCCTGGCCTGGAGCATTCAGGAAGCAAATGTATATGATTACACATTGTACATAAAGTTGGAATCAGAATGACAAGATACACTCCAAAAGTGCTATTTTTATCAGTTTATTTTGCATATAAATAATTTTTTTTCACATTTTCGTATTTTATTTTGGGGGTTGAAATGCAAATAACATGTCATGTTCCTTTAAAACACTCAAGATATAAAAGGATGTTAAAAACGAAGTATATACCCATACTGTTGTAAATGGCGACTGGTTCAGTACCGTCTCTTAATGAAGTTATGAACTGCTTAGTGAACGGTGCAGGTAGAATTTGTAAGCGAGATGGAACAAACAAGGAAAAAGCTAGTGTACAGCCAGCAGGAAGCGTTATCTCATTTCCTCTGCCACTAGCACTGAGGAAACTGTTGTGATAGGTCAGTATTATGCTATCTATAGGCTAGAGGCCACACACTGTTGACTAAATAAAAGATGCAATTTCCAGAGCTGTCAGTTGCCCGAGAAGTCTTACACAGACAAGGCCTATGCTATTTCCATGGATGAATGGGGAGAAATATTCTGATAGTAATCCAAATAAAATAAAATCGAAAAGGGTTAATAAATACAAATATCCAATAAAAATTTGAAGGTGACTTGCCTAAACTTAAGATGATCAACTACATATCCTGCAGATTATTCAGAAATAAGTACATCTGAGAAAAAGGTAAAAGTTTAATAAATAAATATACAGAAAAACCAGTTGAATAATTGGATGAATGATTTAAGAGATTTAATCGATAGAGTATCAGTAATTCATGGTAAAGGATAAGATGGAAATAAAAAATATCATAATGAAAAAGTTGGAAAAACAAAAATATTAACAAATATACTTTTGAATTCATTTTCACCAATCCAAAAGGTGTACCCTCTTTGATGTGATTTATATGTAATTTACCACATATTGATCAGTTTTTAATTGATGCACAAGAAACGAAATGAAAATTTACATATCATGTTAGGTAGTCCAGTTGTGAAAAAGATTATCAAATATCTAACAAAAAAGAAAGAAGGTTCAGGATTAACAAAACATGAAGGTGGACTTCTTCCATTACTATTAGCTGTATTACCATATATAGCGATTGTTGGTTCACTTGCTGGTAGTTCTGCAGCAATTGCAAAACAATAATAAACAAGAAAATAGCTGAAAAAGAAATAGGACATGAAAGACATAATTTAGCAATGGAAAAAAATTAAGTGGCGTAAAAAAATTGCAAAATATGATCCATATGTACTCTAATACATTAAGAAATTTGGTATAAAAAACTTGTTAAACAATTAAAAATTAAACACTTTCGTGGGGTGTATATGATTGATGAATTACCTAAAGAACCAAAAACATTTGAAACTCGAATAGTAAATTTAGATGAATCTGATCATTCTGGTACTCTCTGGATATGTTATTATAAGAACAAAGGTATGAAATTTGTTTCTGATTGATTTGGTGGCAATATACCAAAAGAACTAATCAGTTACTTGAGAAAAAATGATCTATACTACCATATCAAGATAATACAAAACTTCAATGAAGCAATTGCTGGTCATTCATATCCATTTGTTTTTAAACTGTGTTCAGATAATTATTCACTTAACGATATTTTGAATCTAATACATGGAAATATTTGGAAATAGCTTAAATTTTACAGATTATACGCAATATGAGGACATTCAATCATTACAACCAAAAAATTAACAAAGAATAACTTTAAAAATTAATAATTTAACCAAATATACTAATAATGAATTAGGTAATGTTCTGAAGACAACTACAGAACTAAAATCATCAGTAGATCCAAAAAAAATCGTATAATAGAGTAAGTTTGTAGTGAACTGAAAGAAATTTTTGATGGTAGGAAGAGTTAGTTTTAATGGTAAAAGAATAAAAAGTGTGAGTAATCCAGTCGATAAAAAAGATGTAGTGAATAAATAATATATAGTGAATAAATTTAAAAATCTTGTTACAAAAGCTGATCATACAAGAATTTTAACACAATTCAATATTTACATCAATAACGAAGAATTAAAAAATCTTATCAATAAAAATGATTTTAATGAAAATATTAATCAAATTAATAAAATTAATCTAACTAATTACATTACAAAAAGGAAATTGAAAAAGCTTTCACCAGTTGATTCTCAAAAACAGATTTATCTCCAAACTTAAAAGACTTAAGTCATCTTAAAGATAAAGAATATGATAAACAGATAACTGAATTACTTTTATGAGTGTTAGTGAACAAAAGATACATCATCTTGAGTAAGTATTTACCCTTAGAAAACTGTTGTCACTGGCAAAAATATAGAAAAAGATTTATCATTTAATGATTTTGTTATTTCGTTAAGTGTGTCAGATAATTAGTATGAAATAACTAATGCTAACAAATACATAAAAGTATTAAATAAATTAAATTTTATAACACTATGATTAAAGAAGAAAGAAAACTCTGTTCCAATAGATTTAAAGTTAGTTACATTTGGTAAATAATTTAAATCTTTAAAAAATTTACCGCTAAATAAGGAGAATCATATTCACTAATTGAAATGAAAATAAATTACTAACAAAATAAACCTCACCGATTAACAAGTAAAAATGGAAGAAAAAGATTCTAACACCTTTTGTACAGGAAGAGGAAGTTAATTAAAAAAGTTCTGTAGGTAAAGGTATAAATGTTCATGACTGCATAATATAAACCAATAAGAAAAAAATTTAAAAGAAGAAATGTAATTTCTCTCAGTACAGATGATTCATAGCAAGCTCATTTAGTTGAAATGGATTCAGGTAATTTGACAGGCATTTAAAAAATAAATAAAGGATATAAATATTTATGAACTGTAATCAACGTTTTTTCAAAATTTGCTTGGGCAATTCCAGTTAACGATAAAACAAGTCAAAATGTAGTTGGTGCTTTTGAAAAAATATTTAATTTGCGAAGTCCAAAAACTTTACAAAAAGGTAATGGCAAAGAAATTTATAATAATGATTATGATCTGAGGCCCCCCGAGAACCATGGACCTCGCCGTTAGTGGGAAGGCTTGCATGCCTCAATGATACAGATGGCCGTATCGTAGGTGCAACCACAGCGGAGGGGTATCTGTTGAGAGGCCAGACAAATGTGTGGTTCCTGAAGAGGGGCAGCAGCCTTTTCAGTAGTTGCAGGAGCAACAGTCTGGATGATTGATGATCTGACCTTGTAACACTAACCAGAACGGCCTTGCTGTGCTGGTACTGTGAACGGCTGAAAGCAAGGGGAAACTACAGCCGTAATTTTTCCCGCGGGTAGGCAGCTCTACTGTATGGTTAAATGATGATGGCGTCCTCTTGGGTAAAATATTCCAGAGGTAAAATAGTCCTCCATTCGGATCTCCGGGTGGGGACTACTCAAGAGGACGTCGTTATCAGGAGGAAGAAAACTGGTGTTCTACAGATCGGAGCATGGAATGTCAGATCCCTTAATCGAGCAGGTAGGTTAGAAGATTTAAAAAGGGAAATGGATAGGTTAAAGTTAGATATAGTAGGAATTAGTGAAGTTCGCTGGCAGGAGGAACTAGACTTTTGGACAGGCGAATACAAGGTTATAAATACAAAATGAAATAGGGGTAATGCAGGAGTCGGTTTAATAATGAATTTAAAAAAAATAGGAGTGCGGGTAAGCTACTACAAACAACATAGTGAACGCATTATTGTGGCCAAGATAGACACGAAGCCCACGCCTACTACAGTAGTACAAGTCTATATGCCAACTAGCTCTGCAGATGACGTAGAAATTGAAGAAATGTATGATGAAATAAAAGAAATTATTCAGATAGTGAAGGGAGATGAAAATTTAATAGTCAAGGGTGACTGTGATTCGGTAGTAGGAAAAGGGAGAGAAGGAAACGTAGTAGGTGAATATGGATTGGGGCTAAGAAATGAAAGAGGAAGCCGCCTGGTAGAATTTTGCACAGACCACAACTTAATCAAAGCTAACACTTGGTTCAAGAATCATAAAAGAAGGTTGTATACATGGAAGAAGCCTGGAGATACTGACATGTTTCAGATAGATTATATAATGGTAAGACAGAGATTTAGGAACCAGGTTTTAAATTGTAAGACATTTCCATGGGCAGATGTGGACTCTGACCACACTCTATTGGTTATGACCTGTAGATTAAAACTGAAGAAACTGCAAAAAGGTGGGAATTTAAGGAGATGGGACCTGGACAAACTGAGAGTTTACGGGAGAGCATAAGAGAACAATTGACAGGAGTGGGAGAAGGAAATACAGTAGAAGAAGACTGGGTAGCTTTGAGAGATGAAGTAGTGAAGGCAGCAGAGGATCTAGTAGGTAAAAAGACGAGGGCTAGTAGAAATCCTTGGGTAACAGAAGAAATATTGAATTTAATTGAAGAAATGAGAAAATATAAAAATGCAGTAAATGAAGCAGGCAAAAAGGAATACAAACGTCTCAAAAATGAGATTGACAGGAAGTGCAAAGTGGCTAAGCAGGGATGGCTAGAGGACAAATGTAAGGATGTAGAGTCTTATCTCACTAGGGGTAAGATAGATACTGCCTACAGGAAAATTAAAGAGACCTTTGGAGAAAAGAGAACCACTTGTATGAATATCAAGAGCTCAGATGGAAACCCAGTACTAAGCAAAGAAGGGAAAGCAGAAAGGCGGGAGGAATATATAGAGAGTCTATAAGAGGGCAATGTTCTTGAGGACAATATTATGGAAATGGAAGAGGATGTAGGTGAAGATGAAATGGGAGATACGATAATGCGTGAAGAGTTTGACAGAGCACTGAAAGACCTGGGTCGAAAAAAGGCCCCGGGAGTAGACAACATTCCATTACAACTACTGACGGCCTTGGGAGAGCCAGTCCTGACAAAATTCTACCATCTGGTAAGCAAGATGTATGAGATAGGCGAAGTACCCTCAAACGTCAAGAAGAATATAATAATTCTAATCCCAAAGAAAGCAGGTGCTGAGAGATGTGAAATTTACCGAACAACCAGTTTAATAAGTCACGGCTGCAAAATACTAACACGAATTCCTTACAGACGAATGGAAAAACTGGTAGAAGCCAACCTCAGGGAAGATCAGTTTGGATTCCATAGAAATATTGCAACACATGAGGCAATACTGACCCTACGACTTGTCTTAGAAGCTAGAATAAGGAAAGGCAAATCTACGTTTCTAGCATTTGTAGACTTAGAGAAAGCTTTTGACAATGTTGACTGGAATACTCTCTACCAAATTCTGAAGGTGGCAGAAGTAAAATACAGGGAGTGAAAGGCTATTTACAATTTGTACAGAAACCAGATGGCAGTTATAAGAGTCGAGGGGCGTGAAAGGGAAGCAGTGGTTGGGAAGGGAGTGAGAGAGGGTTGTAGCCTATCCCCGATGTTATCCAATCTGTATATTGAGCAAGCAGTGAAGGAAACAAAAGAAAAATTCGGAGTAAGTATTAAAATTCATGGAGAAGAAATAAAAACTTTGAGGTTCGCTGATGACATTGTAATTGTGTCAGAGACAGCAAAGGACTTGGAAGAGCAGTTGAACGGAATGGACAGTGTCATGAAAGGAGGGGTAAGATGAACAACAACAAAAACAAAACGAGGATATTGGAATGTAGTCGAATTAAGTCAGGAGATGCTGAGGGTATTAGATTAGGAAGTGAGACACTTAAAGTAGTAAAGGAGTTTTGCTATTTGGGGAGCAAAATAACTGATGATGGTCGAAGTAGAGAGGATATAAAATGTAGACTGGCAATGGCAAGGAAAGCGTTTCTGAAGAAGAGAAATTTGATAACATTGAGTATTGATTTAAGTGTCAGGAAGTCGTTTCTGAAAGTATTTGTGTGGAGCGTAGCCATGTATGGAAGTGAAACATGGATGATAAATAGTTTGGACAAGAAGAGAATAGAAGCTTTCGAAATGTGGTGCTACAGAAGAATGCTGAAGATTTGATGGATAGATCACATAACTAATGAGGAGGTACTGAATAGGATTGGGGAGAAGAGAAGTTTGTGGCACAACTTGACTAGAAAAAGGGATCGGTTGTGTGGCGAAATAAATAAAAAAAACATTTCGTTTTTTATTGTTTTTTAACTTTAGAATTTTTGAAAGGCTTTTTTACGAATTGTATTGACCGGCTTGAATGCGGACAAATACAGTGCTGCGTGAAATATGCCTGTAATATAATTTACCATTCCGATTAATTACATTTTGAATTCTACGTCATTGTTGATTTAATCAGAGTTCTCACCTTAGACGTAGAATTAGTCCTTCTGCCACAATATTAATTCATCAGTCGCCATCCTTCTCTTTGTTGACCGTGTGTATCTTCCTAAGTCGGCATCGGTTCACTTCACGAAGACGGTGGAAACCAAGGAATACAATGCTACGTTGCTTTAAATAATTTTCGTAACACTTCGATACTTCTCACTATTTTTTTTTATTCACAAGACAATAAATCTTGCTCAGCTCGTTGCACAAACCATAATTACTAACAATATGGCTGCCTTTCCGCAGACACCAAAAATTACGTCCATCCTCCACGAGGCAACAATCGAAAGTGTCCTTTAGCTCCTTCTTGGAGTATGAAACAAAAGAGAATCCAATGTGAACATTACAAAGATTATAACCTACATGCCTCTCAATTTAATCTTTGGCGCAGCCTTTAAGGTATTGTATGTCTCTGCGTCGGAATGTGTCATTACAACTGCCCCCCTGCTGTATACTGTCACTAGAAAATTTTATTTGGTTGACAGGATACAGTAGTCGACCTTGCAATTGATAGGTTTGGGGGTCTTTTATTTTCAAACTTCATTTCTATTGTCTCATTTTCACGGCACTGTGAATTCTTTGGTATAACTGAGTGTGTGTCAGTTTTTGGTATACTTATGCTAATATTTACAAACCTTAATCCTAATATACAAAGTTTTGGTCAATACTGAGAAAACGACATCATGTGGTAAAGTTTGTACAATAAAATATACAATGAATACAACGTTATTTACAAATGTTTCGTTCCTCATCAGAGGTGAAAATTAAGTCCTTGTATTGCTTTCTGTATTTATTCTGGGGCGACGAGCTTTGTTCGCTAGACCCAGTGTTGAATATGGGCGGGTGATACTCGCGCCTGAAGGTACGTTGTCCAAGACGCGACGCACACTAGCGACTGCGACGGGTCGCTACGTGACGTCAGAAGTTGCCTGCTGGCGCATACGCAGTTCGAGTTTGGGATGCGACGCGCGACTCTTGCGGCAACTGTCGCAGCACTGCACCAGTGAGCAGTGTTGAGACGGAAGTCGGGCGACACAAAGACGTACGGCTGCCAGAAAGATGTCGAGCCAGTCAAGGAAAACTGAAATGAGCCACTCACAGGATGTGATGCTCTGTGAGCTGGTCTCGCAACATCCTTGCCTTTACGATTTGAAGAACCCTAAATATAGAGCCACTATGTTCAGAGACAGAATTTGGGAAGAAATTGGTGCACAGTTGAAACTGGCAGGTGAGTGAAATATATAATATTTTCCCATTAATGCAAATTTTTCAGGCCTGTTATGAAAATAAGTATAATCCATGCACATGTAGAATTAGAATGATGAAAATGAACTTGAAGGTCAATTTTCGCATTACTCTTTTTTGTGACGATAAAAATTGAAAACGGCAAGTACATTACAAAATGAACAAAGTAAAGCACAACGAGAAAGTTACATTTTACAATACCTTCACTTTGAAAGTAAACGGTAGATTGGTGTCTTGATGATACCTTCTAGTTGTGAAAAACCACCACCAGATTGTTGTACAGCTTTCTGTAATCAATAGATTTTCGTTTTTGAGGAAGGCATTTCTCAACAGATTGCGCAAACAGTATGCTGCAATAAGTAATTTCTCACATTCACTTCAATTCATTGGTAGAAGATGGTGCTCAAAAAACTTGTGCCAAAAGTGCACTACTGTTTTACAAGGCCCTTCTGGCCGACACAGTTCACAATTGAAATTCGTCTTTTGTAAATCCTGGAGTCATCTTTTGAGTGCAGCTTGGCAAGATTAAATGTTCATGTCATCCATAACGATGTATGCTGTCAGAATATAAGAATATGGAAGTTCATTTGGATGGTAATGAAGAGTCCGTCGGCTATGAAAGTTGCCTTAGCTTGTTCCAAAAGTTTCTGCATGGGAGAAACTGACAAGTATAATTTGGGGAAATTTTGTGAACAAGCACGGACATTATTTCATTCACATTTCTGCCAGTGTATACTGTAGACGTTCAGAATGAAAATTCTAGAGAAGTTAAAGGTGTAACCCTATCTTGTTGTCAAGAACTTGAAACAATGCAATGACGCTATATTGCGCTTATTGTTAATAAACTTATCTTTCATTGGAATTTTAGGTGAAATGTGCAAAAACAGATGGAGGAATATTTGGGACTCGTATCAGAGAAATAAACGAGAAAGAGAGCTTGGAACAGGTTCAGATGCCTAAGCAAAACCAAGAAAATGGGTTCTGCTTGATCACTTGGCTTTAAGAAACCTACATTTCGTGGCATTTTAAATGAAATTGTCAAGAGCATATGGAGAAATATTAGTAACTCATACCGGAGAAATATATGACATAAAATGGTTTCATTAGGTCCAAATGTGTCAGCGAAACAAAACAAATGCATTCTCTATCGTGTGATGACCACACGATTCTCGTTGCGCGTCGACAGAACTGGCGGCTAGTCGCGACGCTCCCGGAGATATATGAGCCCAAATCTCGGAAACGGAGATCGATATCATTCTGATCTCAACTTTAAAAATAATTTCGATATGTTAGCTTCTTTTCATCGGCAAAGATGTATGACCTAACGTGAACCATACGTAAAGTAGCCAGCGACCACATTTTTCACTGTACACAATTCAAATTTTATGCAGTAGGTCGCTTGTAAATTAAGTATCCGAATAACTGTGACGAATATCGGAAAAATAGACACCTCATTATCAAGCTGTGATGTGAAACTGTAAGATACGCAAACATCAATTTTTTGTGCCTTTTACTTTCCTCACAATTGATAGAGAAGTAATATACAGCGAAAAAAACACGCAAAACCGGAAGAGATACTTTTCAATTTTTTAAAGTAAAAGGAGAATCTGTATCGAAAAACTAACTCTGGGAGCCGATGTAACTTTGTTGCATTAACATACAGTATTTTTTACAGCAAGAAAATCGGAATTCTTATTTTCCTTATGTATTTGAATCCGCCGCCGTCGACCGGAGCTTGGGAAACAGCGACGACTCCTGTCGTGTTGCGACCGTGTCGCCGTCTGCCAGGGTGGGAAAAGAAGAGGGGGCAGCGTCGCAGTCGCAGCCAATTGTCGCGTCTTGCACAACGTAACTTGATTGTTTGGTCGTCCGTTAGCTGGCGACGTTGGTTGAATGCACGCGCCCGTGCACTGAATATACACCGACGTGCGGGTACCGTCGAGACTTCCGAACCTCAGCATGCGTGTGCTTTTGGTAGTTCCTTCCAGTACTTAGACTGGATACGACGAGGTACACTGGAATATGTGCCCCGCAGAACACACCACACTATGTGCGAGGCGGAGGACGATCCCGTCGATGCAACTCCAGGTAAGAAGCGTACCATGTCAAACTTGTTTGGCATTGTCCTTTCCTATTGTGACGCCATGGGTCGTTTGACGATACAAGCTTCAATTTTCGATGTCACTTGTTTAGGCTCGCTGACACTTGCAACGTAGCACTACTTTGCACAATTTTAATTTCTACACAAACCACTTTAATCGGGAGTATTGCGATCGAAACTTTCTTTTTCACTACACTTTTTTTTTCGCATTAACCCCTTTTACCTATTGTACCGAGATTCATTTCCCTCAATACTTCTGGTCAATGTACATAATTATTCACAAATTTGTAAGTCACGGGACTTGGTATGAAATACAACGTACAGCACATACCATGGAATAACATATAATACATACAATACATTGTTTACATTAACTACAGGAGAAAACTGTCGACTAAAATTGAAAAAATTTTTGACCACTCATAGTGGCTTCTTCGTCTTGGATTTTACTGACACACACACTCGCCTTTTTCCATTAATCTGTTAGAAGGAACAAGTCCTTTGTTTTCCTTCTTGAACTCGAGTATAAGTTAAGGGTTTATCTCCGTTACGTATTCTTCATACGCAACGACATGCATCAGCATGCAGAGAATACACCTGCAGCCGCTCCACTGAAGCTTGGGAAAGGAATTTTCTACCTTCTACTTAGGATAGTGGCAACGACTACGTGTATGCTACGGTTTTTTGCGTATAAAATCTGAAAATGCACGAAATAATCATTTATATGCAGCATAACCCTAATATGTACAGTGTTTTGGGCGTAAGCACCTTCTGGTGTGCTTGTAAATCATTAACCCTAATAAAACTTCCTACCTTAACATGGGCATATAAACATAAAATTTTGAAGTTCAGGGTGTAACTACCATTACTATGTACAGAGTTTCATAATAGCGGCACGCCCTTGTTTGCGTGTATCATCTTCAATTAAAGTGCGCTTATAGGCGTCTTGTGTTATCATGGGAGAAAAAATACGGACATTTTAATACATCGGTTGCCATGATAATCTATGTACACAAATAATCCGACTTTCATAGCTTCAGTGCAGCATGAAATTCTGTATGACCTTTTTTTTATATAGTTTATTTTATAGACGATTCCTTTGCTTACAGGTCGTCCATCACACTACTTACCTGTTTCTCGTATAGCGACGATATCATTTTCATTCTTTGTGACTGTAAATCGTGATATGTATGAAAGATATAATTTTGACATGATTTATCATTTCATGTTTCAAGTGTGTAAAGTGATTCATATCTTCCTTCTGCATACATGAGTGAAGAATCGCTAATGTTGCACTGGGTATCAGGTATTTCGTATTTTCTCGTAAACTCGTAGAGTCTTACGGTTTTAATTAAGTTATTTCTTGACGTTAGGTATATATGTTTATAAGAGGTTGTCTTAGAGTTTAATTTTCCTTAAACACTTCTATGTTGTTTAGGTTCCGTACGTATACAGAGCTTCTTTCGCCTTCCACACATTCATACATACGTTTATACACACAAAAAATATCTACCACTTAATATACACATTGCTGGTGGGGCCCTTTTTCGGTACCTTGCACCATTCCTTCAATATTCCAAAATAATTCAGGGTGTGCTGAGCATCGTCCCTTATACTAATAATACTTACAACTAAATATTTCTTCTTACATATATAACTGCCTTACAGTCCATTAATGCGCAACATTCTCTATTTTCCTCCTTTACACTTTATCTTTCGTACATGTACCCTCGTGTATAGCTTATATATTCTACAAAGTTGTTTGCTGAGTGCTTCAGGTGTTTCCTAACGTTAATGTGTGTCTCTCTCTCTATAAACCCTAGGTATTTGTTTTGAGGGCGATTCAGTTCGTTACTCACGTTGCATAGATCTGTTTATTATTTTCCTATTTGAAAGCTTGTGTCATTCTCTTCCTTAGTCACAAAAATTAACGCGTTTGCCTTGTTGTTCATTCTGAAAATCGCTCGCTACTGTGTAATGAAATGCATGCGTTACCTCTTTTCTTTCCTCTTTGCTGCACTCACGTTGAGTCCAAATGGCAGTACTTGGAATTGATAGCTTCTGCCAGCATGAATGAACGCAGTATATTTTCTGCTATCACTATGTAGGGCTATTTGCCAATACGAAGCCTTCATGTCAACGGATGTTAAATACTTCACTCTATGAAATTTAAGCAATTGCTCATCTAAGTTCTCCGGCCTAGTGCGTATTGGTACGATGATCTTATTAATTTCCCGCGCATCAAGTACTTATCTGACTGACCCGTCAGGTTTGCTGACAGCTAGGATGGGACTGCAGTACGGTGAATGCGAAGGTTCTATCACCTTCCACAGAACCATTCTATCTATTTCTTTGCGAACCGCTTCCTTCTTTGCCCATGGTATCGCATATGATTTATGGCAGTACGTTTTATGTGGGTAGACTTCCATTTTGTATTCATACTTTTTGATTATTGTCGGCTGTTTTCTAAAAATGTCTCGGTATTCATAAATAAGATCTGCTAGTTCATTTTGTTGAGTTTCTGAAAGACAAGTGGATTTTCCTACCTTCTCGTGGGCGGCCTATTCGTTAATTATTTCCGTGTCTAATTGTTCGGGGAAAGGAATATCTATCAATAAAACTTGTGGGTAAACTAATTTTACTTCAGCTTGTTTCTGTAATTGGCCATTACGATCTATTGTGGACTTTACAAGATTGACCTTCACACTACGACTGCCCACTCCGAAATAGCAAAGTCCACTGCCTATGTCGATGTTCACTTTATACTGCCGGAAAACTTCCATGCCTAAAATACAATTGACGATTAACTTGTCAACGATTAAGAATGTACAGTTTATCGTGACGTCGCTAATGGTAACAGGTATTTGCGTCTGCCACTTAATACTTTTTGACTTGTTACCCATAGCTGTCAAGATTTTACAATTTTCCGTTGGCAACACTGGTACTTTTAATACTTTCGAAACTTCTTTAAATAAACTGTTAGAAATAATATTCGTAGATGCGCCTGTATCTAAAATTACGTTGGTAATTATAGTTCCTATCTTTGCTGTTATTACAGCCTGCACGAGGTCACTTACCTTGTCCGGTGCTTTCATCTCTTCTTCACATAGATCATCTTCTACGGTCGCATCCTGATCATATCTTAAAAATAATTGTCTAAGATGTAATGTGTGCTTGTTTGTGCCCCCTGTTGTCAAATCGGTCGGCCGGTGGGGGCTCATTACGACCGATTGTTGTTTACCGGGGGAGACAACGGCGTTGCTTCAGTACTGTCCGTTACCTCTACAAAGTGTACTGAGTGGTTATTCTGTCGCCAATTAGTTTCCGGACCGCTGCGTGCAACATTTTCTTGCGACCGGCCGTCGCTATTCCTCCTTGGTCTGTCATTCCTATTACTGTAACTATTGTAATTTTCATTTGTGTGCCGCCTTTCATCACGCGGGCCTGACCAATCATTCACGTGATTTCTATCATTTCTATACCGGCGTGGACCGTAATCTGTACTATACCTTCGGTCTTCACGTCTCTGTGGCGCCGAATTCCTCCGATTTCCGTAATTCCAGGTTCCATTATTTGGCCTTGTCGCATACGGATGCCAACTGTGTGGGTTTTGTCCACTGCCATTAAAATGATATCCGTTACCGTTGTTTTGATTGGTTCCGGAATATTCATTCCGATTACTTGTGCTCGGCTCTTCTTCGTATATTAGATCAATTGAGTCAAGCACCGAAAGAAAGTATTCAAGGTCGTTCTCCGGTATGGTTACCAATTTTTCGCGTAAGTTCACGGGTAGTCTGTTTTTCAGAATTTTGAGAACATCTACGTGCGGTATTGGATTGTTCCAATAGCGCGTCTTATTCAAGTACTTTTCGAAATACTTTCTCAACCCGCCGTTTTTGAGGTTGAACTGTTGTGGGTTGAATACCTCACGTCGCAGTCTTTCTTGGACCCCAGCAGACCAATATTTCTCCAAGAAAGCCCGTTCAAATTGTTCGTAGATGACGCACTGTTCATCCATGTCTGTGGCCCACAAAAGTGCGTCGCCTTGTGTGAAGCCTACTACATATCTAATCTTCTGTGCCTCAGTCCAGTTTCTTGGTAAGACATTTTTAAATGCTCTTACAAATACGACTGGATGAGTTTTTCTGGATTCTGTGGAGAAAACTGGAAACTGTCTATGTTTCAACAGGCTCTCATCGACTAGAATCGTCGAGATGCAAGGCGACACGCCTACTGCCTGTTGCAGCACCGCGTTTGGCGAATAGCCATTGTTTGCTTGTGCCGGTGCGTGCACATAGGCCGGACTGGGCGCGTGATGTTCTGCGTTATTGACATCGTAATCTGGCACGGGCGAATAAGTGTTGCGCTGCCTGTTGCTTGACGTAGGCAAGTCATTTGAAACATTCAGTCTACCAGCAATTTCCTTGCGTATTCTGTCCTCGGCTACTTTGATTTCATTACCTATGTTTTCAAAAAGTTTTGTTTCCCGGTCAGTTATTGATTCATTTACATTACCGTTTTCTAAAGTTTCATTTATTTTGATAATGTCCGCGTTGATACGTCGAGTCTCCTGTTTCAGAAAACCGACTTCTTCGTTAACGTTATTAACTTGGTCAGGTATTTCTTCACATGCGGACTGTACTCTTGTTAAATTTAACTGAATAGCCTGTACGTTTTCATGTATCTCTTTTTGTACGGTTTGTGTTTGATTGTGTGTTTCTACTATTTCTGACAGTTCCTGTTCCTGTTTGTTTGTAAGATCTGACAATTTCTTTTCTAAGTCATTTGCCAATACATTGTATACACTATTGACGGTTTTGATGACTTTGTCTTCGATCTTTTGATCGATTTCATTGGTGAGTTTATTTAAGCGTTGATCGAAATGTCTGTGTATGTTTTCAAATTGCGTGTTTACACTTGAAAACTGCTGTTGGAACCCAATTTCCATGTTTGACAATTTTGTGTTTGTCATGTTGTGGCTGACTTCTAGATTCGCCAGTTTTGTGTTCGTTGTGTTGTGGCTGATTGCTAGATTCGCCAGTTTCTCGCTCACGTTTGACATCAGACTATATAATGCCTCAAGCGTAACTGACGAAGCTTGTGTGTTTGTATTTATGCCATTATTTGTGCCATTCTTTCTCTGCCACGGTCTGATTGAATCGAAACCGGGCTAGGTTCACTGATTTCACGCGAAATATTTTCATCTGATCTGGTAATCGATGCTTCATCGACTGTGCACAAGGTTTCATTTGCAAGTGGTTCGTTATTGTTAATCCCTGTGGAGTGCAATTGAATTGTATTTACTTCTACATTATGTTGTGCTGAAAAACTAATTGCGTCATCATTTACGTCACTATTGTCAGAATCGGTGACGTGTCCATGAACATTTGTCAAATTAAAGTTCTCCGATTCCATTGTGAAGATATTATTTTTATCTGTACTTTACTGTTAATCTAAATCTTTAAATTCTCTCGCAGTTGAATTAATAAAAATATCTCGCGATTGTTGTTTGTTGCGCGTCGGAAATTTACAAGATGGAGCACTACGTCTTCTAATTCTGCGATTGTTGAACATAAAAAAGTAATTATCAAAGTGTAATTGTGTGTTGCCACAAACACCACCAGGATTTTAATATGGAAAGGAAAAGGTTCTGCTTTAAGTGGAGCTGAGCCAAGGTGCAGCCACTGCATGCGTTTGCGCTTTCCTACCTTAATTCCGGCTGAGCTGTGTCACTCACGATTACGTTAGTTTTGTAAATCCTTGTCCTTGTTCCTTCCGGTTATTGTGCCATCCGTTTATACAGTTAATATTGTTTCACCTTATTCGTCATTTTCCATGTGCGTCATGTAACAGAGAAACAGTAATTAGTACAAGTACATTTGTAACACAACAATGAAGTACTTACTCTTTGATCCACCAGCACTGTCCCTGTCAGCGGTCGCCAGTGTGGCGAAATAAATAAAAAATCATTTCGTTTTTTATTGTTTTTTAACTTTAGAATTTTTGAAAGGCTTTTTTATGGATTGTATTGACCGGCTTGAATGCGGACAAATACAGTGCTGCGTGAAATATGCCTGTAATATAATTTACCATTCCGATTAATTACATTTTGAATTCTACGTCATTGTTGATTTAATCAGAGTTCTCACCTTAGACGTAAAATTAGTCCTTCTGCCACAATATTAATTCATCAGTCGCCATCGAAGCTCTTCTCTTTGTTGACCGTGTGTATCTTCCTAAGTCGGCATCGGTTCACTTCACGAAGACGGTGGAAACCAAGGAATACAATGCTACGTTGCTTTAAATAATTTTCGTAACACTTCGATACTTCTCACTATTTTTTTTATTCACAAGACAATAAAACTTGCTCAGCTCGTCGCACAAACCATAATTACTAACAATATGGCTGCCTTTCCGCAGACACCAAAAATTACGTCCATCCTCCACAAGGCAACAATCGAAAGTGTCCCTTAGCTCCTTCTTGGAGTATGCAACAAAAGAGAATCCAATGTGAACATTACAAAGATTATAACCTACATGCCTCTCAATTTAATCTTTGGCGCAGCCTTTAAGGTATTGTATGTCTCTGTGTCGGAATGTGTCATTACAGTTGGTAGGACATGTTCTGAGGTATCAAGGGATCACCAATTAAGTCTTGGAGGGCAGCGTGGAGGGTAAAAATCGTAGAGGGAGACCAAGAGATGAATACACTAAACAGATTCAGAAGGATGTAGATTGCAGTAGGTATTGGGAGATGAAGAAGCTTGCACTGCATAGAGTAGTATGGAGAGCTGCATCAAACCAGTCTCAGGACTGAAGACCACAACAACATGATCTGAGGAAAAAATTCAGCGTTAATCAGTATTCAACTTTTAGTGAATTAAAAGCATCTGTTGGAAGATTTAATAGAACACTCAAAGAAAAGATGAGCAAAAGATTTTACTTACAAAATAATTATACATGGACTGATCTAATCTCGAAATTTTTTATGAATTAGATAACATAAAACATTCAACTATAAAAATGAATCAAATAGAAGCTAATGAGAAGAATTATAAACTAACTACTACTATATCTAATAAAAAAGCGGAAATTAAAAAAGGAGATAAAGATAGAATGAGTAAACTTACAGAAATATTAGAAAAAGATATACAACCAATTGGTCAACAGAAATCTTTGAATGGAATCTGTTACTCATTCTAATCCAATAACATATAAATTAAGAGATTTAAATGGTGAAGAAGTAAAAAGAAATATTTGTAAGTATGAATTACAGAAAACAAAATATCCTGATGTATCTCCAGTCAAAACGTTTTGAGAAAAAAAGGAAATAAAGCATGTGTTAAATGGTTAGGATTTGACAATTCACATAATAGTTGGATAAATAAAGATCAAATAGTTTTATAAATATCAAATAAAAATTTCTTTTTAACTTTACTATACAGTAAGGATGAAAAAATTGTCTTTTCCATATTTTCTATCTCTATGTTATGTTGATGATGATGAAAATATGGTCCCTAAATTCATTAGTCAATTAACTGATGAAAATGTGAAATTTTAATGCTGTTATAATGGTGAAGAAATTAGTATTGTTTATGATTACTTTAAGAAACAGATTAGTGTTTAATGATTATTTTTAAATTGTTCAGGGTTCAGTGGCTGATATTATATAATTGCGAATACATAGAAAGAAGGATCCTTTATTGTATGATTATATGATAGCGGAACAAACACTGGGAGCAGTTACTTCTGTAAAATATCTGGGAGTATGCGTACGGAACGATTTGAAGTGGAATGATCATATAAAATTAATTGTTGCTAAGGTGGGTACCAGGTTGAGATTCATTGGGAGAGTCCTTAGAAAATGTAGTACATCAACAAAGGAGGTGCCTTACAAAACACTCATTCGACCTGTACTTGAGTATTGCTCATCAGTGTGGGATCCGTACCAGATCGGGTTGACAGAGGAGATAGAGAAGATCCAAGGAAGAACGGCGCGTTTTGTCACAGGGTTATTTGGTAAGCGTGATAGCGTTATGGAGATGTTTAGTAAACTCAAGTGGCAGACTGCAAGAGAGGCGCTCTGCGTCACGGTGTAGCTTGCTGTCCAGGTTTCGGGAGGGTGCGTTTCTGGATGAGGTATTGAATATGTTGCTTCCCCCTACTTATATCTCCTGAGGAGACCACGAATATAAATTAGAGAGATTCGAGCGCGCACGGAGGCTTTCCAGCAGTCTTTCTTCCCGCGAACCATACGCTACTGGAACAGGAAAGGCAAGTAACAACAGTGGCACGTAAAGTGCCCTCCGCCACATACCGTTGGGTGGCTTGCGGAGTATAAATGTAGATGTAGATGTAGAATGAATAAAGTTTAATATATTATATATAATTAATACATTTTTCTCTTCTGATAAATGGCGAATATAAATGTTCTAAAAGTAAACAAATTAAAAGCTATGGCAAAAGAATTAGAACTTTAAAGGTTATTCTGAAGTAAGAAAACAACAACATATTGCTCTTATTAATAACTATAATATTAACAATGGAATGAATAGCAGCAATGAAGTAAAAATTTTTACCCATAAAAGAATTAAACTTGGAACTAAAGAATATTCTAAAATGGAGAAAGAAAAACTTATTGCAGTGATTAACTATATTTTTTTAATTTACATTTTAAGAAGTTATATATATTGAATTTGACAACAATTGAAATATATAAAATTAAAATTATTGAGTGTATTAAAAATAATGATCCATTTGGAGAATCTGGATGCAAATATATATCAGGATATTATTAACTATCTCTAGATTTTATGAGAGAATTTAAAGTTAAATTAGCTTGGAAAATATGTTAATACTAGTACGAAATTTGCTCGAAGATTTTATTTAAGAAATTCAAGATATATCAGGCTGGAATATCTGTCAAAATATAGAACATTATCTGTAAATTTTATGAGAGGATTTAAAGATCAATTAAACTGGAATGCAGTATCATATCATAAATTAAATATTAATTTAATGAGAGTTGTGTTGCAGTGTAAACTGACTATAAATTTCATCAGAGAATTTCAAGACAAATTAGAATAGAATATTAGTTGAAGTGAAAAAAATTTATCTAACAAATTTAGAAGAGAATTTCAGAATAAAGTAAATTTGTATAATATATCAAGCTGACAAAAATTATCGGAAAAATTTATGAGACTATTTCAAGTAAGATTAAATTTTGGGCGACATATCGTGTAAACAAAAATTGACTGAACATTTTATACAAGGATATAAAAAGAATATAAATTAGGATTTTATATCATTGTATGCAAAATTATCTGAAAATCCAAGGTAATTTGCAATATCAATTTCACTGAATATTTTGTATGTGAATTTCAACACAAATTAATTTTGGATTGGAATGAAATATCAAGTGATCAAAAATTCTCTAAAAATTGGGAGTGTATATGAGCATGTCAAAAATTATCCCAAAATTTTAGGAGAGGATTTCAAGACAGATTAGACTGGAACGGTAAATCACTTAGCCAAAAGTTATCTGAAGACTTTATTTGAGAATTTCAACATAAATTAAATTGGTATGAAATATCAAGTGAAAAAATATTATCTTGAATTTCAAGATAAATTAGATTGGGAGTATATTTTAGAATATCGAAATCGATTTGAATCATTTATTTTATAGGTCCATTTTGATCACATAATTCTGTCATTTTATTGTGATCGGTTTTGGTTACTGCTATCTTCAGATCATAAAATATGCTGATGTAGTATCAATGTCAACTAAACATGTAGGTACTTACTATGTATGACTGTTGTAGGTGAAACGGTTAAACCATCATTGTGAAATGTAAAAATTATGTGATCAAGATGGACCTGTAAAATAAAGTGCCAAAATATGATCAGAGACTCATTTTTGGACTTAATGTCTTCAATTGATTGAATCATTTATGCAAAAATATATGAAGTGTATGAAATAAAAGAACAGTATGGAGATAATTATTGTTTTACATGTTCAAGTAATGAAAAACATCAATTTGTAAAAACAACCAGTAATGATATTTTTCATAAAGAGAGTGTTGATTAATGGTTAAAAGAAAAATTTATTTGTTCATTCTGCAGAGAAGTTATTAAAATACTGTTAGATGCAATTTATTTTGATAGAAATTATATCATTAATCAGTAGTTCTTGTGTGTAACTATTTATAGTACTGAAAGAACTGTGCCAACAAATAATTCTTAAAGTTTCTTTCATTCGTTGATATAGATTTACTGAATTAAGATTGTAATTAGGTCTTTATATTTATTCTTCACAATTTGAATACCTGATATATTCAGTCTTACACATTTGTCTTTTTTAGATTTTTCTGTGTTACTCTAATTCAGTGCTTCACAACATACGTGCTCACGGAGCAAGCTGTGAGCAGCAAGGCGCGAGCATGGAGCAGCGCGAGCACGCTACTCCTACTACCAGATCAGAGTAGAGAGTGGGGAGAGTCACGTGGGCACACAACAGCAGCCGCCAGTCAATGTAAATCTGCGGCCACCTGCAGGGATATCACTCACGAATTATTACTGCGACAAATGAAACAAATAAAGGAGAATGTACACGTGCCACATAATTTTATTAGCTTAGTGTATGCCTCTACACTCGTATTAATTTGTGAACTGTTACAGAATAAAAGATGTCACTGAAGTGTGGGACTCTCGGTTATCTTGTACTTTTTGCCCTTTACAGTTGCGTCTATGTTCGGAGTAATTGTTCTTGTGCATTGTAGGCGCAGCGTGCAGTTTAAATTTTGATCAGACAATGCGTTTCTCAGGCGCGTCTTGTTACATTTCATTGCACAGAACAGTTGTTCACAAACATACGTGGAACCGAACACTGATATTATTGTAGCCGCCAGTTTGTGCAAATGAGGAAATCTATCCTGAAGAAGTGTCTGTAGAATTCCAAAATTTTTTTCTTGTTCCAAAATTTGTCTCTGTATTCTCTGTCACACTGCAGGTCAATAATTTCTAGTTGCAGCTCAGGACGAATCTCTTCAATATTCGCTGAGTATGGAGAGGAGACAAATCAAAATCACTGTCTAGTGCTGTCAGATCTTGAAAGCGTTGATCAAATTCTTCCTTAAGGGCAACTAAACTGTGTGAATAACGTTCACAGTCTTTGTGAACATCTTGCATGGATGATAATTTAGGAAAATGAGCTAGATTTCCTGTTTCCAGCTGACTCACCCAAAGTGTCAATTTCATTTTACAAGCTCGTATTCGATCTATGAAATGAGTAATTGGCAGATCTTTACCTTGTAGTGAAATGTTCAAAGCATTCAGATGGCTAGTTAAATCTGCTAAGAACGCGAGATCACATTTCCATGAAGGCTCTTTCAATTCAGGAACACACATGTTATTTATTTCCATGGACATACACTCCTGGAAATGGAAAAAAGAACACATTGACACCGGTGTGTCAGACCCACCATACTTGCTCCGGACACTGCGAGAGGGCTGTACAAGCAGTGATCACACGCACGGCACAGCAGACACACCAGGAACCGCGGTGTTGGCCGTCGAATGGCGCTAGCTGCGCAGCATTTGTGCACCGCCGCCGTCAGTGTCAGCCAGTTTGCCGTGGCATACGGAGCTCCATCGCAGTCTTTAACACTGGTAGCATGCCGCGACAGCGTGGACGTGAACCGTATGTGCAGTTGACGGACTTTGAGCGAGGGCGTATAGTGGGCATGCGGGAGGCCGGGTGGACGTACCGCCGAATTGCTCAACACGTGGGGCGTGAGGTCTCCACAGTACCTCGATGTTGTCGCCAGTGGTCGGCGGAAGGTGCACGTGCCCGTCGATCTGGGACCGGACCGCAGCGACGCACGGATGCACGCCAAGACCGTAGGATCCTACGCAGTGCCGTAGGGGACCGCACCGCCACTTCCCAGCAAATTAGGGACACTGTTGCTCCTGGGGTATCGGCGAGGACCATTCGCAACCGTCTCCATGAAGCTGGGCTACGGTCCCACACACCGTTAGGCCGTCTTCCGCTCACGCCCCAACATCGTGCAGCCCGCCTCCAGTGGTGTCGCGACAGGCGTGAATGGAGGGACGAATGGAGACGTGTCGTCTTCAGCGATGAGAGTCGCTTCTGCCTTGGTGCCAATGATGGTCGTATGCGTGTTTGGCGCCGTGCAGGTGAGCGCCACAATCAGGACTGCATACGACCGAGGCACACAGGGCCAACATCCGGCATCATGGTGTGGGGAGCGATCTCCTACACTGGCCGTACACCACTGGTGATCGTCGAGGGGACACTGAATAGTGCACGGTACATCCAAACCGTCATCGATCCCATCGTTCTACCATTCCTAGACCGGCAAGGGAACTTGCTGTTCCAACAGGACAATGCACGTCCGCATGTATCCCGTGCCACCCAACGTGCTCTAGAAGGTGTAAGTCAACTACCCTGGCCAGCAAGATCTCCGGATCTGTCCCCCATTGAGCATGTTTGGGACTGGATGAAGCGTCGTCTCACGCGGTCTGCACGTCCAGCACGAACGCTGGTCCAACTGAGGCGCCAGGTGGAAATCGCATGGCAGGCCGTTCCACAGGACTACATCCAGCATCTCTACAATCGTCTCCATGGGAGAATAGCAGCCTGCATTGCTGCGAAAGGTGGATATACACTGTACTAGTGCCGACATTGTGCATGCTCTGTTGCCTGTGTCTGTGTGCCTGTGGTTCTGTCAGTGTGATCATGTGATGTATCTGACTCCAGGAATGTGTCAATAAAGTTTCCCCTTCCTGGGACAATGAATTCACGGTGTTCTTATTTCAATTTCCAGGAGTGTATTTATCTCATCTAATAGGATCACACAGTGAACGCCCCTTATTTCATTCGGCACGGGCAGTTTTTGCATTTTCTCCTTCAACAGCGCAACGAAACCTGATTTTTCCCTGTCATCGCTGGTGCACCATCTGTAGACACTGAAACTAAAGAATACCACGACAATCCTATATTTTCAACACTTTCTTCAACACTACTTAAAATATCACCTCCGGTTGTAGTGTTCGTCATGGCTACTACATCGAGGAGCTCCTCCCTCACCTGAAGATCTCTATTAACACCTCTAATAAATATGGCAAGCTGCGCTATTCCAGTGATATCAACACTTTCGTCCAGTGCTAGAGAATACGCCATAAAATCTTTATAGATATTTGCAAGATGGCTCTGGACGTCGTCTGCCATGTCCTGTATGCGACACATAATGGTCATGTTAGATAATGGCACAATCCGAAACTGTTCAACTTGAGATGGACACAAATGTTCCGCTGAAACTACCAAACATTCTTTTATTAAATCGCCATCAGTGAAGGGGCGCAGGGATTTTGCTAAAAGCAAAGCAATTTTGTAACTCACTCTGAGAGCTGCCTGAGTTGGTTTTTCTTCGTCGTCCAGATCTTCTTCCGAGCGCTTCCTTTTAAATTTACTAACATCCTGTGCACGATCTGGTCCATCACATTTTCCACTTCCGTAGTCTTTTGCATGGTACGACATATAATGTCGCTGCACATTAAATTTCCTAAAAGAATTCAACGTTTTGTGACATACTAAACATTTTGCAACACCATCTTTTCTGTAAACAGATACAATTCCTCCCAATGGGGGTTGAACTGCGAAAGCATGATTGGGGTTACACAACGGCGACTTGACATGATTCTTAACCAGCGAAGTGACTATTAGAACTGATCGTAGCACTTTAAACCTTACACAGTCGGCGCGAATTCAATAGGCACGCTGCGGCCCTACTCAAACATGTGCGCGCATTTGCCCTCCCTCCCCCCCCTCTCTACTCCACGACCTTGCACCTGCTCGCGAGCACGTGCCTGAGCAGATGCCCTGCCCTAATTAGATAGTAAGTATTTTCACAAGTATTGTCAAATGATTTTAAAACAGCAAAAATTTGGTATTAAATTTTGATTAGATATTTGACGAACAACATGAGATAATAAACTTTTTATTTCTTCATTTCTTTCATGTAAACTTTCTATATCTCTGTCAACTATTCCATTAAAATTTTGAATATGATCTTCTCGAATTCTATGTAATTTTTCTGAGTTAGTTATTTGGCCTTTATACATATATTTTATTTCTTTTTTAATTTTATATTCTCCATGCTTTCGAATTGATGGTAAAACTTCTTCATAATCCCAGTCGTACAAATTTTCTGTAAAACGAATTTTGGAGCTCATAAGTAAAGAATATAAACAAGTGTCATTGATAAATTTTGTTGAATTTTCTATATACTTAAGTAGTCCTGAAATGGGACTACCAAAATTTTCAAATGATTTACAATATTGTTGTTTAACAAAGACTTGTATAGCTTTCCTAGGAAGATTATACTGTAAAAGAGCAGAACTCGATTTGCATAAGACAATGGCTTATTCTTTTCTTCAATAATCATGAACAATTGCTTATTATTATATGTAAGCTTACTGTGTATGAGACCTATTATTGACCACATTTAATAGATAATTTTATATTAGATTTTTTTATTTGTTGTTGTTGTTGTGGTCTTCAGTCCTGAGACTGGTTTGATGCAGCTCTCCACGCTACTCTATCCTGTGCAAGCTTCTTCATCTCCCAGTACCTACTGCAATCTACATCCTTCTGAATCTGTTTAGTGTATTCATCTCTTGGTCTCCCTCTACGATTTTTACCCTCCACGCTGCCCTCCAATACTAAATTGGTGATTCCTTGATGCCTCAGAGCATGTCCTACCAACCGATCCCGTCTTCTGGTCAAGTTCTGCCACAAACTTCTCTTCTCCCCAATCCTATTCAATACTTCCTCATTAGTTATGTGATCTACCCATCTAATCTTCAGCATTCTTCTGTAGCATCACATTTAGAATGCTTCTATTCTCTTCTTGTCCAAACTATTTATCGTCCATGTTTCAGTTCCATACATGGCTACACTCCATACAAATACTTTCAGAAATGACTTCCTGACACTTAAATCTATACTCGATGTTAACAAATTTCTCTTCTTCAGAAACGCTTTCCTTGCCATTGCCAGTCTACAGCATATATCCTCTCTACTTCGACCATCATCAGTTGTTTTGCTCCCCAAATAGCAAAACTCCTTTAGTACTTTAAGTGTCTCATTTCCTAATCTAATTCCATCAGCATCGCCCGACTTAATTCGACTACATTCCATTATCCTTGTTTTGCTTTTGTTGATGTTCCTCTTATATCCTCCTTTCAAGACACTGTCCATTCCATTCAACTGCTCTTCCAAGTCCTTTGCTGTCTCTGACACAATTACAATGTCATCGGCGAACCTCAAAGTTTTTATTTCGTCTCCATGGATTTTAATACCTACTCCGAATTTTTCTTTTGTTTCCTTTACTGCTTGCTCAATATACAGATTGAACAACATTGGGGAGAGGCTACAACCCTGTCTTACTCCCTTCCCAACCACTGCCTCCCTTTCATGCCATCTGGTTTCTGTACAAATTGTAATATTTTACCCCTGCCAGCTTTAGAATTTTCAAAGAAAGTATTCCAGTCAACATTGTCAAAAGCTTTCTCTAAGTCTACAAATGCTAGAAACGTAGGATTGCCTTTCCTTAATCTTTCTTCTAAGATAAGTCGTAAGGTCAGTATTGCCTCATGTGTTCCAGTGTTTCTACGGAATCCAAACTGATCTTCCCCGAGGTTGGCTTCTACCAGTTTTTCCATTCGTCTGTAAAGAATTCGTGTTAGTATTTTGCAGCTGTGACTTATTAAACTGATAGATCGGTAATTTTCACATCTGTCAACACCTGCTTTCTTTGGGATCGGAATTATTATATTCTTCTTGAAGTCTGAGGGTATTTCGCCTGTTTCATACATCTTGCTCACCAGATGGTAGAGTTTTGTCAGGACTGGCTCTCCCAAGGCCGTCAGTAGTTCCAATGGAATGTTGTCTACTCCGGGAGCCTTGTTTCGACTCAGGTCTTTCAGTGCTCTGTCAAACTCTTCCCGCAATATCGTATCTCCCATTTCATCTTCATCTACATCCTCTTCCATTTCCATAATATTGTCCTCAAGTACATCGCCCTTGTATAGACCCTCTATATACTCCTTCCACCTTTCTGCTTTCCCTTCTCTGCTTAGAACTGGGTTTCCATCTGAGCTCTTGAGCAAGTCGTTCTCTTTTCTCCAAACATCTCTTTAATTTTCCTGCAGGCAGTGTCTATCTTACCCCTAGTGAGATAAGCCTCTGCATCCTTACATTTGTCCTCTAGCCATCCCTGCTTAGCCATTTTGCACTTCCTGTCGATCTCATTTTTGAGACGTTTGTATTCCTTTTTGCCTGCTTCATTTACTGCATTTTTATATTTTCTCCTTTCATCAATTAAATTGAATATTTCTTCTGTTACCCAAGGATTTCTACTAGCCCTCGTCTTTTTACCTACTTGATCCTCTGCTGCCTTCACTACTTCATCCCTCAAAGCTACCCATTCTTCTTCTACTGTATTTATTTCCCCCATTCCTGTCAATTGCTCCCTTATGCTCTCCCTGAAACTCTGTACAACCTCTGGTTCTTTCAGTTTATCCAGGTCCCATCTCCTTAAATTCCCACCTTTTTGCAGTTTCTTCAGTTTTAATCTACAGGTCATAACCAATAGAGTGTGGTCAGAGTCCACATCTGCCCATGGAAATGTCTTACAATTTAAAACCTGGTTCCTAAATCTCTGTCTTACCATTATATAATCTATGTGATACCTTTTAGTATCTCCAGGGTTCTTCCATGTATACAACCTTCTTTCATGATTCTTAAACCAAGTGTTAGCTATGATTATGTTGTGCTCTGTGCAAAATTCTACCAGGCGGCTTCCTCTTTCATTTCTTAGCCCCAATCCATATTCACCGACTATGTTTCCTTCTCTCCCTTTTCCTACACTCGAATTCCAGTCACCCATGACTATTAAATTTTCGTCTCCCTTCACTATCTGAATAATTTCTTTTATTTCAACATACATTTCTTCAATTTCTTCATCATCTGCAGAGCTATTTTTTTATTTATGAAAATTATTTATGCATACACCAGACACAGATGCAGGTTGTATGTTGGAAGGGGTGCTATCAGATAGTCTACCTATACTTTTGTGAAAACTAGGTTGGGAGCCATTTTGCGGTGTAACTAAATCTGGCAGTTTCATTTTAGATTTTATTATTAAACAATTTAGACCAGGCTCATTAATGAAATTAGCATAATGGTTTACTGACAGTAAGGACACCCTAAAACAGAGCCTCTTATTAATTTACATCCTCATAAAATGCATGAACATTAATTAATAAATATAGTATATTATTTTAAGTGCACAACAATGAAGTAGATTCTACTCTTCTTGTTTGTGAATATAGTAATTAGTGATGATAAAAATTATGCAGTAAAATATTTAATTGGTTTTGGTTATTTGAATATTCCATCAACAACTAAAATAACTCTGGTGAGTGATGATTTATTAAGAGAATCATTGATGTTATTTCAAGTAACACAATCTTGAGATAATTGGTGAATTACACAAAGAAACTTTTAATGAACAAACTTAGATACGGTCTATAAGATTCAGTTGGCCGTTATAGAACTAGTATGTATAAATGGAATAAGAAAAATACAATATGGAATTACAAAGCAGCAAATAAAACATGTTTGTGGTAACAGAGATGGCATTTCGTATATGGCAAAAATATATTGGAATTCAGTTTATTCATGATACTAATAACCTAGATATTTTAATTACAAGTAAAAGATGAGCACATAGACATGGAATCTCTGGTTGTTGATGTATAAAGGAACTAGATAGAATAGGAAATGTGTTAGGTCATGCATTTTTGCCAAATATGAATAATGATTCAGTAGAAACATATATGGATAATGATGAGATTTGGTATACAGTAATTGATAAAATACACCAAATTATCAAACAAATTAATATTAAGTTTTAGTTCAGAAATTGCTCACTCATCAGGTTTATATCATTCACATGTTTATGAATCAATAATGTACCCATACTATAATAGTCCACATTTAGAATTATTTCAAGACAATATTGATGCTATTCAAAGTTTACATGGTGAAAAATATCAACACAAACGACTATACCAAAATAAACACCAATGGTATCAACAGTTAATTTAAATAAATCAGCTAGAGCACTATATTAAATTAAATAATTTGATCTGTTATTAATTATGAATGAGGTTTTATATATTTTTTTATCAGAACTGGGTATAGGTAGGTAATGATATGAATTCTCAATTAATAACTAATTGGTTAAAATTTTTACTGCAAGATTTACAAAAAACATATGGTATATACGAAAGAGAAAGTGATGAAGTTGTATTATTTGTTGACAATATGATATACATGACAAATTTACAAATATTAAAATTTATTTTGGTGCAACCAAAGTCAGTATCTACTACACAATTCATAAATTCTTTTATTAACTGGTGTAGTCAACACATATTCATGTAGAACATTTTTATTCATTAATGAATTTTCTATGAAGAATTAGATGAATGCAATTTTACATATAAATCACAAGGAATTATAACTAGAGAATTTCCAGGGTTACCTACAAGAGTGAATTCTGCATTTAGATACCTTAATAGATTGTTCTATATGAATATAAAGTATTCACAGAAAAAGTAGTTAGAGCTGGGCAGTCGGTTTATCTTTAGTTGGTGTTAAATGTACAATATCAGTATTGGAGGGAATAAATATATTAAAAGATACATTAGAAAAATTAGAAATTTTGATTTTTCACAAATATAATAAATTTTTTTATATAAATGGAGCAGGTTCAACACCAACCAGTGCAGTCTTGTATCAGATCCAAATTGAAGTCAACTGAAATTTTTATTCACAAAAATACACAAAATATGGTTATAGAAGGAATATATTGTAGAAAATTACAACAGTAAATGAATTCCTTGTATATGTGGGAAAAAATATCTCTAAATATTATTATAAGGACTATTTGCAACGTATTCTGAGTGAAGAACATTTGAAAATATTATTACGATGAATAATGATGAAAAACTTGAAACTGATACAAATCCCAATAAATGTAAAACATGTCAAGAGATTAAAAATTTAGATTGTTTCTGTGTTAATTCATCACATAACGCTAAACAAAATAATAAATTTAAAAAAGTACTTTAGAATGTATGAAAAATAAAGTAAGGACAATCATCCTGTACTTAATATTTAAATACCTATTAAATAAGGAATCTTACTAGTAGAAATTTTGGAAGTTTTTTTTTACAAATCTAATAAATGTTATTTCCTATAGATAGGAAGGCCAACCAATTTATGGTTGTTCAACTTTGTGATTATTATAAAAGCAATAATTTATGAGGTTATAGTATATTAAATAAAGTTGACCTAATTGAATTTATTAGTAGACATCGTCTAATGTGAGGTGGAAGTGTTCGGAAACAATTACCTTAGCATAAAATTGGAAGCAATAGTGAAATTTTTCAAAGTAATGAAACTAAACCATTGAAACAAGTATTTCCATTTCCTGCCCATGTGTTTGTATAACAAAAAACTAGAACTAACGATGAAAAATTACTCCCTTTTTATACTGATTTATTTGAGAAACCAAGAGACAGAAGAACAGTTTGCGGTTATCTTGTTGGTAATGCATTTTGCAAACTATATATTTTGAAAATAATATAAACTTTTCTTGACTGTAGTAAAACCGAAAATTATGAAAATTATGAAACTGAATCTAAAAATACATCATGGAAGAAAGCAATTTTTAAACTTTTTTTAAAAATTTTTTCTTAATACCAAGTGCAGACAAATAGAAATATTATGGAACTTCATTTCCAAACAGAAAACTATAGTATCACAAATGAAGGAAAATGTATTAAAAAATTTTAAAAATGGTAAACGAAATATTTTATGAAGAATGTCTAATTTTCAAAAAAATGGTTCAAATGGCTCTGAGCACTATGGGACTTAACTTCTAAGGTCATCAGTCCCCTAGAACTTAGAACTACTTAAACCAAACTAACCTAAGGACATCACACACATCCATGCCCGAGGCAGGATTCGAACCTGTGACCGTATCGGTCGCGCAGTTCCAGACCTTTAACCGTGTGGCCACCCCGGCCGGCTCTAATTTTCAAGCATGCGCTTCAGGATGGTGATTAAATAGATTTATTTGCTTTCAACTTGGAATTAACAGATATGTTAACAGATATGTTCCCTTGCGGGGCTGCCTGCATTTGCATTGCCACATTCTGTACAAAATATCTGCTTGTCTATTACTACAGTAGAAAGAAGATTTTCAATGTTGCAGCATCCTACACATAAGTAAATGCAAATGGAGGAGGATTGATTTAATGGCTTAGTTTTGCTGAAGGTTAACCCTGACATTAATTGTCCTATTTATGTAATTAACAAATTTGCCAGGAAGAGAAGCACAACTGCAACTTTTTTATATCATCATATGGCATTGTCTTGTATTTGTGTATAATTAGTTTAAATAAAACATTCTTAAACTTTGAATGTGACTTTATTTTTTATTACAGTAAAAGTAAAGGTAACTAAAGATATCTTTAGTGCCCTCTCCTTGAGGTTTTTCTGTATCCACCACTGGGGATATATGACTAATGTACAAACATTTGCACTGCACTTGCAGCTAAAGTTAACCTTAAACAAAATTTTCATGGGATGTGATGGCAACTCGTAACATTGGGTTCCATTTACTCATTATGGGTGCAATTTGATGTGAGAAATGAAAAAACTGATGCTTCCACTTTCCAAAATATAATATGCAGATTCTTCTTACTCTTACAAGGCTGTATAATGTGTGAAATTCTCCTTCTGTAGCACATAATGACATTTTTTCGGACCCATGTATTTTCCTTGTGTTGTTTTGCATTTGTGTCTCGCTGCTCCAATATACAAGCTATCCCTGCAAGTTGTAAACCATTTGAGTCCAATATGTGTCATTTTCATACAAAAGTGGGCTACCACGTTGTGTATGAGCACTTTATGTGTTAAAACAGTTGAAAATCATCTTGCGAAGATTGCAATCACAGTGTGACATTATTAGACTGTGATCACAATTCTTGCAAAAAGAATAGTCGAAGACAGCAATGCGCTTTGAGATCAATTGACTTGAACTGACTTGACAGGACGGGCAGTGTGAATCCGTATAGTAGACGTGACAACGCCATGACAGGCAGTGTGAATTGAACTTTACGAAGTGTCCTCCAAATCAGTAATAAGACCAACGCTCTTTTACATCCAGTTCCTAAAAGATTCGTCAAAAATATATAAGCAAGAAAATCAGCATGATTAATTGTCATTTAGTGCAAACAGGTAACTGTTCCAAATCGTGAAATAAGAGCACAATATCCATAAACTTTGTAATGAAAAGGCTGTCAGGTGCTAAATTCACTAGTCACGGTTTTCACTTGAAGTTTTGTACATACGGGGGAAGAAGCAAGTATACAATAGGCTTTCTACATTAATTGAAATTAGCACTTGCGTAAAACAGGTGCATTCATCTTTGAAGCAACAAGTCTGCCTGAAGACAACAGTGTTTCAACAGAATAAATAAAGTTTTAAAGCCAATTAGATGCAAATGCCAAAAATGAAACAAATACTTCTCCACAAGTGGTTTATAATTAGAAGCATCACATCACAAGAAAGGCAGGACCCAGGTTCCAGGGAAATAGCTAGCAGGAAGAAATCACTCACCTATCATACCAAGGACAACTTTTTACAGCAAACAAATCTTTATCAAAAAAGAGGTAATTGGTTCAATTCAATTCAATTTATTATCATCCATTTTATCATATAAATGATATAGGAATTGTGATATAGAAAGAGAGAGAGGGAGAGAGAGAGAGAGAGAGAGAGAGAGAGAGCATGATTTCTATTTTTAACAATTAAGGGAAATAACATTTTCTTAATTACACTTAAACATTTTCTTTATTACACATTAATATATTTTGTCTTCTTTTTACATGCAAGTTGAAAAAAAACTAAGGTTTATACAGAAAAATCAAAAGATTGGCACTATCTGTTTAGATAGCAAAGAAATTCATCAACATCATAGAAACTTTGATGTAATAGTAGCATCTTTAATTATTTTTTAAATATATGTAAGTTTTGTATGCTTTCCATTTCTTTTGGTAAGGCACTGTCCATTATTTTGGGTGGATACATGACACTATTTTGGTACAGGGCTTTTATTCAATGTTTCTATGGAAATCATGTCTGTTTCTGGTTTTATAGTTGTGTAATTTGCTGTTTAGAGAAGAGAATTCTTGATTTAGCTTCAGGAAACATATTGATTCATAGATGAATAAATTAGGGGGGAGTCAAAATTTTCAGCTCTTTAAAGAGTCCTCTACATGGATCTCTGTAGGCTATGCCCTTCAGAATATGAAGAGCTCTATTTTGGAGCTTAAAAAAACTTTTTGTGAAACCTGTTTTTCTCCAACATATAATACCATATGTTAGATAATTATATGTCAAAGAACTATTTGAAGATACAAGAAAAGATCAAAAATTTTATGATAACATGATCGGAGAACGAGGACCAAGCATATCGAAAGAAGAAATATTACATGTTATCAACAAATCAAAGACAGGAAAAGCCCCTGGACCAGATAAGATACCAAATGACATCCTGAAACTCGTAGGAATAGACCATATAGATATATTTGTACAATTGTTTAATGATATTTATAATTTGGGAATTATTCCTAGGGATTGGTTGACATCTACCTTTGTTACATTACCCAAAAAGGCTAATGCCAAAACTTGTAATGATCACCGTACAATAAGCTTAATGAGTCACACCTTAAAGATATTTCTAAAAGTTATACACCAAAAAAGTAGAAGAAGGTATAAGTGAAACACAATTCGGTTTTAGAAGTTCCCTCGGTACAAGAGAAGCATTGTTTGCTTTTAACATATTAGCGCAACGATGTATGGAGGTTAACCAGCCACTATATGTGTGCTTCCTGGATTATAATAAAGCATTTGACAAAGTTCGTCATGATCATCTCATAGAATTGTTAGAAAAGAAAACATTTGATAAGAAAGACATCCGCATTATATATAACCTCTACTACAATCAAACCGCAACTGTGAAGGTAGAAAATGAGTTATCGAATGATATAGAAATAAAGAGGGGTGTGAGACAAGGTTGCGTTCTCTCACCCTTATTGTTTAATATGTATTCAGAAGACATAATCCAGGCAGCTCTATCAGATGAAATAGCTGGCATTAAAGTGAATGGGCTAAACATTAACAATGTTAGGTTTGCTGATGACACTGCACTACTAGCTGGAAACCTCAAAGATCTACAATTACTTCTTGACAAAGTCGCAGAAAAAAGTGAAGAATTTGGCTTGACTCTTAACGTAAGCAAGACTAAGTTCATGGTGATATCTAAAACACACCAACAAGAAAATCTTACAATCAATAGGGAAAGAGTCGATCAAGTACGTAAATTTAAATATCTCGGAACAATTGTAAATGAGGAGATTGAAAGCTCAGAAGAAATTAAATCGAGAATAGGACAGGCCAGAAGTATCTTTAATAAGATGAAAAATGCATTCTGTTCGAGAGACATTTGTTTAAACACAAAAATGAGGTTGCTAAGATGCTATGTATTCTCAAAATTATTATACGGAATGGAAGCGTGGACATTGAAAAAGAAGGAAATGAACAGTTTAGAAGCTTTTGAAATGTGGGCATATAGAAGAATACTTAGAATTAGTTGGGTGTCGAGGATTACTAATCAAGATGTCCTAAGAAGAATGGGAAAGGAAAAAGAATTAATTAAAATTATTAAAGTAAGGAAGCTACAATATTTAGGCCATGTTATTAGGGGAGTAAATTACAAAATATTGCAAATAATACTAGAAGGGAAAATTTGTGGGAAGAGAACGAGGGGTAGAAGACGGACATCCTGGATTGACAATTTAAAAAATTGGTACAACTGTTCAACGTCAGAACTCCTTAGATCAGCCAAATCAAGATCAGAAATTGCCATGATGACAGCCAACCTTCTTAGAGGAGACGGCACATTAAGAAGAAGAAGATAATTATGTATGTTAGGGTAGCAGGCACATAGCATTGTTTTAAAATTGCAGTTTTCTTTAAGTTTAATTAGTATATAACAGTATTTAATAAGTTTTTATTCAGTAGTTCAACATTTTTTTTCCCATCTTAAGTTATTATCCAGCCATGCACCTAAAATTTTGTAAAACAAGTTTGTTCTGTTACTCTACTCTTGTTACTTTCTACTTTGTTCCTTATATGCCTAAAATTCATCCAAGTGGTTTTTTTGTCATTTATAATTAAGTAATTGTCCTTGAACCATTCCGCTGCCTCAGTCATTGTTGAAGTTATTTTTTCTTGTAGGTCAGCTTCACTAACTCCCTTGATAAAAAGGCTTGTATTGTCTGCAAAAAGTACTGATTCTGCTCTTGTTAGATGGTTAGGAAAATCATTAATAAAAACTAAGAAGAGCAGAGGGCATAGAACAGAACCCCGGGGTACACCACAGTTGACTTTCTGATATGTTGAGTAATATTTTGTGCCATTGTGTATTATTTCAACACTCTGATATCTGAGCACAGATATGATTGAAACCAACTATATGCTTTTCCATGGACTACATAGTGATGCAGTCAGTCTAGTAAAATATCATGGCTCATGAGATCAAATGCTTTGGATAGATCTAAAAATATTCCGTAGTTTAAGTCCTCATTATCCACTGCAGTTAAAACCTGTTCCAAGAAGTGATATACGGCTGTTTTTATAGACCTGCTTTTCCTGAACCCATTCTGTACTTTGGTTAGATTTGGAATTTGTTTAGGAAACTCAACAGTCTCTCATACATAATCCTCTCAATTACTTTAGCAAAACCTGACAGTTGTGACAACAGTCTATAATTTTGTATGGCATAAGGACAGTCCTTTTTATAAAGTGGCTTTATTATTGATTTTTTTAGTGCAGAAGGGAATTCACCAGTTTTAAATGAAGTATTAATAATATCAACTAATTCAATTATTATTTTGTTTGCACTATGTCTTATGACCTTATCAGTAATACCATCACATCCACAGAACATTTTATTTTTCAGCTTACTAATTGCATTTCTTATTTCTGAATGTGTAACTGGGTACAAAAACATTGTCTTTTCATTTGTGGGAACTTGTGATTTATAACCTTTTTATTTCCCCAGGTTCTTGATAAAATTTTGAGCACTGTTAATGTAGTAGTCATTGAACATATTGGCAACACATAGAGGGTCTTCAACAACTTTTCCTCCCTTTTTTTTATGATAAGATTATTGTTTGTCACTTTGGAGTTATCAATGTTATTGTTTATGATCTTTGAAACTGATTTGGTTTTATTGCTGCCTTTTCTGATAATTAAATCACTGTTCAGGTTTTCTGCTGCATGAATTACTTTTCTGTAGCATCTAAGATATGGCTTTAATGCTGTATTGCGCTTTGAATGCCAACCCAGATTTCTAAGAGTATCTGCAGATCTCTTAATTCCTGCAGTTAATCATGAATTAGATTTGAGAGACATTTTTACTTTTCTAAGGTGGAAAGTGACATCAAAGCAGTATTTATAATCAGAGAAAAATGACTCATATTTAGAGTCTACAGCTTTGTTTGGGTCTCTGTCCCATTCGATACTATGCAACATGCTATGAAAATTTCAAAGGCTACTTTCATTAATGTATCTTGTTTCTATGTAGTTTCCACTGTTATGTTTTTTCCTACACATATTTTTTAGTAAGAGCTTGATTGCCATGTGGTCAGAGAAACCTATATCTGTTACTTCAACCTCATAACTACAGGTCTCTTTGTTAATAAACACCTGATCAATTGTTGTCTCTTACCCATGGCCCATACCTGGTGATATCAGTTACTGCGGTTTCTAAATTATACGAGGTGAAGCGATTTAGCAATTGATTCTTGTGTGCATTATTATTACTTCTAAAATTAACATTGAAATCACCCAGTACAACTGTTGATTTTGACCTAAGCCTTAATTCATTCATTAGATCCTCAAGACTTTTTTTTAAAAAAGGAATATTCCCAGGTGACCTATTTATACAGACAATTACCAAACAACAGTCAGCCAGTTCACAGACACACTACCGTATTCAAATTCTTTTTCTATACATTTTACATTGCTTAACTTTACTTCTTTAGAATAAAGATTGTCTCTAACATAAATAACTACACCTCCAAATCTGTACTTTTCTCTGCAAAAACTGCTTATGATTTTAAATTTGGGAAGGGCTGCTGTACATATTTGAGAGTTTTGTAACCAGTGTTCACTGACACATACAACAAATATTTGGTTAAAACTGCTACTTAACAAGACTTCATGTTTACCCAACTTATTACATAAACCTTGTACATTTTAATATAGGACTGAAAACTGATTATGAGACACAAAGTCATATAAATTATTACTTATCTTAATGCTGTTTTCTTGAGGCTCTCTGACACTAACAAATCCTTGAGGTGATTTGGCTGCCTCACACTACTTCTAGTTGGCTGCCCAGAAATTATTGCTGCTGTCGGTTGGTGATGAAGTGGTCACTGAAGCTGGTTGTGGTGTTGGTTGGGTTTCTGGTGTTGTTACTATTACTGTTGTAGTAGTACTCATTGCTAATACTGTATTTTGGTGCTGCAGATGAAGCTGATTGTGATGTTTGTTGGTCTATTGCTGTTACTGGACTAATTGGTAGCCCAGAAATTATTGCTGCTACTGCTGTTGGTTCTGATGAAGTGGTTACTGAAGCTGGTTGTGGTGTTGGTCTGGCTTCTGCTGTTGTTGCTAAGATTGTTGTGGTGGTTCCTGGATAACTCATTACTGACACTGTTGGTAGTGCTGTAGATGAAGCTGGTTGTAGTTTCGGTTGGGATTCTACTGTTTTTGCTGTTACTGGTCTGGGTTCTGCTGCTGATGTTGGAGTACTCACTATAGCAATGGTCTCTTTATTCTTTTTTAATCTAGTAATTGTACAATTTTATGTCCAAGGAGTGACTTTCCACTTGCACGCAGATGCAAACCATTTTTAGTAAAGTCTTCTCTCTGCAAGAAATCAAAAGATAAGAAATGTGTTGAGGACTGCTTTACATATTTTTTTAACTGTCTGTCTGCCTTAGTAATTTTGGCATTCAAACAAGAACTTTCTATCAGGTCATGTCTGTGTGGAATTCCAATGACAACTACTGATGCATTCTTGTTGCAACTCAGGATATCTTTCAAGTTATTTGTGGCTTTAATTAATTCATTTTTATATACATCATTGGTACCCCCAATTATTACAGTACATCAATTATAATTAGACGTTTTTGCATCTTTTATGTTACTTATTACTTCAGCCATTGGTGCACCTGGTTTTACAGAAGAAGTTGCATTTATTTCATTTTCAATACGTAAAATTTCCACTAGGTCACGGCCATGACTGTCTGAATGTATATTCATATTGAGTTTGGTACTTTGAGATTTTAGGCCTGTTGTATCTTTCTGCATGTGTTTGTTTACACTGATTTCTGTACATATTTCTTCGTCAAGCACACTGACTCAATTATATGTCTCTGTAGGATCTATTGTTTTTTCACATTGTTCATGGTGCACAACCTTCTTTGGCTTTTCAAACTCATGACTGATTTCGTCAAGAATCATGTTTGAAATACCTGTGTCACTTAACATGGCTTAAGTACATGTAAATACTGCTCATGTGTCTCCATATCATGCTGAAGAGATGTTGACACACTTTCATTCATTTCAGGGGCGTACATTTCTACTGCAGATTGACGGCCGTTACACGTACGCACTCCACACTCACAAAATGAGTTACAAAAATTTGTAACACCAAAGCACTCTGTGTGATACCAATTTTGAAAAATGGAACATATCTTTATTCCATTTTCAACTATTTTGCTACATAATACACACTTTACCGACGCTACCAAACTAATTTTCACTCAGTGATATTGTGTTTACAGAGGATCCTACTGATTGTGGCAGAAATAGAAACAGCATTGTATCTCTAAATCAGTAAAAAAACAACCACTGCACATAAGACCTTTTGTTAACACACTGCCAATCTCACATCCTTGACAAATTTAAAACCTTCTTTAAACTTAATTATTTTTTCGAAACTGACCCTGAGTGAGAAATGTGGGAGCTGTTATATGGTAGTGAGTAGTGGGATTTGTTGCCAATCTTGTAGGAAATATTTTCACATTTTTTCAACTATTGCAGAGAAGTTACAGCAAAAATTCCCCAAAACAAATATAACACCTGTAAATAATGTTGCACTGATTACAATGATGTTACTTCCAACCACAGAGAATGAAGTCAATAAAACTGTTCAAAAACTAAAAAATAAAAAGTCATTAGGCTTAGACGAAGTACCAACGTGTGTACTGACACAACGCATAGGGATTATACAAGGCCCCTTAACAAATATAATAAATGAATCCTTCATATCAGGGACTTTTCCAGAACAGTTAAAACAGGCAAGAAAGGTAATGTAGAAGACATGGAGAACTACCGGCCCATTTCCCTGCTGTCACCATTCTCAAACATAATAGAAGCAATTATGAAAGACAGATTAATGAATTACCTGAATAAATACAATCTTTTAAGCAAATCACAGTGTGGTTTCCGAAGCGGCAAAAATACGGAGTCAGCCATAGTAGAATTCACAAAAGTTGTACTTGATGCTCTTGATAAAGATGTGTCACAGGCATATTTTTGGAACTTTCTAAGGTGTCTGATGCAGTCAACCACATGATTCTATTAAGTAAATTAGAAGCATTAAGAATAAGAGGGGTAGCTAATGACTGGTTTCGATCATACCTAACAGACAGGGTACAAAGAGTAGAGATAACACATACTTCAAATAGATCTAACCATTTACTAAAACACTTATCGGAATCAAAATACATTAATATAGGGGTTCTGCAAGGTAGTATATTAGGACCAATACTGTTCCTGATATACACCAATGACTTTCCCAGTAGTGTTGCTCATGGTGAAAAAATATTCTTCACTGATGACAGCAATATTCTAGTCACTGAGAAAACAAGAGAACTCCTTGCTAAGAAAGCAAATGAAACTCTCAAGGAAGTTTATGATTGGTCAATGAGCAATAAAGTGACACTGAACATAAAGAAAACTAATGGCATGAATTTCAGTTTGAAGAGGGAAAATGACAATGTTAAATTAAATGTAGATGGCACCTCTGTAGACTGTGTAACAACTGCAAAATTTCTAGGAATGAATATTGATTCTCAGTTGAAGTGGTGTAAACACACAATGGTACTCGCAAACAGAATTTCATCAGCATGTTATGCCCTTAGAATCCTATCATCAATGTGTAACATGCAGTGCCTTTCATTACATATTATTCATACATACACTCAGTTCTTAGCCATGGCATTGCTTTTTGGGGAACAAACGCATAAAATATGAACACAATTTTCAAACTCCAGAAAAGAGCCATAAGAATAATAACCAAAAATTCTAGTCAAGCTCATTGTAAAGATCTGTTCAAAACACTGGGGATTTTAACTGCTCCATGTGAATACATTTACCAGTCAGTTGTACACGTCAAAAATAACATTGGTAATTACTGCACAAACAGCTCTGTCCATGACCATGCAACAAGAGATAGACTCAACTTACATTTACCAAGAAGAAATAAACATAAAACTCAAAACAGCATTTTATGCCAAGGAATAAAACTGTGAAAAAAAGAGAGATTTAAAAAATTGCAAAAACACACTTATTTAAAAAGACAGCTAAAAAGTACCTGTTATGCAATACACTTATTCATTGAAGGATTACTTAGATAAAACAGAGTAGGGGTTTGATAAAATAAGTTATACAAATAAATAATAATAATAATGATTATAAAACATCCAACATTCCACATAACACCTTCACTTTATGTTTTTTTCCCTAATTTTTTTCTTTCTAGAAATACTTACCCCCAAGCTATGCATAGCACAAGACTAACTACCTCTTCCTCTTTCTGAGCTCAACATCTCACTCATTATGGAGGGATGCTGACTCAGTTTTTCAGGATAGCAAATGGGAAGTTGTGGTACAGAAAATGGCCCAGAGCTCACCAGTGTGTGTTTGTGTGTGTAGTGAGTGGAGTGTTATGAAACAACATGTGTCCAGTGTGTGTAATGACTGATAGTGAGATATGAGTGAACGGTGGTTATTTGTAAAAAATTATTGTATACCAGGAGAAAATCTAATTATTGTCTCTAATTAGAAGTCTGTAAATATAAGTGTATACGAATTAGCTTGTTTTAAATTGATCTAAATTTGTAAATACTTTGACATGTTCTATTTTCAAAAGAGATCTACAGATGAATAAAGCTACTACTACTACAACTACTACTACTACTACTTCTACTACTAGCATAGGGCAGGTACATAATCTTCTTTGCTTTATTTTGCCTGCAGATATAAATCAGTGTGTGTGGGTTTTCAATACGTAGTGTGGCAGCTGGCCATTATTATCCAGTTCTATGGTGAACTTGATATTTGGTGGCACGAGTTAAGATGTTCAAGCAACTTAATGAGCGTGCCCTTCCGATGGAGCCAGATAATGATGGTGTCATCCACATACAAGAGACAGTTGGCTGCCCATAGCTACACCATCAGATATTAGCTCGTGTACAGGAAATACGTGGATGTCAATGTATGCCTGAACAGACCCAACAGGGCACTGTCAAATTTCTCTACAATCAGTTCTAGTGAACAGTCATACTACATCTTCTTCTGAGTTTCGGATGTGGTGAACACATTTCCCTATATACAAAGACAGCAGATTTTTCTGAGGGACCCTGCATACAGAACTTTGGAGTGTGACCCCAATGACAAGAAGACCAGAGCTCTCCTGAGGGAACCGGGATGCCTGATAAGATCATCAGACAACTGCGGGAAAAAGCAGCAGTGCCACCTAGACTATATGGTCTGCCTAAAATATGCAAGGAGGGCATGTCTCTACACCCAGTTGCCAGTAATATTGGGGCACCATCGCATGCAACAGCCTTAAAAGAACATAGAGAGGGTGATTCACTACTGATGAATGAATATATAGGTGCGAGTCACCGGTAGACAATGCGTGGAGACTGTGCCATGTGCACACTTCCTACAGGCAGCCTCCAGTGGCCACCCCAGGCTTATACAGTACCACTAGTACCAGGATACAACACACCTCTCCCTCATGTTCAGGTGATGGAGGAGATGCCGACAACCCAACCACAGACATATCCATCAGATCCGGAGCGGCAGCAGCCAGTGACAATGATGGGGGTGGCACTAGAGCATAGGACTGGAATGCACCAGGATGCAGGGAGGCCTGAGGGTGGTGGGCTCATGCAGTGCCCAATGACAGCAGCATGGAGGAGAGTGACTTTGCCATCTCTGTGTTGTCATCAGCAGAAAGCCCCAATGTGGAGGAGATGGGGTTGGACCCACTGGCAATAATGTCTCAGGCAGTGATGGTGAGGGGACTGATGGAGGCAGCCTGACTGGAACAGGAGGCTGTGTCAACCGACCCGAGACTAGGGAATCCCGGCCATGTGGAGAAGGAATCCAGTGGGATGGGGGCACCTCCACAGCACGTGACGATGGCTTGAGGTAGGTGACAGCAGGGCGGACTGCGTTGACAGGGCCACACCCGTGAACCAGTAGCTTTCGGCAGCAAGCAGATCCGCAACTGACTGAAGAGGTGCGCCATCAACCCATTGGTCATACGGACATTACTGACCAGTATCCTTTTGGGCCAGCGACCAAACCCTCACACCCACACTGGCAATCCCTGCATGCAGTGGGCAGATGAACCCAACCACAGGAGGTGTGGCACAGGCTGCAGAAGGTGGAGGAGTGTGCATGACTGCCGGCTACCAAGCAAAGCAGTCATCCTCCAGTCCCCCAGAGCTGTGAAGTGGTAGTTTCTCATAACATGGAGAAGGATCTGTCCAATGAAGAATCCATAATGAACTTTTTACTTAGGGACTTGACCATATGCACTAGTCATTCTGCCTCACCATTTGCTTGAGGGTGGAATGGCGGAGCCATAACATGACAAGAGCCATGACAGGAACAAAACAATTGAAAAGTGTGAGAAACAGACTGGGGCCAATTATCGAAAACTGAGGTACAAGGCAACTACTCAATAGAAAAAAAAAACCCTCAAAAGTGTATGAATTGTGATCTCAGCCAACATTAATGCACACCAGAAATGTAAGGAAACTGGGAAAATGCATTCACAACCAAGAGCCAATAGGAATTCAAGAAGGGGCCTGCAGAGTCTACATGAATGCTTCACCATAGCTGGCAAAGAGCCTGTTGGGCACACTGCTCACAAGCCACGACACAAAGTGGACAATTTTGCCACCAATTCCTGGCCAAAAAACATGTCTCCTAGCTAACAATTTAGTGTGTGAAGCTCCCCAGTGGCCCTGATGGAGAAGGTGTAGAATCTCGTGCTATAATTCAACAGGAATAACTGCTCTGGGAGAGAGATCTTCTGTGGACAACAGCAAAACACCTTCAACAACAGAGAGGTGATACCATAAAGAAAAGAAGTTGCATGACAGGTCCGAAGCCCAACCTGGCAGTTTATCTGGCCAGCCATACCGAACAAACCGAACCACCTGGCGGCAAGAGCAGCTGCCATGCATGAGCTCGTAATTACGAAATCCGTGAGTACAGTCGGCATTTCAGTATCAAGATTGAAGCAAAGCAATCCCTCATGGTCAGGATCGGGAACAGGACCCACAGAAAGGCGGAACTAGACATCCACTTTGGCGTTTTTAGACATAGATCAAAAATGGATTTCACAATTGTGAGACAAGAACAGTGCCCAGCATTGTAGCTGGTGTGCTGCATTGTCAGGGAAGGAAGTGTGGTGGTTAAACAAGGAAACCACAAATGTTTATGGTCAGTAACACGGTGAAGCTTGGAGCCACACAAAAAGAACATGAAATTTCTGGAGAGCATAGGCTATGACAAGTGCCTCTTTTTCCACCTAAGTGTAACACTACTGAGCTGGAATGAAAGATTTAGAGGTAAAACCAGCAGGTCGTTCAGAGCTGCTGGCATATCTGCATGCTAGGACCACACTGAGGCTGTACTGTGAAGCGTCTGTTGCCACAGCTATGTGCTGTTCTGGAGAGAACATAGCTACACAAGGAGCAGAGAGGAGTTTGGATTTCCACATTTGAAAAGCTTGTTTGCAAAATGGGCTCCAGCAGAAACGTTCATTCTTACATAAAAAGACATGCAAGACATGCAGTGGGTGGCCAATGTGGCTGGCCCCCGCAGAAATTTATGGTAGTAGGCTATCTTTCCTAGGAGGACCTGAAACACCTTCATGAGTGAGGGGCAAGGCATAGAAATACCAATGGAGATATGGTCTGGCAGAGGGCAAACCCCATCCCACAAGACCTCGAACCCCAGATAAACAATAGAATGTTGAAAAAACTGAGATTTCATTAGGTTACACCATAAGCCTGCAGATTGTAAGGCAGAAAACAAAATGCACAAATTTTTCAAATGATCTGCAATGGGGGAGCCCGTGACATCATCATCCAGATAATTAATGTAACCTGAGACAGGCATGGATCATTCATAGCCATAAAAGGCTGCACCACCACCAGAGATTGTAGTGTGTCCAATTCTGCTTTCACTTAATCTTTCAGGATGACAGAAATACAATGAGCATGATAAAAACAAGGCCAAGCCATTAATTTCAAAGAAATATGAGCAGAAAAATTGCAGCACATGCTATACTTTCCGGAAACTCCTCACACAGTGTTTTCAGTTGAGAGAGAATACAGTTCCTGGTCAGACACAAGGAGAATTGCATCGGTGATAGAAAATCCAAGTGCCTGACATGTGTCTATTCTGAACAAGTTCTCAATACGTACATCAGCAACCAGCAAATATGTAATGGAGTGAACCACTGAGTTGTAAGAGGCAGATGCTGTTAATTGTTCCAACAGCACAATGTTCTGTTTCTTATAACTGACCAACTTCTGCATCAACAATGTCAATGGCAGCGAGCATAAACTCATGTAGGTTTGAGAATTCAATAACATCACTGCAGCACTTGTGGACCTGTAGCTGAAACACTTGACAAAAAACACATAACTCAATAAACAGCTTCAGAGAAGTTGCAAGCACTGGAGTCACACAGTTTATTTCCATGTCCATATCCTGAGCAACCATCAGCAAATGACATATGGAGGCGAGATCACCTTTCTTCTGGTAAGCATTACAAGTAGCCCAGCTTATGGCACACCGAACGTTCGTGCTGGACAAAACAGAAAGCACAAGGCAAAAACAGAGAAAGCTGTTGCTGGCACTGTGGCAGTTGTGACTGCTTCTTCTGGCCTTGGTCTGTTCAGCTCTGAGCCTTCAGGTTTACTGCTGCCACTGCTAGTTCCTTGTGCAAGCTATATATTGTTCTAGTGGACACATCTTGTGACACTATTGCCACAGTGCCCCACACTTCACTTCAATTCAGTCACCCAAGAAACTTCTAAGGATTGTGCTATTTGCAAAAACTTCTGCCAATGGAAGTTTCACAGAGTAAAGCCTTCTGGCACACTTCCTTGTCTAGAGGTAAACAGATAATAGCATCGCACACCGCAGAGTCTGCATAATAGTTATTATGGGCATCAGTAACAAACCAATGGTTATGGTTGAGGGCATAAAGTTTGGCTACTCAGACCCTGTACGACTGGTTTGGTTTCTTGTGGCATCGATAAAATTCAACTCACACTGGTATGTCATGCATTCATTTGGGGTGGTAGTTTGACAATAAACTGCTTATATGATCAAAAGTAAGAGCTGTCAGCAGTTCTTGTAAAGGGGTAAGGTGACAGTAAATTGATACACATTAGGTGGAATCCATGAGAAGAATAAGGATTTGCACAAATTCGAATCTGTCACATTCAAAGCCCAAAACATGCTGTCTGAGTCTTCTTCTTTTTTTTTTTTTTTTTTTTTTTTTTTTTGTAAGGTTCCCAATCATTGGCTGAATCATCATTCAGAGGAAAAGTGGGTGGATGGAACAATAGAACATTACCCTGTCTGTTAATGGTAGCTCACAAAGTGGTCACTGCTTAAGTAAGGTCTTCCATCAGGGCCAGTAGCATGACATCCGCAATGAATAAACCTGATGAAGCCGCATTTAAGGTCTGCACATGCGGAAACTGTTCCAAATTTGTTGCCAAACATATAGTAACCAAGCATTACACGAAATTGATCCAAGTAACAGAAATATGGCTTTATCCATAAACCTCTCAACAATAACAGAAATTAACCTCTCATGACTCCACATGTAACATGACAAAAGAATCATACATATAGTGCAATATAAGCGATACATGGAACAACTGTTGTAAGTGTCACAAACTTAAAGAACATATTGAAGGTGAGTCAGCACTGCACCATGCATATATAGACAAGAGTCACTGGTAGATGACACAGTGGAGACTGGTGTCATGAGTATACTTCCCACAGGCAGCATCTAGTGGCCGGCCAACACAAATACAGTTAGCACTTGAGTTAATTACACACGCATGGCAACACCACAACACCACACTCGGAGCACTCATATTCACACACACTACACTAGTAGCAGGATACGAACAGAGAGGGATGGGGAGGGAGGGGGGGGGGGGGGTTGAGAGAGAGAGAGAGAGAGAGAGGGTGTGTGTGTGTGTGTGTGTGTGTGTGTGTGGATCATATCTGTCCTTATCAGTTTTAATAATTTTCAGTGTCATAGTGGGTGCAATGACATATATTGTAAACAGTGCCAATGTTCGGGAAAGGAAGGCCTGATGGCACATCATCCATTCATAGGCACTGATTACAGTACATGTCACTACACTCATTATGACAATATACATAGCATACATGTCATCACACCTAATACAACAAAAGATATTATAGCATACGTATCGCATTCAATATGACACTGAAAATTAGTAGAGAGAAATGGTAAGGAAGGAAAGGTAACTATAAGAGAGGTACATATTTTTATTTTGGATGGATCACAGTATCTTTTGTGTGCACATAATATGTAATGACATTCACTAATTTGTTGACAGATTCCTCATTCATCCTTAAAAAAAATCCAATAATCATCCAGCTCTGTCAGGAGTTCTCTTAGTGCATTAGTACGGCCATGTGTAGAATGTCTTCCAAACCACTTTTTTGCCCATTGTCACTACCTCTTGTTTTTCCTTTTGCTTCACATAGTGATTATAATCACAGTGCATGCAAGTTCCACATCGTTGAGTACCGCGACATGGTAGTCATGATGGCAGAGTTGTACCTGCTGTGTTTAGGGCACAAATATTGCACAATAATAGTGTGTTATTCCTGGCCTCACATTTTTGCAGAATATAGTGACATAATATTATTGCACAGTAAATATTGAGTATGCAAGGGCCCATTAAGTAAAATCAATTTTGAATTCCTTTTGAGCCACATTTCAAAGTCCAATACATGTATGTTCCTGGTTGCATTACCTGCTCCTGCCTCTTGTCATAAGGGTACATCCAGCATTGTCAAACACGATTGTTTTGGTGATCCTGGAGTTGTGGTGTGGGGAAGCTTAATGTTGCTTACCTCCAAATCTTTTAACACAGTACACTCACCAGTTAATGTTATGACACTGTACTCCTTCCCATGTGCATCTTTTCAGGGGTGCAATTGGCCCTGACTTCATTTTTTATGGATGATAATGCATGACCGCGTCGAACGGCAAAGGTGGGCCAGCTCTTAGGACAAGAGGATATTTGGTGACTGGACTGGCCTGTCTATTCCCCTGAATTAAATCCCATTGAGCATGTGTGGAATTCATTGAGGAGACATTGTAGCACCAGCGACCTTCCAGCTGTTGTCAGTCGCACTGGCAGAGGAATGGAATGCTCTACCATAAGAACGCCTCACCAGTCTTGTGGCCAACATGGTTTCCTAGTATAGTGACACATGTCTCATCTTTTGTAATGTCCTGGGAATCACCGCAAATGACAGTGATTTTAGTGTAATTATTACCTGTGAATAAATGTGTCATTTCAGTTCATCTCATTGCATATTTATTTCACTTCCTTCTTTACTATACTGCAATAGTTCTTCCTATGTATATTCAAAATTTTGTCTAGCTATGTTACTTAGGAGTGTTTTCGTAGTTGTTAAGTGTGGAACATTCCATTGTGCCTGGGTTTGCCATATGTGGAGATGGATGGAAAAGAAATCAGATCAGAACACTGACAAAGTGCAATGGCAATAGCGCATCTCCACCTGCTGTGGAAGCCTCTTTATGCTTTGGCATCATGGTTTAGTGGCGCCTTAGAAGCCATAGAGCAAAGGGCAGTGACAATAATGTCAGCACCAGAACAGCTGAAGATTAGATGTGAGAACTGTCAGTTCTCTAATGTCAAATGAGTAGAGCAGTACATGTTATGATCTGTTGTAAGGTACAAATTATGTGAGAACTGTATGACCCACAGCTGTAAGTGAAGTTATATACAGGAAACATCGTGATTATAATGCAGGGGGGTTATCACAAAACTGATTACATATTTAAGTAGCTCAGAAGATCAGAGCTCTCTGACATCATGTCAGTCTAGAGGCACTAGATAGCAAGTCCACTATGGCAGGTAACTTCAAGAATGGTGGCCGCAAGATTGTTATACGGTAAAAGCTAGCATACATACAGAGGGGTCTATAAAAATGTAAACACTCTTTGATAACAATGAACAAAATGACATACTGTTACAATTCTAGAATGGAGGCAAGGTTATTTTGTGTATTCAAAGTGACCCCCATCAGCAGCCAAACAGCGTTGATGCTGCTGAACTGTTGACCGAACTACGACTGTCAATGTTGCTGATGTGATAGCCAGGATGCCTCAATGGTTTCTCATGGCTCATTCAGTGTAGCTGGCTTCTGTTGACAAACAGAGGCATAAAGACTGGAGACTGTGGTGGGTACTCAACAGCTCCTCTTCAACCTACTTATCATCCAGGTAGATTTTCATCCAAGTAGACTCTAAAATCTCTGTGGCCGTGGGGTGGATCGCCATCTTCTTTAGTTCATAATCTTTCCTTCCCAAACACCACTCCGATGGCAAGTAAAATCGATGTTTGAAGCACATGAAGATACACCTCACCCGTTGCATTACCTTAAAGGAAGAATGAAATAAACAAACCAAGCGATAACAGACCACACAATGCATTAACACCTGGTAGGTTAACATGTTTGTCCTCGTGAACATGAGGATTTTCAGGAACAGAATACATGCAGTTGTGATGGTTTCCAGTACCATTCAGACTGAACTGCACCTCATCAGACAAGATAACCATTCCTGCAAACCGCTGATCCTTGCAAAGAATGTCTTCAAACCACTGGCAGTACTCCATCCTTCGATCAGAGTCATCCTTGCTCACAGCGTGCAATGATCGTGGAATGTTCACTTTCCGCCTAACAGCTTTCAGAATTCATCATACACTTGATCAGCTTACCCTGCTTTCAAGTGCATTCTGCTTCACGGATTTTTGAGGTGAGCTGGTAAAATATTGCAACACAGCAGCACTGGAAGCTGGACTTGTTGAAGTTTTTGGTTGGGCAGACTTTTCCTTATCCACATACTGAACAGTACCATCAGCTTCAAACTGTTGTACAAGTTGGTGGTTGAGTTCTGTACATATTATGCCATTGCCATAGCACCTCCATTATGTTTTCATACTTTTAGTACCACTTCAGTGTAGCCTTGCATTGCTCAAACGACAATCTTACGTCATTCATTGCTGCACTGTCATCGGCTGGAAAATACATGCTGAGATCTGTTGAGAAAACAATGCACTGTGCTACTGCTCAATATTGCAACAATATGCCATTTAATTCCAAAGATATTAACTGTCAAAGAGTGTCTAAATTTTTCCGTATCCATCTGTATTAGCAAGGTGAGAGATTGTGTATGGAGTGGAATACATAACCAAAACCCATCCCATTACAGTCCAATGGTCATACATGAAATGAAACACACAATGCAAAATCCCTTCATATCCGGATGGACAAGAAGTTAAAATGCAGTCCACACACAGATAAACTAATTAGGTAACTCAGTTCAGCAGGTTTTGCCCTTAGAAACATTTCTCATTGTGCTGAGTTACAGAAAATAATGTTGGCTTATGTATTATATTTTCATTCCTTGTTGTCTTAAGGAATTATCTTTTGGGGTAGTGCACCCAAAGTAAATAATCTGTTAACTCCACAGAAGTTAGCAACACAACTATTGTGTTAGCTCAGTTCTGTATGTTTCACTCTCAGGTGCTTCTCTCATTGTTTTGATCTGAAGACAACAGTGTTTGCTTTTTTAGCATATTTTTCATCCCTGTTACCTTAGAGACTAAGCAGTGGGGTCAAGGCACCTAAAGTAAAATAAGCTGGCATAGGTGTAAATTGCATTGTTAATACAGTTTATTACTAATACAGTAGATCAGTTAAGTTTCTATGATTTCCTTGTCTTTTTTTATGTATACCTTCACTCGTCCCACATCCCTGAAGCTTCTCCTTCTTGCTGGGCTCTAGGGAACATTATCAGTGAATGAGTTCAATAGAAACAGAAATTCACACAGATACTTATACAGAGACTGAGACAGGGTTGTAGCCTATCCGCGATGTTATTCAATCTGTATATTGAGCAAGTAGTAAAGGAAACAAAAGAAAATTTTGGTGTAGGAATTAAAATCCATGGAGAAGAAATTAAAACCTTTGAGGTTTGCCAACAACACTGTAATTCTGTCAGAGACAGCATAGGACCTGGAAGAGCAGCTGAATGGTTGGTTGGTTGGTTGGTTTAAAGGTGGGAGAAGGGACCAAACTACGAGGTCATTGGCGCCTTGTTCCTAATAAAACAATGCCACAAGTGTGAGAATAAAACGGATGAAACATATAACACAAAACAGAAAGAAAGGAAAAGCCACAAGAATGATGGGAAGGTAACAAACACTAAAAGGAACAAAAGACGACAAGTAAACAACAGAGAGAGACGCTAGAAACAGAAGAGAGTAAAACATCAAAGCAGATTACAGTGGCTGGCCAACCACGAGAATAAAAAGGGAAAGCAAACCACTCTGCAGCACATTGAAACCTCTACCCTAAAAGCACTAGGGAGGAGGACACAAAGGGACAAAGGACATGCGCTAAAACCTACGTAGACATATAAATCCCACTTTCACGGATAAAATATAAAACTAAAGCTGCTGTGGAGGCATTGTCGCCCAACACCAAAGGCAGGGTGTTGGGAAAGTTAAAAGTTTGCTGCAGAGCAGCTAAAAGTGGGCAGTCCAGCAAGAGGTGGACGACTGTCATTTGGGAGCCACAGCGATACTGAGGTGGGTCCTCGCGACGGAGTAGGTAACCATGCATTAGCCACGTATGGCCAATGCGGTGCCGGCAGAGGACAACTGATTCCCTTGCAGGCCTGCATGGAAATCTTCCACACATTCATAGTCTCCTTAATGATATACAGTTTGTTGTGCGTACTGTTATGCCACTCCGTCTCCCAAAGCCGGAAAGCCCTGTGGTGTAAGACAGAATGCAGCTCAGCTTTAGAGATGCCTATCTCCAGAAGCGGTTTCGGTGTCACCTGCCCCACTCATACAATGTGGCAAGGATACGATGTAGCCAAGTTGTGTCGTATGCTTTACGGATGTCAAAAAAGACAGGAATCAGGTGTTGCCATCTGGAAAAGGCTGTTCGGATGGCAGACTTGATGGACACAAGATTGTCAGTGGTGGAGCCACCCTGGCGGAAGCCGCCCTGACATGGAGCCAGCAAGCCATGTAACTCCAGGACCCAATCCAACCGCCGACACACCATACATTCAAGCAGCTTACAAGAACATTGGTGAGGCTGATGGGCCAATAGTTATGCACATCAAGCAGGTTTATATCAGGTTTGAACACCGGAATGATGGTGCTCTCCCGCCATTGCGATGGAAAGACACCATCGCACCAGAGCCGGTTGAAGATGACGAGAAGATGTCACCTGTAGTCAGATGAGAGATGTTTAATCATCTGGCTGTGGATGCGATCAGGCCCAGGAGCTGTGTCGGGGCAATGTGCAAGGGCACTGAGGAGCTCCCACTCTGTAAATGGGGTGTTTGTTATAGGATTCACTGCAGCATGTAGTGAATCAGAGGACGTTCCCTTCCAGCTGCCATTTGAGTGTGCAAAGGGCTGGGGGGTAATTCTCCGATGCAGACGCTTGAGCAAAGTGCTCGGCAATCACATTTGCGTCAGTACATAACTCACCATTTATGGTAACACCGGGGACAACTGTTGGAGCCTGGTACCCGAAAAGACGTGTGATCTTTGCCCAGATATGGGAAGGTCACGTGTGGCACCCAATTGTGGAGACGTATCTCTCCCAACACTCCTTCTTCCGTTGTTTGATAAGGTAGCGAACACGGACATGGAGCCGTTTAAAGGCTATGAGGTGCTCCAGGGAAGGGTGCTGCCGATGCTGCTCGATTGCTTCAGCGACTTCCAGCACCCACCAAGAGACTGCCTTACGCTATGGGCACCCTAAAAAACTAGAGATAGTGTTTTCTGCCAAAAAAGCAATTGTGCTAGTCACTTGCTCAACAATCACATTGATGTTACTGTGTGGGGGAGATTAAGCAGTAACAGCAGACGTGAAAGTTCCCCAGTCCACCTTATTCAAAGCCCATCTGGGGAGGCGTCCATGTGCGTGGCGCCGGGGCAGTGACAGGAAGATGGGGAAGTGCTCACTACCACACAGGTCTTAATGTGATCTCCAGTGGATAGATGGGAGAAGTCGTGGGCTGCAAATTGATAAATCAATGGCTGATTAACTATCATGAGCTATACTGAAATATGTGGCGGCCCCAATATTTAAGAGGCAGAGGTCGAACTGAGACAGTAAAGTTTCAACATTTCTGCCTCGGCCAGTAAGCACGGTGCCGCCCCACAAGGTGTTATGGGCATTAAAATCTTCCAAAAGCAGGAAAGGTTTATGGAGTTGATGAATCAGTGCAGCTAATACATTCAGGGATACTGCACCATCTGGAGGAAGATATACATTGCAGACAGTTACTTCCTGTGTTGTCCTTATTCTGACAGCCACAGCTTCAAGAGGTGTTTGAAGGGGCATATGTTCACTACAGACCAAGTTTAGGACTTAAATACAAACTCTACCTAACACTCGATTATAGTTGCTATGGTTCCTGTAATATCCCTTATAGCTGCGGAGGGCAGGGATCCACATTACTGGGAACCAGGTTTCCTGGAGGGCAATGCAGATAGCAGGTGTAAAGCTTAACAGAGGAAAAAACTGCCACAATTCCACTGGAGGATGACATCGTGAGACTGGGAAGGCATGGAACATTCAATGAGGCAGTTTAGGGCTCATAGTCACCTGCTGCCACAGATTTATTGCCTGAGTAGTCTATATCCATTGTGTCTGAGGGTCTGGCAAGATCTAGGACCTCAGTGGACGCCAAAATCTCCACTCCATCCTCAGCTGCAGAGCTTGTAGGTAGCGGTTGTGTGGTGCCACCACAATTTCCTTGGTCTTAGGGGTTTTCTTTTTGGATTTCTCTCGCTGCTCCTTGGGTTTCCCTGGCTGGGAGGACTTCACTGGCTCAGTCTCCGGGACTGAGGATGAGCTTGAGCCCTACGAACAGCTGCTTTTGGGCTCTTCAGCCATGGCAGGTGTCGTCTTTCCCACTAGAAGATACCTGGGAAGGGAGTGACGCAAGGAACCTCTTCCTAGTGAGAGTAGCCAAAGAAGACTTACACTTCTCCACCATAGAAGTGGGGACGGATGTCCCCGATGGTTGGGGGCGGGGGGTGTTTCTCCCAAACTAGGTGGTACAGGAGTAAAAGGAGGGAAATGCCCACGACCATCAAGGGGGCAGGTGTAGTCTTCCGGCTCTGAGAGGTGACCTCGGTTGATGGCACTGATGGTGCCAGAACTGTTGTAGTGACGGCGTAAGATGATGTCATATGCACAGGATGCAGGCATTCAAATTTTCTCTTAGCCTCAGTGTAGGTCAGTCAGTCCAGGGTCTTGTAATCCATGATTTTCCTTTCTTTCTGGAAAATCCTGCAGTCAGGCGGGCATGGCGAATGGTGGTCTCTGCAGCTGACACAGATGGGAGGCGGGGCACATGGAGTATTGCGATGTGATGGGTGTCCACAATCTCAGCATGTGACGCTGGAAGTACAGTGCGAACACATATGGCCGAACTCCCAGCACTTAAAGCACCGCATTGGGGAGGGATATAGGGCTTTACATCACACCGGTAGACCATGTCCTTGACCTTCTTGGGCAATGTATCACCCTCAAAGAACAAGATGAAGGCACCAGTGGCAACCTGATTATCCTTCAGACACCGGTGGACACGCCGGACGAAATGTATACCTCGCCGCTCTAAATTGGTGCGCAGCTCATCTTCAGACTGCACTAGAAGGTCTCTGTGAAATATGATACCCTGGACCATATTTAAGCTCTTATGGGGCGTGATGGTTACAGAAACATCCCCTAGCCTGTCACAGGCGAGTAACTCCAGTGACTGGGCAAAGGATGCTGTTTTGATCAAGCAGACCCAGATCTCATTTTGGACAAGCCCTCAATCTCCCCAAACTTCCTCTCTAAATGCTCAACAAAAAACTGAGGCTTGATCACCATGAAAGGTTCTCCATCAGCTCTCTAACATACAAGGTACCGGGGCGAATAAGATCTTCTGCCATACTGAGCCTTACGCTCCTCCCACGGGGCGGCCTGGGAGGGGAACGATTTGGGATCGTATTCCTGAGCGTTGAATTGAGCCCAAGAATGCTTAGAGACTGCTGGTGGCTAGCCACCAGCAAGGGATGATGTACCATGCTTAATTGCGGGTCATTCGCCATTATGCCACCCACTCCGACCAAGGGCCCTCCCCACTGGCGCCACCCAGCCTCAGATAGGGCCACCTGCAAGATGGCCATTGCTGGGAGTCCCGATGCCCCAGGGGGATGGGCATCTACCCCTTGGCATACGTGGGGAGTTAATGGCGCAGGCATCAGCAGTACGATCCCTGTGTGGTCAGGGGGCTACAACCAACAGGGTACATGGTGGCCCCATCACAACAGACTGGCTACCATGCTGGATATCAGATGCAAAGAAGTCCATGGTCATTGTCGACACAGAAATCGACACTGCATAGTGCATGGTGGAAAACACACCCAGGTAGGTGTCCTCGCCCAAGAGATGGAGAATGGGCATGACTGCAATGCGACGACGAGAAAGTGGGCCAAGGATCTCAATGCACAATGGACACGATGCACTTTGTAAGGCACCCTTCCTCAATTGGCTCGCTCTTCGGGAAAATTTTGAAGAATGGATGTCAAACCCTGTGGGGGACCATCACATAAAGGCCAAATGTGTGAAACTCCTTTTATTCACCTCGTATGACTGGCAGGAAACCTCGGGCCTATTCTAACCCCTGGACCTGCAGGGGGCAGCTGAATGGAATAGACAGTGTCTTGAAAGGAGGATACAAGATGAACGTCAACAAAAGCAAGACAAGAATAATGGAATGCAGTAGAATTAAATCAGGTGATGTTAAGGGAATTAGATTAGGAAATGAGACACTTAAAGTAGTAAATAAGTTTTGCTATTTGTGGAGCAAAATAACTGATGATGGTCGAAGTAGAGAGGATATAAAATGTAGACTGGCAAGGAAAGCGTTTCTGAAAAAGGGAACTTTGTTAACATCGAGTATAGATTTAAGTGTCAGGAAGTCGTTTCTGAAAGTATTTGTATGGAGCGTAGCCATGTATGGAAGTCAAACATGGGCGATAAATAGTTTAAACAAGAAGAGAATAGAAGCTTTCGAAATGTGATACTACAGAAGAATGCTGAAGATTAGATGGGTAGATCACGTAACTAATGAGGAGGTACTGAACAGAATTGGGGAGAAGAGGAATTTGTGGCACAACTTGACAAGAAGAAGGGATCGGTTGGTAGGACACATTCTGAGGCATCAAGGGATCACCAATTTTTGTAGTGGAGGTAAGTGTGGAGGATAAAAATCGTAGAGGGAGACCAAGAGATGAATAAGCTAAGCACATTCAGAAGGATGTAAGTTGCAGTAGTTATTCGGAGATGAAGAGGATTGCACAGGATAGATTAGCATGGAGAGCTGCATCAAACCAGTCTCTGGACTGAAGACCACAACAACAACTTATTGACCTTGACAATAACCATACCCCACACTTTTCCAAAATTAACCTGCCAAATAGCTAATTGGTGACACACATTACATATTGCAGGTGAAGGAAGACACACACAAACAATTTAGAGGTGAGTGATTGTGTCTGAAAATTAAAACTAATGCAAAGGTTTATGTAATAGTGTTAGGCAACGAGTATGAACTATCAAGCTGAAATATATTTCTTCTCATATTCTAATCATTTCAGTCCTGCAGTTTTTTGAAATGAGTATTTCAGCTAGACATAGGGTCTCTTAACATACTGCATAAATATATGTTTCTGTTGAAAAATTAGACATGTTTTTGCACACTGTCACGAGTAAAGGGTTAACATGTAGATTCAAAGTATCACTGCTGTACAGAGCATTATGGTATTACTATTAACATGATTATAGGTAGTATCATCGATGCAGTAACTAATCATTCTCTGAAGTTATGTACGTTCCATCCATGTTTAATGGTAGCTTAATGAAACTCCTCCCACATGCAGACGCTCTAAATTGCCCCTCTGATTATAGACAAATAACTCTTCTTCTAGTGTTATCAAACACACTCATCAACAGTAAACCACATACTTAAGAATGAATTAACTATTTGACATTAAACAATCATGTTTTGGAACATTCACTGCACTACAGCTGTGCTCATCAAAATGATCAATGACACAGAACTGTGTATCGATTGACACCAATCCTATTTATTCAGCAAAGCTTTTGACATCGTTGATTTTGACAACTAATTGCTAAAATAAGAAACAGGATTCTTCGTCATGGTGCTGGAGTGGTTTGAATCAAATCTGAACAAAAGGCTGAGGAGGGTTTAAAATTCCACTGATGACAAGGTCATTACAGACAGAGCACAACCTCAGATTCGGTATGGGAACTGGTCGTGCCCTCTCAAAGAAACCATTTCTGATTTCACCTTAAGTAATTTAAGGGAATCACAGAATACTGAAAACAGGCTTTGAACTGCTGTTATCCTGAATATTTGTCCAGCATCTTACCACTGGCCACCTTGCTTGGTCATATCTTTGACTGCTTTTGTGACTTATTGATATTGTAGTCATGTCAGCTCATACAGGTTTTTTTTTTTTTTGGGGGGGGGGGGGGGGTAATGAATGATCATGTAGAATCAGTTCTGGATAAAGCACGTGACAGTTCATTGGTGGAAAACTGGAAACATACAGTAAATCTACAGAAGAGATGACGTACATAACACTCGTGTGACCCATTCCAGAAAATTGCTTTAAGTTTATGGGCACCACAATTATCAAATGATTATGTTTGCACAATAAAACTGTTGTTCAAATGAATCATAAATAATGAATCAGTCGAAAACCATTAGATAAAAATTACAAAAAGATCTCTGGGAGAGTTGTACCAAGCAGGCACTGTGGATAAATTTAATTGCAGATTAAATATTTCAATTTCAAGAAATAACTCTTCTGTAGCTAAACTATTTATTCACAACCAGTTTTGAGGCAAAAGCAACATTATAGTCAGACCTGATTAAAAAAAGAAAAAGATTGGAGGAGATTGAGAATCAAAGACTTGAACATGTTTCCATTAAGCAGAAGGGACTGAAGTCAAACAAAAGTGAGTAGTGAGTAGGATGCAAAGCATTATCTGCCAGGAAGAAGAAACTTTATCAACTCAGTGGACTGATTATAATGAAGAACTGAACCTCTGTTACACATATAAAATTCATCAATGTCACCAACAAGGCGATGTTATGGAGAGGATGGGGGAAGGAGGGAGGGATAGACCCTTTCCTGTCTTGGACAATACTCCCATTAAAAGAGATCAGATGGTAGCTGTGAGTATAGTAATTAGCTGTATGAGTATCACCTTCAGCTTTTCATAAACAATCACTAGCTCTAATTATTGAAATATGACATTAATATTGTTATGACATTTGTCATTTGTAATTGAAACTATACAGCTGAGAAACTGAGTGATTAGTTTGTTTACAGTGAGCTTTTAATATTGTCCTTCAACACATCAAAGACTGCAGTACATTTGATTTTGAATGAGCATTTATCTGGGAAAATATCTGTTTCTGAAAGATTCCACACAATTTAATCAAAACACACAAACAGGCTTGTGTCAGTTGGTGCAAGGAAATGATTAAAATAAATAAATGTGACTGAGCATATGTGAAATCTCTTTGAGACATCAGAACAGGAGACAAAACTTGGATACATCTGTATGAGCAGGGAACTAAGCAGAAATAAACTAAGGATGAAATTTTCACTCTGCAGCAGAGTGTGTGCTGATATGAAACTTCCTGGCAGATTAAAACTGAGTGATGGACTGAGACTCAAACTTGGGACCTTTGCCTTTCACAGGCAAGTACTCTACTCACTTAACTAACCAAGCATGATACACAACCCGTCCTTACAGCTTTACTTCTGCCATTACCTCATCTTACCTTCCAAACTTCACAGAAGCTCTCATGCAAAACTGGTGCTTCTGGAAGAAAGGATATTTTGGAAATATAGCTTAGCCACAGCCAAGGGGAGTGAAATTTTCACTCTGCCGCAGAGTGTGCGCTTATATGAAACTTCCTGCCAGATTGAAACTGTGTGCCAGACTGAGACTTGAACTCGGGGCCTTTGCCTTTCGTAGGCAAGTGCTCTACCAAATGAGCTCCCCAAGCATGACTCTCGACCTGTCTTTACAATTTTATTTCCACCAGTACCTCATCTCCTTCCTTTCATATCAGCACACACTACACTGCAGAGTGAAAATTTCATTCTGAAAACATCCACAAGGCTGTGACTACGCCATGTCTCAGCAATATCCTTTCTTCCAGGTAGGAGGTGAGGTACTGGCGGAAGTAAGACTGAGGACGGGTTGTGAGCCATGCTTGTGTAGCTCAGTCAGTAGAGCACTTATCTGCAAAAGGTAAAGGTGCAGATTCAATTTTTGGTTTGGCACACAGTTTTAATACACCAGGAAGTTTCAATAAACTACTCTGAAACCAACAAAAATTATTGCTTGTTACTCTGGACACGTGACAACTGTTGCTTTAGCCGATCACAAGAACAGTTAATACTGAATGATGCACAATTTGATTGGCATTAGTCATCGATGTAATTGGAAAAACATTACATCATTCTTTGCACGGCAATGCCAGTCGTTGAACTGAATGCCACACAGGTGGCTATTTGATGACGAAAAAAAATACCAAATCAATGTCTGCTTGCCCATATTCACCTTATATAATATTGCCTAATGACAACTTTTTGCACTTATTTCAAATCTCTAAAGATTGATCTGTCCTTCCACAACTATGTTTTTGTTTACCAATAGCAGAATGAAAAAAATTCCTAAACTAAAGTCAGTAAATTTAAGAGGCATGTATTTAGAGGGGGAAAAATCATTTCTACAACAGAAAACAGAAGTTTCTCTTTCTTTGTCTTTGCACAAAAGTTATAACTGAATGATTATTTAGCAAGGGTCTTGCATGAACTTAGCTGCAGAATGAACAATTGCTGCTGAAGTGATCTACTTTATATAGAGGTTTATTTCCAGTGATTTTTTCCACAGTACTGATTAACATGGATTTTTAAAACTACAACCCAATTATTCATATAATTTATCAAATAGTGAGTAATAAGATGTGCTTTTAAGTTAGTTCTGGATATCTACAAATTTTTAACTCTCTCTCTATGAGCAAATTGTTAAAATATTTTGCATGTCAATGGCAATACTGAATGTATGTGAAAACTGAATACATTGTTTTGTTATGATATAGTACACATCTTATTTAAAACTATCTTTCTATGAATAACACTAAAGGATAAAATTATTATCATGTAAGTGTAAGAATGATTAGGTATTCGAGAGTTTTGGTTATCAACTGCATGTATTATTCTTATGCACATTATTCTACAATAAATACTTTATTGATTGTAGTACCATCATCCTCAAAGTTTATCTTGTAAGTCAACATAGTGAAAGCAAACAAAACATACTAGTACTAGCTGACACAGCCAGCATTGCCCAGGTATTCATTTTGCCAGTTATATATTATAAATGAAAACAAAAAGGAACTGTGTTTGTACTGTAATATAAAAAAAAAAAAAAACATTTCCATGTATTCGTGGAAACATCTTTGCAATTATGAAATGGTTTCTGTACACTGGGTCCAATTGCTTCACATGTCCACAATGTGATTTTGTAAGCATCTGTGGTAAAGTCTATTCACAGCTCTATAGACGGTTATTGTTTTCAGCTACAGCCATTTAGCCATTTGCACTTAGAAGTTGAAAGCTGTAGAAAGCACAGTCAGGTGTCAAGGAGTTTCAGTGGTGTATGTGGATACTGTGAGCTAAATGTTTTGTGATAAGAGTTATTAGCAAAGAAGCAAATTATTTCAACATCATGTACAATGCAGCAGTCTTTCCCACAATTCAGTGTTTATGATATCATATCTCCTGAACTATGTGTGGTACCGTGATATAATTTTGTGAATAGAGTTAGCAGCACACAAGTAATAAATTTAAATGTCACACATGATGTGGTTGTTTTCATGTATCTCATTGTTTATGATGTCATATCTCCTAAATTATGACAGGTAGGTGGTTCTTACCTGCACAGCAATTCTTGCCTTACAGTAAAGGATCTGTGTACCAAGTTTGGTTGAAAGCAGTTCAGTGGTTTAGGAGATGTTGAACATATACACCCATCCATCCATTTTTATAATATGTATGGATTATCCTCGACCAGCATGATTTGCAAGAAAGCTTCTGAAGAAATAAGTGACATGCCAGGATGGAAGTTTAGGTCATTAGCCATGTTGGAATAGTGCATTGGATATGAGAATTGCCAAAAAACAATCACTCAATAATCTCAAATGCATGCCAGCATTCAGACTACTGTCTCAATTCAGAATACATAGGCTCCCACAACAAGGTTGATGCTGTGTGACACTCCACCGACCAGCTAGAAAAAATAAAATTTTCCAACTGTTTGCTTTCAGTTATTTATTGTTACATTTGTACTTAAATAATCCAGAAAGATTAAGGGTATCACATATATTACACCACTATATGAGCATAAACAGTGCTTTCTCTGAGATAAAATAATTAGGAATTAAGTATTTTATTCAATTTAAGTAGTCATGTCACTTAAAAACAATGCCAACAGAACCACAACAGTTTGTGGCTTTATGTTACATAATTCTCTTCACATAAAATCTGCATATTTCTGCTTTATACATACACCATAAGTAAAATGTGATATCAATCTCTTTGCTGAAATTAAATTACATTTCAGTTCTTGTTTTACTTTATGTTTCATTAAGCATGGCTAAACACACTTTATAAGGAATGTTATTTAAGCTGCACAAAAATAATCTCACCCTTCCATTTCTTACTGTATTGTTACCCACCTTCAACAAGTTCCTTTTTCCCCCTCTTGCAGTAGTTTTTCCCACATTACAGCACATATAAAATTTTACATTATACATATTTTTTAAATCATACCACAGCTTACAGAAAGAGTTGTCCCAAAACTATGTTGTTTTCCCTTTTCATTTTTTAAACATTTTTCATAATATTATACTAGCAAGTCAACATAAAGAAAAACTTCACTTGAAGAACCAAATGGAGACAATTTTTTAAGTAGAATAACTTAATTAACAAAACAGGTCTCAATAAATGTACAGATAATGTGTGCAATGCACATTATTGTCAATTATAAAAGATTCATTCTAGTAACAATATCATGTTTATGTGTTTCTCATTACTAACAACAACGACAAGTGATTTACCTATCTCATATCTACTGTCAAATCATAATATTCAGCTCAATTTTATGAGTAGCAGCCTAAATCTAAGCATTTAAGTGTATATTATATATTTATTATTCTAACACAGCCCTTGGAGAGGTTTAATAAGATTTCATTAAATAGGTGCTTCAGGTAATCCCACTTGAAGGGTTGTTATGGAATGTGATTAAGTACATCATGGTCAACTAACAATTTCATTCTAATATTAAGTAGTTTGAGCATTGATATTTCTATAAGAACGGACACATATCTTAAAGGAACTGTTAGTACAAATGGTTCTACGAGCTGCTCAAAAGCTTAAAGATGTTCAACATTTATATTTTGAAAAGTCAGTTATTACATATTTAAACACATTTACACTAAAGAAAAAAATATGAATCATGCATTCCAAAGCCACCATGTTTTTATATGGTAATCAAACCAGGGCATAGGCCTAACTAGTTTAAAAATGTCTAAGCTGTAGGCAAATACAGGAAATTATGTATCAACAATTTCTATTTTAAAGAAATACAAACATTAATAGTGGTAATATCTGTGGCTATTTCTTTATTTGTGTGCATAGAGTCCATTAAAAAGGTATTAAATGAAATCGTATGACTTGGTTGGGTAATTTAGATTCTGTTATAAAAAATACTGTACTATAAGTTCATTTGACGATACTTAGTAGTGGCATATAAAAAATTTAAATACAGCTTAAAAAACTACAGCATAAGCATTCTGTCAATAAGGCCTTATAGAACAGTGAAAAATTTGCAACATACAGCTATGCCAAATTTTAATAACTAATAATTAGTGCCATAACATATTGATACTCCATCAAACAAAGAAAAAATAACAGTAATAATAATAATAACAGTAATAATAATTAGGAGGAATGGTAACAAATATTGGTAATAGTGGCAGTCTACTGTATTACTCTCATCACATACAAATTATTATGACTGTTTCAAATAAAATACAGTTGACATTGTGAAATATTAAATTAATACATAATTGGAGGATTTTATAAACTATTTTGAAACAAATATTGCTTTGATTTTGTTTCTGTCTAGTACAAGTCACACACTTTTGCAAATGTTTGACAATATGTCTACACAGCAAGCATCCTAAGAAGAATAGGTTGACTTTGGCTCTCAGTTTCTTTGCTCATTGTATTTCACTTTTCCGTTCCCGCATTTTGACAGAGGAAATAACAATAGCGAAGGATGTGGTGGTTTGTTTAAAAATTTAAGATTTGATTTTAAAACTATTATGTTGCCAACTATAAGTTTTTCCTGGTCAGATCTGTTTTTTCACCAGCTTCAAAGACGTGGCCCCAGTAACGTTATCTATGCAAATGCTTTCAAACAGTGCAGCTCTCTTTCAGCTAGTATGCAGTTATGTTTAGTGTTTTCTGTCTTTGATAGTCAGTACAGAAATTAAATACAACATTTCACATTTGCCTCCCATCTGACATTTGTTCCAGGCACATAACGTGAAAAAAATTAAAACATATCCATAACCACATACTAACATGTTGCATATGAAAAATAATATATAAAATATATGAATCAAACGAAAATAAGAAAGAATCCTTTGAACTCTGATAAAATTTTATTGATTCAATTATCTCTGACATGATAAAAAAAATGGTTACAGTAGCACCACTGTTTCCAAATTCCACAGAGTGAAATAATATAATCAGCATTTTAATCAGTTTCCACTCATGACTGAGTTTATGGCAGTGGAGAGAGAAGTCTAGTGGTTTATAATAAAGGCAAGACAAAATCTTACACTTGAAGTGCTCTGTTGAATAATTACATTTCATTACAAACAACTCAGTGTATCTACATTGTAAAAGTATGACATTACAGCAGTCTCCAGCAATCGCATCAATGTGCACAAGTGTTGCCTCAGTTACCATTTTATATATAAAAGATAACATATGCCCTAATTAAGTGAAAATACTGTTGATAAATTTGAAATTTTTTAAAGATGTGACGATTCATAATATAATTTTTATGCAAAACCTATGGAAGTCTAATACATGTGAAAACTTCCAGATAATCTCCCATTTTAAAGGATCTCCATAAAAAAGAACAATCACATGAATCCCTTGCTGAACAAATTTCTACACAAAATTTTAATAAAGGGTACACACATTCAATTGTGTAGATATCTGGGGCCAACAAATTTACCATAAAATTTATAAACATAAATATCAACAGATAAGAAAGCACCAACAAACATAGTAAAGTCAATGGCATAATTTGTAGCTGCAATAAATCCCAAGTTCTCAGAAACACTGCAATTTTCTTGCGAAGTGAGAGAGACAAGAAACCGATAGTATGCAATGGTAGGTTGCAATGGGCCATGTCAACTTTGTCTGCTGATTGAGCTAAAACCATCAAATGCAAATGTGTTATAAAGTAATCATGGAATGAGAAGAACTAATCGTTCTCTGAGCATATCGGGTGCCATCAAGATGGACCAGGTGTTGAAAATATTCAAGATTTATCTGAAAAACCATGTTCATTTGAAATTCATCCAGCACAGAAGCTGGTATATGGGTGTCCCAGGTGAAATGAAATCATGGCTGAGATAGAAGTTCACAGATTAGAAGAAGGACATAATAGTCCTGCTGCAACTAAAGGATGGTCATCACTCCCAGAATTCACACTGCTACTGACGTGAAGTGAAATTTTCTGCTTGGGGGCAAGTGTTTGGGGTGTAAAATTTTAAAGTAAACACACAAGAGTAGACTAATTTTGTAGCATGATGAAATAAGAAGAAAAATACAATGATCAAGTAGTGATACTGAGTTTAAAGGTAGCACACAAGCTTGAAAAAATAAAAGATTTGACATATTTGAAAGTAAGTATTCAGAAGCCATACACAGATGAGAAATTAATCCTGTACTGCCACAAGCAATTGTTTACACAACGTATATGAGCCATATGAAAATCTTAATTATAGATGTGACCTATGGAGCATATTATTAAACAGTAACACAAAACAAATGTTTGGTAACTGGGTGGGGGTAAGGGGGATGATTGACAGAGAAAGGGGGGGGGGGGGGACACAGATGAACTGCTCACAAATAAAATGTCACAGCTAGGCTCATTAATATCAGGTGGAGCTCTGAATGATCTTTTTATCTCTCTACTGTACTCAATTGTTGAAGAATTTATCCAGCTCTTAATGTTCAGGCCTTACCATTTCTGTTCCGTGTGCTTTTAAGTAATATCATAATCAGTCCACTATCTCATATGTATTAAGACCTAACACTTCATACCTGAGGTTCCAGTAAATGCCCATTGCACGTGACTACATAAGGAATGAGACATGTAGCAGATATCTAATGTGTAGATTGAGATTAAATGGCTATCTATTATCAAATTTTAAAAATGACTTGATATATTTAGGACAGATGTTAAATAAAATGCCTAAGAGACTGACTCTTTTTAAATGTGGTGTGGGAAAACGCAGCAATGAGGTAGTTTAACAACAATAATATGTCATAATGTCTTAAGTGAAACTTATGTATAATACCTATAAAAATTAAGACTCAGTCAAGGCTGCCACTTAACAAAAGTAAGAAGAGACAAAGTAACATTGCTTCAGTTGTTTAACTCTAGTATCAAAGAAATAAGTAAATAATTAAAAAGCTAACTCCCTAAGACAAAGAATACTGAACAAACTTGTTATTGATGTTTTACACAGAAAAGTATTAGCATCAATTCAAGGACGGACTATTGGGGAACCAATTCAGCTTACAGAAGACAACAGGCAAGACATTAGCTGCCCAGAGTAGGGCATATTAGAACATTATAGTAATACATGGAAGTGAGAGGAAAAATTCTTATGGAGCCAGGCATTAAAAAAATTCAGAAATAACAATTTGGCATACTTTTTCATCAAATGCAATTAATTTCCTTTTTGCTTTCATTTATTATGGTAATCAAAGTGGAAATGGTTCCAAGCCAATGTGTTGTAATGCTTCCTCAGAGATTGTGTGCTGAATAACATAAAGGAAGAAAACTAATTACATAAGACAGCATAGAGGGGTCAAGAGAAGAATACTACTATTTTCTCCAAAAAATGTTAAACAGTGAAACAACACACACACACACACACACACACACACACACACACACACACACACACCTAATAAACTTTTCTATTACATCCTTCAAACCTTAACAATATAAACAATCCAATAATATAGTTTACAAGTATATATTAAAATATATCACCAGTTACTATGAAACTGCCAAATAGGTACCAAGGTTCAATGTCATTTTTAACGCACAGTTTTGACTTTTCTTTTTTACACATGACTGATTAAATCAGACAAATATAAGAATATAACAATGCATATTTATCATGTTCATGATAGCATTTCTAACACAAATTAGGCTATGGAAAATTAGCAATAGTATTTTCTTTTTTAAAATTAACAGTAAGATTTTCAACATAAATCCCTCCACACATTAAATAGAAGGAAGATTTAAATCACCTCTCTCAAATGTGGGAAAAAAAATACTTTTCTCACAGTACACATCTTATCTATGAATAAACTCAATGATCTGGTCAAATTGACATAGCATAATGATTGAACTCTCTCACTAATTCGCTGCATTTATCTCCACTTAGCTGCTATTAATTTTTTTAGGACAGTCCTGATCTAAAACTGTCCTGAGTACAAAGATATTCCACATTTGAGAGGCTAGTTATATGAACTTTGCCTAAGACTTACATACTACAAGCACCACTCGATATTTCATTATCATGGGAATTATTAGATTGATTATGCACAACAAAATCAAGACCCCTGCACATGTTACACTTTTATCTGACTCAAAGATGTATCAGTTGTGGAGACGTAGGCCACCAGATAGGAAATAAAGCACTGTGAACTTAATGTAACAATACATATGTATCACACAACCACATTTTAGACATGGAAATAGTACTGATCATACATGCTACATATTTCAAGTACTTATAATTGAAAGCTGCCAGAACTCTCAAAAATATATGACTGACGGATTTAGAAATGCTCAAAAGTACGCAAGACAACAGATAAATTTCACCATTAATTCAATGAATACAGACAAGTTATTCCCAAAATCTGTGGATTATATATAGTGACACACACACACACACACACACACACACACACACACACACACACACACACACACCAACAATACTTTGCTTTGGGAACTTAATGTCATGAGCGTTCCAAAATTAGGTTTACATATATATATATACTAAACATTAGTGTCCAGAAACTTACTTATCTACATTTAGATGCTAAATATTAGTTAGTTTCCTGATCTCAACAAAAGCCTTATTCATTACTCATCACACACAATGGGATTGCTCTTCAAAAGATACATAAGCACATATTTGTAAAACCACACAACAATGTAACCATTAAATATATGATGCTACCAAATGGCTTCAAATGACATGTTAACAAAGCCTGGGTTTTTTCTGCATTCCCAATAACGATGAGAATATTCCCATATTTCTTCACCTGTATCTGACATGCGCTTGCTGGAAAGAAATAATTTTGGTTCATTAGTACACGATATTGTCATATGATCGTGAGAAAAATGTCTGAATGAAATGAACTTGTCACTGTGATGTACGAAATGATGTTTAACAACACAAATAAGCATTAATTTATTGACATACAGTAATATTTTTTGAGAGGATATTATTTTATTCACTTGTCTGCTCGAAGCACAAGTAATTTAATGTACCCTACATTACTTGCATTTACAACAAAACCAGTGAATGGAGTAACATTCTCTCAGACATATAGTGTACCTCTTTTTCTGTTTACACATGAGGATAAAGGAAAAAAGTCCATTTCCTGTCAATTAAATACTAGGTTTCTTGAGCAAAACCACACTCAGTTTTCCATTTTGTTCCCTTTTCATTCAATGTGCACTGTCCAACACATTTCCATATATTGTTACAACCTCTTCATTGGATTCAAAATATTTTTGAGACAAATTTATTTAGATGTGGGAACAAGTGCAAAGGTGCCATATCTGGTCAATAGTTTGTATGTTTCAAGTGTTTAAGTAATCTACAAGGTGGAGCAAAACAACCTGGTGGTAAGATCAGACCAAGTTAGCGATGTCTAATCAATCAAAATTTTCCGGGTATCCAAAGCTCAGAAATGTACCATTGTGGAGTTATGCCCATTAAATGACAGCCAATCAGTGACAAGCATGTGGAAGAGACTCCAGTAAGTGAACATGATCAGTACCTGTCAATATGGTTCAATCCAACCTGCAATTGCGTGATTTCTGTAAGGTTCTGGGACTTACTTATTAATTTGATATTGCTAAGGTCTTAAATATTCTACGAATGTATAGGTTCAATAAAACAATGGAAAATTTGACATAGAATAACAGTATACATTAAAATATATTGCTACTTAATACATAGAGGAAGCACTGAGTAAGACATTCAGTAGTGGATTGTTGGAGGACAGGTAAGATACTAGACAAAACACACACACACACACACACACACACACACACACACACACACACACACACACACACGGCCACCAATGTGAGTGGAGGTCTCATTATCATAGCTGATTTATGACCAGTTGTAGTGAAATATTTTCATGATGCTCCGAGTACAAATATGCTTGATAAAACAGACACAGATATCATTGGCCAGGTCTATTCCAATATATGAGACATTATGTAATCTACTATATGGAATGCCAGCAACGGAAGCATCTGCCTCAGTTGCCCCCAGCATATCTGGCATCAATCCTGGTACAGTTGCTCCACATCACTAGACTGGAATTCACCTCTTGGGAACATTACCGAAGCCCACACATTGGAACAATAAATAATACTGTGCATTGGACGCAATATATTGGTAGTCAAGCCCATACAAAAAGCTGAGCAATGATTGCAGCAGATCCAGGTCCCTGACGGGGTAGGACAAACCTGTGACAGGACTGGAATAGGAAGTGCTGGGTGGATGGATTGGGCAGGCTTTGCACCTGAGTCTTCCAGAGGGATATGATTGCTGTGGCAAGGGATTGGGATTGGGAGTGGCATAGATGTGGACTAGGATGTTGTGGAGGTTGGGTGGGTGATGGAACAGCACTTTAGGAGGGGTGGGAAGGATCTCTGGTAGGATGTCCCTCATTTCAGGGCATGATGATAGGTAATCAAAGCCCTGGCGAAGAATGTGGTTCAGTTGATCCAGTTTGGCGTGGTATCGGGAGATGAAGGGGGGGTTGAGAGGAAATGACAGAGGAGACCTGTTTGCAGACTATGTCTGGGGGGATAGAGCGTCTGTGAGGCCTTAGTGAGACTTTCAGCATACTGAGCAAGGTAGTTCTCATCAATGCAGATATGCCATCCCTGATTGCCAGGCTGTATGGGAGGGATTTTTTGGTGTGAAAGGGATGACAGCTGTTGAAAGCCAGGTACTGTTGGTGGTTGGTGGGTTTAATATGGACAGAGGTGCAGATGGAGCCATCAAAGAGGAGGAGATCAACATTCATGAATGTGGTATGCTGGGTTGTGGAGGACATGAAGGAACAAAGATAGGGTGTCTTAGCCTAAAACCTTAAAAGTGTAATTAAGTATTGATATTTCATGCCAATGGTCTGTAAGTTGCCAGTATTGGTACCAATAACATACAGTATGCCCTACAAGCATATTACAGACAAGCAAAATGAGGCCACAATACCAGTTCAAAATGGCTGCCCTACTTTGCAACACACACCTGTCATACGTTATCTGAGGACTGAAGGTATGGAACTTATTGAAACTCATCAAGAAAAGAAGGTCCATTGTGATAATGCAAGTGTATCACTGCAGCAAGTGCATGAAAGGAGTAGAAAATTTGGAAATGGTGTGAATGCTGTGACAGACGCTCACTGCCTGGATCAGGCACACTGCATTGTGGCACTAGAATTTACTACAGCAATTGAAGCTACTGTGAAGGAGAACTGTTGTGTGACGGTGGATGAAACAGCCATATATCTGAATATTTGTCATGGCTCAACACATCACATTGTTCACGATGTGCTTACCTTTGACAAAGAGTTTGCAAGATGGATGTCACAGCAACTCGCTCCAAAACTGAAAAAGAGACATGTTGATGCCTGTGAAGAAATTTTATGGCACTTCGAGACAGCAAGCAGGCCCCACCATGCATGCAATATGTTCAATTTCCAAGAAAACATCAACCACTCATGCTATGCGAGATCGAGCTTTATCATCCATTAGTACGAAGTCTGGGTGCACAGCACCTCACAACAACTGTACATGAGGTCCCAAGACCTCATCATGATACCTGACAGCAGTTAAATATTTCTGATTCACCCGTAGAACTTCATGAAGAGATGTTTGAATGATCAACATAATCTTGCCCACACAATTGGTGATCCTCTTTCCACAATGTTCGGGTACCGAAATCACTTTCCATATTCCTTCAGATGCGAATCCATTGAGAACCGCTCTCGAGGCCAAATCAGGACTCATCTGTAAAAAGAACATTGGCCCACTTTTCAACTGGCCATGTGACATATTGACTTCCTTTCTGTGAATAAGTGTCAAAGGCACGAATACAGCAGGTCTCTTGACAATAAAGGTCACCCTGTCAAAGCCTTTTCTACACCATTTGCCTTGATACGGCACATCCAGTGATCCAGTGGATGCTGAGAGGTCAGATTCCAGTTGCAGTGCAGTACTAAGGTGGTACTGTAGTGCCCTTGCAGCCAAATAACGGTCCTCTCTTTTGTGATGTCACATGTGGTGGGCCCTGCCCTGGTCTTTGTTATACAGTTTTGGTCTGTATAAATGCTTGCCACATCCAAGAAACAACAAAACAATGCACATTAAGCCATCAGGCCACACGAGTTTGTGACTGGTCCTGCTTCCATTCTTCCTATGGCCCTCCACCACAGAGAGTCTGGTAGGCATCTTCTCTGTGCCAAACTACACTGTCTGTGACAGTGTACACAGCAACTGTGGATGCCAGACTACCCATCAAACACTACTCCATTTGATAGGTGCCCTGACGTCACCATTGGCGTGGGTTTTCATTGCCCAAAATGCTGTCTTCTGTGCAGAACACAATCGTACAGACATCTGTAGACAGTTTGTATGATTATATCATGAATTAGACACAGGACGGGGAAATAGCAGTTTGCTGCTTTACTTTTGGACAGCAGTATATTTATATTGTTTGAACCCAGTAACAACTTCAGAAATAAACCATATATAATGGGTTTAAGCACAGATATCTTTACATGTGTTATCTTAACATGTACACACATCAGTGGGCTGGTTGTTTTTTTCCATGGATTGAATGGTATTTCCACAAAAACATCACAAACTTTACTTACTGATGTTTTCTGGATGGCTGTAACTACACCACTAAGTGAACTACACCTGTTAATATAAATTAACTGTTTTGCATCCAGGCGTCCACACTTCAGTACCTGACTTGCCGCTGGTTGGTTTGTGGGATTAGAGAGACCAGACTACTAGGGCCATCGGTCCCTTTTTCCATGAACTTCAAGCCCCCCACAAGGAATAAAAACAGACAATGGGGATGACAAGAGATGACACAGGACAAGAAAGACACAGAGACCAGACAAAAGGAATTAAAATAACACCGAGTGTGACAATGGTTGGCTGACCATAGAAACAAAAAAGGAAAAGCCAACCACCAAGAAATGCACTAAAAACCCCAGTCTAAAACTGTAGGCCAAAGGCCAGACAACACAAAAAAAAGGACAAACACTTAGATCAAGCGATAAAAACCCCTTGCACAAATAAAACTCAAAACTAAATCTGCCATGGCAACGTCATCTGATAAAAGTGCAGGAAGCTTATCAGGCAGTGCAAACGTCTGCCTGAGCGGAGTTAAAAGCGGGCAGTCCAACAAGATGTGGACCACAGTCAAAGGTGACCCCGCAGCAACATAAAGGTGGGTCCTCGTGGCACAATAAATAGCTATGCGTTATCCAGGTGTGGCCAATGCACAGTCGGTAGAGGACAACAGAGTCCTTGCGAGAGACCCACAAGGAGGAGCGCCATGCACTGGTAGCCTCCTTGATGGCCCGAAGTTTGTTGTGTGAAGGAAGGTCGCGCCATTCTTCACCCCAGGTGCGAAGTACCTTCTGTCTCAAAACTGACCTGAGGTCACTCTCCAAAAGGCCAATCTCCAAGGCTAGTGCACCGACAGCCTGTATGGCCTGTAACACGTTCATTTCCCGGGATGCCTACATGCCCCGGAGTCCACACAAAGACCACAGAGCGGCCGCAACGAGCAAGAGTACGGGGGGACTCCTGGATAGCCATCACCAGACGAGAGCAAGTGAAACACTGGTCGATAGCTCATAATCTGCTCAGGGAGTCACTACAGATAACGAAGGCCTCACCTGAGCAGAAGCGGATATACTCTAGGGCACAAGAGATGGCGACCAGCTCGGCAGTGAAAACACTGCAGCCAGCCAGCAATGAGCGCTGTTCATAATGATCCCCTAGAATAAGAGCATAACCAACATGACCGGCAACCATCGAAATATCAGTATAGACAACTTCAGAGCCTTGAAATGCGGCAAGGACTGAACGAAAGCTGCGGCAGAGGGCCTCAGGAGGGACTGAGTCCTTCAGGCCCTGTGCCAAATCGAGCCGAAGGCACGGGCGAGGCACACACCACGGGGGTATATGCAGAGGGCCCGGAAAAGAGGTGGAAGACGGAAAACCTCAAGCCCAGAGAGAAGCACTCCGACGCGAACTGTGATCGTACACCCTGACTGGGGCCGCCGTTCTGGAACATGGATGACCGACTGAGGGAACAGGAGACGATAATTAGGATTCCCGGGCAAGCTACAAAGAGCAACGAAGAGCATTAAGATGCCGCTAGCATGTTTGTTTAAGCTGGCGAATATGAGGCAGCCAAGTCAACCAGGTATCGAAAACCAAACCCAAAAACTGATGCGTCTCCACCACAGCAAGAGGTTTGCCGTCAAGATAAGGCTGTGGCTCAGGTTGAAGAGTGTGTTGCCGGCAGAAATGCATGACACAGGTCTTGGTAGCCGAAAACTGGAAGCCATGCGCTACAGCCCAAGACTGCACCTTTCAGATAGCGCCCTGCAGCTGCTGTTCAACAGCTGCAATGCCAGTGGAGCTATAGCATAGGCAGAAGTCGTCAGCATACAAGGAAGATGAGACAGACGTTCCCTTCGCCACACTGAGTCCATTAATTGCAGTCAAGAAGAAGCAGACGCTTAAGACAGATCCTTGTGGTCTCCATTCTCGTGAACTCGGGAGGAACTATTAGAGGCCACAACTTGCACACAGAAGGAACGAAGCGACAGAAAATTTTGTACGAAAATCGGGAGCAGATCCCAAAGACCCCAACCATGAAGCGTAGAGAGGATATGATGTCGTCATGTCATATGGTATGCCTTCCGCATGTCAAAAAAGATGGCGACTAGATGCTGATGGCGGGCAAAGGTCATACGAATGGCAGACTCTAGGCACACCAGATTATCGGCAGCAGAGCGGAACTTACAGAACCCATCCTGACATGGAGCCAGAATGAGATGGAGCCAGAAGGCCTCAAGACTCAAGTAGCCAACTAAACCTCCGGCTCACCATGAGTTCGAGCAATTTGCAAAGAACGTTGGTGAGGCTAATGGGGTGGTAGCTGTCCACCTCCAGTGGGTTCTTGCCAGGTTTCACTACGGGGATCACAACACTTTCCCGCCATTGCGACGGGAACTCACCCTCAACCCACATACAGTTGAAAAGGTCTAGGAGGTGTTGCTGGCAGTCCACCGAGAGGTGTTTGAGCATCTGGATGCCATCTGGCCTGGGAGCCATATCAGGACAAGCGGCTAGGGCACTTTGGAATTCCCACTCACTGAACGGAGCATTGTACGGTTCACGGTGGCGCGTGTGAAATGAAAGGCTCCGATGTTCCAACTGCTCTTTCAGGGAGCAGAAGGCCAGTGGATAAGTCACAGCAGCAGAACTCTGAGCAAAATGCTCCACTAAATGGTTTGCAATTGTGTCAGAGTTAGTACAGACTGTTCCATTCAGTGAAAGCGCAGGTACGCTGATGGGGGTCTGATAGCCATCAAGATGCCTAAACTTGGCCCAAACCTGCGATGGAGAGGTACAGAGGCCAATGGTGGAGACATACCTTTCCCAGCACTCCTCCTTGCATTGGCGAATGAGGCGGCGGGCTCGCACATGGAGCTGTTTAAAGGCGATGAGGTGTTCCAATGAGGGATGCTGCTTGTGACGCTGGAGTGCCCGCCTGCGATCTTTAATCGCCTCAGTGATCTCAGACGACCACCAAGGCACAGTCCTCTGCCGAGGGGACCCAGAAGAACAGGGGATAGCAGATTCTGCGGCAGTAACGATGCCGGTGGTGAGCAAGTGAACCACCACATTAATGGCGTCACTGGAAAGAGGCTCAACAGTGGCACTGGAGGTGAACAAGTTCCAGTCAGCCTTATTCATAGCCCACCTGCAGGGGCGCCCAGAAGAGTGACGCTGTGGCAGTGACAGAAAGATCAGAAAGTGGTCACTAACGCACAAGTCGTCATGCACACTCCATTGGACAGATGGTAATAGGCTAGGGCTGCAGATCGAAAGGTAGATGGCTGAGTACATGCCATGCGCCACACTGAAATGTGTGAAGGCACCATTATTTAAAAGAGAATGTTCGAGCTGTGCCAATACTTGCTCAACGATGCTGCCCAGGCCTGTTGCCACTGATCCACCCTACAGAGGGTTATGGGCATTGAAGTCACCAAGTAACAGAAAAGGTGGTGGCAATTGGGCTATCAGCGCAGCCAGGACATGCTGCGGGACATCACCATCCGGTGGAAGATGTAGACTACAAACAGTAACAGCCTGAGGCATCCACACCCGAACAGCGACAGCCTCTAAAGGTGTTTGTAGACAGACAGACTCACTGTAAAGGGAGTGAAGGATGTAGATTCAGATGCCACCAGATACCCTCTCATAAGCTGCCCGGTTCCTATAATAACCCCGACAGCCACAGAGGACAGGGGTTCGCATCGGCGGAAACCAAGTTTCCTGAGGAGCAATGCAGAGGAAAGGGTGAAGGCTGAGAAGTTGTCGGAACTCAGCAAGATGGTGGAAAAAACTGCTGCAGGTCCATTGGAGGATGACACTGTCCATGGCTGAGAAAGACGTGAAGGGACCGAGGAGGCAGATTATGCCGCTGGGTCACCTGCTGCCACTGATTGAGTACCTGTGCGAGTGACATCCATTGTGTCTGAGAGTCTGGCGAGATCTAGGTCCTCAGCGGACGCCAGAATCTCTACCTCGCCCTCAGACACAGAGCTTGTAGGTTGTGGTGGGGTGAGTACCACCGCAAGTTCCTTTGTCTTAGAGGTCTTCTTGGACTTTTCTCACTGCTCCTTGGGTTTCATTGGCTGGGAGGGCTTCACCGATTCAGTCTCTGGGACGGAGGAGGATCGAGAAGCCCTACGACCAGCTGCTTGTGGGCACTTATGCCACTGCCAGGCATTACCCTTCCCACTTGTGGAAACCTGGGAAGGGAGGGACCCAAAGGACCCCTTGCGAGCAAGAGGAGCCGAAGAAGTTGGACGCTTCTCCGGCTTAGAAGTGGGGACGGACGTGCCCAATGGGTGGGGGTGGGGAGGGAGGGTTGTTGCTCCCGAAGTAGGTGGCGCAGGAGCAACAGCGTGGGTAGTGCGCCCCTTGGACAAGGGGGCATGTGGAGTTGTAGGGCTCGATGAGCCGACTGGAATTCGCTGAACTGATGGGGCTATCACGGTTGTCATAGCGGCGGCATATGAGGAAGTCATTCGCACAGGATGGAGTCATTCATATCTCCTCTTAGCCTCAGTATAGGCCAGTCAGTCCAGGGTCTTATATTTCACGATTTTCTGGTCTTTCTGTAAGATCCTGCAGTCTGGCGAGCAAGGTGAATGATGCTCTCTGCAGTTGACGCAGATGGGAAGTGCGGCACATGGAGTATTGGGATGTGATGGGCGTCTGCAATCTCAACATGTGAGGCTGGAAGTACAGCGGGAAGACATATGGCCGAACTTCCAGCACTTAAAGCACTGCATCAGGGGAGGGATATAGGGCTTGACATCACAGCGGTAGACCATCACCTTGACCTTCTCCGGTAATGTATCACCCTCGAAGGCCAAGATGAAGGTACCGGTAGCATTCTGATTATCCTCCGGACCCCGATGAACACGCTGGACGAAATGAACAACTCGCCGCTCTAAATTAGCGTGCAACTTGTCATCAGACTGCAAAATATGGTCCCTATGGAAAATAATACCCTGGACCATATTTAAATTATTATGGGGTGTGATGGTAACTGAAACATCCCCCAACTTGTCACAAGCAAGTAACCTTCGTGACCATTTTTATCAATACTGACCCATAGCGCATTTTGGACAAGCCCTCCACCTCCCCAAACTTGTCCCCTAAATGCTCTATGAACAATTGAGGCTGTGTTGACATGAAAGGCTCCCCATCAGCTCTCGTACAAAGTAGGAACCGGGGCGAATAAGTGTCACTGCCATACTGAGCCTTACACTCCTCCCATGGTGCGGCCTGGGAGGGGAACGATTTGGGATCGTATTCCTGAGCGTTGAATTGAGCCCAAGAATGCTTAGAGACTGCTGGTGGCTAGCCACCAGCAAGGGATGATGTACCATGCTTAATTGCGGGTTATTCGCCATTATGCCACCCACTCCGACCAAGGGCCCTCCACACTGGCGCCACCCAGCCTCAGAAAGGGCCACCTGGCAAGATGGCCATTGCTGGGATTCCCGATGCCTCAGGGAGATAGGCATCTACTCCTTGGCATACGTGGGGAGTTAACAGTGCAGGCATCAGCAGAGTGATCCCTGTGTTGTCAGGGGGCTACAACCAATAGGGTACATGGCACCCCCACCACCACAGACTGGCTACTGTGCTGGACATTAAGTACAAGGAAGTCCATGGTCATCATCTCCGCAAAGAGCAACACTGCACAGTGAAAGGTGGAAATCGCACCCAGAAATGTATCCACCTAAGAGATGGAGAACAAGCGGGACGGCAATACGACGACAAGAAAGCTGGCTAAAGGTCTCAATGCATGATGGACACAATGCTCCATGTAACGCGCCCTTCCCCAATTGGCTCGCTCTTTGGAAGAATTTGGAAATATGGAGGTCAAACCCAAGAGGGGACCATCACATATAGGCCAAAACATTTGAGACTCCTTTTAGTCGCCTCTTACAACAGGCAGCAATACTGCGGGCCTATTCTAACCCCCGAACCAGCAGGGGGATGACCTGTCGCCCAGGAGAAAATAAGCAATAATGGCTTGCTCTTGTCACATGTACTTGGAGGTACTATCCAACCTAAAAATATATGACTTGTAATAGATATAATTATTAGTCTGCAAATGATGTAATTGCTAATTTAATGTCATCCAGTTTACCATCCTCAAGTCACCAATAGAAATATCCACATTTACACCCTTACACCCAGTAGAGTCTGTTATTCACTAATAACCGTTTTTAATTGAATCCATCATTGTCCTCTTCCTAAAAGTTACCACTAAAAGAAAATATATCATTAGAGTGCTGAATGTGAGAGGAGAGATAAATCACTGTTTAATATAGCACACAGCCATTCGTGTTATAGGAGTCTCCAATGATTACTGTAGTGGAATCTTATTGGAAAATCCATCAAAAATAGCAAATAAATTCTGCTCTTATATAAAGACTGTCAGTGACACTAAAGTTAGTGTTTAGATCAGGCTTAGCCCATGGTTTACATACTGGAGAAGACTGTGAAATCTACTGATCAGAATTATGGTGCCAGGACTCATTAAAATGTTTACAGGCTGTATCTCTTTTTCATAATCTGCTATTAAATAATACCAAAAGCTAACTCCAAGATAAGACCTATAGGTAGCACATTTAGCTGCAGGCACCACATTTCCCAACACTTTTTTGTTTCCCAGACACTATAGTGCAGAGGCCATAGTGCACTACATACTGGCAGACAGCCATGAGTGCAAAAGAACTAGATCCATAGGTAGCACATTCAGCAGCCACCATCCCATTTCCTGACACTATATCACAACAAATTCTACTAAAAATGACACTTTTGGAGACATTTGTAATATGATGAATTTTATCTTTGCTGCGTACTTAATGTTTTATGTTTATCATTGCTACATAGTGGGCTGCTCCTCAGCACTCTCTCCAGCTGATGTCTTGGAGTTTTAATGGTCTGATGATGATCGTACCAAGATCAAAACTAGTCACCTGATTAATAAATTTTAAATTTAACTAATTACAAGTCATCCTGTACTGTTTTTATGTAAAAACTGGTATAATGTGGTATCTTGAGCACAATGACTTACTCCATGATCACCAGAATGGATTCCATAAACATCGAGCAAACAAAACTCAACCAGCACTTTTCTCACATGACATCCTGAATGCTAAAGATCAAAGAAATCAGGTGTATGCAATATTTATTGACCTCCTAAAAGTCAATGACTCAGAATCAAACCAATTGTTACTAACTGAAGTACAGGTATACAGGGTATCAAGCAAAATATGTGACAGGACTGAGTATTTCTTGGTAGGGAGGTCACAGCATGTTATCTCAGCTAGAAAGCCATTGACAGAAGTAGAAGCAACTTCACACATGTCCCAGGAAAGTGTGTTGGGTGCTTTAGTTTGTACTGTTATTAATGATCTGGCATAGACTATTATTTGCAATCTCTGATTTATTGAGGTGATGCAGTTATCCAAAATAAAGTACTATCTGAAAGAAGCTATACAAATGTCCAGTCAGATCTCGATAAGGTTTAAAAGTGGTGCAAAGATTATAAACTTTTTTAAACATTCAAGAACATACAATGTACATGTCACACAACAGTAAAAAGTAAAGACTACAACACCAATGAGTGACAACTGGAAACAATTTCATGCTAACACCTGGGTGTAACAATTTGTAGGGATATGAAATGGAAAGATCACACGGGCTTAGTCACAGGTATGGCAAGTGGTAGGCTTTGATTCACTACCTATATACTGGTAAAATGCTGTTAGTTAAAAAGGAGACCAGTTACAAATCACTTGTGCATCCCATTTTGGAACAAAGAAGAGCAGCACAAATGGTTACATGTTTGTCTGACTGCCTGAATTGGCAGATTTTTGAAGACAGATAGTTATTATGCAAAAACATACTACCAAAGTTTCGAGGACCAGTAAATAATTCAGTTTCTTTATCCCCGTAGGTATTGGTCCCATAAGGTGCATAAAGACAACAATGGACTAATTATAGCACACAGAGGGGTTTAAGTAGTCATTCTTCCCAAGTCCTAGATGCATCTCAAACAGGGGGAAATACTAACATGTGGTAGCATTTTGTATACTACTGGCATGCACTTCATAATGGTTTGCACATTAAGTATGTAGATGCAGGTGAAATTTTGAACCAGGTCATGTGACATGTCTGTAGACCTCAATGACTGTGCGCTGTCCTCAAAACACAGAAACCCACATCAAAGTTATAATTATAATAATTCAGTTTTAGTCTGTCAGAAGGAATGGCATCAGTACATATCCCACGGAGTAAGATGTCGTCTTCAAAAATTAGATTGACAATCTAGCCTACATGCAGGCTCGCTATGAATGATCTCCTCTGATTAACAGGATGGTCTGAGGAGCTTTGAAAAATAGGGAGGCAAAAGTGGAAGAGTGAAACTTCACATAAATTTGTGAAGGTGTGTTCAGACCGTCACCCAAAAATATCAGAGGTCTTGATGCAATCCCAATTTTACCACAAAGTTCCAGACAGAAAATGCCACATTAACAGCTCACCTAAACCATTTTGGCTGATGTTGTATACCCTCCTGTTCTTTGCGTTTTCTCCGCTCCCGCTGTGCTTGTTCTAACTGAAGTTTAATAGTCTCTGCTCCAGAAAGGTTCCCCTCTTCTAACAACCTGGAAAACAAACATTCGTAACAGAAAGTCTCATAGTACACAAATAGCACCTCACTTCCAACACAGGCAACAATTTTTTCCAGTTTTGACAAGTTTTACTTTACATTAAAGATATACTGATTCAATTGAAATCTTTTCTATTGATGCAAGGGCAAATCAAATGAAAACAGCAAATTCCTAACAAGAAAATAGAATCATTAACTTTTTAAGTTGATACGCACATTCATAACAGCAAGGACATTATTTAGATGGCAGCTTTGTGCAAATAAACAAATACCAGCACAGAAAAGGTAAAGATGGGCAGTGTAGGTCTAATGAATATTAGGCTAGAATGAAGTGATCAATGAACAACTCCAGACACAGAAAAAGAAATATGGAATATTACTGCATGCCAGAAAAGCTGCACTGACAAAGTCATAAATATCAGAAGTTGAAAAAGCATTTACCTTTTAAACAGTGATTCTAACAGGAAAATTAGCTTCCAAAAATTAAAGATATTCAAAGCTGTTATGAAAAAGATACTCTTTTCATGATACTGTTATTAAATAATTACCTCTGATCAGGTCTGAAGCGGGTGTCAGTTATTGGTAGATATTTTGACATATCTGGATCCAGTTCATTTAGCTCAATAGCAAATCTTGTAAAGCCATAATATAGTTCATAATCTTCTGGCATGGTGCCTGAAAGAATAGGTTAGTCATTCTTATTTGTAAAATAATAAGGTAGGATAACCAATAACCTCTATTAATTCCAGTTTGTACGGCACATCTAAACATTTCAGTCACTAAAAGAATAACAACAGACACAAAGCACAAACCTACAGGCTCATTATAAGGCAAACAAACAATGACTAAAAAAAGGGTATAAGTTAGAGTTTGACACATCATTATCAGTGACATAATCAATAACCCAGTTCCCGTGTGATGAAATTGAGTTGTCTTCTGACACCCTCTCTGGGAACACACTAAATAGACTGTACCAGGGTTGCAGAAGCTGTCATAATGTGCTGGACCCATAAGCACCATGAACAGCCATTGCGCAGTGGATCGTACAAGACATGGCTTCTAGTTTTACAGGTGTCTCATCTCATGCGCACGTAATCAGTTGAACACCTGGCGCATGATCTCTACATATTAAAGATCACGTAAGGTACTACATTCTGCCCTAAACTGATCAACTGTGTCCAACTGACCATGGTGTCATCCTCCACCAATGGCATTACTGTATATGGCATGGAGGGCCATGTGATAAGCACACTGCTCTCCTGGTCATTGTCAGATTTCTTGACCTTGGAACCACTACTAATGGGTTCAGTAGCTCCTCAAATTGCCCCATGAGACACGAGCGCAGGCCATACCAGACCTCCCACCAAGGAAAAATCCTTGACAGTACCAAAAAATGAACCCACGACTCCCACATAGCAGTCATCTGTGCAGACCACACAGCTACAAGGGCAGACATTTCTGCATATAACCAGCTACTATTCATGGCCACAACTAGTGCCCTCACCACATTGCAAAACAGTGCCACACTATATGAGTCTTGTGTTCATACATGGCAGCCTGTGATATACTGTATAAGCAAGCCTATGATGTTGAAACTGACCTAAATATTGCTACATTGATAACTAGATATAATCAGTTATTCTGTTGCCCTCCTGCTGGTTATGGGATTCAGTTTGTCTTTGCACTGATGAAAACTGATGCGCATGGAAAACAGAATTTTATCACTATTGCAATTGATCATTTGGACAAGGTCAACACTGCAAGTATAACTGAGTTGTAAAACATTCAATTCTGAGGTGCCTTCATCTGAAAATTCTTGGAAACTGCACAGTTGTACTCTGTGTTTGGCAGTGTACCTGTTGCAGTCGATAATGCATTGTTAGTGTGTTCTAGGCATATGGGTAACTTAAGTTCAGTTAATATAGCAGCAACCTAAGTACAAGGCCAAAGTGATGCAAAGAAACTGCAAACAAACTAGACAGGATTGTTAGAACAGAATTTGCACATAACTCTTGCTGAATAGGGACCTATTATTTCACACTTGCACTAGGAGGCTCACTTATGACTGTATGCTGTAGAATAATACACGTAAGTGTTGTCCTAATTCAGTATGGACACACATCAGCAGAATAAGGGCACAAATACTTCTAGTAATTCTGCTGATCCAGCACAGTTGTTCAAATGCACAGCACTTAAGAATCTATGGAAGTCAAAGAGTTCAGTTAGCGGCATAGAATAGGGTAACTGAAATGGGCAGAGGTGAATAGCATTCTGGAGAGTGTCAGGAGAGGAAGAATGTACACAAATTAGAGATGTGGTGAATGAGGAGGTAGCCGGGACTGTGCACACATGTGGGTGCATGGAGGAGGATCAAATAAGGAGCAGAGGAGCAGACGTATGGGGAGTGAGGAGGGGGCATGTGCACAAAGGATGGATAGAATGGTGATAGGCTACATGCTTGAACAAGTGGATGGAGCAAGGAATTGTGTGAAAGAGAGGCACAGGCAGTTGGTATAGCATGTGAACATGAGGCAATATAGGATATATGTGAATGAAGGAAGCAAAGGATTACTGCACAAATGTGGATCACAAACACGTGGGTACAAATGAGAGATTGCAAGGAGACGTACACAATGTTAGGGCAGCAAGATGATCATTAGTGAAGGAGGAAGATGGGAAATGGGAATGTATAAAGTTTTGTAGGGTCTAACATGTGAATAGATTCCTTTATTTTTTATATCGTACATGAAATAATCACCTCTCACAATACCATAACTACACTGAAGCACCAAAGAAACTGGTACAGGCATGCGTATTAAAATACGGAGATATGTAAACAGGCAGAATACGGAGCTGCAGTCGGCAATGCCTACATAAGACAACAAGTGTCTGCTGCTACAATGGCAGGTCATCAAGGTTTAAGTGAATGTGATGTTATAGTGGGCCCATGAGCAATGGGACACAGCATCTCCAAGGTAGCGATGAAGTGGTGATTTTCCGTACGACCATTTCACGAGTGTACTGTGAATATCAGGAATCCAGTAAAACATCAAATCTCAGATATCGCTGCAGCCAGAAAAAGATCCTGTGAGAACAGGACCGATGACGACTGAAGAGAATTGTTCAATGTAACAGAAGTGCAACCCTTCCGTAAATTGCTGCGGTTTTAAATGCTGGGCCATCAACAAGTGTCAGCGTGCAAACCACTCAATGAGAGATCATTGATGTGGGCTGTTGGAGCCGAAGGCTCACTCCCGTACCCTTGATGACTGCATGACACAAAACTTTACGCCTTGCCTGGGCCCATCAACACTGCCATTGGACTGCTGATGACTAGAAACATGTTGCCTGGTCAGACAAGTCTCATTTCAAATTGAATCGAGCAGATGGATGTGGACAGGTATGGAGACAACCTCATAAATCCATGGACCCTGCATATCAGCAGGGGACTGTTCAAGCTGGTGGAGGCTCTATAGTGGTGTGGGGCAAGTGCAGTTGGAGCGATATGGGATCCCCAATATGTCTAGATACGACTCTTAACAGATGACATGTACGTATGGATCCCATCTGACCACCTGCATCCATTCATGTCCATTGTGCGTTCCAATGGACTTGGGCAATTCCAGCAGGATAATGCAACACCCCACATGTCCAGAACTGCTACAGAGTGGCTCCAGGAACATTCTTCTTGAGTTTAAACACTCCTTCTGGCCACCAAATTCCCCAGACATGAACATTATTGAGCATATCTGGGATCTCTTGCAGTATGATGTTCAGAAGAGATCTCAACACCCTTGTACTCTTATGGATTTGTGGATAGCCCTGTAGGGTTCACAGTGTCAATTCCCTCCAGCACTAGTTCAGACATTAGTTGAGTCTATGTCATGTCATGTTGCAGCACTTCTGCATGCTTGAGGGGCCCTACACGATATTAGGCAGATGTACCAGTTTCTTTGGCTCTCCAGTGTAGTTACAATCAGCCAGTGGCCATCTTTAGACTGAAGGTGCATGCTGCAAGCTGAGATGTAACATTCCTGTTTCACTGTCAATACTATGGATTTTTAATATTGTAGACAACACAATGGGAATATTACATCAGCATTTGCTGAACACGTGCTATAGTCTGAAGATGACCACCAACTGGTCAAAATCAGATATTATGATGTGAAACACTCATATAAAATATAAAATCATAAAATAACTTAAGCAATCAATTGATCACTTATTCTCCATGCAAAGTATCTTATTTTTCTGCTATGTGAATAGACAGGGAGGGAGAAGGTGGCTGACATCTTCACACTTCTATTTATTTCACTTTTTATTTCATATGACAAATTCTGGGTTACAGCTGTTTGTTTCCTTGATTTCCTAATGCCCCTCACTGGAATGTATAAAAACAGAGTTTACATGAATGATAAGTAGTTGCAGTATATTACAAAGGTTTTGCCAAAATTCTATAGCATTGTTATTATAGTCTGTATTTTGTATTTTTATTTGGTTTTTTGTTTATGCTTTAGAATGCTAAACTAAACATTTGAGACCTGCTTAATTTGTCATCACATTCTTACGTTTGTATAAATACTTACCTGGCCTCCAGATACAGCGTGCTGATGGAGCTACGCCGCAGTACAGTGCTTCACTCCACTTTCCAAACAAATTTTTCACAACCTTGCCATCTTCATTTGTGATCACACCAAACACTTCATGGCGTTTTGCTGACCAATAGCTGGCCTGTGAAAAGTCACCTTCTTAGAGAAACAGCTACATTAGGTACTAAATGTTACTGCTGCAGAATTATGGTGTATTGGACAAGTCTTTCCGTTAAATTCCTTGATATGATGAGGATCACTGCCACTGAATATTTATTTTAATCACACGCTGCTAGTTACAAAATGGAAGGTAATGGCTTTTTATACATTTCCATATCATTTGACCTTTCCCTCTCCAGTGTGATACAAAGCAACTTTATTTTTGATAGATTGTGTTCGTACCACATCTCCAACTCTACTTCATATATTGTGCAACAAATAGTGTTGTCTGCCACATAGTTTATATTGATCTGCAAAGATTTTGTTCTGTTCCATTCACAGATGGGGCAAGGGAAGAATTACTGCTTATCTGCCTCTATGAGAGTTCTTATCATTCTTGCATTATCAAGAGCAGCTTATAGATAACTGAAGACTATTCACGGATTGCACTCTGAAAATCAGTTCTAGAAATTGACTACACAGGTTTTCGACAAACAAGCCTATTATTACCTGCACTTCAGCAGTTTAACACTATTGCCTTCTACTAGTGTGTCACCTGAACATTTCATGACCTTGGAGTAACAGGCCCTTCCACATTAACCACCCATGAAAAGAATCTTAACCATGATGATGTGCTCCCACTATGCACTTACATCTTTAATCTGGGAGCCGCTTGCCTGACAATTCTATAAAGTTCAGACACAAAACCCTGTATAACTTGACATCAGCTTGTAGCATGTTAAGTGACATTTTAAAGTCATGTCTGTGTTCCCCCTCATCTTATGTTGGTTGGCAGGGGGCTAAGGGATTAAACAGTGATGTCATCAGCTCGTCGTTCTTGAGATAGTCAATCTAGAGTTGCTGACATCAGCCATAAATCTGACTGAATTGTGATAGTATGTAAAGTGGTACGACTGAGGCGCTGATACAAAGACTGATGCCAAAGATGAGAAATAATTGCTTCAGAGATAAAAGTACATGGATCAGGCCAGTCAACAGGTAAGAGAGAGGCTCATTTGCTGCAAGGCATCTTCCTCACATGTGAACTCCTGCCGACCTGATGCAGGGCCAAGACAGTAACAGAATAAAGAATTTCTTCTAGTTGGGTGGAGAGGAGATCCATAACATTAACAGAGAAAAAACTAAAAGCATAATGAACACCTGTAGAACACAAAATAGTGAAACAAAGTCAGAGGAATAATGAAGCTGATAAGTGGATGCAGTCGTCGAGAGTTCAGCTTTGCAGGAAGAGACAAGAGGCTTCCCTCCCACAATCGTCCCCCTCTCCCTCCCCAATCGGATATGCTCAATGTATTGAAGATAGGAGTAAAAACCACTCTCTTTGAGGAAGCACAAAAATCTGTTCAACTATTTTGTTGGCCTCAGTTAGTATCTTTGAAAAGGAACACCTAGTGTCTTGTATTCATCGGAGTGCTATATGAACAGGGTCTATTATAGTCCGATCCACGAATGATGGTGGTTCACACATGTCAAGGCATGGACGGGGATTGCATTGTTGATGATTACAAGCAACAGTTGTGGTACATGCGTGCTTTCTGCTTGAAGAAAGTGTATATCCTGCAAATTATGTCTCTCACTTGCTTATGCTGAATTTATTACTTACCGTCACAATCAGCAATGATGTCTCACAACAAATGGAATCAAAATTCATTAAACAACTCACTACAATCACGTTTAGTGCTCACATTAGCTACAGCGTTCACAGCAGAGCCCTCAGAATGCTACTGAATGCTCATTGGCTGTGGGAGAATATGTGACGTAGGTGTGCAGAACAAGCCTAAACTCAACTGCCATCGTTCGTGACTCCTACTATAAAGCAGCATTATAGGGTGCAGAAGAAAAAGGACTAATCACATCTAAAGCAAACAATGGAAAATCCAGGATGAAATGTAACAATATTAGAGAAGGAAAGTTGCTACTCACCATATAGTGGAGATGCTGAGTTGCGATAGGCACAACAAAAAGATTCACACAATTATAGCTTTTGGCTGTTAAGGCCTTTTCAACAATACACACACATACACGCATGCACACACACACTCATGCAAACACAACTCTCGCACACGTCTGCAGTTTCAGGCAACTGAAACCACACTGCGAGCAGCAGCACCAGTGCATAATGAGAGTGGCAACTGGGTGGGGGAAAAGAGGAGGCTGGGGTGGGGAGGGGGAGGAATACTGTGATCGGGGTGGCGGACAGTGAAGTGCTGCAGTTTAGACAGAGGGTACGAGAGAAGGTGGGGTGGCGGTGTGGGGAGGGGGTGGGTGGGGGGGTGGGGGGTAGTGGAAAGCAGAGAAATAAAAATAAAATAAAAGACTGGGTGTGATGGTGAAATGACGGCTGTGTAGTGCTGGAATGGGAACAGGGTGGGACTGGATGGCTGATGACAGTGACTAATGAAGGTTTTTTCTTTTTATTTCTCTCCTTTTCACTACTCCCCCCCCCCCTCCCACCTTCTCTCCTGTCCTCTGTCTAACCTGCAGCACTTCACTGTCTGCCACCCCCATCACAGTATCCCTCCCCCTCCCTGCCCCAGCCTCTTCCTTACCCCCACCCAGTTTCCACTCCCATCATGCACTGGTGCTGTTGCTCGCAGTGTGGTTTCATTTGCCTGATACTGCAGACGTGTGTGTGTGTGTGTGTGTGTGTGTGTGTGTGTGTGTGTGTGTGTTGTTGACGAAGGCCTTAATGGCTGAAAGCTATAATTGTGTGAATCTTTTTGTTGTGCCTATCGCGACTCAGCATCTCCGCTATATGGTGAATAATCACATCTAAAAGTAATTAAAAATAGAGTAAAATAGGGAAGACCAGGATGGCAGAATATGTGTGCAGACATAGATAAAATTTGGACCAGAACACATGATACATCTGTGAGGACCTCAGAGGCTGTGCACTGTCCTCAAGACAGAAATCCACACCAAAATTACATTATAAATCAGTTTCAGTCCGTCACAAGGTCCGACATTAACACATACTCTGAGGAGTAACAGGGATCATTTTCAAAGCAACACTTACAAGGGAATGGTCCAATACGACATGTGAAAACCTACCCTGAAAATTTTTATGCAGGAAGAAGACAAGAAAGAAATGCACTGCCAAAATTTTAGCTGTTCAGAGGCACTGCAAGTGTTTTGTCAAAAATATTGAAGTTACATATTTTTGCCACACAAAGAACAGCTTATAACAGCAGTTTGTGCAGACCTGCCCGTCTAGCACGCCACTCTGCGAATCACTCAGGCAGTGCCACGTAGCAGAACTATCTGGAATTCCCTCTCCCCATATTTCTGCTAGGCACATATTTCTCTAGCACTTGGTGGACAATACCTTTAAATTCCGACCAAAGATGCTCAATATCTTTGTGTCCGTGATGACTGCTTGGAGCTGACTATGAAGATATTTTTGCTTTCCCAAACAAAAAACTCTACCAACTTCCACTGACGTAGAAGCCACAACAACATTACGGTCGCCAATACCTTCTTCTAGATTAACTTCCATAAAAAGATCAGGTCTGTTTGTTGCCAAGATATCTAATATGTTCCCATCTCGAGTTGGTTTTCTAACCAACTGCTCAAGGTTGTATGTTGAGAGTGCTCGTAGAATAACTTCACACAAGTCTTTGCTTCTGCTCCCTGTGATAAATGTGTAATTTTCCCAGACAATGGACACCAGATTAAAGTGTCCACCTATAACTAATGGATAATCTGGATATTTATTTCCTATGTACTCTATCTAGACTTTCCCTGAAACATTCTGCGACGTTTGTTGCGGATGCTGGTGGTCTATAAAAACATCCTAATACAATGGCCACTCCTTGTCTGATTGACAGCTTTATCCAGACTATTTCACAGTCTGACCCAGTATCGATCTCAACTGCATTTAAACAGCTTTAAACTGCAATGAACATGCTACCTCCCATTGCAACAGTCTTATGCTTCCTAAACGTTGTCCAATCCAAGTTCAAAATTTCACTGCTATTTTTGTCTGGTTTCAACCAGCTTTCAGTACCTAATACAATATTGGCATTACTACTGTCTATTTTGGAGAGTAACTCGGGGAACTTGCTACAGACACTTCGACAATTTACTAACATGAGTTTTAGCATATTTAAATCCTTTGGAATGACCTGTTTAGGCAAATTACCGTATTTACTAGAATCTAAGCCGCACTTTTTTTCCAGTTTTTGTAATCAAAAAAACCGCCTGCGGCTTAGAATCGAGAGCAAAGTAAGCGGAAGTTCTGAAAAATGTTGGTAGGTGCCACCACAACTAACTTACATTCTGAATTTTTCGTACCTGTGAGAAGAGATGGTTGCTAATAGGAACTTTTATGAATTGTGAATCACATGCAGTATTCTCTTCACCATAAGAATAAGACAAATATAAACATTTTGCCATGTATTCTTTCGTGTTTGCTGCTATCTCATTTAAATCCTGTCTGCCTAATAAACTACGAAAGTAGAGTGAGACAACAGCAAACGTGAAAGAATATACAGATCATGTCATGTTTATATTTGTATTATTCTTATGCCGAATAGTGATACAGTCAGAAATGAAGCACGGCAACTGACTAGATTTTTAAATCTAAGATGACTCTAATTTCTATGCAGAATGTAACATACTAAAGAGGCGTCTGCAAAGATTTTCAAACGGACAAAATTTTTTGCTAAACTCTCGTTCAGAACATCTTCTATCATACGCAGTCTATTCTTTGGTTCTCGTTTATCATTATCAAAGAAAGCAGCAGTGTAAGTAACAACAAACAGCAGTCTCTTGCCATTGTTTCGCTAATGAGACAATTCTTCTCTTTTCTTACTGTAAGCGGCGGCAGCGCACATAAAAGCAAGCCATGCCGCAAGCGGCGACAGGCCGCAAACACTCATTAGCAGAATGCAGCAAAAAATGCATAACACAGTACAATAATGCATTTTCAGCTTAGAGTGAGGTAAACACCTGTAACAAAGAGAACGGCACTTATCAGATCAAAGAAAAATAAGCAATCAATTCAAACCAGACAAAGCACGTGAAAAAGGAAGGGTAGCCATATAAATACGGACGGAGCGCCTGACGCATAGCAATTGCTACCTGGTAAAGCTTAACTGCTAAGCTCACGACTCGAACCAAACTACTGTAGCTGTATCGTCATTCATTCGACCTAAATTGTGTCTCATATTACAATGGACCAACTTTGTTTCGATTTGGAGGTGCGGTCTAAAACTTTTCTCTCCCCTTGAATTTCAAGTCTCAAATTTCAGGTGCGGCTTAGATTCGGGAAATTTTTTTCCTTGATTTCGAGTCTCATTTTTCAGGTGCGGCTTAGATTCGCGTAAATACGGTAACAATTTTTACAGTTAGCACACCCACATCAGTGTCATGAACTGGTAATTATCCAGGTCAACAGTTTGTTTCCCATGGGGAGGAACCTAATATAAAAAACTCCCACGTGCACACTACAAGTACTGTGCTACCCATGTAGCTGCTTCCTGTATGTAGGGTGCCCCTGACCTATCAAGGGGCATCCTACAACCTTCCACCCCATAGGGTAGGTCGAGGAATCTACATCCATTTTCATCACAGAGTCGACATAGACTCTGGTTTAGATTCACCACTCCACTCCTAACAAGAGGACCCCGGTCCACCCTTGGTACGATGCTGCAAATCGGCAGCTTGGCTTCCACTCCTCGAGAGATGGAGGCCACCTTTGCCAATTTAGACATCTGTCGAAAGGACCCAAGGATTTCCTCGGAACCCCGACGACTGGCATCGTTGGTGCCAACATGCGCAACAATCTGCAGCTGGCTGCACCCTGCATGCTAGATAGCTGCCGGAAGAGCCTCTCCCACATCCTAGGCAAGGCCCCCCAGCAAGCACACCGAGTGATTGTAGGACTTCTTCCCCGTCCTAGCCGCTATGTTCCTGAAGGGCTCCATGATCCGCCTAACATTGGAGCTCCCAATAATTAACAAACCCCTATCCTCATGTGCCTGTCCAGACCTTGCTGAAGGAGCGACAAATATCCTGGCAGAAGGTGCCTTCTGATATGGCTCAGCCTCCCCCCCCCCCCCCCCTCCCCTCAGCATCAGATATCACACTGAATCTACTAACAAAGTGCATGGGATTTGGCAGGAGCCTGCATCCCCATGCAGCCTTCACCTTGAGGCTTGAGGCCTCGACACAGTCTGCCACCCACACTGAGGAGAGAATGGGCAGGCTGGCTCAATAGCCGAGAGCTGTGATGTCGTCCCCCCCCCTGCACATCTAGTACAGCAGAGGCTGCCCCAGGCACCCCATCCCCACCACACTGCAAGGTGGCACTCTGAAGCCTATTGACTGTGGCCAACAAAGCTTCCAGCTGCGTTTGGACAGTGGCCAACTCCTCCTGCATCCACACACGACAGACACAGTCTGTATCCATCTAGCTAATATGTGATTTGCTATAAGAAACTTAAGGAAACCTACTGCCACACAAGGTTAACAACTACACTCTATTTGGCATAAAGGACACTCAACAATGAAAAACAATAAAAATTATGGTAGAAGCTAGATCTGGTGCTTATTTTCCTGCTAGGAGCTATCTAGTTAATACTAAAAAAAAACAGTGGCCTACAGTAAACTGCTGGGGCTATCTAGTGAATATTATTAAAGAATTAAACAGTAACCTAGGGTAAGCTACACTTATTGATTATCCCTCATATTTATAATGTAAACAAACGTTTACGTACAGGCGAAAATGACCTAATAAAACTATAAAAATTGCTACCTTCAATGTATCAAGTCTAAATGACACTAATGAACATAAATACTGAGTATCAATATAATAGAAGGAAACATTCCTCGTGGGAAAAATTATATATAAAAACAAAGATGAGGTGACTTACCGAACGAAAGCGCTGGCAGGTCGATAGACACACAAACAAACACAAACATACACACAAAATTCAAGCTTTCGCAACAAACTGTTGCCTCATCAGGAAAGAGGGAAGGAGAGGGGAAGACGAAAGGAAGTGGGTTTTAAGGGAGGGGGTAAGGAGTCATTCCAATCCCGGGAGCGGAAAGACTTACCTTAGGGGGAAAAAAGGACAGGTATACACTCGCACACACGCACATATCCATCCACACATACAGATAGCCCCAGCAGGAAAAAAGGACAGGTATACACTCGCACACACGCACATATCCATCCACACATACAGACACAAGACACTGCTTGTGTCTGTATGTGTGGATGGATATGTGCGTGTGTGCGAGTGTATACCTGTCCTTTTTTCCCCCTAACGTAAGTCTTTCCACTCCCGGGATTGGAATGACTCCTTACCCTCTCCCTTAAAAACCCACATCCTTTCGTCTTCCCCTCTCCTTCCCTCTTTCCTGATGAGGCAACAGTTTGTTGCGAAAGCTTGAATTTTGTGTGTATGTTTATGTTTGTTTGTGTGTCTATCGACCTGCCAGCGCTTTCGTTCGGTGAGTCACCTCATCTTTGTTTTTATATATAAATACTGAGTATTGTACACTGACAGATGCAGGTACAAAACAAAACCTTTAGCTAATAATAAGCATTCAGAATGTAAAGCACAGATATGAACTCTACTTTATAGGAAACAATGGGCTTAACAGTACATGATCACTAAAGCCCACAACAAGCTAAGGAATTTAAGCAGAGAGCGAGGCGAGTTTTAGCTTTCTGCTAAATAAATTGTATGTAAGAAGGACTCAGAAGTTGTATTATAACACGGATTTACTCAGATATTGTAGTGTAACACTAATTTACCATGTATTTTACGTTTGCTTAACTGTTAATGCTCGCAGGTTGCACTAGTCAAACATATACAAGTGAGGTTAGAATTGACTGTCAGTATCACTTTTCCTAATAAAACGTATAAAAACTTCTACCTTCACTGTATCGAGTCTAAATGACATTAATAAACATGAATACTGAGTATTGTACACTCACCTGAACTGATTAACCCCGTATTTATAATGTAAACAAACGTTTACATACACGTGAAAAATGACCCAATAAAACGTATAAAAATTGCTACTTTCAATGTATTGAATCTAAATGACACCAATAAACATAAATACTGAGTAGTGTACACTGACTTAATTGATAATCCCGTGTAATTAATGCTAGTTGAGAATGGAAACAAATGTTTGCGTACATACAAAACTGTCCTAAACAGAAACTTCACTTTTCCTATTCAGACGCAAATAAAAACTGGAACCTTCAATATATCACGTCTATCTGACACTAATGCACATAAATACTATAGAATATGCAGCAAAAACAATTAATTACTAGCTAAATTACTTATCTCGTAACACAGCAAGTGAAAAGTGCTCGTAGCTGGCATCAAGGCTCAATCATTGTGAGTGAATGGAAGTGAACACTTGCAAACTAGCATTTGCAGAAAATATGGGTAAAGTCATTTAGACTAGAGGAAATGAAAGAGAACATGAGATAGTGAACATTGCCTATGAACACTGTGTTATTAGTTTTTAGTTTTTTGAGCTAACATTCAGCATACAGGATACAACTCTATCTTGTCAGAGCCACAATGCAAAACTTTGCTATGCAGTGAGGATTATTTTGCAGGCGAGCACACTGTTCTTGATGGAGTATACAAAATGGCAAAGGGCAGGAAGAATTTAAGTGTTTCAATTTGTATGGAAGCGTGACATGTGTGGAGATCATGCACTTTACAAGGAATTCCATCTCTCCTTAGCACTGGTCCACAAATTTCCTTGTATGTTGGCTGCCATTTTTCCATGGCTTCTTGTTACCACTGAGGGGAAATTTATAAACAGAACACTAATTACTGACATCGAGCATCATCTCAAGAGGTGACAAAGCTTTTCCACTAAGTAAGCGTTTCCACTAAGTAAGATCTAATGGTCATATTCTTCCCCCCACCCCCCAACCAAAAAATGGTATAGTGGCAAAGTGTGAGCTTCATGATCCAGAGAGCGCAGGATCAAATCCCGAGCATTCACTTCTCACAAATGTTGGAGTGGCCATGAAAGACATGTTGTTAAGATCCCGCGTTACAATGAAGGCCGTCATTTTCTGATTAGGTAACTGGGGAAGGTTAGGGACACACAAGCAGCAGCAGTGGTGTCCAGCTGAAAGACCTGGAAGAGGCCGCCCGGGTACACCAGACAGAATTCTCTTTTGCTTGTGTTTGTTAGCTTGTTTGCTCTGGTGAAAATCTGGCTTAAAATATACAAAAATTTTTTGGATAACTTCATATCAACAGTTCAATTCTTACACATGTAATTCTGATAAAAGTGGCTAGCATAGAAAATAAAATCATGGCAGTGTTTGATGTCACAGATGACCTTCCCCCCCCCCCCTCCCCAATGAGGACTTGTAATTTGTTGAAATGAAATGTGTCTTGCAGTACTATATTTTATAACAATTCCTGTAGGCCATTCCTTATAATAATGGTTGAATGTTGTACATTTGACTATCAGTGAAACATTTCTTTCTCTATTCCCTGTAGTCGTCACAAAAATATGAAGTGTCTACTGAATGACAAAAACAAACATTTTTCTTGCACCAGGCACACCGGACAAAGGAAAAATTGATGCAGTCAGGCACTTCACAGTAACTAGCTACAGTCAGAACTAGAATGGAGTCAGAAATGGTCCCAGCTGTTGTTCTGTATATTGCACTGCATACCAGGCACACTTGATCGTGTTCGTAATGCATGGCGAAGAAAACTGGTAATGCACAAATGACTAGAGCTTAAGAATACTATTCCGCTGATAAACATGACATGACAGAGAGAGAGGTATCAAAAATCATGTTGTCTGATAATTTCCTGAAAAATGCTTTCCACTGCCGAAAAAATTCTTTATTGAGAGGTTGCATTGCACTAGTAGTTCCAGGTGGAAAACACATTACACCTGCAGTTTTTTCACCAACCTCCAAAAAAACAGACGCATTGTTATGTCCAGACCACGAATCCAATAAAAGCAATGAATTAGTTTCTGCAGCTGGTATAAATATGTTTCGAATGAAATGTTGAAAATTATTTTTTCCCATTGTAACAGATTTTGGTACGTCAATTTTTTTGCAATTAAACAGTCAATTTTTTATTTTTAGTTCTAATTTGCCTTGCAGTTCTTGAAAAAAGATCTACAGCTGCGGAAACAGTAAACCACTCATACCTCTCACTGGCATTATGGTATGTGAATGTGGCATTGCATTCATTGATCGGGCAACCAACTCCATCTTTTTTCACCCCAAAATGATACAAGTGCGGTGTGCACACAGTTCTTTCACGAAAACTGACTGATCTGCATTATAAACAGCAGTTGCGGTGATAACAGTAAGTTTTATCTTGACATCAGCTATGAATTTCTCTAGAGTATTGTCTATCAATGGCAGCTGCTATATATGTTTACTTGACGTAAACTTGGTAATTTTACAACTTCCTATTCTGTATGATTTCTTGAACCTGCATGGCCAGGTTGACAAAGCCTGGAAATTAGCAATGTTCATGTCAGATGCAGTTTGGAGGGACCAGTCTTGCAGATCTCCATTGTAATGGTGTATAGCCTCTCACAAGTAGTTCTTAATCTTTCAAACGGTTTTTCATTCAGATGGTTTCGGGTTTCCGTTTGCCACATATTTCTTACTTCATGTAATTCATTTTGCCTTTTACAGTTCACACTCCAATTTTACGAAATGAAAATGCCTTTGCACATTGCATAACTTCAAGCAGTTTTTCCCTCCTTCGTTTAACCAATGTTTCACACCAATGTTTCACTGTCCTTTTTTTTTTTTTTTAAGACTTAGAAGATCTTCTTCTTCAGAACTGTTACTGGGGCACCTGACATTGTCCGAACCACAAATCATGGAATCATCACAGTTACTTCCTATTTCTTCTAACGTAGCCAAAATTTCAAATGAAATGTTGATATCATTTGAATGAATGTCAAGGAAATCAACTAACACATGACACATATGTATGTCCTCAGAAGAAGTAGGTGATTTCAGCTGGAAACCATGTTCTTCATATTTAATCACTGCTAAATTGAGAACTTTAATTGGATTCCACATAACTGTGGAACTGAAGAAAAGAAAAAGGTACCATTAGCAGGCATGCCTTATGAAAGCACAATCAATATTAATTCAGCTTTATCTGTACTCAATACTTACCAATACTGCAAAAAGCAACCGATAATTTGTAATAGATGTTACTTGAGTGGCTAATTCGAGAGAACAGTAACTGTGTGCTGTTGTGTCAGAGAAACTATCAATGAATGGTAACCTGAAACATCCTTTACAAATTATGATCGGGTTGTGTCGTGTTTCCTGTTTACAAATGTACCACTGATCTCAGCTGTGTGTGTTCGCCTAGTAGCACATACATAGTTTTTTTTTTTAATACTTCTAGTGCCTCTTAGCAGATAAAATTTTGGAAGCACATTTCTTTCGTTGTCTTCTTCCTGTGTAAAAATTTCAGGGTAGATTTCGATATGTCTTTTTGGACCATTCCCTTATTAGATTGATAAGCTAGTCTACATATACATTTTCTCTGAAGAACCTTCACTGATCAATAATAGGGCAGTCAGAGCAGTTCCGCAATATAAGGGAGGAAACGTTGGCAGAATGAAAGTTTACATAAATTCAAGAAGGAATGTTCAGAACATTACCTACAAAATTCAGAAATGACAATTCAATTCCACTTTATCACAAAGTTTCAGCAAGAATACTACCAGCTTAACATCTCAGGTAGGCTCGAAGACCTCTGGGCCCAGAAAATGGTGGGAAGCCGCCAACCCCAACCACTCTGCCCCTGCCCCATAAGCCAGTTATAGATTTGGATCTGATAATAAAAACCAATTTCTCTGAGGAAATGAAAAACCAGTTCAAGTGCCTGTATGTTGCCCACAAACAACACAGGCAAAGAACCCAGAGAGCACCCTTAGTATGGAGAGCAGGACTGGGCACTCCACCCAGGTTGTGAGCTACTGTATTTAATGCTTCACAACCGTAATGCAGGGGTAGCTCATTAAATAAGATAAAACTATGTGTCGTCTGTTATGACTGATGTGGAGGTGACACGTAATGGTGGAAGGGATCTGCAGGAAAGTTCCACAAGTGTGTGCAATCATGGTAGAAGTGTCTCCGACAACCTCATCAATATTATCTGACACAGGGAGGAAGCTGAGAGTAGAGGTATACAACTGTCAGCTCAGACTTTGGAGAGCCTAGCATGGCAATTGGTTCATTAGGCAGTGAAAAGGAAATGACAGGATCAATGAAAAATAATTGCTGTCACAAAGATCATTGTATAGCAACCACTGTAGCAAAACCACGACATTGGGGAAACAGATCTCAAGACCAATAGCTGGAAAGGTGCCACGAGTAGCTTAGACTGAGTAGGGGAACCAGAATTGAGAAGAGGCAGTCATGATCAGAAAGAAGTTTGTCAATCAGAAGACCGCCACTGAATGCTGTTGTCCCCACAGTGGATGGTGTGCACGGAAATCCCCAAGTAGGAGAAAGGAGTAAGCAAGGAGGGTATTGTTGGATTAAGGTGGCCATCTCAAGGTATGTACTACTGTGCTCAGAGGCAAACAGTTGTAGCATATGGTTATCACTGGGGTCCTTTCCATTCACACCGCTACTGCTTCCAACATGGTACTGAGGGGAAACCACTCGCTGACAACATTTGTGCTAATCAATGTACCGAGCCCTTCAGATACCCTCTCAGGGCCGGTATGGTTCTAAACCTCAAAAGGTTCGAGATTGGTCAAAAGTGAAAGGCCTTTCTTGGAGAGCAACACAGAACACGAACAAGAGGACAGTAGCAATTGTAGTTCTGGCAGAAAATAACATCCACTGCTTTTTTGTTGAATTATCACATTAAAGGTCTCCTGGTTAGGTATGAAGGAGCCAAGAAGACAAGTCATGCACCAGGATCACTGGCTGTCACTGTGGTGATAGAACAATCTCAATGAACATGGTGATAGAACAATCTCAATGAACATAAATTCTGAGTCCGATGGCATTGGGGGTGGGGGTGAATGCACCTCCACGATCACTGAAGATGTAGGCTTCAGTTGAGATTTCTTCTTTTTCTCCTTAACTACCTTAGAAGGTCGGGGCTCTCATGAAGACTTATCCACCATAAAGGCAGAAACTCAAGAGAAGTAGACAGCCCTTGGAATGGTGCTCTGTGGCTCCTTCAGCCATGATCTGGTGCCACAAAACACAGGTTTAGTTGTTAGAAATGGCCCTCGATCAGTCCCCAAGCAAACTAGGAACAGAGGAAGTAAGTTTTTGCAGCTCACTTGATTTTTCTTTCCTTCCATGTCTTGACCAAAGAAGGGAAGTTTTTGGGGTCATAACAATCTGTGTCTGTATTTTCACTGAGCCAGATGTTTGCCAAGATGCCACATACTTCAGTGGAGGGCTCTTCCCAGGGGTATCACTCAGCCAGAGCTATGGCACCTGGCTTACTGACCACTGCCTGGAGTCCTGTGCCCCTAAAAGAACAGACATACTCAACAGAGGTATTGGCTTGGGCAACTAAAAGTGAGGGTCAAACCTACATGTAGGGACCAATCATAAATTTATGAAATTAGTGTTGTAAAATGTTTTGGAAAAAATTGAAAAAGTCATAATCAGTGTCCTATAGAAAAGTGAGGTTGTCAAAAATGAATCTATTCTGCAGATCTGAGAAAAGCCTGAGAAAATACGTAGGAGAGAATAAGACTGCAAGACGGCAGCACAAAAAAAGCTGAAGTACTGGAATGGCTTGGAACTCCAAGCTTGCCATGCACGTACTCACAAAAGAGTTGTGGACCCTCTTGGGGACTTCATGTATTACATCCTTCCAAAAATTTATCAGTGATAATGTGCAGATGCAGGTCTCATATGCATGCTTCTACGTGCAGTTCTTTGACTACACCACTTATGTCTATGGCCTCAAATTTATGGCTATTTTTCTCAAATATGATATAACTAATTTTTAGGGTAATGCTCGTGAAGCTCTTTTTTAATTTGAAAGCACGATTCTATCCACCAGTAGCCAGCAATGCCTAACATGGCTTCACAACAGCCTCTTTAGGCGTCACTTTTCAGGGTTCTTCCAGTGCCTACACAGGTTCCACAATGCTCCCAACCCACATTTAACTCCTACAGGGATGAGGGGCTGGACTTTGGTACATGTATCTGAAGATGACTGTTCCCCAACCGACTTCTTAGTTATGCTTTGAAATGTCTCAGTGAAGAGACCAAAAAGGAAGATCTCAAGACACTGGGAGAAGCAGATCCTGAAAGACCATAAAATTCGAGATGCCACCTGATGCTCAAATAAATGAGCATGAGTTATGGAGGAGGCTTACCTACATATGTACTCAGCTTGCTGTACTGGAAAAATGATGATCATGGTGATGATGATAGGTTTATACAAGAAGTAAATCAATTACCTTTTTGCATTTCTACCGCTTAGCTCAACTTCATTTTAAGTCTTGACAGTTAGTATGAGAAATAACACAGGAAATAAATTGTCTAGAAAGATGAGCTTTGTAATATGAATGGTATCATATTACATGAATTTTTTAATAACTGCATACATCTGTAAGAGTACTGTGAAGAAATTTTATACATACCTTTACAAATGTGAGTTTACAGTTTATCTTGCCAGCTGTAATACGCAATTCCCCATATTGGTCAACCCATCGCTGTCCTCCAAATAAGTTGTGGACACAGGTTGTCACTTTGTTCCACTGATAGTGATCACCAAACTTTGGAAGGAGAACATTCACTGTACCTGCAGTTTCAGGGACAATAGGTACATTATGTCACACATACACACTGCATACATACATTTAATTACTATGAGCAATGACTAACCAATAATGTATATATGATTTATTTCACTGTTTGAGCAAATAATCTTCTACACAAGTATTTTCTATCAACAATGAGCATGCAGCAAAATTTTCCACATAGACTTCTGCACTTGAATTATACTTCGGAAACATCACTTTAAAGTACCACTGCCCAGTCAGAAAAAGAGATTTGACAATACCCATGGTATTGAGCTACATCAGCAGTAGTGCAGCTACTGAATGCATCAAAAAACCTGGGCATATACCTGGTTATCTCCAAATAATACTCGTTACATGGATGGGTGAACTGTCTCTTGGTGACAATTGAGGCAATACATGACTAAATTGGAACCTGAATTCCTTATTATTTATTCCATGAACTGCTTAGCAAACTGTGACAAGACATTTTTAAGATGGCATGTCACACTTCCAGGCTTCATGATGACAAAAAATGTTTTTGAAACTTTGTAGTAAATAAATGTCAGGACATCAGACTGTTGGAGATACTATTACAATATGTGCAGATGGGAGAATGACTTGAACCCATCACTTCTACAATGCGAAATGGTGAGCGAGCATCTCTACCTGCCGTATGGGGCCCTTTGTTCCTTGGCATCATGCTTTGAAGGTGTTTAGAAGACAAGGAGAAAAAAATAGGAAAGGTCATGGCCACAATGAATGGCACAATAAATAACTGTTGAAATGGCTTATGTAAAAACATAATTCTGATCTTGCTTTCGCAAAAGCTACATATGTTTGAGGCAATCTGTCAACCTGCTTAGTATACTAGATTGTGTAGTTGTAAAAGAAAGTATGAATATAGAAAGTTTAATGTTCAGTTGTTCATGTGATTCAAGTAGCATGGAGGACAATTAATACTTTATTTCAACACCCATCCACTCACAAGGAGATGGAGAAGTTCTTTGAAGACTGCTGGAATATAGTTTGGTGGAACTGACTACCATGTCCACTCCAGCAAACAGCAAGGAAAGGCAATCGAAACAAACCTTATTAAATAAAGTACCACCCTAAAATATAAGAGACTGCAGATTGCACACAGGACATGAAACATGAAAATCATATCAAAAAGTCACCCATGTTTCATTCCATTAGGCAGGTAGAGAATAAAACACAGAGTACACGTTATGGATTTACACGAAGTGACATGAGTGGATGAAGAAAGACTCCTCAAGAGAATCTCTAGTGATTTACACAGGAAGTAAGTCAAGAAAATAATTTACAATGTGCTTTACCATTTCAAAAATGCCACACACACACACACACGCACGCACGCACGCACGCAAGCCACATGGAAAAAGTATCTCTGCTAGTACACATATAAAAGAAATCATTAATCATAAAAAATGCTAAGCTCCATACCAGACTGCAAGAAAAAACTGCAGTAAGTATACATTAACTTCTCCAAGTAAACTATTTGCAAATAATGGTACAGAGATCCAGTATTCCAAGATGGCGGCAAGGGCAAAAGCTAAGCATCTGTCTTTCCAAAAAAAAGTCAATTAAAAAGAAATCATGTGAAAACTGTAAGGATAAAATTAGCAAACTACATGAATACATAAGTAATTTACAGTTTATTATCGATACTTTTAAAATTGATATTTTGAAATTACAGCTCACAAAAAGTGAACTGAACATGCTGAAATTTCCATGTGATAGTGCAACCATTACGGAAAAGTGGACAAATGTGACATACAACAGCAGCAAGGAAAAAGTGTTAATTAAAAAAAACTGTGGCAGTAGCACAAGCTTTGTACATGAAAACTTAGTTCAAGTACTTTCTACCAACTTTGTGGAAGTGCAGACCTACGCGATTCTTGTGAACAAGGTGAAGCGGAAAAGAACAATGTGAATAAAAGAGGAGAAGAAAATTTATCGATGCTGACAAATAAGAAACAAGCATAAAAGTGGACAGCGTAAATCTGCCGACCCAAAGTTGAGTTAAAGTGTTTACTGAAACAACACAAAATGATTTCCAGACTGTAGCACCAATAGCAAACTGTTCATGCTTTCAGATAGCCATGGTCACGGTCTTGCAAATAAACTAAGAGAAGAAATTAATATTCACTGAAGCACAGATATGTAAACAGGCTAAATACGGTGCTGCACTGCTACCACAATGGCAGGTTATCAAGATTCAAGTGAGTTTGAACATGGTGTTATAGTCGATGCACAAGCGATGAGCCACAGCATATCCGAGGTAGCAAAAAAGTTGGGATTTTTCCCATATGACCATTTCACGAGTGTACCATGAATATCAGGAATCTGGTAAAACATCACATCTCCAATATCACTGCTGCTAGGAAAAGATCCTACATGAACAGGGAATTGTTTAGTGTGACAGAAGTGCAACCCTTCCGCAAATTGCTGCAGACTTCAATGTTGGGCCATCAACAAGTGTCATCATGCAAACCATTCAACAAAACAACATTGATATGGGCTTTCGAAGTTGAAGGCCCACTCATGTACCCTTGATGACTGCACAACACAAAACTTTACACCTCACCTGGGCCCGTCAACAGTGACATTGGACTGTTGACGACTGGAATCATGTTGCCTGGTTGGACGACTCTCATTTCAAATTGTATCAAGCAGATGGATGTGTACAGGTATGGAAACAACCTCACAAATCCATCGGCCCTGCATGTAATGGTGTGGGGCGTGTGCAGTTGGAGTGATATGGGACCCTGATACGTCGAGATAAGACTCTGACAGATGACATGTACATAAGCATCCTGTCTGATCACCTGCATCCATTCATGCCCACTGTGCATTCCAACGGACTTCGGCAATTCCAGCAGGTCAATGTGACACCCCACATGTCCAGAATTGCTACAGAATGGCTCCAGGAGCACTCTTCTGAGTATAAACACTTCCGCTGCTCACCAAACTCTCCAGACATGAACATTTTTGAACGTATCTGGGATGTCTTGCAATATGCTGTTCAGAAAAGATCTCCACTCCTTCATACTCTTACAGATTTATGGACAGCCCTGCATGATTCATGGTGTCAATTACCTCCAGCACTAATTCAGACATTAGTCGAGTCCATCCATGTTGTGTTGAGGCACTTCTACTTGTTTGTGGGGGCCCTACATGATATTAGGCAGGTGTACCAGTTTCTTTGTCTCTTCTGTGTATATTCATATGGTATAGTGAAACCGACAGCAGCACTTGGTGAAATTAAAGAGATGATTGTATCTACAGAGGTAAACAATGTACACGATAGAGACTTTGTTGTACTTTTGGGAGGTTCTAGCGACGTGGTGCTATGCGCGATCTTGAACAGTGTCTCAAAAATCTCACAAATATAAATGTGATAATTGTGAATATTCTGCATTGCCACAATCCAATGTTCAAAATGTGTGTGAATTCCTAGGGACCAAACTGCTGAGGTCATTGGGCCCTAGACTTACTTACTACTTAAACTAACTTATGCTAAGAACAATACACACGTCCATGCCTGAGGGAGGACTTGAACCTCCTGCAAGAGGGGCCATACTATTCGTGACACGGTGCCTCAAAACGCACAGCCACTCTGCGCGATACGGCCACAATCTTATGAGGTAATAATGTGTTAATAGAGAGATGCAGATTGCCAATTATCATATTACTTAAGTCTGCAAGCATTTTAAAAATGTGAAATGTATCAACATGAGTAATATAGGATATAGATTCCACACACACAACATAATAAAAAAAAAACACCAAAATAACTTCAAAAACAAACCCATAGTCATAAGCCACCACCAGACCCAACAGGAACAACTAAAGCACCTCAAAAAAATGCACAGGTGACAGAACCATCAGCAAAACGTGCAAAAATTTGTGTGGAGTCATCAGAAACAACAGTGGATAGAGAACTGAATGACAAGGAAACTGTCGCTGCTCATCATCGAAATGATTAATTAGAAAATGACGAGAAAAATGAGAAGACTCTAAGGTAAGAAGTGCTCAGTGTTTCTGTCTTCCACCATAAGAAATAATGGACAACAGCTAGAAATAGAACTGGAGACTATTCGTAACTCTCATTGGTATAGGGGATCTGAATTATACATGTAGCTCTAAGCTCACATAATCTAGGATAAAATTATAGCAGACCAACTATGAGCAGTGGTGTATCATGTATATATGTAAAGGAAGGGATCCTGCATAAAGTTAGAAATGACATTATTTCATTAAGTGGAGAAAAATATGTGGAAATACCAGCTATAGAGACAAGGAAGCCACATATGTTCCAAAGCCTGACTGTACCATATATCTACCATTCTGCCAGTGGTGACAAAGATACATTCATACCAAAACTCATCCAAGTATTGGACATGGTTACCAATACTAAGGGCAAAATTCTCGTTTGTGGAGATTTAAACATCAACACATTGAACCCAGATGAGTTCTGCAGCACATTTTTGAAACCACTGTACAGCTATAGAATATCACCACAGATTAATGCAGCCACAAGGGTAACTAAACATTCTGCATCAATTACTGACAAAATACTAATAGACTTGGAGAAAGAAAACCGTGATGTTGTTGTAGGTAACCTGGGCCTTTCAGAACATCCCAGTCAGTTATTAAAATTAAACATAGCAGTAGAAAACGAAACTAAAATACTCACATATACAAGGGACTTCTCTAAGCAAAAAGGGGTTGAATTTACCATGCAAATAAACAATGGAACACTGGATGAAGTGTGTGTGGAGACTAGTACAGAAAGGAAATTTTCAAAGTTTCTATCAAAATTTAAATTCAGGTTCGAAGAAGTGTCCCAAAAGTACTACAAGTCACTTAAACACAAAACAGAAGCAACCAGGTGACCACTGGGATAAAGAAATCCTTTGTAAAATTCAAACACCTCAGGGGCATAAAAAAACAACCAAAATTACCTTGCATTTCAAAAATACTACCAAACATACAAAAACATATATAGAAAAGTTTTAGTAACAGCAAAAAGGTCTCATAATGATAAAATTATAGAAAAGGCAGAAAACAAAATAAAAGCAAGCTGGAACATCATCAAACAGGATACAAATAGAAAAAAGACAAAATAAGTATTTCAGCGACATAGCTACCAAGCTACAATACAAATTTGAAAAAATACAGCCTGTACACACACTGAACTATGTTCCAAACACAATGATGCTGCAACCCACCACTTCAGAAGAAATAAGCAACATTGCTCGGAACCCAAAAAATAAAACCTCAGCAGGTATAGATGAAATGCCTGTGTGCTTGATGAAGGACTGTATACACAGTATCAAAGACCCTTTAGCACACATAATAAATGAATCATTCCCCACAGGTTGCTTCCCAGAGGCAGTAAAGCTTGCATCAGTCCAGTCCCTACATAAGAAACAAGACTTCAAAAATATAGAAAATTTTAGGACTATCTCTTTACTGTAATCATTTTCAAAAATAATGGAAATCATAATGAAAATTAGACTCCTGGAGTACTTAACTAAGTACACTCTTCTGTGTAAATAACAGTTTGGGTTCAGGCCTGGTAAAAGCACACAATCAGCTATTGCTCGTTTTACAAATGATGTTCTGCAAGCACTCGATAAAGGAGATCATATTACAGACATCTTTCTTGACCTCAGCAAAGCCTTCCATACAGAAGACCACACAATTCTGTTAAATAAACTGGAATCTCTGGGTATGAGATGGGTAGTAAATAAGCAGTTTTGTTCATACCTAAAAAAACAGAATGCAATGGGTAACGATCTCTCAAACAAACTGCAATCACATGAAAAAATACCTTTCTGGCCCATAATACATTAGTATTGGAGTCCCCCAAGGAAGCACGCTTGGCTCAATACTCTTCTTGATATACATGGTGAAACAGTATTGTTTACTGATGACAATAACATTCTAATCAGTGAAACGAGACCAAGGGTACTAAAAGACACAGCTGAAGAAACACTCATGCATGTATGCAGATAGGTAGACAACAACGGGTTCGATTCCCGGCGGGGTCAGGGATTTTCTCTGCCTCGTGATGACTGGGTGTTGTGTGTTCATCATCATTTCATCATCATCGACGCGCAAAGTCACCGAAGTGGCGTCAACTAAAAAGAACTTGGAATATGGCGGCCAAACTTCCCCGCATGGGGCCTCCCAGCCAACAATGCCATACGATCATTTCATTTACAGTACTAGTTTCCACATAAGCAGAAAACCCAAAAATAACTCAAAGAGTGAAAGGATGGACAACTAAAATTTCGCATATATTCGTTCTGTGATGAGTTATGGCATAATGTTCTGTGGGACAAATGAGCAGAAAAGACAAACAATGTTTAAGCTGCAATTTTTTGCTGTACGAATTGTGACAAAAAGTAGCAAGAGAACTCACTGCTCTGAGTTGTTTAAATCTATGGGAATTTTTACTGTTCCATTTGAGTACATTTTGCAAATACGTGAACATGGAACCAGATCCAGCCACCACTTACATCCCAATGGAAAAAAAAAAAAAAAAAAAAAAAAAAAAAAAAAAAAAAAAAAATCAAAATAGTTTGCTGTATACTGGAATTAAACTATACTACAAACTACCACAAGATATCAAAGACAAAATTGAAGTACATGCCTTCAGGAATACACCAAAAAATTATTTGCTAGAAAAATGTTTTTATACTGTAAGGAATTATCCAAACTGATGTGTAATTTTGTTGACAATTGTGGTAATGTTTAATTACTGAAATTAATAGGCATTTTACAATATGTTCAATAGAACAATGAAATACAATGTTCAAATGTGTAACTCAGTAAGACAAGAAATGTATATATCTATTCAGGTATGTAATCAAACAATGGAAAATTCAGGATGGAATGTAACAATACCAGAGAAGGAAAGTTCCTACTCACCATATAGCAGAGATGCTGAGTCACAATAGGCGCAATAAAAAGATTCACACACTCATAGCATTCAGTCATTAAGGCCTTTGTCAGCAGTAGAAACACACACATGCGCACACACGCGCACACACACGCACACACACACACACACACACACACACACACACACACACACACACACACACACCGCAAACACAACTTGCACACACGTCTGCAATCTCAGAGGGCTGGTCTCAGCTCTCTGAGACTGCAGACGTGTGTGCAAGTTGCGTTTGCGTTAGTGTGTGTGCGTGTGTATATGTGTGTCTACTGCTGACAAAGGCCTTAATGGCCGAAAGCTATGAGTGTGTGAATCTTTTTATTGTGCCTATCGCGACTCAGAATCTCTGCTATATGGTGAGTAGCAACTTCCCTTCTCTGGTATAGGTATGTGATCATGTACATTTGTGTGTCTTTGTGTCCGTATTTTATGTAGTTATGTGTTGACAACATCCATATAGTTTACATCATCTATGGATGGATAAACAAATATATAAAATAAGAAAGGTACATCTACAAAAAGGTGTAGTGATAAAAGAACCCTAAATGAGCTACAAATCAACACAACTGTCCCTTACACCAACTTTCAATGTGATATCAGAAAAGGCATGAACTCAACAGATGTGCGCAATATGGTCCAAGTAGATCATGTTTTAACATTAGAAAAAAGGATATAAAATGCTGGTTATTAAAATTAGAAGACAAGTCTTCTGTATACAGTATAGTAGGAAGAATACACAATTAAATTTGTTTACGATTTGGTGGTGTGTAGGGTGCAAAATATTGTACACACAGCTGCCACCTCTGGCAGCAACTATAGCTCTAATCTCAGATGTGCACTGACCTGAACTGGCCTTAGACAACAGATACTAACTGTAACTACATCCAAACAGGCCTTGAAAGGCACAATGGTACTGACTAACTGCCGTGTCATCATCAGCTGTCAGGTGTCACTGGATGCGCATATGGAAAAGCATGTGGTCAGCACATTGTTCTCCCAGTCATTGTGAGTTTTTGTGACCAGAGCCACTATTCTCAATCAGGTACTTACAATTGGTCTCACAATAGTCGAGTGCACTCCACTTGCCAACAGTGCTCGGCAGACTCAGACAGTTACCCAAGAAAATGCTGGCCGAGCCTAGCAGCACCTGACTTAGTTGATCAGGTGGGAACCAGTGTCACAACTATGGCAAGGCCACTGGCTTAGACAACAGACACAGCTATTCAAAAACAAAGTTGCACCTGGTGCTGTAATTTGTTTCCAACACCATAATCTGTTTCAACCATTGAGGCCAGTGATTACAAGCCTAGTATTGTGGAGGAACAAAGATGCATACTTTGTCTGGATGATGATAGACTCTCCAACACTTGAAAATAGCCATGGCGTCTGAAACTGGTCGTGGCATTAGAAAATAAAATTGTAACTGGTGCCGTAATTTCTTTCCCATTAATTGATACAATTGCAGAGATCCAGAACCATCATGTTAACCCACTGCGGGAAAAAAATTACTGGTATGTCATTCCATGTTGCTTCAATTCAGAGTGTCTGGCAAGTGGGGCCATGCCAGTCTTTCTGAATACATAACCAAATGTTTTCAGTGGGTGGGAGATCTGGAGAATGTGTTAGCCTGGGCAACAGCTGAACACACTCTGTACTGAGGTACAACAAGTGAAACACAGTCCTGTGTTATATTGGTGAAAGATAATGTCAAGGATACCTCAAAGATAGGGCACAGTCTCCAGCTTTAACGCGACAGAAATGTAATGCATGCTGCCCAAATTGCCAGCAGGTGACAGCGTTTCCTACCAAACAGTAGTCCACCCAATTATGCCATATGCTGGACCCATATGATGATCACAAATGCAGTCTAACAGCTTTCATTCATCTCTGAGCCCTCTATATGTGGATTTGTCCATTGTGATGCTATATGCAGAAACCAGAACTAGTCTGTAAAAACAACGTGTTGCCCAGTGTTGCTGTTATGCACATCATTGTCAATGTGCCACTGTCTCTGCTGTCATGTCAAAGAAAGTCAGGAAAATGCTAACATTCCATGGTGCTCCGCATGGTGTCACAATCTCTGAATGGATACTGGTCCTGCTGCAAACGAACCTATTTCCTGACTCAATGCATGTGATGTGGCTGTATGAAGGTCCACAGTCAGATGAACAATATGCCTCTGGTTGCGTTGAGGCTGCTGTGATTCTACATCCTCATCTGCACGACAGTCGTGCGATCCCAACTGCTGCGAGCAGCAGTGTTGTGGGATGATGAACCAATGAATTACAATGCTGAAGCTATCAAATACCGACATGAGCTGGTAATGTTCCTCCTCCTCAGAAAAAGCGTAGCATGATCTTCACACAAACAAACCATTTCTGAATGAAAAACCCACTGCATAATCTACCTTTACACACACAATGTACGTGGACTTACTACTACTTGTGCAGTTGCCGTTTTAACGGTGTTGCAATTTTAATGGGCAACAACGTGGTTACAACACTTGAATTAAGAATATCATTTTTAGATAACGTTATTAGGAGACAGTGATCTGTCAGTTGAGTAAAATTATTAAAACACAGTCTCGATCACATATTTTCATGGTGTTGCAATTTTAATGGGCAGTAGTGTGGCTTCAACATTTAAATTCAGAATATCATTTTTAGATTACATTATTAGGAGACAGTGATCTGTCAGTCTCGATCACTCAGTTTTGCAACTGGGGTCAGCAGAGTTGTTCCAAGCATCATCAATGTCAGTTGGGTGGTGCTTTATCTGACGATGTCTGACTACTAAAGGCCAAAACCAATCACACTTTTAATAACTGACTGTGTTTTTGAGGCTGTTGTTTTAATAATTTTACACCACTTTTAATGGTTAGAAAATTGACAGAGAATCAATGGAAAGAAAGTAGTGTGATATTAATCATTGAAACAATCAGAGAAACATTCCTAAGTGAAGATCCACAAGTGTTTCAAAACACTTGAGTGCTATATTTATTTCTTCATTTGGAGCAAGAGGAGGGGCAGGAGGGGGGGGGGGGGGGGGGGGGGGACCAGAGGTCATTCCTTCACATCCTGGCCAGTAAGTGTCCCCTGATCTGGGATGTTCTGCACGACTATACCATACTCTCCCCATTTCCTAAACCTCACCATTCATTTTCCTTAACCCTTCTTCCTTCCCATTCGACCCTTCTGACAGGCCACTGGCTCTGCAAGCTTGCAAATTTAAATACCTTTATACGTATATTCTCCTGCCGCTGCTTGGTGAGTATATTTCTTATCTATTCAATTACATTATCTTTTCCATAGAAAGATATACAGTTTTTTCACATAGTCTTTCTTTCTTTTTTGCCAGGACAGAACTATTGTGACTGGGAAAAACACTGAAATGAAGAAATTTCACTCCTTATGTTCACAACTAAAGTTACTGTGATTGTGTTAGTGGTGATGGTGTTCCTCGCCTGCAGGAGAACTAAGGAACAGCATATCGTCTCTATAAAGTAGTACCAATAGTGCTGTTAGCTCATCTGTCCATTGGTCAACCTGAGACGTTTGCTGCAGTTGACTGTTTCCAAATACTTCAGATATATTAATGTAATATTTCAAGCATGAATTGTATATTTTGACTTCATGCACATGACTGAGAACATATTTAGATTTTAATTATCTGGGTACAACAAGATTTTTTAAAAGAAAAGACTAATTTTGCACCTCTACAGGCTCATTTTAACTGAGAGAAGTTGTTGCAATGCTCTCTCTTTTTATGTAACATGAAACATGCCGCCTTGTTTGCAGGAGTTCAGTTAAAAGTCTAGTCAACAAAATAATTAGTATTCCATTTAAATAACTAAAACAACAAATATACTTCTGGAGGCCTTGACCATAATAAGGAGAACTGTACACTTCTGTAAATTTTATGGTCATTCATGATCAATAAAATCTTCATGGTTTACAAGCCATATCACTTCAAATAAAACGCTTGAGCTTTTAATAGCTGTCTTAGCCATTGTCACTGTATACCAAGAAGATTTAACTGAAGTATGCCCCTGTAAAAGACTCTGACACACACACATTTTCAAGTCTTATAGTCTTACTGAAAGGGAGACCCCGTTGGGCTGTTGAGGTGTCTTATCGAGAATTACCATTCTTGCATTCAGCAACCATTTTCTGTGCATGGCAAAGGCTACTTTTGTTTTTAGCCAATGACACCTCATGAAAAACAATATACAAAGTTGTGTTTGTTAAGAAGTATTCAGTTCCGTCACATATATGAAGAATTTTATGTCCCATTGATAAGGCCATAAAAGAAAGCAAAAACATGGATTGGGCAGGGATGAGGAAGGAAAAGTACTGCACCATTTCAAAAGGAACCATTCACACAGGTGGTCTAAGTGAGTTAACAAAATAATTGAAAACTAAATTTGTATGGCTGGATGAGGATTTGAACCACTGTCCTCACGGATATGAATCCAGTGTCTTACCACTGTGCCATCTTGCTTGGTGTGGTCTGCCACACAAAGACTAATAAGGTACAATCAAGTATGTTGTTTATTATGTAGAGGTGCACAAAGTGTGTTGAAGGCCCTGTGATTTTCAAGAAAACATGCATGAATTCAGGTCCTGTGATATATAGTTCTGTATCTTGTGAATAAAAAAGAGAGCTGTTTTTTCCTTCATTATTGCTTGCTGAATCTGTGCTGATACAGAAGAGTTGTTTGGTCTATAAAAACATTACAAGTAAACTTTATACACTTTCCAGCATTTCAGAACAAACTGACAATACTGATACATGTTAGTAGCTTGGCAAACTATACCTGTGCCCTTATTAAAAAAAAAAACTGGTATTAACTATGCCTTCATCCATCCCTTCATTAGTTTCTGTAGTCTTTCATTGTTGTTACCTTATTCTCAATTTTTATATAAGTGATTTATGAAATCAATAGAAAAATTTGAAAATCACAAACTACACCATGCACGAATAAACCAGATGTACGAAAACACATTAAGGCCTAAAACAAACAATGGAAACTGTAGGTTGGAATATCAACAACACAAGGAAAAGGATAGATTGCTGCTCACAGTACAGATGACACATGGAGTTGCTGACAGGCACAACGAAAAGATTGTCACACATTTAGCTTTCAGCTAAAGCCTTCTTCAGAAGCTCGGTCCGAGCTGCCGGAGATGGTGATCATTTGTGTGTGAGGTGTGCTTCACTGTGTGTGTTTTCTTTTCTGAAGAAGGCTTTAGTCAAAAGCTACACATGTAGCTGTCTTCTCGTTGTGCCTGTCTGCAGCTCGAGTCATCTTTATGGTGAGTGGCAATCTATCCTTTTCTTTTTATTGCTAGGGTCTAGTAAGATTTCTGGCTGATTCCACTGATATTTTATGACATTCTCATAATGGGATAATCACTCCTAACAGCATTATAGACCTAAGATGAAATATCCCAACTGTAATGAGAAAATAATTTTTTTCATACACACTTTTTTTAATGGCTTCTTGAACAATAGGATTACCATGAACAGCCCTTCCATTTTTTGCTGTTGGATTCTTTCGATTACACTTACTGTTGGTGCTGAACATCTAGCTAAGGAAGCAACTGTTTTTATATTGTACCCAAGCACGCATCTATTCGTCCTAAGCAAACTGACAGCAATAAATATCTTTCTTCAGGGCTGCAAAAAATATGGAAATTACATGGGAAGACATTGAGACTGTGTGAAAGATGTGTAAGGGCTTCCCAGTGAAACTTTCACAGCTTCGTTGGAACAACAGGCACGCCACCACCAAGGAAGTCTTGATGACCTTTTTCTTGAGTGCAAGGCATGTTGCTCATTGACTTTCTGAAACAAGGCACCACAGTTAACACACAATGGTACATGGACACTTTGCACAAACTGAAGAATGCCAAGGTTGTTTCAAGTACAGTGCAGAAGTTTCACTGGGAAGCCCCTGCATGTCCTCCACACAGTGCCAAACTCCTCCAATGCAATTTAAAATACTTTTGGAGCTCTGAAGAAAGACATTTGTGACCATCAATTTCCTTCAGCCACAGAGGTGCATGCCTGGGTACAATCTTGGTTCCATACGCAACCGCAAACATTTTTCCATGAAGGCACTGACCACCTTGTCTCACAGTGGTATAAAATTATTAATAGTTATTGCAATTACTTTTTAAAATAATAAACAGTGTACTTACTATTTTCCATCCATCTCATTTTCATTTAACTGTCCCTTGTATTACAAGGTTGGTGCATAAATTCATAGAATTTTTGTTTCACATGTTGGTATTCTGGCTGCTATGGGCTTTTTTTTATTATTATTATTAACTTGATTGGCCACATTGGACCACTTGAGTCATTCCATGTCCACTTTCTCTTTGAAGATTGGACTACTTGCTTCTTGCACGCAGCCCAGTACTTTTTCATTTGTTCTGGACACAATTTTCTTAACTCATCTGAAGTCTCTATTGGTCTTCTGTGCATCATTTCTGTTGAAAATTTATGGTTCATATAAGGAGAGTGTTAATTTTGTTTTTGTTCCCTGCATCAGTAACTCTAAGCCCGACTGCTTCAAGATCTTGCTGAATTTCTTTGACCCACTGTCCTCCTGTCTTCTTTTCGAGACTTCTCATCACTAGTTGTTTTAAAATCCTGTTGTCACGCAGTCATAAGACATGAAAGAAATATGAGATTCTTTTCTTCTTCATTGTGCTGGTGATTGGGACAATCTCACAATAGACAGTTTCATTAGGGAGGATTTTCCAGACTCCATCAACCTGGTATTTTTTACTGATGCATGTTCTGATAATTCTTTGTTCAGTCTTGAGGGGTTGATTGGTTCTTCTCTCATTTTTAATTTGGAACAGAGTTTCAGAAGCATAAGTTGCTTCTGGAAGAGTTACAGTTTTGTAATTTTGGATCTTAGTGTCTATTGACAGGCATTTCTTATTATATGTTGACCAGTTACAAACTGTGCTTTTTTTCATTTTGTTGGTTCTATTTAGCCATGTTGCTTTCTCACCCAAGCTGTGCAAAATAATTTCCACAAGATATTTAGATTGTAGAACTATGTTAATTGCTTGATCATTTATGAAGATTTTATGTACGCAAAGAGATTTCATGGATATGATTTCAGTTTTCTCAAAGGATATTTGTAATCCTATTTTTAAAGCAATTTTCTGGATACTTGTGATCTGATCATGAACTTCTTCCATGTCATGGGCTAAGAGAGCTAAATCATCAGCAAACCCAAGGCAGTTTGCTCTTATTTCTGGTTTTCCTCCAATTTTGATTTTACATGGATTTTCTTTTTGCCAGATTGTCATGATGTAATCGAGGGCCACACTGAAAAGCAAAGGGGACAAGCCATCACCTTGTTCGAGTACTGTTTTTATTGTTAAAGCTTTTGACACTTCTCCTCTAAAGTTGACCTTTGAATTTGTGTTAGTTAAAGTTAGCTGAATGAGTCTTACCAGTTTGGGATGGAGGCCATATGATCTAAGAATTTTTAGAATTGTGGGTCTATGAACACTATCATATGCTTTTTCAAAATCTATGAATGAGATGAATAACTATTTGTTTCTATATTTGTAATACTCCATTATTAGTTTCAGGGTAAGAATTTGGTCTGAGCAGCTTCTGTATGGTCGAAATCCTCCTTGATATTCTCCAAGTTGTGGTTCCAGAATGTTTTTGATCCCATTGTAAATTATGCGGGAGAAAATTTTAAATACGCAGACCACAAGGGTTATTCCTCTGTAATTATCTGGGTTGGTTCTATCTCCTTTTTTAAATAATGGATGTCCAGTGCTCTGGAATTTTCTCTGTGATCCACAGTTCAATTAGATGTTGGCAGAGATTTATGGCCACAGGTTTTCCAGCGTTCTTCCAGATTTCTGCAAATACATGGTCTTCACCACATGCCTTGCAATTTTTTAGTTCCTGAATTGCGACCTCTACCTCACCGATAGTTGGAGGATCTATTAGGTCTGTGGTGGTTAAAATAGGTGCTTCAGTGTCTGCTTGAAATGTTTCCAGTAGGTCATCACAATTTAAAAGTTTGTTGAAAATCTCTGCAAGGATATCTGCGTTTTCTTGATTACTATGCACCAACTTTCCTGACTTATCTCTCAGCATCAATGTTGGGGACTCGTACTTTCTAAGATGTCTCCCAAAGGTTTTGTAATAATCTCTTGACTGTTTCTTCTGGAAGTTCTCTCCTCTCTTTTCTACAGTATTTTTAAGATGTTTGCATTTCAGCTGTCTGATGATTTTATGGGTTGACTTTCTTTGCTTAATTAGTTCTAGAAGAGATTCTCTAGACTATTGGGATTAATGCTTTATCCGTGTTCGGTGTCTTCATTCTAATGCCTGGTCACATTCTTCATTCTACCAATCATGTTTCTTCCTGGGATTTATTGAAGCCAACTCTTCTGCTATAGATTTTGTGGTTAATTCTCCTAGGGTATTATAGTTGATAGATCCTTCACCTGATTTCCTAGTGTATTCCTCATTTTCTGTTAAGATGGTTGGGTCGAATTTTCTTGTAATTTTTTTCTGAAATCTTTTCTTTACCATTGATGTTAATTTTATTTTGATCTTCACAACATAGTGGCCTGACCCTGAGTCTTCACCCCTTAAAACTTCAACATTGTAGATTTCATGATGGTGAAATTTATCCCTGCAGACACAGTCCAGTAGCTATTCACCCTTTCGGAAATCAGGGTGTTTCCAGGTTTTTCATTTGTGAGGTTTCCTATTAAAACATGTTGATTTTATGGGTTTATTTATCATTTCTTACTTGTAGTCCATTCTTGCTATCTGAATCTGAATATTGTCTTTTGTCATTTGAACATGTTGAGTGGGGCTGTGGGCACTAGAAAATGAAGTGCCAGGAGGAGAAATTGCAACACTTCAGACATATTCTTCTGTTTGAGTTCAACAGAGGGATGACAGCAGTGGAGGCAGCCATAAACATTTGCGCCATGTATGGGGACAATGCCATTGGACAGAACACAGCAAGAAATGGGATTTCTCATTTTAAGAATGATCGTTTTGACACTAGTGACTCTCCACATTCAGGGCTTGAACAAGACCTTTTAAGCCCATTGATCCACAATGATGCACATCGGCGTATCAGAACTGGCAAATGTGATTGTGCCACTATTGTGTGACATTCGCATGCAATGGGGAAGGTTTGAAAATTCGTTTTATGGCTATCGCATGCTGTAAACCAAAATCATAAAAATCAGTATATGGCCATAAGTGCATCTCTGCTTGTCTGTCATCGATTGGCTTGTGAACAAAACCAACCTTTCTTATCCTGTGCCGCTAATGGTGATGAGAAATGGTGCCTTTATGCTAATATAAGGGAAAGAAATGAATGGCTGAGACCAAACAATGCAGAAACTCTCTGCACAAAGACCTGCGTGCATGCACAAAAGATACCGTAATGTTATGCATCTGGTAGAACAGTGATGGTGTGGTGTACTACAAATTGCTTCCCTGAGGTGTAACCATCACTGCTGACATTTACTATCAACAAATGATAAATATTGTGGATGGAATTCAAGAACAACGACCAGGAAAACTGTGAAAAGCGATGTTATTCCATGATGATGCCCGCGCACATTCTGCTACACTGACAAGAAACACTATACAGGAGTTTGTTGGGAAGGAATTCTGCACCCACCTCATGCACCTGATCTTGTGAACTCAGATTTTCACCTTTTCTACTCTCTATTGAACAACTTTCATGGAAAATCCTTTCTGGATAAAAATGAGCTCCAAACATGGCTCGGCATGTTCTTTGCCTCAAAACCACATGATTTCTCCAGTTGTTGAATCGAAAAGTTACCCCTGAATTGGTGAACTTTTCTAAATAATGAAGTTAAATATATAACTGATGGCTTAATTCCCTGTTATGTATCTCTGTTCTGTTAAGAAACTTATGGGAAAATGCTATGAGAATATGCACCAACCCAACAGTTTCCATGCCTGTCATTGTGACTGCATTGTATTCTCTAGCATTTACAGTAATGGTACAGTAGGGTTGACTAATAACTGCTTATAATACTGCAACTATTTCTTTCCTTGTATTATATCTTTGTTTTGTCATTGTCACCTACATATTCCCTCATTGATCCCATTCCAACACTACACGTCTTCTATAACAAACACACCTACTAATCTTTTCCCCTTCTCTATTTCTCTTCTTACCCCCCCCCCCCCCCCCGCCCCCCTACCCCTGCCCCTCAAAGCACAGCCTCTTGACACTGCACCTAGCAGCCTATCCTGGCTCAATGTTCCTGCATGCTCCCACAGGCAGCACAGCATCTTAGCATCTTCCCTGACGCCTACCCATTAACCCACAGCAGATTGCTGCTCACATCAGATGCAAGTGCAGACAGGCCACAGTGCCCAGACATGGTGGCCATGTGAGCATAAATTGTTTATGTGTGTGCGATTTCTACTCAAGATGGACTTTGTTCGACATATTGCAAGTAAATACTTTGGCATTTTTTTTCCCCCACTGTACCTGTCTGCGACTCGATGCCTCCTCTATGTAGTGAGTAGGAATCTATCCTTTCCATACAATTGTTAAATAATTAGGAGTATGAGAAGAAAAAATAAATTCACCATGGTATTTTAAGAATTAGTGAAAAAATAAATTATTTCCATAAAAAGTTTTTTAATATAACACATTTTTAAAATGGACTAAAAAGTATGAAATAATTTCTCCAGGCTCTGTGCAAATTCCCAACTCCATATAGACAGTCGAGCAAATTTGCGCTTGTGAATTTTTAATAGCTAAAACAATACTTTTAAAATTTAAAAAGAAACAGGTAGGGTGCAAGCAACTAGTAATTGAGAAACAAATAGTGTAGTGATTCGAGAATTTCTGAGTAAATTCTAGAACGAAACTTCCTGGCAAATTAAAACTGTGTGCCCGACCGAGACTTGAACTCGGGACCTTTGCCTTTCGCGGGCAAGTGCTCTACCATCTGAGCTACCGAAGCACGACTCACGCCCGGTACTCACAGCTTTACTTCTGCCAGTATCTCGTCTCCTACCTTCCAAACTTTACAGAAGCTCTCCCGCGAACCTTGCAGAACTAGCACTCCTGAAACAAAGGATATTGCGGAGACATGTCTTAGCCACAGCCTGGGGGATGTTTCCAGAATGAAATTTTCACTCTGCAGCGGAGTGTGCGCTGATATGAAACTTCCTGGCAGATTAAAACTGTGTGCCCGACTGAGACTCGAACTCGGGACCTTTGCCTTTCGCGGGCAAGTGCTCTACCAACTGAGCTACCGGAGCACGACTCACGTCCGGTACTCACAGCTTTACTTCTGCCAAAATTCTGGAAACATCCCCCAGGCTGTGGCTAAGCCATGTCTCCGCAATATCCTTTCTTTCAGGAGTGCTAGTTCTGCAAGGTTCGCAGGAGAGCTTCTGTAAAGTTTGGAAGGTAGGAGACGAGATACCGGCAGAAGTAAAGCTGTGAGTACCGGACGTGAGTCGTGCTTCGGTAGCTCAGTTGGTAGAGCACTTGCCCGCGAAAGGCAAAGGTCCCGAGTTCGAGTCTCGGTCGGGCACACAGTTTTAATCTGCCAGGAAGTTTCATATCAGCACACACTCCGCTGCAGAGTGAAAATTTCATTCTAGAAATTCTAGAACCACTCAGCCTTCTACCGTCTTAAACACGTGGCATTCTGGATATGAGTGTGGGATAGTAGAATCCTACAGTCTGTGCGTCATATGTTTGTGTGTGCAGATTTAAAATCAGTTGCGGAAAGAAAGTAGACACGGCAGTCGGACGGTACCGACAAGTACCTGTTGGGCAATCCATAGATGTTTTAGTGAGTGTGTAAGGTATTAAAATCCATGGAGAAGAAATAAAAACTTTGAGGTTCACCGATGACATTGTAATTCTGTCAGAGACAGCAAAGGACTTGGAAGAGCAGTTGAACGGAATGGACACTGTCTTGAAAGGAGGATATAAGATGAACATCAACAAAAGCAAAACGAGGATAATGGAATGTAGTCGAATTAAGTCAGGTGATGCTGAGGGAATTAGATTAGGAAATGAGACACTTAAAGTAGTAAAGGAGTTTTTCTATTTGGGGAGCAAAATAACTGATGATGGTCGAAGTAGAGAAGATATAAAATGTAGACTGGCAGTGGCAAGGAAAGCGTTTCTGAAGAAAAGAAATTTATTAACATCGAGTATAGATTTAAGTGTCAGGAAGTCATTTCTGAAAGTATTTGTATGGAATGTAGCCATGTATGGAAGTGAAGCATGGACGATAACTAGTTTGGACAAGAAGAGAATAGAAGCTTTCGAAATGTGGTGCTACAGAAGAATGCTGAAGATAAGGTGGGTGGATCACGTAACTAATGAGGAGGTATTGAATAGGATTGGGGAGAAGAGAAGTTTGTGGCACAACTTGACTAGAAGAAGGGATCGGTTGGTAGGACATGTTTTGAGGCATCAAGGGTTCACAAATTTAGCATTGGAGGGCAGCATGGAGGGTAAAAATCGTAGAGAGAGACCAAGAGATGAATACACTAAGCAGATTCAGAAGGATATAGGTTGCAGTAGGTACTGAGAGATGAAGAAACTTGCACAGGATAGGGTAGCTGCATCAAACCAGTCTCAGGACTGAAGACCACAACAACATAAGGAAGAACTATGGAGTTTATATGCAGCTCTGTGTTTATTGTGTCACTGACTATCATTAAAACAAAAACAGTTGAAAAAGCACTCTTGTAGACAACCTTGTTGGAGGTAAGACTCATTTTATGATTCATGTTACGAAATGTCATGGCATCTAAGTCAACTTTCCTTTAACAGTAACTCAATTTGTTTCTAACGTCCGACTGTAAGAGAGACTTGCAGGAAGTTACACATTCATGTGGTAAGTGAAATTTTTATTGTGTATGGAGGTCAAATACATCGTTAGTTGATGAAAAGTAAAGTTTGTATGTCTACTTATTTCATAAGTAGAAAGAGTCTAAAAATTCCTGTACCTAGCATTATTCGATGGAGAAGAAGTCAAGAAGGTTTCCAGCAGCCGGCTATTCAGTAAAGAAGAGTGGCTGCAAATTCCAAGTAAGTCATCTCGTGAAGAAGTGGAAGGTAGTTTGGGGGAATAAGCCAATATAACCCAGATCCAACTCACACTTTAAGCCATCAGAATGATAGAATGTCGTGACCTGTGTGAAAAGACCGAGAAAACAGGAATTTTAAGTCAAAAACAAGAGAAGAATCTGTTATGTGATGTCATAGCAACCAAACATAATAAGACAAGGGAATTACTCCGAGACATTGTAATATGTTCAAGTATCCAATGGAGTGAAATTTAAATGGAAAAACATTGAAAAAATGAAAAATTCACAATGATAAAAATAGTAAAGATGATTTCAACGTATTTGTCTAATAACAAGTATGCATAGTATGCTTCAGCTAAGAAGATCCAGTGCGGGGAGCATACAGCTCTCACATAATTTGCAGGGACGCAGATGCGGAAACCAACATACATCTGACACTGCCGGCACCAGCTGCTGTTCATCAGTGCTGACCTGCCTCCACATCTGCTCATCAACACAACGAGAATTCTACACCGGGTAAGTGTGAAACAAAACTTGAATACTTTAGTACAAAGTGGTGCAAGATACTGTAGAGTGAACTTTTATTGTGTAATTATCATATTTAAAGTTAGTTTTAAATGCTTACAAGAGCGAGGCATATAAAAGTACGGAAAATATACAACAGGTTGGGGAAACTCAAGACCCTGCTATGGTCATGAAAATTAGCAAAGAAATGCCTGACTGGGCTGAGTTGATAAATTTAATCAAAGCTCAAAGTCTGAAGTTAAAGTCTTAAGTTAAACTCATGAAGTTCACAATTAAATACCCAGAGTTTAGATTAGATTTACTTTCATTCCAATTGATCCGTAGTGAGGTGGTCCTCCAGGATGTGGAACATGTCAGAAAAACAACAATACGTGACAAATATTTACAACTAAAACAAATAAGCTAATGTACCATTCCACATGTCCCAAGTGGAATGATCATCATTTTTTAATGAACACTATATGAAAGAGTCATTTTACAAATACTAATGCACTGAATTTAAAATTAAAAAGTTTTTTTATTTATTTATAAGGTAATAAACATGTAATACAACTACTATAACACTTATTTACAATGAACACATTACTGCACTGAAAAGGTGCAGAAGTTAGATTGTACTTACACACACACACACACACACACACACACACACACACACACACACACATTTACAATGAACACAATACTGCACTGAAATTGTACAAATCAGTTGGTTTTACTGAGAAATTCATCAACGGAGTAGAAGGAGTTGGCCACCAATAAATCCTTTAGGCTTCTCTTAAAGTGAATTTCATTGGTTGTTAAGCTTTTTACGGCTGCTGGCAAGTTATTGAAAATGTGGTTCCTGAATAATGCACACCTTTTGGTACAAGACTAAGTGACTTTAAATCCTTGTGAAGATTATTCTTATTTCTAGTATTGATTCCATGAATTGAGCTGTTGGTTTGAAAAAGTGATATATTTTTAATGACAAATTTCATTAAGGAATAAACATATTGGGAAGCAGTAGTTAGTATCCCCAGTTCCCTAAAACAGGCTTCTGCAGGATGTTCTTGAGCTCACACCACATATAACTCTTACTGCACGTTTTTGTGCCCAGAAAACTTTAGCTTGGCTTGATTAATTCTCCCAAAAAATAATCCCATATGACATTATGGAATGAAAGTAAGCATAGTATGCCAGCTTTTTCATTTTTATATCCCCTATGTCTGACAAAATTTGCATTGCAAACAGAGATTTGTTAAGACGCTTCAGCAGTTCTGTGGTGTGTTCCTCCCAGTTGAATTTATTATCTAGTTGTAATCCCAAGAATTTAACACTGTCCACTTCTTCTATCTTCTTGTCATCGTATGTTAGACATATACTCGTGGGACTTCCTTTACAAGTTCTGAACTGCATGTAGTGTGTTTTTCCAAAGTTTAGTGACAAGGAATTGGCTAGGAACCAGTGATTAATGTCAACAAATATTTTATTAGCTGATCTTTCTAAGACTACAATTGATTTGCTATTTATTGCAATGTTTGTATCATCGGCAAACAAAACGAACTTGGCATCTGGTAATGTTACTGATGAAAGGTCATTTATATACACAAGAAAAAGTAAGGGGCCCCAAAATGGAACCTTGTGAAGCTTTAAAAGCTCAGAGGCGACTCTCAGTAAAGAACTTGACTTAGTAAATTCTCAATCAAATGCTCAGAGTGAAACTCTAAATTCCACCAACTGCGACATAATAGCATGTACAAACAGTGATACAATACTGAAAAGTGTTTTTTTATTCCAGTCTCTGATCACAAATTAGTTATTTAGACGATGACCGATTTCAGTCTGTAATGACCATCTTCAGATCTAAAATATATAAATATGTACATCTAGTGAGCAGTGTGTCTTTTAACATAAAACAGCAATATGTATCACAATATACTGTCATACACCAGGGAAATGTACAGATAAATTATGGTATAACGTACCTTTTTTTACACCATGTCCTAAAGTGATACAGCCATAATGGCATCATCAAAACATATAAATATAATCAGCATAGCATCGTCACATAGATTTAAAATATGGTGTAGAATAGGCCACATCGTCCACATAGTGATTATTGCCAACTGGCTACTGAGGTACAGTAGCATCCAGAAACCTGTTTACCTACACCCTCCCTAGATGTCGCTACTGTGGGCTTACTTATATGTTGTCATCATTTACGCAAAAATATAATCTGATAAAAACACTTTAGATAAAATGCATGTAGCAGACTTATTAAAATTGATGACTATCATAGAAACCAATTGTGACACATTAAAAGATGAATGCAGTTACCCATGTAAAATTATTAAAAGAAAATATATGAAGAGTATAGGTCTGACCCTTTTTTTTTTATGGTGAATTTATGGTCAACAATTAATAAAGCGTAATACATTGCCTGTGGCAACCTATAAATTACTTATGAAAGATAAAATGTCTATATGACAGCTGAAAAAGAGACAGATCAATGAACAGCGCCCTCTGTTGGGTCGGCCGCTAGGATCTTATGTAGGTGCGCACTGATCGTAAGAACTTAACCAATAGAGGGCTTTACATACATAGTGACATGTCTCCCACAGAAAACTTTTAAACAACATATAAGCATTCAATACATAAAATTATATAGTTTAGCTATACGAAAGGTCATGGTATCTAAGCCAACTTTCTTTTAACTGTAACTCAATTTGTTTCTAACGAGGAAGTTACATATTCATGTGGAAAGTGAAATTTTTATTGTATATGGAGGTCGAATACATCATTAGTTGATGAAAAGCAAAGGTCCTTTGCCTACTTATTTCATAAGTACAAAAGTCTAAAAATTCCTGTACCTAGGGTTATTCAACAGTAAAGAAGTCAAGAGGGTTTCCAGCAGCCAGCTATTCAGTAAAGAGTGGCTGCAAATTCCAAGGAAGTCATCTCGTAAAGAAGTGGATGGTTGTTTGGGGGAATAAGCTGATACAACCCAGATCCACACTCACACTTTAAGTTGTCAGAACATTACAATAGTTCACCAACATCACAAACACTTTTATTGCACTGCACATATGAACTGTGATGTGATTTTTCTCAACGACTACTCTCTATATCTCTTACTATTATCTATTTCATTTGTCCCATATTTTTGTTTCAAATTTTACAAGTACTGTCATAGCTATTAAAAATTCACATGCACACATTTTTAAGACTGTCTCTATAGGGCTAAAATAAATTATTTTATACTTTCAGTCCATTTTAAAAATTTGTTATATTCAAAAGCTTTTTGCTTAAATATTTTCTGCTTTTTAGCCTTGTGTGTGAAATGTTTCAATCAGTTTCAAGCATTTTGATGAGATTACAACAAAGACACGTGGTATATTTCAGAATAATTTTAGTTTCTCTTCACTTGTGTCAACTAATAAGCATTTCTTGCAAAAAGACTGTGAAAGTAAAGATTAGAGATTTGAGCTAACATGGAGGCTCACCAGTAATCGTTCTTACTGCGAAACATTCGCAACTGGGAAAGGAAATGGGGGAACAAGCAGAGGTACACAAAGACTCTCCACCACACGAGACAATAAAATGAGTTAATATTGCAGTGTCATCCAGGTTTGAGTAATGCTGAAAGTTTAAGGCCTCTAGCTCATTGGGAAGTTAGTTTGAAATCAATAGCAAAATTTGTATCAAATAGACAGACAGACAAGGAAGCAACCTAGTTGAAATTATTAAAAAATGAAAGAATTTATGTGATTTTACTTTTTTGTTTGACTGACCTATTCCCAGAACTGACTTGTACAAAATGATTTTGTCCTACAGTGCAGGAGCCACCTAGAGTCTGAAATAACAAGAAATCTAATCTAAAGAAAGTAGCAAACCATAGTATATTTCAAAAAATCTGAAAACCAATAAGGGCAAATATATTAAAAAATGCATTCAACTAGATACAATATCAGAAACAGACAAAATAAAGCAAGTCAGTAAATTTAAATAGCTTTGAGAAACAATATAGTGGGGTAGATTTGAAAAGTTTGCAGTAGACGTAAGGCTTAATGAAATTGAAATGGCATGTAGCTTACTTAAAAATATCTATAACAAGAACTGCATACCTATCAAAACTAAACTAAAATACTACACCACAGTGCTAAGATGAGACTGTTCATATCCCCATGAATGATAAATGATAAACTACAAACTGGACAGAATTGAGGTACCTGAAAAATGAATTATTAAGAAAATGAGTGCAATACAAACTATACATGGTTGGAAAATGAGCAATGAGGAGTTCTACTAAAATGTGCAGAGAATATCAGACTAGCAAAGAGAAGGTGAATCTTCTTTGTACACCTCTACTGAATTGATGAATGGGTTAACAAAAAAAATATTCCTATTTTTGTGGAAAAAAGTCAACATTGGCATGAATTACAGGAATAAGAAAAGAAATAGAAAGAATTGGAACTAAAAAAAAGAAACTTTTTTAAAGAATGAAGCACTCAATTTAGAAGGCTTTCAAAGCAGAATAAATAAGAACTCGGGAACAATATGGATAGAAATGTAAAGACATCATGCAAAGAAGATGGAGTCTTGGAAAAATAGAAGATGACATAGAAAGAAGAGAAATTGAAGTTACGTGATCTTAGTTGGTCAACACAATGATAAAGAGGCAAAAGAAGTAAAAAAGGCAACTCTCAATTTGCAACTGTCTTTTGAAGCTGGGAAGATTGTAATCTGCTTCTATTATTTCCATTTTTGTAAACAGACATACCACTACATTTCTCTTAACGTGATAGCACATCGTATTTCAGAAGAAATCTAATAACATAAATCATCAACTAAGTTGGATGACTACAACAGTACAATCACCACCACCAGCAACTGCACATGGCATGCTGACAATATTAACACTAATTCCTTGCCTTAAAACACAATTTTTATGCACATCAGAAATGTTCATTACAGTACTATATGCTAATTAATATATAGCTTTACGTGGCTAACATTCATTACATTAAGTTTTATCTGATAATGGTAACAAATAACCTGGTGGAATTGAACATGGAATATATAGGAAATAATGATTGACAGTACCTGTTGGCTGGAATTCCATTGATTTGCCCCAGAACTTTGTTTTTATTCGTGCATCTTGCCAAAAAATAAAATTTCTGGATTCTGCGTAACACACACTTATTGGAGGATGATGGCTAACCTAAACAAATTGCATACAAAAATCAGAATTTCACTTCAGCAAATTAATATTTATTAGGGTGACAGTGGATATTTGGGAAGTATCACCTCCTCCAGTCTTCTAATCTGATAAAGTTTTTTGTTTTTTTAAATACACCTGCTTTTCACTACTGTCAGACTGGATTAAACTGTACATACTGTTTAATTATTATTAAGAACATTTTATCATTGTTACTGAACTTAATTATTCCATATAACTGAGGAAATGATGTTTATCCAGTACTGCATACTTAATCCTTCAAGTGCTGTCGACTCTTTAACATGCAGTGCTGTGCCATTCTACATATGCTACAAACGCTTTTAAGTACTGGAGTATATCTGTATCTCACAGGGCCAAAGGCATACTACATTGTCCCTTGTCACACATACAGATGTATCAATTCAGTACCAGTTTGAAGAAATCCACAGATATTGACCAGTGGGAAGTATGTACAGAGCCATTTGTTGTAGAATCTCTGAACTATTTCACTATCAACTACTGTTTTCCTTGCAACTGAAAATGCCATATGCCTCTAGGCTCTAACAGCTTCCAGTAACATTGTACCTTTGATCTGGAACATTTCTGCTCATGTTATTTGCCAACGTCAAAACTGCTAAAAAAGTGGATACAGAAATTATCCACGTGTATCTCAGCACTACCTGCCTGATTGCGAAATAATATGCACAAAATCATATCAACTTTACTGTCAGTTAAGTACCATGCAGGTAGCAGGTACTTGCTATAAAGCTCTCCCACTACTACGTTTGGTGACTGGCAAATGTAGTTTTTCAATAATCCTGAGTTTAATTTGCGAGAAATTGTGTTTTGTTTCCTTTACCCCTCCATGAAACTAAAGTAAGTTGTGCCTTCCCCCTACCAGCTCAATATCTGTGGTACACTCTTGCACAATGGTGCAAGCATATTTACATGCACTGCCTGGGCATCCCTCGCGTGTTATGGACGAGTCTAGACGTGATGCCACTCGGGTACTGTGACCATGTCAACACACAAAGCTAAGCTGTATTTCTCCCTGATTTCTCAGTAGTTGTTTCTTAGGAGTACATATTAAAGAGTTCTTCTGTGCATTTGATGTTGTTGTCCCATGTTCATGTTTCTGATTTAGTTTAATTTCCATTATTACACTTCGGAATTGGAATCAGAATACTGCAACAAGATCAATGTTCATTTATAATTTGTTTAAAAAAATGAAACAATGCAGATGAACAGAGGAAGTAATCCTAGAAATATTAAAAGTAACAGTGATAGATTTTTTTGTACTGATAATAGTGTTGACACTTTTACATGATTCTGAAATAACAGCCCTCAATTTTGTTCATAAGCATGTATAACAAACACTTACATTGTCCCTACAATAGATGTAACTGGTAGTTATTCAGAATCTAAACATATGGGAAACATCTGGAAAAGGAATATGGTTCAGTTGCAGAATGAAAAAAAAATATTTTCATCCAGTTATGCATGCATCTGACAATTTGGCTTTGGAGCACACATATCACCTAGACAATAATTCAGAGTTTACGTCATCTGTCACAACATTTCTAATCCGAGAACAGATAACATTTACAATGAATCAAACCAATCTATTTTATTTATACATCATGGTAAATATGCAAGAGCCAGAAAATTGTCAGAGTTCAAAGGTGAAAGACACAGGATTTAAAAAAATTTTATTCCTTCAACGCTATTTCCCTTCTTAAGGTCTGAGTCAAGAAACTATAAATTAGCTAATGTTATAAAGCAAGAGTACATGTGGACACTATAGTTTCCAGTCATACTATGTTGCAAGATGATTGGCAACTCTGCCACTATCAGTGAAAAAAATCTTTATTCAAAATCATGAACATTATTGATAATCACCACCATGAGGCATCCACAGTGCTTTGTAACCATATCAAATCTCTGACTTGTCATCAAGAGGCCCATTATGTTCCAAACAGTTTCTTCCATCCAGTATGGCTGAAATAAAGTCTTTTGTGCTGTACAGTTTTGTTTAGAAAACTAGTGGTCATGAGGCAAGACTTGAGAGGTTGACTTGTTTCTCCAATATCACAAGTACATTTGGTGCAGTTGGTAAGAACAGGCACATCATAAAAAAAAAGAAATAAAGTTCTGTTTATGATTTCTGATGTGCTTTTTGGATCAAACACTTTGATAAGAGAGAAGTGCTGATGTTGATTGCCTGTAATGTCAAAAATTGTTACAGAGTACAACTCAGGTATGAAAAGCAGTATGTGACATACTTCTGGGATCAGACAGATTAGGACATAAGACAGAGGTGGAATAGAACATTTGTTTTACACAGTCTTGACCAGTGAATTTTAGTTTAATACATTCTAAGATGAAGTATTTCAGTAACAGTATTCCTGAAGTGATGTGTGCAATTTTAAAGCTGTGTGCATTAGCAGTGTGTTGCCATCTACGATAGTGCACTGTGAGAGAGCGATACTGTGAACTTCCAATACAGCACGCCATGGGTGAGTACCTGTTTAAACCCTCCAGCACTACACATGTACTCAGTTATCATGTTATTACTGCTTTCATACATTTGCATTGTCTTATTGTGTACAGTGTAAGTTATGGTGATTGGCGAACATGCGACAGTCTAATAAAGTTGTACTGGGGCTGTTCTTCGCACGGTTTTCAGGCTCTGGTTGATTGTCTGTTGCACCTACAATGTCTGACAGTGCTACTGATGAGTTTTTAAACCGGTCTTACTGCGGCATTGCAGCATCTCAGTCAACAGTAGGAGGCATTAGCAACAGCTCAACATAATCAAACCCAGGTATTGCAAATGCTTGCCTCTGTTTTGACCATTTCAAGTCTGTCTCAATCTACATCACCTGCTGTGTTGCCTCTTGCACCTCCTACTATGCCTGTGACTATCCCAGTCATTTATCCTCAACCATTTCCAGCTTATGATGAGTCTGTCGAAGAATGGGAAGCCTATGAAAAACAGTTGTGGCACCATTTTCATGCTTTTGATTTGTCTGACATTACCTTATGGCGTGCTTTCTATTTGTCTTGGTTATCGTCTCGCATGTATAAACTACTCTGCCAACTGGTCCCCCTGCAGGATCAGTCTTCACTTTCTTTTGATAGGCTGTCAGAGACTGTGGTCGTGTGTGTGTGTGTGTGTGTGTGTGTGTGTGTGTGTGTGTGTGTTGTCTATTTTTGACAAAAGCATTGCTGGCCAAAAGCTAACTTTCTGACAGTCTTTTATTATGCCTTTCTGCAACTCAGCATCTCTGCTATATAGTGAAATTCACATTTTATGTGTTACCTGGGCCTTGTCTTTTTGCTTATTTTACCTTCCTACTGTCTTCAGTATTTTGTTATCAAGAACACTCAATGGACTACAGAGTACCCCAAGTACATTACAAAGAAGTAATGCTGTGAGGATGGGTCATGAGTCGTGCTTGGTAGCTCAGCTGGCAGAGCACTTACCCACAAAAGGCAAAGGTCCTGAGTTCGAGTCTTGGGCTGGCATACAGTATTAATCTGCCTGGAAGCTTCATATCAGTGCAAACTCTGCTCCAGAGTGAAAATTTCATTCTCTAATTTCAACTTGTTCATATAATGTAGAAGTACGTTTAGAAACTTTCTGTTGAACTAACATGCCTTACCTACAAGAACACCTTCAGTGAATAAAGTACCTATGCATAACAAAATATATTTTATGTAAATACGATTTCATTCATCACATTCATTAGATCCCATCAAGAAGAATTTTCAAGCATTTGGAATGAGTCATGGTATATATTAAAACGAGGCAAAGGCATCACAAAAACCTAATCTATATACTGTATTAACAAAAATCTACTGCTGATCTCCTTCATGCTTTTCTCGTTATGCCATCTAAATTTTATCAAGCAAATTAACATGAATGCTCCTAGTTTGAAAAAAGCTGTGGCATCTTCGGTTTTGCTCTTGCTGCTGTCTACTTTAGAAGTTTACATCAAACTATTGGAGTAAAGCTTATAAAGAAAAGAACAGGGTGAGTGATTTGTGAACAGGATAGTACAGACTTATCTGTGGGTGTCTAGAAAGCATATTTAAAAAAAAAAGCTGTTGTATTTTAACTGCAGTCAACATGTGTTTGTAATATGCTTTCAGGCTTCTGTATAAGCTGGTGTGTCTAAGACCATTTTGTAAAATGGACAGACACTCTTTCCCCCTCCTACGACATTTTATTGCAATGACAACAATCTGTGTACAGCAAACACTTTATCGTGGCAATTCCCTTTTGAGCCTAAACTAATGAGGGCTAAGTCCCATGACGGCTCTCATAATCTTGATATTCCTCGACTAGTTGGTAGTGGTTAGTCAACGCTAATGTTGTATTTTTTCTGATCTCAGGGCATGGTAATAGTCAATTTTCTTTGGGAGAAGACACTACAAATTACTGCCTTTACATTTTGTTGCAAAACAGGGTTCATAGTGTTGCTGTTGTTGCGGTCTTCAGTCCTGAGACTGGTTTGATGCAGCTCTCCATGCTACTCAGTCCTGTTCAAGCTGCTTCATCTCCTAGTATGTACTGCAGCCTACATCCTTCAGAATCTGCTTAGTGTATTCATCTCTTGGTCTCCCCCCATGATTTTTACCCTCTACACTGCCCTCCAATACTAAATTGGTGATCCATTGATGCCTCAGAACATGTCCTACCAACTTATCCCTTCGTCTAGTCAAGTTGTGCCACAAACTCCTTTTCTCCCCAATTCTATTCAATACCTCCTCATTAGTTATGAGATCTACCCATCTAATATTCAGCATTCTTCTGTAGCACCACATTTCGAAAGCTTCTATTCTCTTCTTGTCCAAATTATTCATCGTCCACGTTTCACTTCCATACATGGCTGCACTCCATACATATACTTTCAGAAAAGACTTCCTGACACTTAAATCTATACTCGATGTTAACAAATTTCTCTCTTCAGAAACGCTTTCCTTGCCGTTGCCAGTCTACATTTTATATCCTCTCTACTTCGACCATCATCAATTATTTTGCTCCCCAAATAGCAAAACTCCTTTACTACTTTAAGTGTCTCATTTCCTAATCTAATTCCCTCAGCATCACCCGATTTAATTCGACTACATTCCATTATCCTCGTTTTGCTTTTGTTGATGTTCATCTTATACCCTCCTTTCAAGACACTATCCATTCTGTTCAACTGCTCTTCTAAGTCCTTTGCTATCTCTGACAGAATTACAATGTCATCAACGAACCTCAAAGTTTTTATTTCTTCTCCACGGATTTTAATACCTACTCCGAATTTTTCTTTTGTTTCCTTTATTGCTTGCTCAATATACAGATTGAACAACATTGGGGAGAGACTACGACCCTGTCTCACTCCCTTCCCAACCACTGCTTCCCTTTCGTGCCCCTCGACTCTTATAACTGCCATCTGGTTTCTGTACAACTTCAGAATTTGAAAGAGAGTATTCCAGTCAACATTGTCAAAAGCTTTCCCTAAGTCTACAAATGCTATAAACGTAGGTTTGCCTTTTCTTAATCTAGCTTCTAAGATAAGTCATAGGGTCAGTATTGCCTCACGTGTTCCAACATTTCTATGGAATCCAAACTGATCTTCCCCAAGGTCGGCTTCTACCAGTTTTTCCATTCATCTGTAAAGAATTTGTGTTAGTATTTTGCAGCCATGACTTATTAAACTGATAGATCGGTAATTTTCACATCTGTCAACACCTGCTTTCTTTGGGATTGGAAGTATTATATTCTTCTTGAAGTCTGAGGTTATTTTGCCTGTCTCATACATTTTGCTCACCAGATGGTAGAGTTTTGTCAGGACTGGCTCTCCCAAGGCTGTCAGTAGTTCTAAGGGAAACTTGTCTACTCCCGGGGCCTTGTTTCGACTTAGGTCTTTCAGTGCTCTGTCAAACTCTTCACACAGTATCATATCTCCCTTTTCATCTTCATCTACATCCTCTTCCATTTCCATAATATTGCCTTGAAGTACATCGCCCTTGTATAGACCCTCTATATACGCCTTCCACCTTTCTGCTGCCCCTTCTTTGCTTAGAACTGGGTTTCCATCTGAGCTCTTGATATTCATATAAGTGGTTCTCTTTTCTCCAGAGGTCTCCTTAATTTTCCTGTAGGCAGTATCTATCTTACACCTAGTGAGATAAGCCTCTACATCCTTACATTTGTCCTCTAGCCATCCCTGCTTAGCCATTTTGCACTTCCTGTCGATCTCATTTTTGAGACGTTTGTATTCCTTTTTGCCTGCTTCATTTACTGCATTTTTATATTTTCTCCTTTCATCAATTAAATTCAATATTTCTTCTGTTACCCAAGGATTTCTACTAGCCCTCATCTTTTTACCTACTTGATCCTCTGCTGCCTTCACTACTTCATCCCTCAGAGCTACCCATTCGTCTTCTACTGTATTTCTTTCCCCCATTCTTGTCAATTGTTCCCTTATGCTCTCCCTGAAACTCTGTACAACCTCTGGTTCTTTCAGTTTATCCAGGTCCCATCATAGTATAACTGAAAATTTTGTAGTATCTTGGTCTCTCTAACTTTGATGGATTAATCAATGGATAAAGGTGATCATCATCAAGTAAGTCCTGTTAAAATCAATTTTACACTCTTGCTAGTAAATTAAATTCATGTGAAAAGCTATTTTTGTGAGTTATCATAAAGACAGTGTTCATTAATGATGGCAGCAAAGATCCCATGCCTATGCTAATTTTTTATTTGATTTTATTTTAAAAAAAATTGATGATTGCCAAATTGGACTGTGTAATGTAGTCATAAAAGAAAGTCCTCACAGTTTAAGCTTTGAATTAATTGCAGTCCACTGAAACTCCCTATTCACTTCCCTGAATTCACTTAAAAAATAATAACCATTTCTTTTTAATAATAAAACTTTTCCCTCTCACACAGATAGTTACTTTCAGATAAAATGGAATGTACTTCTGAAGTTTTCACAGTAGGTGTTCACACAAGCTAAAACAATACTGACAATGTGAGACAAGATAAGCTGAGACAAAATGACAAAATTAGATCGAGACACCATTGTCTCTACTGTTTATAGACTTATACAAAACAAAAGATGATGTAACTATAACTACTTATGCCTAGAAGTTTTTAGTACACTACTTATGCTTTTGAAATGGTTATCCTCACATAATTCACAATTATTCAAAAAAATTGTAATGAAATTATTTAAAATCATTGCTTATGGCCATATAAGAGTGGCTTCAGACGGAAGTGGGAGAAAACCGGTGCAGGGAGAATAAAGCATTCCCTGCCTCCTGGGCAGCTGAGGAAAGCAGAACTGACACACTGTGATAGTAATCCCAAATTCCCTTGCCCGAAAACCTCAAACCACACATACACACACCAAATTCCTTCTAGTGTTGTGTGAGCTGTATTCGAAGCCTACAATGGACCTGGAATGGACTTCTCATTGATTTCAAAACAAGGAAAGAAAAAAAACCAGTAATTAACAGGACAAAGTAAAGTGGAGTACACAAAGCATTCTGTAAAGGCTACCACAATTACTTGATAAAGTTGACAGTGTTGTAAATGAGGTAGCATATGTCTCAATTGTGTTACCTTACACAACAGAAGTTCAAAACACACACCACACCCCCAAACTAAAACTGCCAAGTTAAAGTGTGTGCACATTGGTAGCAGCTGTAAAAGTCATAAGACAAAGATAAGAATGCAGTGTTTTAAACGGCTAATACTGCTAGTAGCAGTATGAGCTGATAAAAGTGCATTCTAAATAACTAATGCTTAGAATGCTAGAAAAACACAAACAGCAGTCTTAAGTATGTACATACCTGTTCAGCAATGAATCTAAAGCCTTTATCTTCTCTAATACATTCATACGTTTCCCCTAGCAGAGGATTAAATGGTTTGCTGCCAGCACGAAAATATGATGAACCATAGCTTGACACAGCAAATGCTGCTACATATACCATACGCTCATATGGATCATCAAGTTCAGCAGCCTTGTCTAGAAGTTCACTATATTCCAGTTCTTCACACATTCTCTGAAAAGATTTTAAAATTATTGCAAATACTAAGTGCATGTTCATTAATTATTAAAAACCCTGAAAATATAATCAAACATTTCATGTTCATATGGATCATCAAGTTCAGCAGCCTTGTCTAGAAGTTCACTATATTCCAGTTCTTCAAACATTCTCTGAAAAGATTTTAAAATTATTGAAAATACTAAGTGCACATTCATTAATTATTAAAAATCCTGAAAATATAATTAAATATTTCAGTCACATATGCCAAGAAAACTGAGTGTCATGAGAAACTCTGAACTGATTTACAAGTTTTTACTCACAGTGATCACAATACAACTAAACCAAGACTTACATAATATTTTGTTAATTTTGTCCATCACATGGGATGTGTGAAAGGACACTATGTACTAGAGTACTTTGGAGCAACTCACATCACTGCTCACCGAAAAGTATTGAAGTATGTTTAATTAGACTCTCTTTTTGTCTTATGGTAAAGTATAAATAGGTAAATTCACTGGAGGCAATTGTAAAATTATGAGGAGACAAAATTTCAGTACTGTCAACAGACACATTTTTTTTTTTTTTAAAAAAAGCTTTACCCAGATTTTGGTACTTTTTGTTCTTTCTTCAGGCATGAAAGATGGACACCTAGGCCCACCTCATTTGAGAACGAGGTGTGAAGGAGGCTGTTGACAGAAAAAGACTTCCACTCCTCCAATTTTTCAAATTCCGTAGGGTCACATTTTCTCATTATAAGCAAAAGGAAGTTTATTTCAAAACCAAAGCAGTTCCTTTCCAATTACACTGGTGTCCAAAATTAAAGCAACGAACAGAAATTTTGTAATGTTGCATTTACTTTCCCACAAAACAGTGTAAACAGGTAAAGTAGAAACAATCTAAAGAACACAGAACATAAACAACTGCAACATGCATAATGATAAGACAAAAATGTCTATTGTTTTTTCCAACTTAATGAATTTGCACACACATTCTGACAACTGGTTAATGCATGTCTGGCCACAATATAGGCCTGACAATGACAGGATATGCTGTGAGTGATGTTATCAGTCTTATATTGAGGCAATTACACCCATTTTTCCTGCAGAGATGCTTGCAAATATTGGAGATTGGTTGGTGGATGCTGGCATGATGCAACCTGTATCCCTAGCACATACTAGGCTTACTCTATGGGATTCAAATTGCGAGAGTGAGCAGGCCATCCTATGTGCGCATTATCTTCTGTTTCCAAGAAAACATCAACCACCTGTGCTCTATGAGATCGAGTATTATCGTCAATCAATACAAAGTCTGGGCCCACACCACATCACAACAATCACGCACGAGGTCTCAAGATCTTGTCACAATACGTGACAGCAGTTAAACCTTTCCAGTTTACCAGTACAATTTTGTGTTTTGACTGGTTAACTTAATCTCAGCCCATACCATTAAGAATCCTCCTTGATATCAGTCACTTCCCACAATGTTTGGATTCTGAAATCATATTCCACATTCCCTCCAGGTGCGAATGCATTGAGAATCACTCTCCAGACCAAATCAGGACTCATCTGCAGAAAGAACATTGGCCCACTGTTCAACTGTCCAGGTGGCATGTTGATGACTCCACTCTAGACGTTCCCTTCTGTGAAGACGCATCATAGGTATACACACAGAAGGTCTCTGACAATAAAGGCTACTCTGCTGAAGCATTCAGTACACCGTTTGTCTCAATGCAACACACCAGTAGATGCTGCGAGGTCAGATGCCAGTTGCCGTGCAGTACTAAGGCGGATCCATCATACCCTTACCGCCACATAACAATCCTCTCCTTTTGATATCACGTGGTTGGCCATGCCCTGGTCTTTGGTATACTGTTTTGGTCTCTATAAATAGTTGCCACATCCAACAATTCACACTAAGCCTTCGGACCACATCAGTTTGCAACTGTCCTGCTTCCATTCTTCTTATAGCCCTCCATCACATAGAGTCTGGCAGGCATCTTCTTTGTGCCATACTGCACCATCTGTGACTGCATACACAGCGACTGTGCATGTGGGACTACCTGGCAAGCACTACCACATTTGACAGGTGTCCTGCTATAATCATTGATGTGGTTGCCATTGTCTGGAGTGCCATCTTCCATGAGGAACATGCCTGTATGGACATTTGTTGACATTTTGTGTGATTACTGTGAATCAGACACAACACAGGTAAATAGCAGTTTGTTGCTTTAATTTTGGATGCCAGTGTGTGAATCCGCTGTGGTAGCTCAGAGGCCAGCGCAGGTGAATGCCAAGCAAAGGCTGTAAGTTCAATTCCCAGTCTAGTTGAAGATTTTTTTCACTCGAGGATTGGGTGTTGTTTTGTCTCCATCATTTCATCATAATCAACACGCAAGTTTGTGGAAGGGGCTTCAAATAAGAATACATGCACGAGGCACTTAAACACCCCAGGAGCACACGTGTGTGTGTGTGTGTGTGTGTGTGTGTGTGTGTGTGTGTGTGATGTCGCGCACGCGCATGTGTTTTTCAAATAATTCTCTCCATTTAACAAACAAATGCAAAAAGGTTAGTTTTCTAAATCAGAATAATTGACATGAGGATACAATTATGACAGATGGAGGGAAACAATGTTAAAGATGTATACAGAAAAAATATGAAAAACTGACAGCATACTGCAGAATTGTTAATACAGTCAATCACTGTGCTAACCAATTCAATTTATCAAATGCTTTTCAATCTAAAAACTAAACATTACAATCACATTGAGATGACCATCAATGTACAAAATAGCCAACCACATTACATTACAAAATTCTTGTAAGATCTGATTACAGTTTATGAAGGCAATTATGTCTCTCTAGTTCCCACTGACGTTTTCACTTGTCACCCTATCCAGTAAGGTACAGCCTAACACATGAGTCAGAAATATTATTTCTACACTTTCCACTCTTACGGTCTGTTGTTTTGACAGTGTAGTACCCACTCCCTAAAATACTATTGGCACTGTCATTACTTTGTGCAATTTTAGAATCATCTCCTGGGTGGTATTCTGAAAGATTCCCTTGATTGTATCATACAGAACCTGCAATTTTTGTACTTCTGAAGTGATATAATGACAGGGCATATATGTAACATTGAAACCTCAATATAAGAACTCTATGTTTTCTACTGTTTTGTTGATGGTAACTAGAACTCAATGGACGTTGATAAACTAGAAGCCATAACATGTGTGGGGAGTGCTTGATGACAAAGGGAGAGGTGTCTAGAACAAGAATGGACTGGGAATTGTTTAATTCTTCATGGTATCAGTGGTGGTGGTGGTGGTGGTGGTGGTGGTGGCGGCGGTGGTGAATGGAGACAAATTTTGAGTATGCGGAGTAAACTATCAATAAATGCAGTTGAGGTATTATTGTGATCAATTTCATGCAGAAGACAAGGTTCTCACTCGCATACTCACAACATTTTGTTGTGGACCATAAAAAACTCCAACAGAAATTGTGTTGGTGGCCATCATTGTACAGAAGGTAACAAAATGTAATTAAATTAAATCTTTTTCAAACCAAAGCAGTGAGTATGTAGGATTTCAAGTGATCATAGATTAGCAATAGCTAGAGTGAAAATAGACACAAAGCTAAAAGACGATGCTGCCAAAGTCATCGGGCAAGAAATCAAATATATATATATTATGATAAATTATTTGAGACTACAGAGACTTCAACATTTATTGTGAAAACAATACCAACCTTATATAATAAAGTATTTTTATGCAAACAACAAACAATGTTGCAGGCGTGATGAGAGCAAAAGAAAATCTAAAATTGAATAACACAGCTATAAACAGAACATAAGAAACTCTTCAAGCAAACGGCGGTAGAAATGTGTCGAATATGCTGAATTAAAACTATTCCGAAATGTCTTTAACAGAATGTGAAATAAAACCATGGGAACTTGGTAAGAGAAACAACCGAAAACAAGCAACATGAAGAAAAAAAAGAAAATTATGCTAGGCAATCGACAAATATCACCAGTTAAGATGGCAAATGGTGCATACCTGACTACAGAGAGAAAGTTCTACAAGCATACCAAGATTTATTAAAGATTTTCACAGTTCAAGAGATGCACACAGCTAATCAAAATAATGAAATTGTAGTTGCAATGGCAAATAAGTAATACAGAGCTACTTAAGCTATGAAGGTAAGAAAGGAGCTCAGCAGTGACATGATCAAACCTGGCTGCATGCAGAATGACAACAAGCCAGTGTTATATTCAGCTTAAATAAGAAGCACTGGTTGCCTTTTTGTTGACTAACTACACTTCCAGCTTGGGCTATGTGTGGTGTTTCACTCTGGTTGGATTTCTCATAGCAGTATGAAGGCCTTTGGGTTCATTTACAGACTTGCAATATTTCCGTCTGTCTTCTTTGTTTAACCATTGCTACCCAGAAGCTCATGTCGTGTGCCGAACTCTCAAATTGTACCTAAAAATTATTGTAACTAGTGTTTTTGTTCAAATAAAGGGAACGGAAGCACTGCTCCAACAGTCGTGCCAGGTTCTACGTATCCGAGGTGACGAATCGCACGACTGATGCCAAGTGCTTTGAATCCCTCAAATCTAGGAGGGATGACATCAACAGGTGAAATTCCAGAATGAACGACACAAACAATGGTTCACCACACAACAGCAACTGATTACTTTGATATGGCAACAGCAAATGTCACATCAAGCACCAGCCTTGGCACTGGCTGTGCCTCCATTCCCCTCTTTCCGAGATGGCAAGGGCAACTGGGATGAGCACTTCCAATGGTTATCGCACAACTTTGGAGCTTTAAAGACTACGTGTCCAGAACTTCAAAGCCCTCCCTTTTTGTCCTGATCCTATTAAAATATTTTATTTGCTTCATAAGCTCCACCCATTAGACGACCTGGAAGACTCATTTTTTAAGAGCATGTGAACTGCTGTCAGATTACCATAAACTTAAGACCCATACAATATTTTTTCCTTCCAAATCATACCAGAAATGGATCATGGAACTAAAGGCTTAAGTTGGCACTGTACCTTCGAATGTACAAATTCGACTTGTAAAAAATTCCACACATTCTTACTGATAAGGAAATGTGTTTTTCAAAATCTATGTATGTTCACACACAGGCTTTAAAAAATTCAGACCTTTCTTCAGAATGAGTCCGCAACATTGTACAAAGTTTTGAATTTGTACAAGAAACCCAACAACAATGCCAAAACTGTTCTACAGTTTCCTAATTGGCTTCAGTAGTGGTTGACAAATAACCAGCTCACTCAGCAAAACTGGAGCTCACAGTATGTGTTGTTAACAGGAAATAATCCTATCCCCAGCAAGACTTGCAGTAGAATGCACAATCAATCTCTTGGGAAGATGGCTCAAAATCAGTCATATTCATTTTATTCTGGCATTGTTTTTACATTAAGCTTCAGCACATGGCAATTGCCATCCTGTCCAGACTGTTTCTGAATCTACCCTTACCACCGATGCCCCAGGTGTGATGAACAGTGGTTTCCACGTCGGAATCATGGCAACATAGTATCTGCAATTTCTCCCTATGTGGAATGACTGCAAGTGACCAGAAGCAGGATTCAGTAAATAAACTCAAAATCATCATAAACCCTGAGACAGCTACACCACTGAAGTTATCATCTAAAATGAAAATTTTTGACAACCTGATAGTGTTTGAAGCTGATATAGGGCTGCAGCTTTGATGATAAATAATAACTCTTCAAATGGAGGTTATATACAAATGTGTGCCACGGTGAATGATCTTTAGTGTTATTAGTTCCCTTGTACCAAATGATATTTCCTGTCCAACTGTATTTAATCAGTCTAGCTTAGCCGTCAATGAGACATCATGGTTCTCTTCCAAGCCATCAACAAACTCAGCAAATGTATTTCAGAGCTGTTTTCTACAGGGCTAGGCTGTGCCTCTCGAATAGAGGCAAAGATACAACTCCAACCCCTGACGCAGTGTCCCTTATGCACTGGCATGTCCTTCACCACACACTCTGCATGAGGACATTAAAAAAACAGCTTTACCACTTCTAACAAAAACAAGTGATCACATCTAGCTCAACTAGTTTGTGGGCTCCCCCTTTTGTGGTAGTACACAAACCAAATGATTGCCTCAGACAGTGTGAATTTAACTCACAGGTGGTGGCTGACACCTATCTGATTTCATACTCTGACCTTTTCTTCAAAATTAAATGGTGATTAACTTTACTCTAATACCAATCTGCAGGAGGTATACTTACAACTACTTGCATCTGGACTCTAAAAGAGTGCTTGCTTTAACACACCATTCAACCTCTCCCAATATCAGTGCCTTCCTTTTGGCATCTCTAGTGCCCCTGCATTTTCCAAAGATACTTGGAACAACTGATCCCAGAAATTTCATTGTAATCATTTCAGCGTTTTTAAAAAAAACAGTAACATTATCAAGGGTCTCATAAACATCTCAAAAACTTCCACTCACTTTTTTCCGTCGTACAGAAAGGCAGCCTAAAGTGCAATTTCAAGAAAAGGCAGTTTTTCCGGTTGCCTTAACAGTAGTGAATTAAAGATCCTCGGAAAGTTCAAAGTAAATTTTCTCAGGTATTTTTGATAGTTACATTGAACTGCTTTGGCAAAATGATATTTGAGTTCTGAACTTCACATATATAAATATTAAAAATTATAAAAATTCAATTTCCAGGTAGACACCTTGTCAGCATTATCTGCTTATCAGTATTCCATCATGTACAAACCAACAATGCGGCATATGAATGCAGAGGCTCTTTCCCGACTCCCAGCTAGCTGTGAAACAGAATTTGTCCAAAAGAAGGTTGGGTGCTTCCATATCAACTAAGAGGCCCTTTTAATTTTAAACAATTTTCAATTCATGGCATCGACTACTGCAACTGAATCATAGAAGAACCTCACGATGAGATAAATTTTTAAGCGGGTGAAGTCAGACTGGTGACTGGTAGGATTATCTCAATACAAAATCAAACCCAGCATCATATTGCTACTTTTCTTTGAAACATAAGTTGTCAGCTCAGCATGGGGTCCTCCTACTTACTATGGACCCCTGTGGGTAGTGATCCCGCCCTCACTTCGCACTCTGGTCCTTGTTATGCTTTATGTGGGTCACTGGTGTCCCACACAGATCAAGATCTTGGCCCACCACCATGCTTACTAGCTGGCCACTGACAAAGATAGTGAGTTTCTTGGCCGCTCATGTCCCAACTTTGTCCCCAATCAGGCATCTCAAAAAGTTTTTTCATCCTGGCACCATCCTGCTGCTCCTTGGGACAGAGTTCAAGTAGACTTTGCAGCTGCTTTTCTCAACTCAGTGTGGCTAATCATTGTGGACCCTTCCTCAAACTTTCCACATGTCAGCAAAACATATGAAAAGTGACAATTAAAGCACTTGGCAGGTGTTCATGATAGAAGGCTTCCCATGGACCATATGACTGATGGTGATTCCCAGTTCATATTTGCCCCACATGCAGAGTTTTACACTAAATATGGCATACAGCAGATCTTGACTTCCTTTTCACCCTCATTCAGATGGTGAGGTGGACTGGATGATTTGCACTTTTAAGGAAAAGATGAATGTAGCAATTCAGTCTTCTTCTAACAAAGGCACTCTAATTTTTTATGTATATACAGGACCACGTCTGTCACAGGCAAAAGACCAGTAGAACTTCTGCATGGCAGGCAACTTGTAACCATTTTCCACCTTCTCTTCCAGCAACAGCACTAGCAGTGTACGCCACACTGATGTAGCTTCCATAAGGGAAACTCAGTATGGGGTGGACCTTCAGACAGCATATGGTGTGGGCCCCCGCTACCATCAAAGGTGGGCAGAACTGTCACCTTTATAACTTCGGAGGACAACAGATATTACTGGCAGTGTCACCTGAATAGCTGAAGGGCTGACCGACCAAGCACTGCAACCTGGGAGTGTGGCGGCTATCTCCACCGTCCTCCTCCTCCTCCTCCCCCCCCCCACCCCCTCCATCCCTCAGCCCCACTGTTGTTGCAGTAGAAACCTCAAGTGGATGACCATAGTCACTGCTGCCACACTACAGTGAACCCCCGTCGTACCTCCCTGACCACAACGGCGACCTCGATGTGACACAGTGCAATCACGCAGACCCACCCACTTCTCTTCCCACATAGCTGCCTGTCTACAATATTAAGATGGCCACTCTGGCAGAGGTGTGGCCCTACCTTCTTGCGGAATTGACGTAAGTTTGGTTATTTTTGAGCCTATGTGCTGTCTCAGTGGTGAGGCAGGGGAGTGACGCTGTATCCATTGACTCAGAGAGCAAGACTATTTACTCACTTACACAACTGCTGATGTTACACGCTCACAGCAGGCAGGGAGCGTGCCCTAACTGGCCAGAGGAACACTCTCTGCACATCACATGGATTAACACTATTTTCTCTGGAGCAAACCTATTCAGTCTATACATTAACAACATACATGGTGGCTGCCCTCTTGCCTGGTAGCCAAATTATTGGCTTGTTATTCTTTGAAGGTACTTTCAATACAGACATTTATCCTAAAATTTTCAAGAAATTATGGGCTCAGTTAAGTAGTACTGCTTTTTCCAGCAAGATGGATGTATATTCCACACATACTACCAATAGATGTCTTATTCAAGGAGTCTTTAAAGAAGAATGAATCATAAGCAAAGGTTAGTGGCTGCCTCATTTGCTGGAGTTGTCTCCTTATGGTTTTTCCCCCCCTTGTGTGGATATTTAAATGGAAAAGTGTACAAAAATACCTTAAAATGGTAGGCTAATTGAAGAAAAACACACAAAAGTATTGAAAAAAACCCATGTTATAGTCCTGCACTAAGTGAGTTTGAATTCGATTTCACAGGCATGAAAGTGCACAGTGGTGCAGAACAACCATTTTTAACATATGTTGTAATTTTTACACGTGGGTAGTGAATGACAGGGGTAGCTGACAGGGTACAATGAGGCACTGACAACTTTCTGGTTGTTGCCAATCTAGTCTCCCTTTCTAAGCAAATACCACTTTTTCTCCTTTTGTACCAAAAGCATGTGTGAAATAAGTAGTTAAAAGTACCAAAATTTGCATCATTAGTCACTTTTAATAACTTCAAAAACAGTATTCAATCACAAAATATGAAACAAAACTCAGTGCAGCAAAGGAAACACAGAATGCTGACAATAATGCCAGGGCAAACAGCACTACATGCTATGCTATGGATAGCATCTGGCAAGTTCTAATGATTCTGCTACTCCTATCAGCCACTGTACGGAGTGTCTCATGAAGAGTGTGTATGGTATTGTTTAGGCTTTACCTCATATAATCCATCCCACACCCTAAAGATTAGGTAGTAATTTCATTTTGGAACAAATTGGGGTATTTGCACTACTTTTTATTCTTTTCTTAAATTCAATAATCAAAAACAGGTGTATCTGTTTCATGTTATCATGATGCATTATTATGATGTACAATCACTTGTTATGTGCTCTGTGCCTCTTAATGTTTTCACCTCCTCATCAGATGTACCACCCACATAATAAGATTTTCACTGTATAGTATAAAAAAAATTTTTTTTTGAAGGACCATTAGATTGCTCTACAACTATCCTACGTGGCGGGTTTTATTCTCTCTCCGTATTTTTCTTCAGTCAGTATTGGCAACGGGAAAAGCTGACTGCTAGGGAATAATATACCACTACTAAAATTTTTATTATCCAGTTTGCCTTTATACTACTGTGCTTGCATGTTGTCATTTGCTTCACTCTTTCCCCCTCCCCTCCACTGAGTGTGTCCTCTTTGTTACTTAACTGTCAAACATTTAGTCTGGACATCATATACTGACAGAAATATAAACAGATGTGCAAAACACACAAAACACCAACCTGTAACATGGAGAGAGGTTCATTTAAAGCCACTGGCATTGAAACTTGTGAAAGATCTTTGCCAATATTCTTGCACAAAAGGTTCCACAATGAAAGTCCTTCTGTGTCTGGACGGACGGCGGGCAGTTTGGTTCTCCTGCCAGTCATACATTTTATACTTGTACTGCCTCCCCCAGGAGCCGCTGCAACAAATATAAGTCCAATGAGATCGAGGAACATGTGCCTATTTGTGGATTTTTTCTGTAATATGACACTACATGAGACAATCGAGAAAAAATACCTACTCTTTTTCTCCAAATGAGAATATAAATATTTTATTTAGTTTATTTTAATTGTGGTTTACACTAAAAAACATCCTCGTATTAGCACCTCTGATTATTTAAACACATTTTATCAGATGCTAATGTGAAAAGTATTGTGAACCACAGTAAAAAATATACAAATGCTGGCACAAGAGTAACACAGTAACATAGCTTCTGAATTCTTGCAACAACAGATTACATTTTTGTGAATAATGATGAGAAAAGAGACTCGTCTAAAAACAAAAAGATCACAAGGAAAAATATGTTGCTCAGAAAACTGAAGAAGAAAAACCACCTCCACTTGTGTTATCCTGCATCTCCTGACATGAAGACTAAGTGAATATGTTTCATTTGACACTTTTCCCCACCTTTCTAGTTGTACCACCTGCTTAGATCATGTCTTCGATTGTTAAGAGACAAAATTAATCACTCTTCCTTCCAATTCTGAAACCTCTATAGAGCCAATTTTTTCAAATTTTATATGAGGACTGCACATAAATTAAATTGCCCGAACATTTTTATTCTCGCTCTGTTTTAGCTCTAAAGTAGAATCTGATCCTTTCGAAAAAAAAAATTAATTATATAAAATTATAAAATGAGAACGTGATTTCCATTAGACTCCTCACATTATTATTACTTAAGCACTCAATGGACCGACATAAAAGACTACAACAAATTTAAGTTACTTTTTATTTCGACCGAGTTATACGATCAAACAGAAACTGGTTATTCTTACCACTCTGTGCAGGAGTGTATTCAGTGCCGACCTCACTGTTCTCACTACTGACACTGCCTTCCTCACTCGTTATGCTGCCAGCTTCTGAAGAAGTATCACTTTCACGACCCCCTCCACCGTCTTGTATTTGATACTCTTCGGCATCGAAGAACTCTGAAGCACTAACGCAGGAGGAGCTGTATGAAAGTGACGCGTGTAGTGGTTTCTGCACCTGGAACATTCAATTTGATTCACTAATCTGAATCTGTTCGTAGAGCTTTTATCGAGAATTATTTCATTTAAAATTACTGTTTTAGCTGCTCAGCTCTCAATGGTTTATGAAATGTTAGGTACAATATAGAATACGAAAGTGACAAAAGTGAGAGTCATTTCTGCATGTGTATTTTACTACTTGATGTTTCAGTATTAAGCACACGAGTTCCAATACATCTAAAGTTTACAAATTTATATAGACTGAAAAAGGAGTGCCATCTATTTTCTGCATTTCAGCAACAAACTGTGATGAAGCACAGAAAACTAACAGCAGAAAATGGAAATAAACATTATGCTACAATGAAAGCTTTTGTGAAGATTATTTTAACTGAATATTTTTGCCTCTACCATTGTAACTATGATAAAACTACTGGAACAAATGTCAAAAAGAACTGTGAAGTTGCAGTTATAAAAATTATTAAGTTCAACCCAGTTATTGCAAAAATTAACCAATCACCATTTGGAAATCTTGAACTTTTCTGGAATACAAGGAATGTTCATGAAAAGGTATGAAACATCACAACAACCAAACTGATTGAAATTTTCATATTCCACCTCTGAGTTAATACAGTGAGACATCTAGGGACGCGAATATAGTTGTCAGCTCCCCCTAAATAATTCAAAACTGTGCCCTCAGCAGGGAAGGTGAGGTTCACCACCAACACTGATCCAGAGATCCAATGGCCTGGTCTGCTCATGCAGGGTGTGATTCTGCTCCACAACAATGCATGTCCACATGTCTCCGAGGTCACACTTGGTATAATGGCAAAGTTCAACTGGGAGCAACTTGGACGTCCACCCTACAGTTCAGACATGTCGCCTTGCAACTTCCATGTATTTGCTCCGTTAAAAAAAAGGCATCTCAAACGGAAGTACCTCAACTATGATGGCAAAATGTGATTTGGTAACCCTATGCAACATTATTTTTTATGTTTGCATAATTTCTGCTGATCTCAAAAAAAAGTTTTGTAGTGGTTTTAGATCTACTATTAGGTTTTTTCCCTAGCATGCACAGTTTTTTTTAACAAATCAATTATACTCATTTTTCATTTAAACATAAGTTCCACTGGGAGAAATTTTATTGCAAGCAAGGGAAATTTTATTTTAGTGATATGGAATAGTTGGCCAAACTTGTCACATCCATCTGGCTGTTAGGCAGAAAACTTTAGCTCCATGTTGACACGGTATAGTGTTGTGAGGTTATATTAGTGCCGTTGAATGTAGTTTTACTGCTTCTTAGAAATTAATTCCCCAAGTGTCTGAATAACACAGACATATTGTGTTAGGTTTGTGGTGGCTACATAATTGCTAAACAAATTTATAGTTTTGTGAAAAATGTTTGCTATGCATACTTCGGCACAAGATGGCGTGACCAAGATATAAGCTCGGCACTGCACAAGGTGAGTGGAATACACAAGCCAAAGACCAGAAATGGAAGGTAATGAACTGTCCTGGAAGAAAAATTTTCCAACCTGGTTAACAGAATATACGAAATTACCCAAGACATTATTACCTTCTTTTCACAGCATGCTTGGATTAATGAAACAGATCATTAAAAATCACTTCCAAAATATGGTGATGCCTTCCTGTTCTTGGTAAAAAGATTTCCAAAAGCATCTTAGGAGAGACTTAAAGACGGGATTTTTGTGGGGCTGCAGGTCAGAAATTTAATGAAAGACAATTTGTTTGAAATAACAATGCATCCAGTGGTTTAACGGGCTTGCGAATCTTTTAAAGAAGTGGTGCCCAGCAATTAGGTAACAACAAACATCCAAATTATAAAATCATGTTTAAAAAAACTTGCAGAGTTTCACGAATCAGGAATGTAACATGAGTGTGAAGCTTCATTTTCTACATTCACATATTTTTTTATTTATTTCTTTTTTTCCCCCCTGCGAACTTTGGTGTAAAGTTAGTGAAGAACAAAGGGAATCATTCCATCAGGAGATCAAGTAGATGGAAAAGAGACACTAGAGACAAGATGGAACACAAACATAATGGCTGAATACTGTTTTATACTAACGAGAGACAGCAATGATGAAGGGAGACAGTCAAGGAAGAGAAATATTGCCCCCTGTCAGAAACCACTTGATGCAGCAATGGAAAAATTAACTGTCAACTACATGTTGTGATTCCGAAATAATTATTAGCAATTTTAAGTTAATATACACCATTGTCCACTCTAATCCAGTTTATAGTGATTCTTTACAAAGTACAAAATAAATAATCTATTTTTTAATGCAATTTAAAATATCTCCCGTTATAAAACAAATGTAAGTTCAGCTAGAACTTCAGAGGTGGTCTGTACAAAAACTTATTATGTAATACAGAAAAACCAAAATCGGATCTGAAATTGGAATGAAAAATACTTTAAACATTACCTAAATAATCAATTTTTGACAGTATAAAGTAATTCCTCCCCATGAACCATTGACCTTGCCTTTGGTGGGGAGGCTTGGGTGTCCCAGTGATACAGGTAGCCGTACCGAAGGTAGAACCACAGTGGAGGGGTATCTGTTCAGAGACCAGACAAACGTGTGGTTCCTGAAGAGGGGCAGCAGCCTTTTCAGTAGTAGCAGGGGCAACAGTCTGGATGATTGACTGATTTGGCCTTGTAAAATCAAACAAAATGACCTTGCTGTGCTGATACTGCGAGCGGCTGAAAGCAAGGGGAAATTACAGCCTTAATTCTTCCCGAACGTATGCAGCTTTACTGTATGGTTAAGTGATGATGGTGTCCTCTTGGGTAAAATATTCTGGAGGTAACACAGTCCCCTATGTGGATATACAGGCGGGGACTACTCAGGAGGATGTTGTTATCAGGAGAAACGAAACTGGCATTCTACGGATCGGAGCGTGGAATGTCAGATTCCTTAATCAGGCAAGTAGGTTAGAAAATTTAAAAAGGGAAATGGATAGGTTAAAGCTACATATAGTGAAATTAGTGAAGTTCGGTGGCAGGAGGAAGAAGACTTCTGTTCATGAAAATACAGGGTTATAAACACAAAATCAAATAATGGTAATGCAAGAGTAGGTTTTTTAATGAATAAAAAAATAGGAATGCGGACAACGAACAGCATAGTGAACACATTATTGTAGCCAAAATAGACATGAAGCCCATGCTTACCACAGTAGTACAAGTTTATATGCCAACTAGCTCCGCAGATGAGAAAAAGATTGAAGAAATATATGATGCGATAAAAGAAATTATTCAGATTGTTAAGGGTGATGAAAAGTTAAAAGTTACGGAGGACTGGAATTTGAATCTAGGAAAAGGAAGAGAATGAAAAGTAGTAGGTGAATACGGACTGCGGTAAGGAATGAAATAGGAAGCCACCTGGTAGAACTTTGCACAGAGCATAACTTAATCATAGTCAACACTCAGAATGGTGAAAGAAGGTAGTATACGTGGAAGAGGCCTGGAGACATTGGAAGGTTTCAGATAGATTATATAATGGCAAGACAGAGACTTAGAAACCAGGTTTTAACTTTTAGGACATTTCCAGGGGCAAATGTGGACTCTGACCATAATTTACTGGTTATGAACTGTAGATTAAAACTGAAGAAACAGCAAAAAGGTAGGAATTTATGGAGATGGGACCTGGATAAACTGAAAGAACCATAGGTTAGACGAGGGCTAGTAGAAATCCTTGGGTAACAGAAGAGAGATTGAATTTAATTGATGAAAGGAGAAAATATAAAAATGCAGTAAATGAAACAGGCGAGAAGAAATACAAATGTCTCAAAAATGAGATCAACAGGGAGTGCAAAATGGCTAAGCAGGGATGGCTAGAGGGCAAATGTAAGGATGTAGAAGCATATGTCACTTGGGGTATGATAGATACTGCCTACAGGAAAATTGTAGAGACCTTTGGAGAAAAGAGAACCACCTGTATGAATATCAAGAGCTAAGATGGAAAACCAGTCCAAAGCAAAGAAAGGAAAGCAGGAAGTTGGAAGGAATGTATAGAGGGTCTGTACAACGGAGACGTAGTTGAGGGCAATATTATGGAAATGGAGAAGGATGTAGATGAAGATGAAATGGGAGATATGATACTGTGCGAAAAATTTGACAGAGCACTGAAAGATCTAAGTTGAAACAAGGCCCTGGGAGTAGACAACATTCTGTTAGAACTACTGATAGCCTTGGGAAAGCCAGCCATGACAAAACTCTTCCAGCTGGTGAGCAAGATGTATGAGACAGGTAAAATACATGCAGACATCAAGAAGAATACAATAATTCCAATTCCAAAGAAAGCAGGAGCTGACAGGTGTGAAAAATTACCAAATTTTCAGTTTAATAAGTCACGGTAAAATACTAACATGAATTCTTTACAGACGAATGGAAACACTGATAGAAGACGACCTTTGGGAACATTAGTTTGGAATACGTAGAAATGTTGGAACACATGAGGCAATACCAACACTACGACTTATCTTAGAAGATAGGTTAAGGAAATGTAAACATATGTTTCTAGCATTTGTGGACTTAGAGAAAGCGTTTAAGAATGTTGACTGCATTACTCTTTTTCAAATACTGAAGGTGGCAGGTGTAAAATACAGGGAGCAAGAGACTATTTACCATTTGTACAGAAACCACATGGCAGTTATAAGAGTCCAGGGGCATGAAAGGGAAGCAGTTGTTGAGAAGGGAGTCAGACAGGGATTTAGCCTATCCCTGATGTTATTCAATCTGTATATAGAGAAAGCAGTAAAGGAAACAAATGAAAACTTTGGAGTACGAATTAACATTCATGAAGAAGTAATAAAAACTTTCATGTTTGCCGATGACATTTTAATTCTGTCAAAGACAGCAAAGGACTTTGAAAAGAAGCTGAATGGAATGGACAGTGTCTTGGAAGGAGTACATAAGATGAACATCAACAAAAGCAAAACAAGAATAATGGAATGTAGTAGAATTAAATCAGGTGATGCAGAGGAAATTAGATTAAGAAATGAGGCACTTAATGTAGTAAATGAGTTTTGCTATTTGGGGAGCAAAGTAACTAATGATAGTTGAAGTAGAGAGGATATAAACTGTAGATTGGCTACGGCAAGGAAAGTGTTCCTGAAGAAGAGAAATTTGTTAACTTCAAGTATAGATTTAAATATCAGGAAGTCTTTTCTGAAAGTATTTGTATGGAGTGTAGCCATGTATGGAAGTGAAACATGGACAACAAACAGTGTAGACAGGAAGAGAATGTGGTGCTACAGAAAAATGCTGAATATTAGATGGATAGATCACATAACTAATGAGAGGGTACTGAATAGAACTGGGGAGAAGAGGAATTTGTGGCTCAACTTGACTAGACGAAGGGATTGATTGGTAGGACACATTTTCAGGTATCAACAGATCACCAATTTAGTACTGGAGGGAAGCACAGAGAGTAAAAATTGGAAGTTATTCTAGGTGTGGTGGGCGAAATCTCAGACAGAGTGGATTTCATTTCAGGGTATGATTTTAGGAAGTCATGGCCTTGTCAAAGTAGCTGATTAATACATCGAGACCAGGATAATACTGAGTGACAACTGGTGAACTTCGAAGTTGTTTTTTGGAGGAATCAGCAGTACCAGTACTGAATGCAATGACCTGGGAAATCTGCTGTTGAACTACGCTGGTAAGTTAATTATGTCCAGTGAAAGCTGAGGTGAGAATGGTGGTGCACTGCTGTAAAGCGTCTGCATCCAAACAAATATGTTTGCCACGAATTCCAAGGCTATATAGGGGAGAATGTTTGACATGGAAAGGATGGCCACTGTTAATATGTAAGTTTGTCATTTGTTAGTAGGTTTAACATGGACAGAAGTGTGTAGCTGGCCTTTGGTGAGGACAAGATCAACATCAAGGAAAGTTGCATGGGATTCGGAATAGGATCAAACGAAATTTGATTGGGAGAAGGTGTTTAAAAATTACAGGAATTTTAACAGGTCAGTCTCACCACGAGTCTGTATGGCAAAGATGTCATCAATGTACGTAAACAAAACCAGGGCCTGAAGGCTTATAGATCCCTGAAAAGCCCCCTCCAAGCAACCAATGACAAGATTGGCATAGGAAGGAGCCATACTGGTTCCCATGGCCATACCCCTGATCTGTTTATGTGTCTGTCCCTCAAATGTGAAGTAGATGTTGGTAAGTACAAAGATCCCTGCCCTGTGATTCAAACTGACCTGCAGTTCCTCATTAAAACCTCAGGCCCCTCACAAGGACTAACACCTCGATCCATACAACTTCTTATCCCACCCAAACCACGCACCCAAAAGTTTTACCTTCTTCCTAAGATCTGCAAATCCAATCATCCTGACTGTCCTATAATTGCTGGCTTCAAAGCACCCACTGAATGTATATATGCCTTAGTTGATCAGCACCTGCAACCCTTAGTACAAAGACTTCCCTCCCATATTAAACACACCAGCCATTTCCCAGGTTGTCTGAAATCCATGCCCATCCCACTCCCACCATATAGCTTGCTTGTCACCATTGATGCCACCTCCCTCTACACCAACATCACCCTTGTACATGGTTTGTCTGCTGCTTAACATTTCCTCAGTCAGCACCGACCTGATTCCAAACCTATGACATCCTTCCAACACACCTTTATGAACTTTATACTTACCAACAACTACTTCACCTCTGAGGGGCAGACACACAAACAGATCAGGGGTAGAACAATGGGAACCAGATGGCTTCTTCCTATGCCAAATTTTTCATGGTTCACTTGGAGAACACTTTTTTGGATCCATAAGCCTTCAACCTCTCATTTGTTTTAGATACATTGATGACATCTTTGTCATACACACTCATGGTGTGGCTGACCTGTTAAAATTCCTGACTCTTTAAATAACTTCTCCCAATTAAATTTCACATGGTCCTATTCCAAATCACATGTCACTTTCCTTGATGTTGATTTCGTTCTCACTAGCGAAATATATACTATCAAAGGGAGAGCCACATGTGAAACGACACATGGCATATACCAGCTGTTATGTTAAACACTTTTCAGCTCTAAAACATGAGAGTCGTGGCATCACTTCCTGGCTCACCACATGCACAATCTGGATTCTTCCCCCAGATGCCAGTTTCTCAGACCCCTGCAGGTGAGAACTAGCGTTACAACATGTCCTTGGTTCTTGCCAACCACCTGTCTTAATTTATTTTAATTTCTTTAATCTCAGCATTTATTCACAATAACTACTCCTTCCTTCATTCCATTTTAGATTTATACATCTTTCATTTTCTGACCTGTCAATTTTTCACCATCCCCCTCCCACCTCTGTTACGTACAATCAACTTAGCTTGTTACTCTTACTAACTCATGCATGATGTTTTTGCAGTAATCTCGGTCTTACATATTATCCTGCCTTCCACCTTTAAGCTCTCAGGTTATCAAATCGCGTCAAGTACAGTCCTCTACAATCAGTCTTTCCTTCTCATCCCATCCAGTAAGTCTTCCCTGACTCCCGGTTCTGGATGACTTTTCCAATATCAGCCTCTTTTCCTAATCCTCTTCCCCTTCAACCTTTTTGTCAGACGAAGGAGCCACTGGCTCTGATACCTTGCATAAATATAGCCTTTTTTATGTGTGTGTACTCCTGCTGCTACTTTGTGTGTAGATTTTTTTATCTATCCATTTACATTATATTCTGAAAAATTGATTATTTTCATTGGTTTATTTACAAATTAGCCTTTAACAATTTGTTTATGCTTTGCTATACTGCAGGACCTTCTCCCAATAATCTTTCGCCTATTTATTTGCTAATTTGACAGTTGTTTTCTTTCCCTCCCTCCACTTACCTTGTTTATACATAATACTTTCACATTTTTGTGCATTTGTTTTATGCCAAATTGCTCCAATCGTCTTTACAGCCATATCCTACATTACTTTATTTTGCAAGTAATGTAATTTACAATTTCTCGTATAACATTCTCTTTCTGTTTACCCTGTATTAAAAATTTTGTCTCTTTTCATGACTTACCCTATCAATGTTTTTCTTTTCCAATCATTTTTTCATATCATATATATCACTTTTCTGGTGATAAATTCTCAACCACTCATTACCTCTTGTTAACTATATTCTGTTCTCTGAATTTTCATATGAATTTTTCTAATTTTTTCCGAATTTTTTCCTTGATTTTCTTCTGTTTTTCTATCTTTTTCATCCTCTGCTTCTCTTTTTGCCATTACCACCGTTTCTAACACTCCAAACTGCCCTCTCCTGCCATGATAAATCCCATCATATATTACATCCATTCTTTTCAAAATCATGCTCTTGAACTATCAAAAATAAGGTCCCACATTCTGTTTCTTGAAACCTGCTTGTCCCTTGGAGTTACTCCCTAAGGCCTAACATTGATAGTCCCTGTTTCTGCTTGTAATTCTACTATACACCAGGCTCTTTTACAGGTTCAAATACAGCAATATCTCACACTTACCAAGCTAACCTGTGACCTATAAGCCACATCTGCCATCTTCCATTTCACCAGACTTCTGTCTTCTTACTAAAGCCTGCAGTTATCTGCCCATCATGTTTCCTTGGATGATATCACCTGCCAAGTGAACTTCAGACTGCAACAACATGCAAGACTTCACCTCAAAAAGCTATCCCACCTTTTCCTAAAGTATCTCAACAGTGGTGTGTCCCTTCCTGTCCCTCTGCAGCTCAAACAGCCACACCATCAACTACCACTCCTCTCCGACAAACTGAGCTTGTTCAACCTCCTTAACATCCCACAGTCTTCACCACCGCCTCCCAGACAAACAACAACTCATAATCACAACAAGTCACAACAGTGTATTGTTCTCAACCTCTCTTCTAAAGCACTCTGCCTTCCTAAACTATCTGTATTATCCAAGAGTCTCACTTTCAGCCTTAAACCTGCATTTGTGCTGCTTTGGCGAAAGACCTACTTTCCTTCACACCTATTCTCAACTGGAAATATCACTTTGCAACCCAATCCCAAAACCTTTCCAACAGCAAACATGACATTAAATCCTGCCTTGAACAGTTCCAATCACAATCCCAACTTGATCCACCACCACCACCTCAAAATCATCCCCTATAAGACTTCCAAATATTCCTCACATCAGCATTTCTTCACTATCCTTCCTCAGATAACATGAGCCTAACCTGTCCTATGAGCCTAACCTGTCCTCTGCAGAACTCCAGGCTCTGCATTTCCTAAAAACTGGCAGCTGCCTGACATTCCCAACATACAGCTTCTGCCATCAAGATCCCATCCGTATGCTTCAAACTGGCCTGCAGTCCCTCCTTAAAACCTCAGGCCCCTCACAAGAACTAACACCTCAATCTATACAACTTCTTACCTCACCCAAACCATGCACCCACATCTTTTACCTGCTCCTAAGATCCACAAACCCAATCACCCTGGCTGTCCTATAGTTGCTGGCTACGAAGCACACACTGAACATATATCTGCCTTAGTTGATCAGCACCTGAAACCCTTAGTACAAAGACTTCCCTCCTATGTTAAAGGCACCAACCATTTCCTCCATCATCTGAAATCCATGCCCATCCCATCCCACTCCCACCACACACCTTGCTTTTCACCATAGATGCCACCTCCCTCTTTGCAACACCCCCCATATACATGGTCTGTCTGCTGCTTAACATTTCCTCAGTCAATGCCCACCTGATTCCAAACCTATGACATCCTTCTTTCTGACCTTAGTCAACTTTATAGTCGCCAACTACTCCTTCGTCTTTGAGGGACAGACGTATAGACAGATGAGGGATATAGCCATGGAAACCAGGATGGCTTCTTACTATGCCAAACTTTTCATGGGTCACTTGGAGGGGGCTTTCCTGTGATCCATAAGCCTTCAGCCCTTAGTTTGGTTTAGATACATTAAGAATATCTTTGGCATTTGGACAAGGTGATGCTGACCTGTTAAAATTCCTGAAATCTTTAAATATCATCTCTCAATCAAACTTCACATGGTCCTATTCTGAATCCCATGCCACTTTCCTTGATGTTGATTTCGTGCTCACCAAAGGCCAGCTACACACTTCTGTCCACATTAAACCTACTAAAAACAGTACTCACATACTGATATTGGCCATCCTTTCCATGTCAAACGTGCCCTCCACCCTACCCCCACACAGCCTTGGTATTCGAGGCAAACATATTTGTTCAGATGCAGACACTTTACAGCAATACATCACCATTCTCGTTTCAGCCTTGACTGGACATAATTATTACCCTACCAGCTTAGTTTAAAGGCAGATTTCCAGGGCCATTACATCCAATTCTGGTATTGCTGAAACCTCCAAAAAAACAACTTTGGAACATACCACTCATTATTATATAGTACTATACAGGTCTTGAATGTATTAATCAGCTACTTCGACAAGGCAATGACTTCCTAAAATCATGCCCTGAAATGAGATGCATTCTGTCAGAGATTTTGCCCACAACACCTAGAACAGCATTCCGCTGCTGTCTCAATCTCCGCAGTTCTGCACCCATCTCCCTACCCTATGGCCCTTACCCCTGTGACTGTCCCCACTGCAAGACTTGCTCTATGCACTCTTCTACAACCACCTATATCAGTTCTGTAACTGACAAAACATATACTATCAAACAGAGAGCCATCTGTGAAATGACACCTCATATACCACCTGTTACGTAAACACTGGCCTTTTACATCAACATGACTACTACCACATTCTCAGTTAAGATGAATGGTCATAGGCAGATTGTATATAATGACAACACACACACACACTATCTTGTTGTAGAGCATGCTCTGCAACATTACAGTTATGATGCTGTGTCTGTTTCACCACACGCGCAATATAGGTTTTTCCCCCAGACATCAGTTTCTCAGAACTCCACAGATGGAAACTAGCGCTACAACATGTCCTAGGTTTTCGCCATCCATCTGGTCTTAAATTACGTTAATTTCTTCTATCTCAGCATTTATTCCCAATGACTACTCCTTCCTTCACTCTGTTTCAGTTTTCTACATCTTTTATTTTCTGACCTGTCTATTTTTCACCCTCCCTCTCCCCCTCTGTTACGTACAATGAACTTAGCTTTTCCCTCTTATTAACTCGTGCATGATATTTTTGGAGCAATCTCTGTCTTGCGTATAACCCATCTTCCACAGCTCTCAGGTTTTCAAACCTCATCTGTTGCAGTCCCCAACAGTCAGTCTTTCCTTCTCATCCCCTCCAGTAACTCTCCCCCGAACACCAGTACTGGGTGACTTTTCCAAAATCTATCCCTTTTACTAAGCCTCTCCAGTCCTTTTCCTTCACCCCTCTTCCTTCCCCTTCAACCCTTCAGCCAGAAGAGGGAGCCACTGGTGACAAAAGCTTACACACACATCAAAAAAAGGTTCGCATCACCTTGGTTCCGAGAGTTCCGGAACCTGTACAGAAAACTGGAATGCAGATCAACATAAACATTACTTCTGTCCTTTTTATTGCTCATGAAAACCACACATTGCATGTTGTAATTCCATACAGTGAGACCTTTAGAGGTGGTGTCCAGATTGCTGTACACACCGGTACCTCTATTACTGAGTAGCATGTCCTCTTGCATTGATGCATGCCTGTATTTGTCGTGGCATACTATCCACACGTTCATCAAGGCACTGTTGGTCCAGATTGTCCCACTCCTCAATAGCGATTCAGCACAGATCCCTCAGAGTGGTTGGTGGGTGACGTCGTCCATAAACAGCCCTTTTCAATCAATCCCAGGCACGTTCGATAGGGTTCATGTCTGACAACTCTAGTCATGTGATGTCGTTATCCTGACGGAAGTCATTCACAAGATGTGCATGATGGGAGTGCGAACTGTCGTCCATGAACACAAATGCCTCACCAATATGCTGCCAATATGGTTGCACTATCCGTTGGAGGATGGCATTCATGTATCGTACAGCCATTATGGTGCCTACCATGACCACCTGCAGCATACGTAAACCCCACATAATGCCACCCCAAAACAGCAGGGAACCTCCAGCTTGCTGCACTCACTGGACAGTGTGTCAAGGTGTTCAGCCTGACTGGATTGCCTCTAAACACGTCTCCAATGATTGTCTGATTGAAAGCATATGCAACACTCATCAGTGAAGAGAACATGATGCCAAGCCTGAGCAGTCCATTCAGCATGTTGTTGGGTCCATCTGTACCGCACTGCATGGCGTCGTGGTTGCAAAGATGGACCTCGCCGTGGACGTCGGGAGTGAAGTTGCACATCATGCAGCTTATTGCGCACAGTTTGAGTTGTAACATGATGTCCTGTGGCTGCACGAAAAGCATTATTCAACATGGTGGCGTAGCTGTCAAGGTTCCTCCAAGCCATAATCCATAGGTAGAAGTCATCCACTGCAGCAGTAGCCCTTGGATGGCCTGAGCGAGGCGTGTCATCGATAAGTCCTGTCTCTCTCTATCTCCTCCATGTCCAAGCAACATCACTTTGGTTCACTCCGAGACCCCTGGACACTTCCCTTGTTGAGAGCCCTACCTGGCACAAAGTAACAATGTGGAAACATTCAAACTGTGGTATTGACTGTCCAGGCATGGTTGAACTACAGACAACAAGAGTCTTGTACCTCCTTCCTGGTGGAATGATTGGAACTGATTGGCTGTTGGACCCTGTCCGTCTAATAGGCGCTGCTCATGCATAGTTGTTTACATCTCTGGGCGGCTTTAGTGACATCTCTGAATGGTCAAAGCGACTGTGTCTGTGATACAATATCCACAGTCAATGTCTGTCTTCAGAAGTTCTGGGAACCAGGGTGATGCAAAACTGTTTTTGATGTGTGTATAAGTATAACCTTCTTTTAAGTGCGTGTTCTGCTGCCACCACTTAGGAAGTAGATTTATTTTATCTATCTAATTACATTACATTGTTTAAAAATTAGCTGACAGTTGTAAAGCATAGCTCCAAAGTTTTAAAATGCAGCACTGTGTAATCTGTGGTGACTTCAACATGAATTTCCTCACAAAAAGTAGATACAGTGAGGACCTTTTGAATCTTGCTACATCATCCAGCTTAAGGATTGAAGTAAAAGCTGCTACCCACATAACAGACATTTGCGAAACAGATCTAGATCAGTTTCTACTCAAGATGTGCTAAAAGTGCACTTCACTAAAAATTTTCAATGCAGGCTTTAGTGGCCAATTTGCTAAAATACTAAGCCTGAAAATAAAAGGCATTATTGCTAAGAAAGTGCTTTTAAGAACCACATGTAGGAGCTATAGCCAGGATAACGAACTACTTGAGTAGAAAGAACAATGGTCACATATTTACAAAAACAGTGACATAAAAGAAAAATTCAACACTTTCATTGATACAATAACCTATTTCTTTCAAATGGCATTTCCACAGAAACTGTAATTTTAAAACAACCTGTTGGGTCACAAGGGGAATAAGGTTATAATTCCAGAAAAAAAAAAAGACTTCATAAAATATATAACATGAAAAACTCCTCACCTGAATTACATACGTATTATGCAAAACATTACAAAATACTAAGAAAAGAAATTTAAAAAAAAAAACAGTAACCTATGTAATGAACAACATCAATTCAGAAAAATGAGGTGAACAACAACGGCCATTTGTGAGTGCATCAATAGCATACAGACAGGAAACAGGAATTAACAAGAGTATTTACTGCTAGATGCAGGAAAAAATTGTTTTATTTTATGGCCAAATTTAGTGTTATTTATTTTGCCAAATTTGGTATAGTTTTTTGCCAAATTCAGGTTTTATTTTTGCCAAATTCAGAGCTATTTTCTTCATCACATCAAAGTTTGTTTGTGGCAAATTAACCATTATTTTAAGATCAGATATGAAGCTCAGCCTTTAGGAGATTAGAAGTCAAAATGCAATTTTAACATTTGGTAAGGATCACTTAAGAATATTAGTGAACTGTCATCCTGAGATTTATAACGTTTTTCCACTCCCAAATTACAAATTGTGTGTTATCGTGTAAGCATCACAGACTTCACGTTATTTCATTAAAAACTGCAAGTTTCACATTATTTTTCATGTTACCACTTTCACAAAATTTTCCTGTCCCTATTCATTGACCCATCAAAAGCTTTTGATACAGCAGATCATAAGCCTCTGCTGTCAAAGCTTGAAAAATAAAGTATTTGACGTCTGTTCAACAACTGGATCAATTCTTTCCTGAGCAATCATAAGCAAGAACATGTATCAAGCACACAAATGTCAGTCTACAAGCTATTTCTAAACAATTTTACAGCTATAAACTAACTAAATATGGTGCATCCCAAGGATCAGTAAACGGACCTCTTCTGTTCCTTCCTTAAAGTGGATGCTAATAAAATTATCATATCTGCTGAAGACTCCATAATTCCATTAAAAGGAGAAAATAAGGAAGAATAACAGGAACCTGTCTCAAAACAACTTAGCAACTGGACACACAACAATCAACTTGACATAAATAGTACAAAAACTAATGCACTAAAATTCCACAATGATCCCAAAAGGATATGTACATTCAGTTTGTGTCTATCAACAATGAGCTTGTCGTTAATAGTACAGAAATCAAATTCTCAGGACTGCAGTTGCAAAGCAATGCAAAATGAAATACACATATTGAGTACCTCAACACAAAACTGAGCAAGCCAGGTTACGTTTTGTGTTCACTAAAATCCTGATGCAGTGAGAAAACAATGATGAAGACATATCATGCGTACTTTCATTCTTGCACTAAGGGGGAAAACTGCATTAGGAGCCTGATTCACACTGATTTTTGAGACTTTTTTAGGATTGGAAGAATTAATTAGAATTTAATCAAATTTTGACATCATTTCATTCATACTTCGAACAGTTTTTGTGAACTTTTTTGGATAATTTTAGCCAAAAATAGCAAAGTTACACTGTGATGTCTGATGAAGGTTGTGAGTATAGTTCTACAACTGCGTGAAGTGTAGCAATTCTGATTCTCATCTGAAATCGAAAAGGTTTTGTTTTCATTAATAATTTATTTTCCAAGAAAATGGACCTCAATGCAGGTGAAAATAACGAAAAAAATTAAATTTTGTAGGTGCTGCAACAATTTACTTCGATTTCCATGATTTTTTCCCTCTAATAATGCAAAGAAAAATACCCTCAAAGTCATGATATCATCTCGCAAGGTGGTTCATATAATTCATAATTTTATAAAGAGTCATACTGTCAATTTTCAAAATGAACGGTTCTATACTTCCTAAGTTATACTGCATCCAAATGTGAAAAGAGTCATGACAAGATAAAAATCTTGCGATTCCATCACCATATAGTAAGCCGCCTTCTTCGCCATAGCCTTCATTCTGCGCTTGCAGCAGTGCTTTCCGATCTTCCTTAGATTCCAATGAACTACATTTATTCTGCCAGCTCACGCACTGGTTATCCATTTGTTTGGCATAATTGAAGCTTTGCGTGCCTGTTACAATTCTTGCCTCGTTCATGACCATCAGAAGGGATGAATTTCCTTCATTGAATAAGCCCGCTGCTAAATACGATGCCAATTCCATGACTTTTAGTCCAGACTGCAAGTGTTTAGGTGCTAATAGCCAAATAGTGGAATTAAAACTTTCATTTGCAGTTTGTATGTGGCCGCCTAAACATCTCTCCAGTAATTCATCCCTTGACAAATCTGTGCACGAGCCTGTACCTGTTGTGCACTCGGTTCTATGCTCATAAAATCTAAATGAATGCAGATTTCGCCTTGAAATTTTGACAGAATATTCTTGGATAGTTAGGCTAACGATTTATGCAATTTTTAAAAAATCAGCATTTTTGAACCTCTTAATGTGATTTCCCCCCTTAAATATTGGGTCACTTTCTGGGGAAAAAAGTAAAGCGGTTATCAGCTCTTTCAAAGTGCAAAAAAGGGTACTGGTACTGGCATTCCTCCTTTACCGTGTATATACATAAATGTAACAGGTAAGGTCTGGAGATTATTAAAAAATGTTATCACTTTACCACACAAAACAAAGACTTACATGTGACAAAATCAACATATCCCTGTGTCAAAACTGTACTTTCCACACGGAAGTTAAAACTTTATAAAAAAATTCTTGAAAATACAACAGTAATAACTGGGGTCAGAACATTCAGAAAATTTTTAAAGTCATAATTACAGCATCACTGCTTTTCCTCCATAGAAGAATGCTTAAATTTGTGAAGTACGCTAAATAAATATTTAATGTATGAAATGTATTATTGTAATCTTAAATAAGTATGCATAGAAATCACAAATACTTATACACCAACTTGACCAATGCCTTATGCATATGCTGCTTTTGTAGACAACAGAAAGAATAAAACACAATTTTACAATCTACCACAGATCAGTGATGCTAATGTATCCATGTTTGGTATTTTCATTTAACATATCCTACAACACCACAAAAAGTGGACTGTTGGACAGATCTTTTTAGCTAACAGAATTACCACAAAGGATAATAAGAGGCATTATGTTTAGGACTGTAAGAAGAAAAGAAGTTAATGATCTGCTTAAACTTACTTAATCTATCATCTAATGGGAAGGCCACAAACCTCTCATTTAGCTGACATGAACTACTTGAACCAGTGGAGGATAACCGTGCACAGCATTTAATAACTAGGAGCCAACAGTTTACCACCATGTTTGTATTCCTCTCTATCAGGAATTATATCTCAAAAGTGTGCCCGATATTCTGCCACTCAAGAAATAAAGTGACTGTTTCATTATGAAAATGCTATATTATAGATGGTCCAGCCACATTAATGTGACCTCTGCCTATATTCAACATAAATGTGCAATAATCACTCACAGACAGCAGGTGGCTCCATTGGTAGTGGAGGGCATATAAAGAATGTTGAGCTGACACAGAAAACAGTGCACTCATTGTTGTAATGTGGAAAGGAGTAATTTATCTGCTGTCCAAAAGGCCACGATCATTGGCTTTCAGGCCAAGGGTGAGAGAATTTCGGAACTGGCCAAGTTTGTAAACTGTTTGCATCCGGTCATGTTAGAGTATAATGTGAACAGTAAAATGCACTCTCCAAACTGGCAACAAGGCAACTGTGGTGCACCACAGGCCACAGATGACAGGAATGAGCAATAGCTGAGGAGATTTGGACGGGTGAATAGACATTCAACTGTTGAGCAACTGACTGCCCAGGTGAACCAAGTCACTACCAACAATGTCTCCTCAATGACAGTTCAGCAAATGTTTCTGTAAATGGGCCTCCATGGCAGGCACCTGGTTCACGCATTCATGCTGACAGCTATTCATCAGTGACAAAGGGTGGAATTTACATGCCAACACCGCAACTGGAATGGCAAAAGGTGGCCTTTTTGGATGAATCACACTTTATCCTCTATTGGACAGATGGCCATTGGCACGTACGGTGTGAAACATCAAGTAAACATCTCGTAACGGTCCCAGCTGACAGATAAAGTGTTAGGTCTGGCGAATGTTTTTGTGGTATTCACTTGGCGATCTCTTCATTCTGGAATGTGCACTGGATCAACACAACCATGCATTTATCCTCTGGGACCACATCCACCTATACATGCAGTTTATTTTTCCTCAGCACAATGTCATCTACCAGCAGGACAATGAAACATGTCACACAGCTGGCAGTGCATGCGCGCAGTTCAAAGAGCACCAGGATGAGTTTACCATACTTCCCTGGCCACCAAACTCCCCAGGTTTAAACCCAATTGAGAATCTGTAGGACTGTCGAGAAACCTAGTGTAACTGGCCACAGCACTGGAGTCTCCATGACACCACATCCCTTTCAGTACCTTCCAGAACTTCACTAACACTCTTCCTGCACATCTTGCAGCACTCCATGCTGCAAAAGGTGGTTATTCACACTTCTGACACATGGTGACAGTATGATTGGACAGTGTACAAATGTGTTCAAAACAGTGAAAGAAACACAATTAAATGCCTTAACTTGAGAATTAGGTTTTGGTGTCACCAAAGTTTTCAACATATGGGTATCTTCTGAGTGACAGCACCTGCTGCTGGCATAAATGGTAAAGTCATCCTCACAGGTAGGTATTTTCACATACAATTTAAAACTCGAAAGAGCAGAAATGTTATAATTTTCTTCCTCGATTCCTTTCCAGTAAAACCAGCACTATGTAGAGCACACAAATTAGTGTATTAATTACCTCAGAAGCAGGTCCTATTGAGGAGAGGTCACTCAGATCTGCAACATCATGAATGCGTTGCAGTCGTTGGCGTAATTCCCCATTTTGCTGTATTGCCTGACTCAGAGCCGTTCGAAGAGCTGCAACCATTCCACTTCCAGATGTTGCCATGCTGCTCGCATTTAGAGAACCACTGCTGTCAGACTCGAGAGCAGATTTCAGTCGGTCACGCTCAGTGGACAAAGTGTACAAGGCTGACTTGAGGCTGCTGTGAACTGTATACGGAACACACATTACAAACAAAACCAGCCTATTCGTCATATCTTATCATCTTAATCTCGATTACAGAAGGCTACAGAAATTACAAAAAATGCTTCCTGTCACATCTAGTGCTTTGCATACATAACAAAGAAGATAAAAAAAATTCTCGCAGGCAGCACTTCTGGCCAGAAGATGAAATATTCAGTACTGCTGATACACACAAATTATTACATAAAATTGTCCAAATTTTGATGTTTTTTATTAACACTTTATTAATTTGTTATATGTTTATCATAAGATGGAAAAACAATCAGTTATTACAGTGCCAATAAAAAAGCAGCAAAAGCTTGGAAGAATTTAAGTAATATGTCATTCTTCAGCCTCACACAGCCTATCAGAAAGGAAACTTGAATTTCACACATAGGTTTGTAGGTCAAAAAGAAGGGCATGGCAGGGCACTCAGTCAATTAACTTAAGTACAAATAAAAAGAAATATGCATGATTAATAAAATATGTAAAGTAAAACATTATTTTATGAATTTAGTGGAAGTAGATGTTGCTACACACATTTCCACACACGCAGTGATAGCAAGAAGGGTCATTAATTCAAGAAATGTTGTCTTATTGGAAGAATAACTGGCAATTGGAAATAGATTATATTAATTGTTATTCTTATACAAAAATAGGATAGTAACACCTGTGCTGTGAATAGTAGCTTGAAATTTATTTTGCTTTTCAACATAATCACTACGTAAATTCAAACACGTCTCATTGATTGACAAGGCACTGAAGGCTTGTAATAAATAATTCTCATAACAGCTGGTTGCACCCCAATAAGTGGCCTCTTGAGCTACAGGCTTCAACATTTTCAAAGTGCTTTCCATCCAGATAATTTTCAAGAGGTACAAACAGATGAAACTCATGGAAGCTATGTTGAGGCTGTAAAGTGGATGTTCCAAGTGTTCTCAATGAATGTATGTCTGCAATAATGCCTGTTGTCTGAAGTCCAGGTAATTTGTGGCATACAGCCTATCATAATTATAGCAGAGTGACATAGTATGATACAGTATTAATAGTCTCCCTACAAGGCTGGAATTTCAGCAATAACACACCCAGCACATCCCAAGATACAATCTTCATAACCTTGCATGCTGAAAGAACCATTTGAACTTGTTTTCTAGAGATGAAGGATTCTTCCATTCCATTAGTCAGGATAGTAGCGGTCAATCCATGATTTGGCCCATGAGATGGTCCATCTTAGGAAATAAACTGCTGCTTCAGTGTAACCCATTAGGTGCTGCATTGTTAAGCCCAATCTCTTCCATTTGTGCTCTGAAGTCAACCAGTGGGGGATCCAATTCACACAAACTTTATGAAAATTCAGCCATTTACAAATGATGATACACAAATTTCTATGAGAACAAACAGGAAGAAGTGCAGTTATCAAAACTTATATTAATATTTTCATCGATAAGTTCTTCCACATGTTACAAAGTGGCCTCACAAGATGGGCAGGATACAGGATGAAGGATCAGTTTCCAACTATGTGGAAATTGTATTTGCAAAAGTGAATCACACAAACCAACAGTTTTGCATCAAGGTATTTGCTAAATGAGAAGTGTGGTGACAGCCAATTGATATAGAGATTGCAATGAGATCAATCAACTTTCTGTGCTCACGGGTTTAAATCCAACTTGCTACAATATTCTTTTATTTTTGGTAAGAGAATGGAAGCTGCCATGAAATTTATTTATTGTTATTTTAATCAAGATAAACTTTATGTAAAATAAGGATAAGTGATTAGTGTAAGAGTGTGTGAACTTTCACCATACATGTTTGTTTGTGTGTGCAGACTGCATGTTTTGTTTTGGTTTTTAAGTTTTTTCTCATAAAATACATTATCTTGTTTTACGGAGCTGGATACGAAAACTGACCAAAAGAGTTCTGCACTTACCACACACACACACACACACACACACACACATACACACACACACACACACACTACACCAGAAAAGATAAATATACAGTTTTTGAGTGTTCAATTAATGGCCCATCTTAGATTAATACATTAATACACAATAAGTATTAACAAAACATCACTAAAATAAGCAAAGCTTGCACACCCTTCTCAAAATCCTTCAAGAGAGACATAAAGAACGGTTGCCTCACACATAATCAGCTGTCAGCCTCAATATTTCACACTATGTTATCACAGGCATAGTACACATTGAAATCAATCACCAAGAGGAGTGTCTTCATAAACAGAAACCCAGCTTGCTTTGCATCATGTGGGAAGTAGGAAATATCTGGGTGCAGGAAAAATGGCTTTCTTTTAGTTTGCTGGATACAGATGATTTCTCTGCTTTTACAATAAATATAATACGACAGACTCTGCTCTGAAGGCTTACCACAACATGGACAGGACTTGTGAACAAGTGAGTTTTCAAGAAACAGAGGCAGAGGCGCACTGGGGAGTGGTAAGAGGGGAGATGGAGGCAGTAATTGCTTAACACTTTTTGTTGAATAATGTCAAATTTACACTGCTAAGAGCTGCTGATGAATCTACATCTACATCCATACTCCACAAGCCACCTGACGGTGTGTGGTGGAGGGTCCTTGAGTACCTCTATCGGTTCTCCCTTCTATTTCAGTCTCGTATTGTTTGTGGAAAGAAAGATTGTCAGTATACCTCTGTGTGGGCTCTAATCTCTCTGATTTTACACTCATGGTCTCTTCGCGAGATGTACAAAGGAGGGAGCAATATACTGCTTGACTCGACTCCTCGATAAAGGTATGTTCTCGAAACTTCAACAAAAGTCTGTACCGAGCTACTGAGCGTCTCTCCTGCAGAGTCTTCCACTGGGGTTTATCTATCATCTCCATAACTGTTTCGAAATCACTAAATGATCCTGTAATGGATCACTCTGCTCTCTGTTGGATCTTCTCTCTCTCTTCTATCAACCCTATCTGGTATGGATCCCACACTGGTGAGCAGTATTCAAGCTGTGGGCGAACAAGTGTACTGTAACCTCCTTCCTTTGTTATCGGTCTGCATTTCCTTAGGATTCTTTCAATGAATCTCAGTTCATCATCTGCTTTATCGGCAATTAATTTTATATGGTCATTCCATTTTTAATCACTCCTAATGCCTACTCCCAGATAATTGATGAATTAACTGCTTCCAGTCACTGACCTGCTATATTGTAGTTAAATGATAAAGGATCTTTCTTTCTATGTATTTGCAGCACATTACACTTGTCTACATTGAGATTCAATTGCCATTCCCTGCACCAAGCGTAAATTTGTTGCAGATCCTCCTGCATTTCAGTACAATTTTCCACTGTTACAACCTCTTGATATACTACAGCATCATTCACAAAAAGCCTCAGTGAGCTTCTGATGTTATCCACAAGGTCATTTATATATATTGTGAATAGCAATGGTCCTACGACACTCCCCTGTGGCACACCTGAAATCACTCTTACTTTGGAAGGCTTCTCTCCATTGAGATTGACATGCTGCGTTCTGTTATCTAGGAACTCTTCAATCCAATCACACAATTGGTCTGATAGTCCATTTGCTCTTACTTTTTTCATTAAACGACCGTGGGGAACTGTATCAAATGCCTTGCCGAAGTCAAGAAACACGCCATCTACCTGGGAACCCATGTCTAAGGCCCTCTGAGTCTCGTGGAGCTGGGTTTCACACACTTGTTTGTTTCGAAACCCATGCTGGTTCCTACAGAGTAGATTTCTAGTCTCCAGAAAAGTCATTATACTCGAACATAATATGTGTTCCAAAATTCTACAACTGATCGATGTTAGAGATATAGGTCTATAGTTCTGCACATCTGTTCGACGTCCCTTCTTGAAAACAGGGATGACCTGTGCCCTTTTCCAATCTTTTGGAAAGCTACACTCTTCTACAGACCTACGGTACACCGCTGTAAGAAGGAGGGAAAGTTCCCTTGCATACTCTGTGTAAAATCGAACTGGTATCCCATCACGTCCAGCGGCCTTTCCTCTTTTGAGCGATTTTAATTGTTTTTCTATCCCTCTGTCATCTATTTCGATATCTACCATTTTGTCATCTGTGCGACAATCTAGAGAAGGAACTACAGTGCAGTCTTCCTCTGTGAAACAGCTTTGGAAAAGACATTTAGTATTTCACCCTTTAGTCTGTCATCCTCTGTTTCAGTACCATTTTGGTCACAGAGTGTCTGGACATTCTGTTTTGATCCACCTACTGCTTGGACATAAGACCAAAATTTCTTAGGATTTTCTGCCAAGTCAGTACATAGAACATTACTTTCGAATTCGTTGAATGCTTCTCGTATACCCCTCCTCACACTACATTTCACATCGTGTAATTTTTGTTTGTCTGTAAGGCTTTGGGTATGTTTATGTTTGCTGTGAAGTTCCCTTTGCTTCCGTAGCAGTTTTCTAACTCAGTTTTTGTACCATGGTGGCTCTTTTCCATCTCTTACAATCTTGCTTGGCACACACTCATCTAATGCATACTGCATGATGGTTCTGAACTTTGTCCACTGATCCTCAACACTATCTGTACTTGAGATAAAACTTTTGTGTTGAGCCATCAAGTACTCTGAAATCTGCTTTTTGTCACTTTTGCTAAACAGAAAAATCTTCCTACCTTTTTTAATATTTCTATTTACGGCTGAAATCACCGATGCTGTAACCGCTTTATGATCGCTGATTCCCTGTTCTGTGTTAACTGTTTCAATTAGTTCAGGTCTGTTTGTCACCAGAAGGTCTAATATGTTATCGCCACGAGTCAGTTCTCTGTGTAACTGCTCAAGGTAGTTTTCAGATAATGCACTTAAAAAATTTTCTCTGAATTCTTGTCCTTGTCACCCATGATAAGCATCTGAGTCTCCCAGTCTATATCTGCTAAATTAAATCTCCACCCAAAACTATAACATGGATGGGAAATCTACTCGAAATATTTTCCAAATTTTCCTTCAGGTGTTCTGCCACAACAGCTGCTGAGCCAGGGGGCCTATAGAGACATCACATTACCATGTTTGAGCCTGCTTTAACTGTGACCTTCACCCAAATTATTACACATTTCGGATCTCCATCAATTTTCCTCAATACTATTGCACTTTTTATTGCTATAAACACACCTCCCCCTTCACCGTCCAGCCTGTCTCTGCGGTATACATTCCAATCTGAGTTTAAAATTTCATTACTCTTTAAATCTGGTTTCAGCCACTAGTACTATGTGGGCATTGTGACCGTTTATTAATGAGAGCAGTTCTGGGACCTTTCTATAGACGCTCCTCCAGTTTACTATTACCACATTAATACTGTCATTCCCTGTTGTGTTTTGCCTACTGCTACCTTGTCGCGTCTCAGGAGGCATCTTGTCAGGCCTAGGGAAGGAATTCCTAACCTAAAAAACCCACATGTGCACTCCACACATACTCCACTACCCTTGTAGCTGCTTCCTGCGTGTAGTGCACGCCTGAACTATTCAGGGGGACCCTAAATTTCTCCACCCGATAGCGGAGGTCGGGAAATTTGCACCCCAGATCTCCACAGAATCATATGAGCCTCTGGTTTAAGCCTTCCACTCGGCTCCAAACCAGAGGACCACGATCGGTTCTGGGGATGACACTACAAATAGTTAGCTCAGATTCCACCCCACGAGTGAGGCTTTCCGCCTTCACCAACTCCGCCAACCGCCTGTACGAACTGAGGATGACCTCTGAACCCAGACGGCAGGAGTCATTGTTGCCGACATGAGCAACAATTTGCAGTTGGGTCACCCAGTGCTCTCTATCGACGCCGGCAGGGCCTCCTCCACATCTCGGATGAAACCCCCCCGGCAAGCAGACAGAGTGAACACTGGCCTTCTTCCCTGACCTTTCCGCTATTTCCCTGAGGGGCTCCATCACCCGCCTAACATTGGAGCTCCCAATTACTAATAAACCCCTCCCCCCCGTGTGCCTGCTCAGACCTTGCTTAAGGAGCAGCCACATGTCCACTCACAGGCAGAGTGGGCGATGACACACAGCCAGCCTCCACATTGACCCTCCACCTTGTGCGACGCGAATGCCGCTGAATCTGCCACTCCCCTTGGGGAGAGGGTGGCCCAACCGCATCCGATACTCGCGAAAATGTCTCGACAGCAGGGACCGTGGGTGAAGCATGTAACACCTGGGGTGTACCATGTGATGCACCAGATTCCCTACTGCCACTACACTCCGAGGCAGCAGCCTGAAGATGGCTGACCATGGCCATCAGCACGTTCAGCTGTTCGCGAACAGTGGCCAGCTCCTCCTGCATCTGTACACAGCAGTCACACATCCTATCCATTCTAGGAAATCTACAATTTACTGTAGAGTTAAGTAATCAACTTTTAACTAGACTGCTAATTCACTAAAGGTGGCTGATAGCTGACTAAACTGTGGTTACTAGACACTTCTTGTTGGAAACAATGAAAATAAGCACTAACTGTCTCTGGACTGTGTTCAAAACAAAAACTAAATCTATGGAACAGTATTACTAGTACTTGAAAATTAAAGCTTCCTAAAAGCAAAAACACAATGAAAAAGAAGTGACATGTAAGGAAAACACAGTTAATACTTACATTTACGTAGCTTGCTACATAGGAGATCTGAAGCAGACTGCAGTTACGATGACAATTCTTTACTCACAATCTGTTTCTATCGTCAAACCATCATGAGGTATTGAAACTTCTGGGAAGATTAAAACCGTGTGCCGCACTGAGACTCGAACTCAGAACCTTTGCCTTTCGCAGGCAGGTGCTTAATCTGCCAGAAAGTTTAATATCACACTCCGCTGCAGAGTGAAAATCTCATTCTGGATCGTCAAGTATTCTTTATACCAAGGAAGAGAACACATGAGACACGCTTAAATACAATGCCACATACACATTTAGTCATTTATAACAGCTTCCAAACCAGTATTAAATCTGTGGCGCCAAGTAACATAAAATCCTTACCATGTCATTGAAATTAAGTGTACAAAACAAAGTAATGGGGCTGACAATGTTCATACAAGCAATGAAAAACTTAAATATCATGTGTTTGCATAATGTTTGTATTTGTATACTATTGATGGCAGGTAACACTATACAAAAGCATTATATTGAAGTATTTTGTTATACATATGAGAACACTTCATTTTTTGCTCTAACTTCAGTGACGCAGCATAGATTCTATCCTATTTGACAGAACAGTTTTAATATTGTTATGAACAATACCATAAATGACTATAAACATGTACCGGTATGTAGAATTATATTAACAGTTTAACATGAAACGTATCTCGCGTGTTCTCTTCCTTGCCAGACACAATACATCATACAAAATTGTTGAGGCTTTTGTGGCCACTTGTTGACAAACTGCCAAAAAATCATTAGATGAACGTCGGCCGAAGAACCCGAGACAGAAGCCAGTAGGCAGTTTGGGCACAATACATCATGATGATCTTAAGACTGAAAGTAATTATGAATAAAGATTTATTTATCAGTAGCTCTTGGCAGTTGAAATATGTCATTTTTCAAATTTATACAACTTGTAGTGTATCAGTTTGTAAAAAAAGTTCACATTCACTAAAAAATGGATAATACATTTTGTGAGAAGAGCATACAAAAAACACAGCCAGCACTTATTATTCAAAGAAGGTTGGAACTCCAAAACAGTTACCAAAAACTACTTTAAGCAACACCAAATTTTACCAATTTGTTGGTAAAGGACCCCAACTCTCCTTTTGTTAAGTCATATTCCATTTCATCAAACCTCCTGCCTCTGCCACCCCCCCCCCCTCCCGCCCCCCCGTCCCCCAATTAACCCCACCCTTGACCGACTTCTAGAATTGCCCCTGACAGCATCACTCTTAAGTAGCACGAACACACAAACATGGAAAGTTAGTAGTTAAATTAATATACATAGTGTTGCTACAAGAAAAGCAAGGCTTTCAGATATAATATTGGTCTCTAAGGTTAATAAGCTGCAAGAAAAGCTAACCTTTCGCATATAATGTTGATCTTTTTTGCGTGTGTTACGCTTCATGATACATCACACAAATGTGCCAGTAAAATTTTTAACAATGACATAAATGTCTGAACTTCAGGGTTCAAAATTCTTCTAAATGGCTCATCATCAAAGAGTTGATTTTTAAATGAGAGTCAAAAGCTCTGTGATTTAAGAAATTCATGGTACATTGTCACACATAGTTCAACTTACGTAAAAGGATATTTACTTTGAAAGTATCGCTCTTCAAACCACCATTCACAATGTTTTACCGCAACCTGTTAGAAATAGGTTTGTTTCACCAGTTGCCAGAGAGCGCAGATAATAGGCGACACTGTGCTTGTGCAGCTACCACAACGAACGTGTAAAACATTGAAAGATCATACATTGTGTCATAAAAGACACAAGACAACAGACGATACTCCAAGAGCATCAGAAATTCGTGAACCATACTAAAATGTGCACATTTAAAGTGCATACTTAAAGTGCACATTTGTATGTCCAGATTCCCAATGAAGCAGACCTCAACCTGATATTAAGCTTTTCAGTGTGGTTTTCGGGATGTAAATTTTCTTGGAGCACCAATAATGTATTATATCATGTTTGGTTCTTTATTATGGCATAATGCCATACGTGCTAGAAGATGAAAACGTGCCCTTGAAATGCAGCAAACAGTTGAAACCAGCCAGTACTGTGGAATTAAACATTTCGTTTCAAATACATTGTCTGCGTCTGTGGAAAAGGTTAATAAAAGCCAAATTTCTTTAGCAAACAAACAAAAATAACTTCATTTTTCTGCAAGGCAATTAATGCTTGATTGTCATAAAGGTGGAAGTAAAATAAAATCTGAAACTAATAACGTATTTTAGCCTTCCGTAATTATGTGAATGTATTTTAATTCCCTTGATAGCTCTTGGACACAGATATTCATTTCGTTTTCATATGACGTGAGAGTAAACGAAGGGGAAACAGCAAAAACACTAAATGTAAACACGGGTCATATGGAAACTACTCACTATAGCTCAGAATGCTCTTTGCATCAGCCCCGGATCTACGATATTTGCGTACCAGGTCAATACTTAAAAAAATAAAAATAAAAATTTAAAAAAAATCGAATTTTCAAAGTAATGTTCATCTTGTAGCGCACATCTTTCTGAAAAGTCTGAAACAAAAAACATATGTGTTCGAGGAAATCTAAGACATGTTATTTGGTCTTAAGCGTGCCAAAGTGCAGTGCCACACCTCTTTATATAGCATTCTTCTATCGCACATCACTGTATTTTGCTCTATGGGATTGAAACGTGCATATTCTGTAATGGATGTCATCAAACTATATTCAGGACAGTGGAAATTGAAATGTCCTTTGGTGCCTCTCCTGCTCCCATTTGGCCAGTTTGACAGCCTGCCTCTCTCTCTCTCTCTCTCTCTCTCTCTCTCTCTCTCTCTCTTTTTTTAAATCTCGCAATTAATAGCAGATGGGATTATTTGTAATCAGAAGAACAAGAACTCTTCAGAAAATTTGCATTCTTTATTGCCTATTAGCTAATAACTTCCTGTTTTGTGTGACATAAAATTAAATATATTATACATAAAAACAATACAGACAAGAGACAAGCAAGGAAGTCCACATTTCTTCAGTTCTTAGCTCCTAGAATTTTTTTCTCTCTATCCTTGCTACAGCTTTACATGGTGTGCTTTCCTTTCTGCGAAAGAATCTATTACCTCATCAAAGTTCATCAAACGTTTCGCTACATGAAAAATCGAAATGTCGTTATCTAATACTGAAAAAGCTGTTAATACTAATAATACCCAAGACTGGTCTGGTTTCTCAATCTGATTACGTCTATTTTGTCACTGTCTGCTAGATAAAACAAAATAGGCCTTTCTAATATTGCAGAAATTTTGTAACACACACCAAATAAATGAGGCTGTTTTGGCACAGATGGTCATTATTATAACATGACAGAATATAATTCACAAAGTACCAACATCAAACGCCTATTAGGCCTACTACAATCAAAAAGCTTTATGTTAGGAAATAGCTTCACACTTCATTCATACGCACCAGTTTCTCAAGCATGAGATCGAAAAGTAGTATACTGAAATTTTTATATAAATTTGGAATTGTCTTACTCTTCCATAATATTTGTGATGTCCTTGTTTCCTCTCCTTCCTCATTCTAACAAACAATCTTGCATCACCAATTCTGTAGCTATTCCTGCCATTGTCAAAATTTGTTCACCGATTAACTTCAGTAGCCCTGCCAGAATCAAAGGTTTAGTTATCTCGCGATTATTTTCCAGTTAGGCATTGTTACATGTTCTTACAACGCGTTTTCCGTGTTACTTCCAGAACAGAACTTAAGCAACTGCTTACCAGGGCCTGTGCAACCGGTCCTTACTAGTGTAGCAATCTGGCCTAAAATTTTCTGTCAAAATTTCATTTTCTTGGATATACCAAGAAGAAAATGGTAATCTTTCTCATCTGTTATTCCTGTTAGTCATTTATTTCCATTCTGGTAGTCTGAATCTATGGATTTCGCTAGTAATTATAACAATGCTGATCATTCTCTAACCCAATCAACCACATAATCTGACAGCAATTGGCATTCATCCGTTTGGCTTTACTCCGCTCAGCTCGTATAGCCCCGTACCCTTTTTTCTGCGGAAAGTTTATTTCTAGATGTGATGAAGATTTACCTGACAGAAACATCACGTACCGCATGCATGCATCCAAAAATCAACTTATAATTCATTCAGAAATCAACTTAAAATGTGTTCAAAAATGATCAAAAACCAACAGGGATGCATGTCATAATCATATGAACAATCTATCTAAAAACAAAGATGATGTGACTTACCATATGAAAGTGCTGGCAGGTCGACAGACACACAAACAAACACAAACATACACACAAAATTCAAGCTTTCGCAACAAACTGTTGCCTCATCAGGAAAGAGCGGAGGAGAGGGAAAGACGAAAGGATGTGGGTTTTAAGGGAGAGGGTAAGGAGTCATTCCAATCCCAGGAGCGGAAAGACTTACCTTAGGGGGAAAAAAAGGACGGGTATACACTCGCGCGCACACACACACATATCCATCCACACATATACAGACACAAGCAGACATATTTAAAGACAAAGAGTTTGGGCAGAGATGTCAGTCGAGGCAGAAGTGCAGAGGCAAAGATGTTGTTGAATGAAAGGTGAGGTATGAGTGGCGGCAACTTGAAATTAGCGGAGATTGAGGCCTGGTGGATAACGGGAAGAGAGGATATATTGAAGGGCAAGTTCCCATCTCCGGAGTTCGGATAGGTTGGTGTTAGTGAGAAGTATTCAGATAACCCGGACGGTGTAACACTGTGCCAAGATGTGCTGGCCATGCACCAACGCATGTTTAGCCACAGGGTGATCCTCATTACCAACAAACACTGTCTGCCTGTGTCCATTCATGCAAATGGACAGTTTGTTGCTGGTCATTCCCACATAGAATGCGTCACAGTGTAGGCAGGTCAGTTGGTAGATCTCGTGGGTGCTTTCACACGTGGCTCTGCCTTTGATCGTGTACACCTTCCGGGTTACAGGACTGGAGTAGGTGGTGGTGGGAGGGTGCATGGGACAGGTTTTACACCGGGGGCAGTTACAAGGGTAGGAGCCAGAGGGTAGGGAAGGTGCTTTGGGGATTTCATAGGGATGAACTAAGAGGTTACGAAGGTTAGGTGGACGGCGGAAAGACACTCTTGGTGGAGTGGGGAGGATTTCATGAAGGATGGATCTCATTTCAGGGCAGGATTTGAGGAAGTCGTATCCCTGCTGGAGAGCCAAATTCAGAATCTGATCCAGTCCCGGAAAGTATCCTGTCACAATTGGGGCACTTTTGTGGTTCTTCAGTGCGAGGTTCTGGGTTTGAGAGGATGAGGAAGTGGCTCTGGTTATTTGCTTCTGTACCAGGTCGGGAGGGTAGTTGCAGGATGCGAAAGCTGTTGTCAGGTTGTTGGTGTAATGCTTCAGGGATTCCGGACTGGAGCAGATTCGTTTGCCACGAAGACCTAGGCTGTAGGGAAGGGACCGTTTGATGTGGAATGGGTGGCAGCTGTCGTAATGGAGGTACTGTTGCTTGTTGGTGGGTTTGATGTGGACGGACGTGTGAAGCTGGCCATTGGACAGGTGGAGGTCAACATCATGGAAAGTGGCATGGGATTTGGAGTAGGACCAGGTGAATCTGATGGAACCAAAGGAGTTGAGGTTGGAGAGGAAATTCTGGAGTTCTTCTTCACTGTGAGTCCAGATCATGAAGATGTCATCAATAAATCTGTACCAAACTTTGGGTTGGCAGGCCTGGGTAACCAAGAAGGCTTCCTCTAAGCGACCCATGAATAGGTTGGCGTACGAAGGGGCCGTCCTGGTACCCATGGCTGTTCCCTTTAATTGTTGGTATGTCTGGCCTTCAAAAGTGAAGAAGTTGTGGGTCAGGATGAAGCTGGCTAAGGTAATGAGGAAAGAGGTTTTAGGTAGGGTGGCAGGCAATCGGCGTGAAAGGAAGTGCTCCATTGCAGCGAGGCCCTGGACGTGCGGGATATTTGTGTATAAGGAAGTAGCATCAATGGTTACAAGGATGGTTTCTGGGGGTAACGGATTGGGTAAGGATTCCAGGCGTTCGAGAAAGTGGTTGGTGTCTTTGATGAAGGATGGGAGACTGCACGTAATGGGTTGAAGGTGTTGATCTACGTAGGCACAGATACGTTCTGTGGGGGCTTGGTAACCAGCTACAATGGGGCGGCCGGGATGATTGGGTTTGTGAATTTTAGGAAGAAGGTAGAAGGTAGGGGTGCAGGGTGTCAGTGGGGTCAGGAGGTTGATGGAGTCAGGTGAAAGGTTTTGTAGGGGGCCTAAGGTTCTGAGGATTCCTTGAAGCTCCGCCTGGACATCAGGAATGGGATTACCTTGGCAAACTTTGTATGTGGTGTTGTCTGAAAGCTGACGCAGTCCCTCAGCCACATACTCCCGACGATCAAGTACCACGGTCGTGGAACCCTTGTCCGCTGGAAGAATGACGATGGATTTATTTTCCTCATATGAACAATCGATAGACCAATGTGCGCTGGATGCTAGGCGCTTTGTGAAACAAGTTTTTTTTCCTCAAGAATATGAATGTGGTGCCCCCTTTTCCCGGTAGCATCTAGCTGCTTACTGTGACTGCTTGCACACCCAACAGCTACATTCCTGTAGCCAGAAGCAGGAGAATCTACTACTCAAATGTGACTTAACTGCACAGGCGCATGAGCCTGCTCGTAACTGCTAAAACGAATCTAATATAAACAGTTGTGACTTCACCCTCATCGGAGGCAATTAATTTTTATGAAGCATTGTATATTCTTCCACATTTTGCTGTTGGCAGATGCTTGCATGAGCACTGTGTGTCTTTGCTGTATACGGCGCATATCCTTTGCAATTTAAGTTATTTTCGTTTTTTTTCTCTTGTTTATGTTTTATTGTTGAAGTATTATTCTGCAGTAGCAGGATACAGTAATATCCTTTGTTAAAGTATTGGTTCTTACCAGTCAAAATTACAAAAATTTAACAGAAAACTAAAACAATGAAAAATTCCCCAAATTCTGAAAAATTCCCCAAATTCTGAAAAATTCCCCAAATTCTGAAAAATTCCCCAAATTCTGAAAAATTCCCCAAATTCTAAAAAATTCCCTGGTTTTCTCCCAGATTAAAAAATTCCTAGGTTTTTCCTGGATCTCCCAGTTGTGCTGGGTCGTATACACCCTGTAACAACTTCCTGGGTGAACAAAAAATTTGATTTTCATTATTCCATATAGTTGCTGATGAAATTTAAAAATTTAAAATTCCATCATAATCTATTTATTTAGAGCCATAACCTTACATTAAGTAGCTGTTGCTAGTAGGAACCAAAATTACTAATGTTGTGTGGGTTGATAACGCACAATTTTTAAACTATGGAAGCTTGGCGCCATGCACTCTGACTGGCTGCGGGATTGCCCTGTTGCCGGATGCTCTGGACAAAGCATGATGTGAATGCTTTGTCTGCTGGAGATCGCGATGTATCCAAAGCGGTCCGCATTCTTGGTAGTAACGTACCAGCATTCCACTTTGAAGGCCTGGGGCAAATCCGCCTGGATCCCGACACATCCATTGTAGTTTCGTGATAAGACAAACCAGAAACAAACCCAGCAACAGCTGTTAGTTCGCATACAGAAAGTCTTTTACAAATTGTGTCAGCCCTATAAAGGGCCTTTTTTTGTAACTACGACATTGTTTACTTAAAGCAGGTGCTCGAACTGGCGACCCTCTGACGCGACGCAAGCTTGGTAACGTCGAACAGTGTTTTGCCAAACTCTTTCAAAGATTCCTGGCAGTGCCCTGACGTGACTGGCAGCATGTTGAATGCAATCCATTAATTCCTCTTTGTTTCTAGGTGATTCGCATCGAGGTGGATGAACTACAACCTTGAAGAATCCCCACAGGAAAATGTCCTGTGATATCAGGGCCATGTCCTACGAGCACCTCTGCCATTTACCCAGCCATGAAAGAGTTCATTTAAATATCCGCCTACAGCATGACTTACATGCGGGCACCCCATCATCCTGCAACCACATGTGTAGCCGTATGTCCAGGGGAACATCATCTAGCGGGTCAGGTAGAGTTTCTTGTAAAAAGTGAAGGTAATTTGCCCCAATAAGTTAAGGAGTAGACGGACCAGCCCAATCAGATGGTCACCCACAATGCCTGCCCAAATGTTGAGCGAAAATCATTCCTGGTGTCCGTGGACATACATGACATGAGGATTTCCCCTTGCCCAATAATGAATGTTTCCACTGTTGTAAAGGCCATCCCAATGGAAGGTGAACTCATTGGTAAACAACACAATGGCAAGGAAGTCGGGATCTAGTACAACACGTTGCAGAAACCACCAGCAAAACCCTACCCTGTGTTCGTAGTCTGCCGCAGGCTTTAGGTCTTGGACAGAGTGGAAACTAAATGGATGCTGGAAAAATTATACGTTTAAAGCCAGCGGCAGGCATAAAACATCATCCGAAATTGTACTGAATGCTTTCTTAGAGAATTATTTTGAACAATTAGTTCATGAGCCCACTCGAAGCATAAATGGTTGTTAAAGCATACTTGACCTTTTAGCAACAAATAATCCTGGACAAATAGTGAGTATTGTGATGAATACACGGATTAGTGACCACAAGGCAGTTGCTGCTAGGCTGAATACCGTAACACCTACAACCATCAAAAAGAAACGCAAAGTATATCTATTTAAAAACCTGATACAGGGTGTTTCAAAAATGACCGGTATATTTGAAACGGCAATAAAAACTAAACGAGCAGCGATAGAAATACACCATTTGTTGCAATATGCTTGGGACAACAGTACATTTTCAGGCGGACAAACTTTCGAAATTACAGTAGTTACAATTTTCAACAACAGATGGCGCTGCAAGTGATGTGAAAGATATAGAAGACAACGCAGTCTGTGGGTGCGCCATTCTGTACGTCGTCTTTCTGCTGTAAGTGTGTGCTGTTCACAACGTGCAATTGTGCTGTAGACAACATGGTTTATTCCTTAGAACAGAGGATTTTTCTGGTGTTGGAATTCCACCGCCTAGAACACAGTGTTGTTGCAACAAGACGAAGTTTTCAACGGACGTTTAATGTAACCAAAGGACTGAAAAGTGATACAATAAAGGATCTGTTTGAAAAATTTCAACGGACTGGGAACGTGACAGATGAACGTGCTGGAAAGGTAGGGCGACCGCGTACGGCAACCACAGAGGGCAACGCGCAGCTAGTGCAGCAGGTGATCCAACAGCGGCCTCGGGTTTCCGTTCGCCGTGTTGCAGCTGTGGTCCAAATGACGCCAACGTCCACGTATCGTCTCATGTGCCAGAGTTTACACCTCTATCCATACAAAATTCAAACGCGGCAACCCATCAGCGCCGCTACCATTGCTGCACGAGAGACATTCGCTAACGATATAGTGCACAGGATTGATGACGGCGATATGCATGTGGGCAGCATTTGGTTTACTGACGAAGCTTATTTTTACCTGGACGGCTTCGTCAATAAACAGAACTGGCGCATATGGGGAACTGAAAAGCCCCATGTTGCAGTCCCATCGTCCCTGCATCCTCAAAAAGTACTGGTCTGGGCCGCCATTTCTTCCAAAGGAATCATTGGCCCATTTTTCAGATCCGAAATGATTACTGCATCACGGTATCTGGACATTCTTCGTGAATTTGTGGCGGTACAAACTGCCTTAGACGACACTGCGAACACCTCGTGGTTTATGCAAGATGGTGCCCGGCCACATCGCACGGCCGACGTCTTTAATTTCCTGAATGAATATTTCGATGATCGTGTGATTGCTTTGGGCTATCCGAAACATACAGGAGGTGGCATGGATTGGCCTCCCTATTCGCCAGACATGAACCCCTGTGACTTCTTTCTGTGGGGACACGTGAAAGACCAGGTGTACCGCCAGAATCCAGAAACAATTGAACAGCTGAAGCAGTACATCTCATCTGCATGTGAAGCCATTCCGCCAGACACATTGTCAAAGGTTTCGGGTAATTTCATTCAGAGACTACGCCATATTATTGCTACGCATGGTGGATATGTGGAAAATATCATACTATAGAGTTTCCCAGACCGCAGCGCCATCTGTTGTTGAAAATTGTAACTACTGTAATTTCGAAAGTTTGTCTGCCTGAAAATGTACTGTTGTCCCAAGCATATTGCAACAAACGGTGTATTTCTATCACTGCTCGTTTAGTTTTTATTGCTGTTTCAAATATACCGGTCATTTTTGAAACACCCTGTAAAAATGCTCTTAACGCCTTTTTAAGAGACAGTCTTCACTCCTTCCAATCTGATCATGTAAGTGTAGAAAAGTTGTGGAATGTTTTCAAAGAGATAGTATTAACAGCAATTGAGAGATATATACCACATAAATTAATAAGTGATGGTACTGATCCCCCATGGTCCACAAAACGGGTCAGATCACTGTTGCAGAAGCAACGAAAAAAGCACGCCAAATTTAGAAGAACGCAAAATCCCCAAGATTGGAAAAGTTTTACAGAAGTTCGAAATATGGTGCGTACGTCAATGGGAGATGCTTTTAATAATTTCCACAACGAAATTCTGTCTCGAAATCTGGCAGAAAACCCAAAGAGATTCTGGTCACACACAAAACACACCAGTGGCAAGACATAATCAATACCTTCACTGCGCGATAACAATGGTGAAGTCACTGATGACAGTGCCACTAAAGCAGAGTTATTAAACACGGTTTTCCAAAACTGCCAAAGGAGACAAAGTAAATATTCCTGAATTCCAATCAAGAAAAACTGCCAAGATGAGAAACATAGAAGTAGATATCCTAGGTGTAACAAAGCAGCTTAAATCACTTAATAAAGGCAAGGACTCTGGTCAAGATTGTACACCAGTCAGGTTCCTCTCAGAGTATGCTGATAAAATAGCTCCATATTTAGCAATTACATACAACCACTCACTCACAGAAAGATACGTACCTAAAAACCGGAAAATTGCTCAAGTCACACCAATACCAAAAAAGGGAAGTAGGAGTAATCCGCTGAATTACAGAGCTCTATCACTAATGTCGATTTGCAGTAGGGTTTTAGAACATATACTGTATTCGAACATTATGAAGTACCTCGAAGAAAATGATTTATTGACATATAGTCAGCATGGATTCAGAAAATATCGTTCTTGTGAAACACAACTAGCTCTTTATACTCATGAAGTAATAAGTGCTATCGACAGGGGATGTCAAATTGATTCCACGTTTTTAGATTTCCAGAAGGCTTTCGACACCATTCCTCACAAGTGTCTTCTAATCAAACTGCGTGCCTACGGAGTATTGCCTCAGTTGTGCGACTGGATTCATGATTTCCTGTCAGAAAGGTCACAGTTCGTAGTAATAAATGGAAAGTCATCAAGTAAAACAAAAGTAATATCCGGCATCCCCCAAGGAAGTGTTATAGGCCTTCTATTGTTCCTGATCTATATTAACAACATAGGAGACAGTCTGAGTAGCCGTCTTAGATTGTTTGCAGATGATGCTGTCATTTACCGTCTTGTAAAGTCATTGGATGATCAAAACGACTTGCAAAATGATTTAGATAAGATATCTGTATGGTGCGAAAAGTGGCAATTGACCCTGAATAAAGAAAAGAGCGAAGTTATTCACATGAGTACTAAAAGAAATCAGCTAAATTTCGATTATGTGATAAGTCACACAAATCTGAGGGCTGTAAATTCAACTAAATACTTAGGGATTACAATTACGAATAACCTAAATTGGAATGATCACATAGATAATATTGTGGGTAAAGCAAACCAAAGACTGCGATTCATTGTCAGAACACTTAGAAGGTGCAACAGGTCTACCAAAGAGACTGCTTACACCATGCTTGTCTGCCCTATTCTGGAGTACTGCTGTGCGGTGTGGGATCTGCATCAGATGGGACTGACGGATGACATCAAAAAAGTACAAAGAAGGGCAGCTCATTTTCTATTATTGCGAAATAGGAGAGATAGTGCCACATTCATGATACGTGAATTGGAATGGCAATCATTAAAACAAAGGCGTTTTTCATTGCAACGGGATCTTCTCATGAAATTTCAATCACCAATTTTCTCCTCCGATTGCGAAAACATTCTGTTGGCACCCACTTACATAGGGAGAAATGATCATCACGATAAAATAAGAGACATCAGGGCTCGCAATGAAAAATTTAAGTGCTCGTTTTTCCCATGTGCCATTCGAGAGTGGAACGGTAGAGAGACAACATGAAGGCGGTTCATTGAACCCTCTGCCAGGCACTTTATTGTGAATAGCAGAATAATCACGTAGATGTAGATGAATTTCTGAAATACATAGATAAATTAGATTGTGTTCGGGAGAACAGTTTTCTGAATGGTAGGTCATCACAACACCACTAGAATAACAACAACAGGAACAATAATAATAGATATTGGTAATATAATAATAATTTTGATAACAACTATCACAACCAGAGTAGCAGTAATAATAATAATAATAATAATACAAATGCGCAGGGCAGAAGTAGTCAGAGGAGAAATGGTAACAGATATGAAAATAATAATCAGGAAAACAGGTAAACACCTCATTGCGAGCCTGTCAGTTTGAAGTGAAGAACAGTTACAGAAATCAGGCTAGAGGTAGGAGAGGAAGGTGAAGTTCAGGTCACAGACACCACAATAGACACAATACTTACCAGATAAACATAGTTAATTATGATAAAGCATTCTGGGACTTCATGCTGACGGAAATGGGTGAAGATACTAGTAAAGTAGAAAATAAATTTAATCTTAGTACAGTTGATTTGACTAACTTATTTGATGAGAGCTGTGTGTTTAGTAACAGTAACAGTTACAATGATGCTCCTGAGTATGGTTTAGTAAGTTATTTTATGATGATGAATTTTCAGTGTTGTCTGAAAAAGATGTGGAGGAAAGCACGGACACAAGTTCTGGTACTTTTGATAGTGATTGTGATATGGAGACAAGTGTAGGTGAACTTGAGATTCATGTACATGCAGATGATGTTGCAAATGAGTATTTTGAGATTGTTGATGGTGAACATGATGTTATATTTTATGATGAATTAGATGGTACGATTTATGTGGAAGTACTAGACAATGGAATGATAGTATATGATGATTTGGACTTGGAAAAACAAATACATGAAAATCAGTTGATACCCATAGAGGTCAACGAGATACTACACGGTTGTTACAGAAAGGAGGCTCAAAATAAGCTAATTAGTGATAAGATACTGAAAGTATTGGATGAAAACAAGGAGGCTATAGGAAACGGTGATTACTGTGATAGTATTTGCACACACACTCTAGTTGTAAGCTACCAATAAGTACTTTATAACCGAAGATAGGAAATGAGGTTCAAGTAAATGCTGATATAAATTGTAGGGATAGTGAAGATGATTTATTGGCAGAAGACAATGAAAGTAATAAGCATGAAATACCCAGTAGTCCCTATATTGAAAATCTGCAGGCAACTGGAAGGGAGTTTGTCTGTTGGACAATGGTAGCCCGGCAAGTGGTGTGTCTGCAAAATTAAGAGAGAGATTAAAGAACACTGAACAGTATACTGAATTTCCAATTACTAGTGTTAAAATACGAGGTGCATTCAAGTTCTAAGGCCTCCGATTTTTTTTCTAATTAACTACTCACCCGAAATTGATGAAACTGGCATTACTTCTCGACGTAATCGCCCTGCAGACGCACACATTTTTCACAACACTGACACCATGATTCCATGGCAGCGGCGAAGGCTTCTTTAGGAGTCTGTTTTGACCACTGGAAAATCGCTGAGGCAATAGCAGCACGGCTGGTGAATGTGTGGCCACGGAGAGTGTCTTTCATTGTTGGAAAAAGCCAAAAGTCATTAGGAGCCAGGTCAGGTGAGTAGGGAGCATGAGGAATCACTTCAAAGTTGTTATCACGAAGAAACTGTTGCGTAACATTAGCTCGACGTGTGGGTGCATTGTCTTGGTGAAACAGCACACGCGCAGCCCTTCCCGGACGTTTTTGTTGCAGCGCAGGAAGGAATTTGTTCTTCAAAACATTTCCATAGGATGCACCTGTTACCGTAGTGCCCTTTGGAATGCAATGGGTAAAGATTACGCCCTCGCTGTCCTAGAACATGGACACCATCATTTTTTCAGCACTGGCGGTTACCCGAAATTTTTTTGGTGGCGGTGAATCTGTGTGCTTCCATTGAGCTGACTGGCGCTTTGTTTCTGGATTGAAAAATGGCATCCACGTCTCATCCATTGTCACAACTGACGAAATGAAAGTCCCATTCAAGCTGTCGCTGCACGTCAACATTGCTTGGCAACATGCCACATGGGCAGCCATGTGGTCGTCCGTCAGCATTCGTGGCACCCACCTGGATGACACTTTTCGCATTTTCAGGTTGTCATGCAGGATTGTGTGCACAGAACCCACAGAAATGCCAACTCTGGAGGTGATCTGTTCAACAGTCATTCGGCGATCCCCCAAAACAATTCTTTCCACTTTCTCGATCAAGTCGTCAGACCGGCTTGTGCGAGCCCGAGGTTGTTTCAGTTTGTCACACGATGTTCTGCCTTCATTAAACTGTCGCACCCACTGAATTTCAATTGGTTTCACACCACGCAAATTCAGAAAACGAATGATTGCACGCTGTTCAAGCAAGGAAAACGTCGTCATTTTAAGTATTTAAAACAGTTCTCATTCTCGCCGCTGGCGGTAAAATTCCATCTGCCGTACGGTGCTGCCATCTCTGGGACGTATTGACAATGAATGCAGCCTCATTTTAAAACAATGCGCATGTTTCTATCTCCTTCCAGTGCGGGGAAAAAAAATCTGAGGCCTTAGAACTTGAATGCACCTCGTAAAAGGATCCACTGGTAAACTTCGTAAATTAATCAGTAGTCAAGCATTAATTTCATTTACTGTCAGTAATGATGTATTTGAACCTGGATGTCTTGTAATAACTAACCCGAATGAACACATGTTGTTAGAGCTGGATTGGATACTGAAAGTTAATGTTAGGTTTGATTGGTTAAATATGAAGTTATATTTTATTGATCCAATTTCTGCTGTTCATGGTGAAACTAAATTATACATAAAGTTTGATGAGAATTTTAGCAATAATTTAAGAGTGAAACTATTTGATGACAGATTATTTAGGTGAAGATAATGAGTATTTTTATAATCAGGTGGTTAATGAAGACTTTTCTCAATTAGTACTGGACAAACATAACTCAGCAGGAAATTTAAGTAGTGATGAAAAACGTGACTTGGAGGTATTCCTGTGGGAATATAATAGTGTTTTCAGTGACAAGTCATGCAGGGTGAAAGATTACATATGTACATTAAAACTGAGACCACATACACCATTTTTCATTAAGCCATACGGAGTACCTATTTGTAGGAGGAAGGTTGTTGAAAAAGAGTTGGAGAAATTGCAAAGTTGAGGGATAACAGAAAGGAGTAGCAGTCAGTACAACAATCGTAAGGCTGTAGTAGCTAAGAAAGATGGCAGCGTCAGAAGAGTATTTGACTCTCGACATTTAAATATTTTTTTGGAAAAGAAAAGTGACCACCCAGCATCAATGGAGGAATTGTTGTATAAATTTCATGATGCAAATTATTTTAAAAGTTTGGATTTGACATCAGGATTTCATCAAATTACTTTAGGACCCAATTCTTGGCACCACACTGCATTTTTATATAATGGGAAAAGTTTTCAATACTGAGTAGCACCTTTCGCATTAAACTTATCAATTGCTGAATTTATCAGGGCTTTGGATTTTATTTTGGGAAGTGAGTTACTTTCTAAATTAATCATTTATGTGGATGACATTCTGGTAGTCAGTAAAGCTTGGGATGAGCATATGGAAATTCTGAAAGCTATTGCAATTTAATTTAGGCAGGGGGGTACGACATTAAAATTTGAAAAATGTAAATTTGCATTAAAAGAGGCGAAATTTCTTGGGCACATTATTAATAAGGAAGGAATTCTGCCTGAAAAAGACAAATTGTTAGCCACTGCAGTTTTCCCCAAACCGAGATCAAAGAAGGAACTTGGGTCATTTAATGGTTTATGCAATTTCTATAGGAAATATATAAGGACACAAGCTTTAAATGTGCCATGTCTTCTTGTGCTTTTGGAAAAGAACAGTGTTTGGGAATGTACTCAGAAATGTCAAGTAGCTTTCGATGAGATTAAGAGACAGTCAACAGTGAAATCTTACGTAGACCAGACTTAATTTTATCATTTTGAATGATGACAGACGTGTGTGATTAAGGCTTAGGAGTTTGTTTATTTCAACAGAAGGAAGTTGAGGGAGAGACCATGCAGTGTACTATTAGTTTTGCCAATGTTTACAAAACCATGAAAAAAAATTATACAGTCACCAAGAAGGAACTTTTAGCCATTGTTTGAGGGGTTTAAAAATTTCAAAATTATTTAATTGGACACAAAGTCATTGTATATGCAGACCACAAAGCTTTGTTCTACATTGAGGAGTGCAAACTATATCTCAGTAGGATTACCAGGCGTGCAGTTTTCTTACATAAATTTGACTATTCAATCCAGTACATTCAAGGCGATCAGAACGTAGTTGCTGATGCTCTGTCTAGATTACCAGTAGGAAGTAACCTGGATGGTAAGAGTATTCAAGAAAATAGGAATTTTATGATCATGTACATTCAAGTGATTAAAGAACAGAAAGAAATTGCGAGAATCTGAAGATAACCGAAAAGTAATCGAAATCAGGATCATACATGGAAGTTAGTTAAGAACTACTTTGGTAAGAAAGGATGTAATAAGATAAAACAGTATTACCAAGTGTTTAAAGGAATTTTATTTAGAACAAATAGTTCCAACTCCGATAAGTGGAAAGTTTGTTGGCCTAGACAAAATTCCGCACTTTGATTAACTACATACATAAGAATTACAGCCATTGTGGATCCATGAAGTGTATCCAAAAGATATAGGAAAATGTGTACTTTGATAATATCTCCAGGAGGATTAAAAAGTGTTCGAGGTCTTGGGATCGATGTCAGAGAGTAAAGTTTACTAACCAGAAGCATAAAAGTTTCATGCAGAACATAATTCCATAAGGTAAGTCAGAACTAGTCAGAATTGACTTATTTGGTCAACTTTCCTGCACTGAAGAAGGCTACACATATTTGTTTGTTACTGTCAGGTTGCTTTCAAAACTGGTAAAGCTGCACTCTTTGAAAAAACTACAAATAAGAAAATTATTCAGTGTTTTATTAATGACTATTTTAGGAATGTTTTGCAAACCACATGCTTTGCTGTCAGATAATGGAAATCAGTTCACATCAGGTACATGAAAGGAATTTATTAACAATGAGAACAGCAAGCACATTTTAATATCTGTGAATTCTCCATCGAACAATCCTACAGGGAGGTACATGAGGGAAATTGGTAGGTTATGCAGAACATACTGTTCCAAGCATCATATGAATTGGTACACGTCTGTAAGTCAGTTTCAGGACATTCTAAATAGTTTGCATCATACTACAGCTGGATTCACACCATATGAAGTTCATTTTAATCACAAATCTGCTAACTTACTAGGTGAATTGATTGAGTTTACAGCTTGTACAGAGTTAACGGCTGATGAGAGGGTTGGTTGGCTGATGGTTTAAAAAGAGGAGGAAGGGACCTAACTACGAGGTCATCGGTCCCTTGTTCCTAATGAAACAATGTCACAAGTGTGAGAATAGAACAGATGAGGCATATAACACAAAACCCCAAGAATGAAGGAAAGACAACAAATACTAAAAGGAACAAAAGAGGACAAGAAAACAACAGAGAGACGCATGCATGGAAGACTTCCACACATATGTAGTCTCCTTGATGACACACAGTTTGTTGTGCATACTGTTATGCAATTCCGTCTCCCAAAGCCGAAAAACCCTGCGGTGTAAGTCGGAACACAGGTCAGGTTCAGTGATGCCAATCTCCAGAAACGGTTTCCGTGTAGCCTGTTGGCAACTGCGTTGCCTGGGATGCTGACGTGTCTTGGAGTCCACACAAAGAAACACTGAATGACAGGACCGGTCCAGGGCATAGATGGACTCCTGGATGGATGCCACCAAAGGATGGCGAGGGTAGCACTGGTCGACAGCATGCAGATTGCTCAAGGAGTCAGCACACAAGAAACGATTCCTCAGGGCACGAATGGATATAATGAAGTGCACGAGTTATGGCCACCAGCTCTGCAGTGAATACACTGCAGCCATCGGGCAAGGAATGTTGTTCAATGTGGCCTCTGTGGACAAAGGCGAAGCCAACATTACCATCAGCCATCGAGCTGTCGATGTAAACCACTTCAGAGCCCTGGAACACTTCAAGAATCAAAAGGAAGTGACAGCGAAGATCCGCAGGGTTAGCAGAGTCCTTAGGAAAATGCAAAAAGTCCAGGCAAAGCTTCAGCCTACAGCTACACCACAGAGGTGTACATGAATGGACGTTGAGGAGAGCTGGTGAAGGGAAGGACGCCACTTCAGACAGAAGCAACCGCACGCGAATCGCAATCATTAGCCCTGAACTGATTAGCCTATGCGGGAGGTGAACCACCATGGTTGGGAAAAGAAAACGGTAGTTAGGATGTTCAAGAGAGCTATGAACATGTGCAACGTAATTGGCGAGCAGTTGTGCACGTCTGATCTTCAATGGACGGACTCCAGCCTCCACCAGTACACTTGTCACCGGACACATCCGAAAAGCTCCTGTTGCTAGTCAAACTCCACAATGGTGCAACGGGTCGAGCTAACGCAATGCCGAGGGCACCGCAAATCCTTAAATCACACTCCCATAGTCAAGGCGGGATTGAACAAGGGGTCTGTAGAGCTGCAGCAGTGTGGAGCAATGTGCACCCCAGTTGGTTTTGCTCAGGCAGCGGAGGGCATTGAGGTACTGCCAACACTTTGGTTTAAGCTGACGAAGATGAGGAAGCCAAGTCAAACAAGCGTAGAAAACCAGACTTAAGAATCGATATGTCTCCACTACAGTGAGTGGATTGTCATTAAGGTAAAGTACTGGTTCCGGATGAATGGCATGATGCCGACAGAAATGCATAAAACTGGAAGCCATGGACTAGAGCCCATGACCGTGGCTTGTGGATGGCTCCCTGTTGGCGACACTCAGCAACACCAGTACTGGAGCAGCAGTACGAAATGCAGAAGTCATCTGCATACAGAGAAAGTGAGACAGAGAGCCCGACAGCTGCTGCTAAACCGTTAATGGCCACTAAAAATAGAGAGACACTCAATACAGAGCCCTGCCAGACTCCATTCCCCTGGATATGGATGGAACTATGGGCGGCACCAATTTGGATATGGAAAGTACGGAGCGACAGGAAGTTCTGGATAAAAATCGGGAGTGACCCCCGGAGACCCCACTCATACAATATGGCAAGGATATGATGTTGCCAGGTCATGTCATACACTTCTCGTAAATCAAAAAAGACGTAAACCAGGTGTTGGCATCAGGAAAAGGCTGTTCGGATGACAGACTCGAGGGACACAAGATTACCAATGGTATAGCGACCCTGGTGGAAGCCGCCCTGACATGGAACCAGTAGGCCACATGTCTCCAGGACCCGACCCAACTGCCGACACATTATACGTCAGAGAAGCTTACAAAGAATGTTGGTGAGGCTGATGGGCCAATAGCTATCCACATCAAGCGGGTTTTTACCAGGTTTGACCATCGGAATAATGGTGCTCTCCCGCCATTGCGATGGAAAGACGCCATCGCACCAGATCCTGCTGAAGATGACAAGGATATGTTACTTGTAGTCAGATGAGAGATGTTTAATCACCTGGCTGTGGATCCGATCAGGCCAAGGAGCTGTGTCAGGGCAATGTGCAAGAGCACTGAGGAGCTCCCACTCTGTAAATGGGGCATTGCAGGATTCACTGTGGCGTGTAGTGAATGAGAGGACTTTCCATTCCAGCCACCGTCTGAGGGTGCAAAAGGCTGGGGGGGGGGGGGGGGGGGGGGGGGGTAATTCTCTAATGCAGAGGCTCGACCAAAGTGCTCAGCAATCGCATTTGTGTCGGTAGATAACACGCCATTTATGGTAAAACCAGGAACATCTGTAGGGGTCTGGTACCCAAAAAGATGTTTGATCTTTGCCCAAACTTGGGAAGGTGGCATATGGCACCCAATGGTCGAGACATATCTCTCCCAACACTCCTACTTCCTCATTTGATAAGTTGGTGAATGTGGGCATGGAGCCATTTAAAGGCTATGAGGTGCTCCAGGGAAGGGTACCGCTTATGCCACTGCAGAGCTCGCTGTCGCTCTTCAATTGCTTCAGCAACTTCTGGCAACCACCAAGGGACTGCCTTACACTGGGGGGCACCCTAAAGAGTGAGAGATCTCGTTTTCTGCCGCAGAAACAATCGTTGTAGTCACCTGCTCAACCATCACATCGCTGTTACCCTGTGGGGGAGTTTCAACGATGACAGCAGAGGTGAAAGTTTCCCAGTCCGCCTTGTTTAAAACCCCTCTGAGCAGGCGTCCATGGGCCTGACGCCGGGGCACTGACAGGAAGATGGGGAAGTGGTCACTACCACACAGGTCATCATGTGCTCTCCAGTGAATAGATGGGAGAAGTCCTGGGCTGCAAATTGATAAATCAATGGCCAAGCATGAGCCACACTGAAATGTGTGGCGGCCCAGTATTTAACAGGCAGAGGTCAAAATGAGACAGTAAAGTTTCGACATCTCTGCCTCTGCCAATAAGCATGGTACCACCCCACCAGGGGTTATGGGCATTACAATCTCCTAAAAGAAAGAAAGGTTTAGGGAGTTGATCAATCAGTGCAGCTAATACATTCAGGGGTACTGCATCATCTGGAGGAAGATATATATTGCAGACAGTTATTTCCTGTGACATCCTTGCTTATTCTGATGGCTACAGCTTCAAGAGGGGTTTGAAGGGGCACACCGTCACTACAGACTGAGTTTAGGACATGAACACAAACTCCACCTGACACTCAATTATAGTCGCTACCGTTCCTGTAGTATCCCTTATAGCCACGGAGGGCAGGTTTCCACATTGCCAGGAACCAGGTTTCTTGAGGGGCAATGCACATAGCAGACGTGTAAAGCGTATTGCCATAGCTCAGCCAGGCGGTGGAAAAAACTGCCGCATTTCCACTGGAGAATGGCATCATCATGAGACTGGGAAGTATGGAACATTCAATGAGGCACTTTACGCCTCAGAATCACCTGCTGCCACAGACTTATTGCCCGAGCAGTCTACGTCCATTGTGTCTGAGTGTCTGGCAAGATCTAGGTCCTCAGCAGATGCCAGAATCTCTACCCTATCCTCTGACACAGAGCTTGTAAGTAGTGGTGGTGTGGGTGCCACTGCAATTCCCTTGGTCTCAGGGGTATTCTTTTTCGATTTCTCCCGCTGCTCCTAGGGTTTCCCTGCCTGGGAGGGCTCCACTGGCTCAGTCTCAGGGACTGAGAACGAGCGTGAAGCCCTATGACCAGCTGCTTTTGAGCTCTTCAGTCACGGGTGGGTGTCACCTTTCCCACTAGCAGAAACCTGGGAAGGGAGTGACCGAAGGGACTCCTACCTACTGAGAAAAGCCGAAGAAGACTTATGCTTCTCTGGCTTAGAAGTGGGGACGGACGTAGCTGATGGTTCGGGAGAGGGGGGGGGGGGGGGGTTGCTCCCATAGTAGGTGGTGCGGGAGGTGTAGTCTTCCGACTCTGAGAGATGACTGGGGTTGGCAGAGCTGATGGTGCCAGAACTGTTGTAGTGGTGGCACAAGACGATTTCATACGTACAGGATGCAGGTGTTCAAATTTTCTCTTAGCCTCAGTGTAGGTCAGTCGGTCCAGGGTCTTGCACTCCATGATTTTCCTTTCTTTCTGGAGAGTCCTGCAGTCTGGCAAACAAGGCGAATGGTGCGCTCCACAGTTGACACAGATGGGAGGCGGGGTACACTCACTGTGTGTACCATGTGTCTGGTAAGCAGAAGGACTCCAGCTAATGTAGTATCTGCTTCAACATCTTTATATTTCGGTACTACATTCCTTATTCACTCGATTTACATTTAGTTTCTTGTCACATGTTTAGATCAATTATTGGTATATGAGGTGCTTCACTGATTTGAAAATAGCATCTTACCTCATCTATACTGATAGACTGATAGGAACTGACAACAATATGAATTTTGAAGAGAAGTATAGCCAACTGGATAATACACATGCATTTGTCTACGTAACACTAGTTGATCAACAGGAACTATGGTATAATCTTGGTCACTTGTATAACATTTGGTATTACTTCACAACTTTACAATTTTATAATTTTTCAGCATCATGTAAATCTGAAACACTTGGTACATATATGATTGAATGTTCAGCATGATTATTATGGAGACTTTTAGAGACAATTGACATAAATTACATTGCATAAACTTAGCCTGCTATTTGAAGTTTATACATGACACACATTCTATGGATTACAATTATTTACTTGTTATTTACTTTATCTTGACTATAATGAATCCCACTGCTTTGCGGTAAATATGGTGTTGTCTCTGAAAGCTTTTGATTAATATGATTTAGGAGTATTTTGCTTGCTGTTGTCCTAGGATGACAATAGTATTATTAGTGGATTTTGTCTGCATGGTTACAGATGACCAAGGTCTCGATGAGATATGTGTGTTGGCTGATTAGTCTGAGGAAGGCATCAGTCAGATAGGAGATATTTTGATATGATGCTCCGGCTGGACATAAACCATTTCTTTTTTTGGAGTTTAAGATATGTTTCAGTACGTCAAGTGTATTACTCTGTTTTGCATTACGCTTGTGCTTTTATCTATATTTGATTCTGTGTATGTTTTCGTGTCATGTTTTCTATATTGGTTGTCAGCATTCATCATATATGTTCTTTAGTATTTTGATGCTCATCTTAATCAATTATATTTTCTGCACATGACCATCTGACCAACATATTTTCTGTTACATAAAATTTCTTACATATAGCTTAAGCATACACACATATTCAGTTTTCTCTCTAAATTTAACCTCCATGTCGGATTTTGCCACAGATACTTCCACATCACCCATGTTAAACCACTTTTGTCGGGATGCGTTTTCATATCAATGAAATGATATCAGTGATATATACGAGTATTGTCATTGCGTTTCTTCAACTGCTTGTTCAGGACACTATTGAATACTTACATTCCTTTTCTTACTGAATCATTTAAGGACCAACACATGTATTTATCTTCAACCAACAATTCGTATTAAAGTGTGGTATGAAACAATTAGACAGTGAACATTATCTGTAAAATCATTTTCGCCATGTTTTATTACAGTATGAACATGAATAATTTTGTTTATCTGAAAGATTTTCCCATATTAGACATGAGTTGTAACCATTGTCTGTTGTCTGTTACACATTTCTTGTGAGTAAAACCTCATCGTTGAGTAAAGTTCAGGCCTGACGAACTCGGCAGTTTGGGTTTTTCAGGTCAGTCCAATCATCGCAAACATAGGCATTTAATATTTTCAATTTGGTTTGAGGTGTCTCATGCCAAATTCTAGCTTCTTGTAATTTTGCTTAGTATAACCATTTGATCTGTTTTTCAGTTGTGATGTCATGATTTTGGACATCCTAATTAAAGTTAAACTTTCAAAATGCTGTAGAAATAACACCACTGGTCAGAATGATGTCAAATTGCAACGGAATATTATCATAGAAGGCCAAAAACGTATGGCAGAAGAAAAAAAAATATTGTGAAAATTGATCAATAGATGGCACTGTATGTCTCATAATACGTAAATTAAAAAACCTGTCATGTTCATGATGACTGTCTCAAAGCAGGATTGTGCTCAGCTTGTACAACTATATTACAAGAATGATGACTGTGCACATGTCGCTAAGCAGGAGTTCCAGACACTGGAGGGTTTGAAAAAAGCCGTTGGTCCAATGACTGCCATGGGTCTGGAGAAAATGATTCAGAATTTCGAAAAGACAGGTTCTTTTTGTGTGCAACCTGGTAGAGGGAGGAAATGAATTGATTGGACGTGAGTGGAAGCAGTGGCCACAGCAACGCAAGAGGAGACAAGTGGTGGTGTGAAAACATGTAGTGCATGGAGAATTGCCCATACACTGGACATACCCATGAGCATGGTGCATAAAATCCTACGAAACATCTTTCTTTACTATCCATTTTAAATTACCAAAGTGCACAAGTTGCTTCCTGTAGACCTGCCAGCAAGAGAGACCTTTTCTTTAGAATTTCTTGTTCATATGGAAGTGGACAATGATTGTCTGTGGAAGATTTTGTGGATACTTCCATCTGACAGGATATGTCAATACACAGAATTGTCGAATATGGGCAACGGAAAATCCTCCAGTATGACTTCATCCTGAAAAGGTCACTGTGTGGTGCAGGTTTACGGCATCATTGATCATAGGGCCATATTTTTTCGAAGAGGCAGGTGCTTCCAGTACCGTAACCTGTACCATCACTGGTAAACACTACGAGTGTCTTTTGCACAATTACATCATTCCAGCTCTCCAACAGCGTGGATGTGTGGATGGGATCATTTTTATGCAAAATGGTGCACCTCTACACATTGCAAATCCAATTAAGCAGCTGCTGAAGTGTCATTTTGGAAATGGTAGAATTATCAACTGCCATTTCCCTACAGCCTGGCCGTCCTGGTCACCTGATATTAATCCGCGTGACTTCTGGCTGTGGGGCTACCTGGAAGATGATGTGTTCAGTGTTCCGACTGTAAACTTAGCTGCACTGAAGGCATGCACTGTGCAACACATTCTGAACGTGGCCCCAGAAACACTTCAATCAGTTGTGGAATTTCAGCTTGTTGCAGAAAACAGTGGACAGCATATTGAACATGTTTTGCACCAGTTACACAGAAATTAATAATCCAATGTGATTTTGACTTATGCTTTTTATACTTTTTTTGGTCTCAGGACAATTAAAAACCGATGCGATTGATGCTTTTTATGTGGTTTTTAGCCTCAGGACAATTAAAAACCGATTTTTCCCATCCAATGTGATATGACCTTGTCATGGTGGATGGTCCTCTGTAACTAATAGTATCAACACCTGTACACCCATGCACACTGAGTAGTACAGCTTGTTTAATGTCAAACTTACACCTTAGGCGTAGGCATTGTTGTATGATTCATTTGTCATTTGTAGTCGACTACTATTAAATTATGATGCTTACAGCACCATCTATTGCTACATTTTGTAACTATTCATTTTTCTTCTTCTATACGATTTCCCCCTTCTCCGATAATATTCCATTCCAATTTGATGTCATTCGGACCAGTGGTGTTATTTCTACAGTAGTTTGAAAGTTTAACTTTAATTATAATCACACTGTGTCTTGTACGTTAACTCTTGTAATTGACTGTATGTTAGGTGCAAATGATTTTCTTCAAATACAACTTGTTTTGTGGCCTTACAGTCACTTGCTGCAATCGCATTTCCTTTGAGTGGATGAACTTTGTACATTTCTATGCACTACCTAGGTCTCACTTAACAAACTGGAGGGAACTCTCCTTTGCATTTTCTCATATATACTTTAAATTAGTATTCTTCTATGCTTTGATGTAGGATCTGATTTGTCATTCATGGACACAAATATACATTTTATCTGGTAAAATAGGTTAGATCTTCTGTTATCCACTTGAATTTTGCTTTGTCACACTGTATTTTATAAATAACTCTTTACATTGTACAGTTCACTATATTTCTGAATTGGAAGTTACACTATGACTATATTAACTAACAATTATGGGATATATGTATGTATGAGTAAATGAATGATGATCATGTGCTGATACAAATTTGAAACAAACTGAGGAAGGAGTTGGAACAAAGTGGTGTGTAGTGGAGTGTGGTAAGACACAGCACTTTATACTGATATACAATTTACTGCATTTCATAAACTCCTAGAGGTGAGAGGCACAGGAAGCAACTTGTGCACATGGATATTTTTGAATGGTTAGCAAAGAAGGCTGTTTCGTACGATTTTATGCATCGTGCTTACGGTTATGTCCAATGTTTGGGCAATTCTCCAGGCACTGCACATTTGCACACCACCACTTGTGGACAATGATTGGCCGTGGAAGATTTTTTGGACAGACAAAGCCCACTTCCATCTGACAGGATATGTCAATACACAGAATTGTCAAATATGGGCAATGCAAAATCCACATGCAAATCACCCAGTACCACTTCATTCTTAAGAGGTTACTGGGTGTGCAGGTTCATGGCATTATTTATCACAGAGCCATATTTTTTTCGAAGAGACAGGTGCTTCCAGTCCTATTACCTGTACTGTCACTGGTAAGCACTATGAGAGTCTTTTGCGCAACCAAGTCATTCCAGCTCTCCAACAGCATGGATGTGATCATTTTTATGCAAAATGGTGCACCTCCGCACATTGCAAATCTGATTAAGCAGCTGCTGAAGTGCCATTTCAGAACTGCTAGAATTATCAGCCGTCATTGCCCTACAGCCTGGCTGTCCCGATCACCGGACCTTAATCCGTGTGACTTCTGGCTGTGAGGCTATCTGAAGGATGTTGTATTCAGTGTTCCGATTGCAAACTTAGCTGCACTGAAGATATGCAATGCACAACACATTCTAAACGTGACCCTGGATACACTTTGATCAGTTGTGGAACATGCTGTTTCTTGGTTTCAATTTGTTGCAAAGTACGGTGGGCAGCATATTGAACATGTTTTGCGCCAGACACAGAAATTAATAATCCGATTTCATTTTGATTGATTCTTTTTATGTGGTTTTTGGCCTCAGGACAACTAAAAACCGATGTGATTGATGCTCTTTACGCTGCTTTTGGCCTCCAGACAATTAAAAACCAATGTGAGTGATGCTGTTTGTGTGGTGTTTGGCCTCAGGACAACTAAAAACCAATTTTTCCCATCCAATGTGATATGACCTTGCCATAGTGGATGGGCTTACATAACTAACAGTATCACACCTGTACACCCATGCACTCTGAGTAGTACAGTTTGTTTAACATAAAACATACACCTTAGGCATTTTTGTACGATTCATTTGTCATTTGTAGTCAACCACTATTAAGTTATGATGCTTACAGTGCCATCTATTGCTACATTTTGTAACTATTTATTTTTCTTCTGCTATACGTTTTCCCCCTTCACTGATAATATTCTGTTGCAATTTGACATAATTCTGAACAGTGGTGTTACTTCTACAGCGGTTTGAAAGTTTAACTTTAATTATAATCACCCTTTACAAGCACGACAACGGTTAACATGTCTAAAAATTGCTGAATAAAAGAATGTGAAAGAAAGTTGGAGATTAGTCAAATAAATTCTTGTAACACTGATAAGAAGTTGACAGTGTTAGACAGTGCCCAATAAGATGATTAATTGAAGCCTTCAACACCACCATCTTGTGAAAACACAGATAAACTACCACCTTTCAATCTAATCAAGCCCTCAGGCTAAGTTACAGATCAGTATGTCACTACAACTACTATTTTGTATTCATAAATATTGACTTCACCAACTCACAACGAGACTTCACCTTTCAATCTAACTTACACCTCAGGCTATGTTACGGATTAGTATCACCAAAATCTATGTTCCAAAACATGAAAAGGAACAACAACACATATTCATAAAGCACAACAACTCACTGTCTTTTGCAAGCACTTGAAAATCATCTCTGAGCTGATTGTCTGTTGGTGTTCCAGAAGGGAGCAGCAGTCCTGGACTCCCTGCAGCCACTAAGAGGTGTTGCTCCGTTCCTGGCAAGCTCTGAGGCCGTGCCACAGCGACAGCTATTGGGGCTGATGCTGTAGGTAAGGAAGTGTTGCTGCTACTCAGTGCCTGCTGAAGTGATGGACTATGTCCCGTCCCCAGTGAGCAGGTCTGTTACAGAGAATGACACAAATACTGTACATGTCTAACTGTCCTTTAAACAAAGCAGAGTAAGTTTTGATGTAGTGAATGAAAAAAGTACAAGCTGATTTATAAATCTTTTTGTGTCTTAAATGACCACAATCCCACAGATAAAAATTATTATGAGGGAGGTGTTACCTGCCTGGAGTAAAAATACCTTGATACCAACAGTACTTTTTACTAGTGTATGTTCAGATATTTGACATTTCACAATGTGAACCATCAAGTCAACTTCAAGGAATAGCACTGCATTACCCCAATTTCTGAGAAAATTATTTTCTTACTGTACAATAGAGTAGAGAAAAGAAGCCTAAAATTAAATACAAAAATGTAGATCCTATTCTATACTGTAAACAAATAAAGAAAAAAATTGTATCACAGTGTTGTAAATATTACAAGTAGATCTTCCCCACAACCCTTGTAGCTGCATGGATCACAGTGCATGCACAGTTTTAGATCCTTCAGACACAATCCAAGACATATTTGATGGTCTCTGGCCCAGCTATGACCCTATCTTAAATTACTGCCATCAGAAGGCTATTTACCTGCATCTCCAATAGGGCATATGTTAGCAAATGTTATATGTTATTCTGTGCAAATGACTTCGTTCTCCAAGTGAAAAAACAGAAGTACTGATGTAACAAAAGCTGAACTAGAGATGACAGATTCTAACTATTTGGATTAATGAATAAAATTGTAATTCTGCAAATAAGCTTCATGAGCTTCACATGTTTATATGTTTGCAATATCAAACTGTAGTCTGCATTATAGGGCTATCTGCCTGTATCACTGCATGAAAAATGAAAACAAGCACCCATATTCTGCATGTGCATTGGCAGGCTGAACCAAGCTGTTTACAAAGCACATTTCATATCATGTTTATTATTAATGTGTCTACAGAACATTCAACTAATTAACCCACAAAAAGCAAGATATTAAGCAAATGAAGACAGTGTAAAAACATGAAGTAAAGACAGTATCAACAAAACTTTTGTGAAGTTGATAACAAATAAAGCAATGATAATTGTTTTAGACAGTCTTGAGAGGAGGATATAAGATGAACATCAACAAAAGCAAAATGAGGATAATGGAATGTAGTCAAATGAAGTCAGGTGATGCTGAGGGGATTAGATTAGGAAACGACACACTTGAAGTAGTAAATGAGTTTTGCTATGTAGGGAGCAAAATAACTGATGATGGTCGACGTAGAGAGGATATAAAATGTACACCAGCAATAGAAGGAAAGAGTTTCTGAAGAAGAAAAATTTGTTAACATTGAGTATAGATTTAAGTGTCAGGAAGTCTTTTCTGAAAGTATTTGTATGGAGTGTAGCCACATATGGAAGTGAAACATGGACGAGAAATAGTTTAGACACAAAGAGAATAGAAGCTTTCAAAATGTGGTGCTACACAAGAACGCTGAAGATTAGATGTAAGTAATGAGGAGGCACTGAATAGAATTGGGAAGAAGAGGAAATTGTGGCACAACCTGACTAAAAGAAGGGACCGGTTGGTAGGACATGTTCTGAGGCATCAAGGGATCACCAATTTAGTATTGGAGAGTATCACGGAGGGTAAAAATAGTAGAGGTAGACCAAGAGATGAATACACTAAGCAGATTCAGAAGGATGTAGGTTGCAGTTTTACTTGGAGATGAAGAAGCTTTCACAGGATAGGGAAGCATGGAGAGCTGCATCAAACCAGTCTCTGGAATGAAGACCGCAACACAAACACAACATAATAAGGTAGAATTTGGGAACACCATACATTTCTAACACCATAATCTAATTCATTGGCTTACTATAAATTCATTGCCATCAACATCTTTTTGAAGTATCTCACTGACAAACTGCAATATCTTATAGAATTATTTTATGTAGGCTGATTACAGCATGATTAAAGCACACACTAAATACACAAAAATTAACTGTGGTTAACAACAGAAGGCTCACAGTTGTGGGTCACAGATATGAATGAACTTTTGTACAGACTATCATTGCTAAATATGAGCACTGTTTCACCTTTTAGCTCAACATATAATGTACTTTTTATTTACAAAATAGTCCGCATTTAAATATTATACACAGTTTTCTTAATTTGGTTTGGAAAAACTGTAAACGTTTGTCAAATTGCCAAAAGCCTTACATTATCATTACTTTTATACATAGTTCCTCACAAAAACTTGTGAAAGACACAACACATACACCAAAATGAGGTTAATATTACAGAATAATGCTGCTGAGATTTACTATGACATTCATATTAACTAACAAAAGACAACTGTGAATTTTGCTCATAATTATATCTTCTACGTGAAGGAAAACTATTTATAACATTGAAATGCTGATTTTTCTGCACAAAATGTGTTTTGGATAAAAAAAAGTTCCTCACAATTCACTATCTCATCACAGTAAGTAGAACATATGTGGCACAGAAAGCTTCAATGTAAATTTTCTCAAAAACTGTTAAATATGGTGCTAAAAGCCAAAATGAGTGTTGATACTTTTCCACTGACAAATATCTCTGAAAATTCATCAAAATCTGAGACATACAGCTGCTGGCCTGACTCTTAAGTATAAATTAAAAACGAGATTAATGGGTGTCTTGTCTGCCACCAGGAAGTCTACTGAAGCACCCCAATAAGCCCTACAGGACAAATAAGCCCTTACAGGACATGTTGAACAGTATTTTAAACTGTCTGGGTCTCAATGCAAAACTGCTCTCTGGTGACAATAGTATTCTCACCCGTAGAACACATCCACATACTTTTTCCCAAGTCCAGTTCTTATCTCTGCTGTGACTGTATGTGTCATGGCAACTTAAATCTTAGGACAATCAAAGTGACACATCATGTGCCAGCATTGGTGGGGAAAGTGGGATGTCAATCAGTCCCTCTTAGCACCATGTCAAAATTCTTTCTTCCTGGTCATTTTGTTGTTACGAGAGATGGATGCTTTGAACATAGCCAATTAGCCTGGAGATCTTTGATGTCTCTGTGAACTCAAATGGCTTGGTGTTCCCATATCTTATGTTATTCTCTCGGAAGCAATTTTTTCTGTCGTGTAACTCTATATAGTTCTTCCACCTTTGGCATCTCTCTTCTTCGTTCAATACTGGCATATAATCTGAACTTTTGACATTCATACAGCTGTTCCTTTTTTCCCCAAAGGTCTCTCTAATTTTTCTATAAGCAGCATTTATCTTTTCCACTGTCAGGCATCTTTCTTCAGCCTTACATTTCTCCTATAGCCATTCCTGCTTTAATATTTTGTACTTTCTGTCAATCTCATGTTTCAGATGCCTGTTTTCCATTTTATATGCTTTATTTGCTGCATTTTTATACTTTTTCCTTTCACCAATGAAATTCAATATCTTGTGTAATCCAAGGATGTCTACAGGACGTTGTCTGTTTGCCTATTTGGTCCTCTGCTGCATTCACTATTTCATTTCTCAAAGCACCCCATTTGTCTCCTACTGTACTCCAATTTCTTGTTTCAGTTAATTGTTGCCAAATGCTCCCTTTGAAATTCTCAACAATCTCTAACTATTTCAATTTTCTTCATGTCTTCTTCTTCTTCTGAAGTTTCTTCAGTTTTAATCCGCAGTGGGCAGAGTCCACACCTGCTCCTGGAAATGTTTTCAAAGTTTAAAATCTGTTTCTTAAGTCTCTGATTTACCACAATCTATTAGGTACAGCTCCACTGGTCAATCTACCAACTTTTCCTCCGAGATGATGATTCAGCCAAGGATTGGAAGCTTACAAAAAAAGACTCGGACAGAATTTTTTGGCTTTCAATGTGACAGACTCGAATTTGTGCAGAGCCTTATCCCTCTCGTAGATTCTCCTTAAGGTGCATCAATTGCTCTGTCAGCTTGCCCCTTTTATAAGAAGTGACAGCTTCTACTTTTGATCACACATGCAGTTTACTGTCCAAATAACATTGCAAACAAATGCATGTCATAGCAGTGTGGGTTGAATTATACGGATGCTGCAAGAAACAATACCAAGTCATACAGGGACTGGGCAGCGAAACTTCACGGCCTTAGCCCAAGTGGCAATTCATTACTGATGCCCATAATGATTTTACACAGATTCAATGGTGCATGCTGAAATCTGTTTAGCTCTAGACAAGGAAGGCACCAGAAGGCTTTACTCTGTGAGAATCCCCTATTGGCAGAAGTTTTGCAAATAGCACAATATTTTGAAGTTTCTTGGGCAGTGGCTGATCAAATTGAAGTGTGGAGCAATGTGGCAGTAGTGTCACATGATGTGTCCACTAGGAAGACAAACAGCTTGCACAGTGACGTGGCAGTGGCGGCAGAAAACATGCGGGACCAGCGCCGAGCAGCCCAAGGCCGGCTCAAGCAGCCATGGCCTCCACAGCACTAGCATCAGCATTCTCTGTTTCTGTCCTGTCCTTTCTGTTTTGTACAGTACGAACATTCAGCATGCCTTAAGTGCTGGACTATTTGCAATGCTTCCCAGAAGAAAGGCCACATCACCTCACTATGTCGTTCACCAAAGGTTGTCCAGGATATGGACATGAACGTAAACTGTGCAACTCCAATGCTTGTGACTTCTCCCAAGTTGTTCATCATGTAGAATGTTTTTCACGAAGTGCTCCCGCTACAGGTCAACATACATGCTGCAGAGACGTTACTGAATTCTCAGGCCTCTGTGAGTTTACAATCGCCGCCATTAACACCTGTCACACAGAAGCTGGTTAGTTATAACAAACAGAACACTGTCCTGTTGTGACAATTTATGGTTGTTGTTGTGGTCTTCAGTCCTGAGACTGGTTTGATGCAACTCTCCATGCTACTCTATCCTGTGCAAGCTTTTTCATCTCCCAGTACCTACTGCAACCTACATCCTTCTGAATCTGCTTAGTGTATTCATCTCTTGGTCTCCCTCTACGATTTTTACCCTCCACGCTGCCCTCCAATACTAAATTGGTGATCCCTTGATGCCTCAGAACATGTCCTACCAACCGATCCCTTCTTCTGGTCAAGTTGTGCCACAAACTTCTCTTCTCCCCAATCCTATTCAATACTTCCTCATTAGTTATGTGATCTACCCATCTAATCTTCAGCATTCTTCTGTAGCACCACATTTCAAAAGCTTCTATTCTCTTCTTGTCCAAACTATTTATCACCCGTGTTTCACTTCCATACATGGTTACACTCCATACAAATACTTTCAGAAATGACTTCCTGACACTTAAATCTATACTCGATGTTAACAAATTTCTCTTCTTCAGAAACACTTTCCTTGCCATTGCCAGTCTACATTTTGTATCCTCTCTACTTCGACCATCATCAGTTACTTTGCTCCCCAAATAGCAAAACTCCGTTACTACTTTAAGTGTCTCATTTCCTAATCTAATTCCCTCAGCATCACCCGATTTAATTTGACTACATTCCATTATCATCGTTTTGCTTTTGTTGATGTTCATCTTATACCCTCCTTTCATGACACTGTCCATTCTGTTCAACTGCTCTTCCAAGTCCTTTGCTGTCTCTGACAGAATTACAATGTCATCGGCGAACCTCAAAGTTTTTATTTCTTCTCCATGAATTTTAATACCTACTCCGAATTTTTATGGTATCTGCCTCTATTTTTTGTTGGTTGCTGATGCTGTTGTTGAGAACTTGTTCAGAATGGACACATTTCAGGCATTTCGATTTTCTATCACCAACTAAGTTCACCTTGTGTCCAGTCAGCTACCGTATTCTCAATTGGAAACACTGCGTGAGGAGTTATCGGATTTGTTTTAGGAGAGTACAGGGTGTGCTACGTATTTTTCTGCTCTTATTTCTTTGAAATCCACGGCTTGGCCTCATTGTTGTTGTGCACATCCTATTCCTGCCACTCTAAATGATCAATTGAAAGCATAATTGGACATATGTTAATCTCTAGCACTGATGCAACCTCTTATGACTACTGAACTGTCATCCCCACTGGTCGTAGTCCCAAAGCTGTTGGGGAAACTTCACCTCTGTGGAGACCTCAATACTATGCTAATGCACAGTTGCTCGTAGATAAATATTCTCCCTCAAACCATGAGGAACTGTTGACGAAAATATCAGGTGGCCAGTACTTTTCTAAAATTGATTTGTCTGAAGCTTATCTACAGGTTCCTGCAGACGAACAGTCATGGTGAGTTCTTGTTTTGAATACTCCATTCTGTCTCTATCAATATTTGCGCCTTTGTTTTGGTGTGGCTAGTGACCCTGCTATTTTCCAATGATTTTTAGAGCAACTGACTATGTCTGTCCCCAGTTACATTAATTACCTGAGTGATATTGTTGTCAGGGGCTCCTCCACAGCCAATCACTTGAAAAACTTATGCATTTTTTTGCCTGTGTTACAGTGCGGTGGCTTACAGTGTAACCTCATGAAATCTCAGCTTTTTCAACCTTCTATTGTTTATTTGGGGTTAAAGGTCTCGCAGGATGGGGTTCACCCTCCTCTAGACCACATCCCTGCTGTTACAGCCATGCCTCACCCCTTGTCCACAAAGGAGCTTCAGGCCTGCTTACAGAAGATAGCCTACTACCATACATTCCTGCTAGGGATGTCACGTTGGCCCATCCGTTGCATGCCTTGTCACACAAGAATGTACCTCTTTGTTGGAGACCAAATTGCAAATGTGCTATTCTCAAATGTTGAAATCCAAACTACTCCTGGCCCCTTGTTTAGCTATGTTCTCTCTGGACCAGCACATTGTTTTGATAACTGATGCCTCACATAAACTGATGCCCCACATACGGCTTCAGCGCAGTCCTAGTGCACCGATATGCCGACAGCTCTGAATGACCTGTTGCTTTCACCTCTGAATCTCTCACTCCAGCATATCAGCGTCACTCTCAGGTGGAAAAAGAAGTTCTTGCCATAGTTCACGCTCTCCAGAAATTTAGCGATTTTTTGAATGGCTCCAAGTATCACCTTATTACTGACCATAGACCCTTGGTTTCCTGTTTAACCCCACACTTCCTTGCCTGACAAGGCAGCACACTACCTACAATGCTGGGTGCTGTTCTGATCTCACTACAATTACAAAATCCATTTTCGATCTATGTCTAAACATGCCAATGCGGACACTTTGTCCCGCCTTCCTGTAGGTCCTGATCTTAACGTTGATCATGAAGAATTGCTTTGCTTCCATCTTGATAAGGAAATGCAGGCCACGGTCAAGGGTTTTCCCAATTACAATCTTGTACATAGCAGCTGCCATTGCCACCGACCCAGTTCTCTGCCAAGTGGTTCAGCTTGTTCAACAGGATATGCTGGGTCGAGATTTGGAGCCCCTGCACAACTATTTTTCCTTAAGGTATTGCCCCTCTGTTTTTGACTGTTTTGCTGTTGTCCATGGAAGCCCGCTCTCCCAGAGTAGTCATTACTGCCTCATTATGATGTGAGGTTTTAAGCCTTTCCACTAAGGACATTGGGGAGTTTCACACATTAAACTGTTGGCTAGCAGACATGTTTTTGGAAGGGACTGATGGCGAAATTGTCCATTTTGTTGTGACTTGTGAACAATGTGCTCAACAACAGGCTCTCCAGGGCATCTCTGTTCCCCTGGCATACACTACACCAGCTGTGGGAATGCATTCATGTAGACTTTGCAGGTCCCTTCTTGAATTCCTATTGCCTGTCAGTAGTGAATGCATTTCCCCCGTTTCTTTCTTTCTCTGAGCTGCGCTGAGATTGGCTGAGGTCACAATTCGTGCACTTTTGAGAGCTTTTTCCTACTGAGAGATTGCCTCGTACCTTAGTTTCCAATAATGGACCCCAGTTCACTTTTCACATCTTATAATTGTTTTGTTCCCATCACTGCATTTGTCACATTACATGTTTCTTTTGTCTTGTTATTTGTGGAGCCACGAGAGGCTTTTTTCTGTTATTGTTCAGAGGTTTACGACTAAAGCTATATTTGTGTTACTTGGATTGGTTTCATGTATCACTTGGTTACTACAGAAACCCTCTGTTATCTCCGGGTCTCTTATGTATACTACCTCCTTTTGTGATCATTAAATCAAGCAGTAGCAATTATTAAAATTTGCTATATGCAAACTTCTCCCAGGCTGCTTCTCCTTTCATTACTTTCCCCCAATCCACGTTATCTTACTACTTTCTTTCTCTTCTCCTTTTCTTGTTATCAAATCACAGTGCCATATCATAAATTTTCATCTTGCTTAGTGGTCTGAATAATTTCTTTTACATCTTCATATATACTTTACATCTATTTATCACCTATCGTGCTAGTAGGCGTATCAGCTTGTGTTGCTGTGTGTTCACTATGTTGTTCACAGCAGATTACCTGCATTTGTATTTTATTTTTCTTTATTATATTTGCTCCTGCATGGTCCATATTGCATTTTGTGTGGACAAACCTGTACTGACCTGACCAGAAGTCTTGTACTTCCTGCCAGAGCACTTCACTTCCCCAATTCCCACTATAACTTCAGCCTATCCATTTGCCTTTCTAAATTTGCTAAGCTACCCACCCAATTAAGGGATCTAACTTTCCACATTCCGACCCACACAACACAAATTTTATTTTTCCTGACAACATTTTCCCGAGTAGATCCCACCTAGATATCAGCTTAGGGGCCTATTTTATGTAATTGCAGCTGTCATTTTCTACCTCTGGACATAAATTGTCATGTACTTTAAATCCCTTGACTGAGTCCAGTTTGCTCCCTTCCAAGACATATGAAACACACATTTTTGCAAATTAAGTAAGGTGCCTGTAGTCGCCAGTTCTGTTGCATGTAACCACAGCAAAAGTAGAGAACAGTTGAACGGAGTGTGAGTTGCTTATCTACATGGTCTCAATCATAAGTGTAAATTTCTCCATACCAACTCAGAGCCAACTGTTACAAAGTTAAATCAGTAGAACCCGTGTAAAACTGTACCAGTTAAAACCAATCACCAGCATTTCAGTGCAGTTCACTGTTGCTTCAAAACACTGCTGTTTATCACTTTTCTGCATCATCTGTGTCTACTTAGTCTAAGTTACTACCAATGAGCCTTCAGATATCATGTGTCTCAAGAGTTACTTTGTGTAACTCTTGTCTTTGAACCATAGAATGTGCATATTGTCACACAATAGGCCATCTACTCAGTGTAAACTGTAACTGCCCTCCAGTGCAGCATCCACCAAGACATAATATTTTAAATTCAAAGCAGCTCAGAAAGATGAACTGCTTATATGTATTCTGACAATAGTTCGGTAGCAATGTCATCAGACCATTACCCAAGATAGTGGATTCGGGCTGATGTATGCTTTTACTGCAGAAGAGTTTGTGCTATTTGCTTAATTTTGCATTAGAACCCACAATTTGTATAATTTCAATCCTCCTCATTTCCTGTTAAAGCTGAATTTGTACTTTCGAATTTCTATCACCTCTTTGTATGTGCTGGCATAGTAATGATTGGATCTCGATAAAATTATAGAACTGTAGAAAAATTTTGTGATTCCCAGATCCCTAGTGTATTACTACCAATTTACCAATGCTGCCTGCTTGAACATTGTTCTTGCATTCTTCAGTCTGGGGGGTTAATGTTTCTTTTAATAGTTCCTATGTACATTTGACTGCATGTACAAGGGATTTTGTATACACCTGTATGGCAAGTAGCAGGTGTAGATCCTTTGCAAGATTCAAATGTTCATGCACCTTTCTTGTAGGGTGAAAAACAGTGTCAATACTACCCACATACCTTCTGATGATGCCTCCAGCATTAGGAGTTAAAACATGTTTTAGTTCATGTCTTCACACCAATACAACAAAACCCTCCAAGGATGAAACATTTTTCTGTTCCTCTTCAAGTAAACAAAGACTTGTCAGTTTCCCCTCATGAACTGGGAAATATAGTTTTGTTTATAAGGGGCAGTCAAACAAAAACAAGACAGATGGGAAAAGTAAGTAAACTGTTTATTATTTCAAAAGTAATCACCTTAGCTATTAATAAAATCATCCCACTGTGAGACAAGATGGTCAATGCCTTCATGGAAAAGGTTTGCAGTTGCCTATGGAACCATGACTGTACGGAGGCATGCACCCCGAGGTGAATCGACAGACATGAATGTCTTTCTTCATCACTCCAAAATATGGAGATTGCATGGGGAGAGATCAAGACTATAAAGAGAATATATAAGGACTTCCCAGGATAAGTTCTGCAGCACAGTCAAAACAACCCTGGCAATATATGGGGGGGCCCTAACACATCTCCATACAGTCCAAATCTCTCTCCATGCAATTTCCATATTTTTGAAGCCCAGAAGGAGGACATTCATGGCTTTCAATTTGCTTCATACAAAGAGGTACAATTATGGTTTCATAGGCAGACACAAACATTTTTCCATGAAGACATTGTGATAAATGTATTAACTGTTATGGCAATTAATTTTGAAATAATAAACAGGTTACTCACTTTTTTCCATGTGTCTGGTTTTCATTTGACTGTCCCTTATAGGAATTCTATGCTTACAGTGTATACCTTTAGCCATGTTTAGACAATGACAAGAAAAAGATAAGGAGATTAATGAGTTTTTTGACCCATACCAGTATTACTATTTGCTATTTTGTTTGGCCAGTGTATCTAGGACATTCCATCAATCTTAAAGAGTGTGTATTACACATGCTGGAATGTATGAACAATTTAAACATGTTATCACAGGCACAACAAGATTGAAATACACAAAATTTGCCCTCTTTACTCACAAATGCAAGAAATCAGACAGATGCAACTGTCAAAATGCATGTTTCCAACCTTGCATTGGGTGAGGTAGATTAATGCTGAGCTAATAGGTCATACAGTCACTCATAGTGGCACTTTGCTACAATCAATCATTTGCCCAAACACACAAATCTGAAAAAGGTATATGTGTTTCTTAGAAAAATGACACTGAAGTAACATTACAACAACTTTCAATTTATGTTTATAGTAGTCCACTAGTTCAAAACACAACTATTCATGTTATTTATCATGTTAGCATCTTGTATGCATGGTGGGACACAAAAGCAGTGGAATTTAAAAGGAGGTATTGTTCATCTGAATAGACAATATATTTTCATTATTTCACAGTGCAATAACAACCTTCACATGGCCACAGGTATTTAACAACATACTGCTGAGACAACAAGGCCAAATTATGGTTTACAAGACTAATTGAAACAATTGTGAAACAATAGTGGGCTCAGGAAAACCTCCGCTTCCTTCATCAAATTTTGTTGCCAGTTGAACTAGAGATTAGGCGTTATGGAGTGTCACAGCTTCTGGTGCCTATGTTCTTGTAATTTCACTACCATTCTTCCACTTTTTGTAGATAATAATGATGGCACCACATAAACAACCAACGGCCTACAATACTAATTACCTGTTACCTGTTAATCACAATCAGGTGTTCATTAAGGCTTTCTTAAATTACGAGATTTCTTTATTCTACATGCACATATAGAAAGCAAATCATTTCTTTACAGTGTCAGTGCTTGCTTTTATTTTATATAATGTAAACAAAAACACACGCACTACAATAACAGAAGTCAGTTGTTATGTTTGACGGATCAGTGTATACTCATCTGTACTCTGTAGTTGTCAGTTTTAGCTTACATGCTAGCAATTCAAAACCTTTTGGAACATCAAACAAGAAAATATTTTGTTTTGTGATTTTTGTTTTATGGGCATCAGGCCATCAGTTTCAATGTTGTCAGTTTTAGCTTACATGCTAGCAATTCAAAACCTTTTGGAATATCAAACAAGAAAATATTTTGTTTTGTGATTTTTGTTTTATGGGCATCAGGCCATCAGTTTCAACTTAAACAAGCCCAGAAAGACTAACTGTTTATTGATATGCACCAACAGCCCTTTTGTGAGACGATCAGATTGTGGAGTCATGTTGACATATTATGGAGCTTTTAGTGTGGAAGAGTTGGTGACATTTGCTTTATTCACACTAACGCCATTTGTCTATTTCAATTCTTCTTCTTTCTTGTTGAAGTTGTTTCTGTGCTTTTGATTGTCTATTCCCTCTCAGTACATCTTAGCAAGTAATGATTGGATCTCAATGAAACCACATTCTCAGAGACACAAATTTGGCAGTTCCCTGGTATCAGTGCACTGCCGGTTATCTGCTTCCCAAATAACAACAGCTTGTGTTCCTTAAGTAAGATGTTAATGGTTATTTTTCTAATTTCAATAGACACTTGACTGCATGTACAATGGATTTCGATGTACTCTTGCTGTGACAAGTGGAAGGCATGGGACCTTTGCAGTGTTCAAATATCAGTGCACTTTTCTTGTTGGTTTAAATACCATGTCCATACTTAGTATTTTGCTGATGTGATCTGTGACTTTTTTATGAATGGAAGGAAAATTTTCCTTTTGGTTGGTTCTTTTCATTTGTAGCTCCAGATATTTTACAGTTTAGTACCCCACTTATCTCTTTGTCAAAGTAACCATTTCTTCTGAAGGCAGTTCTTAAATGATTGAGTCCATTATCTAAGTTACTGTGGTTCATAGATTCTTTTAGCATGGTCCATCACTGTTTTGGTAACTACTCCTTTCTGCTTAGATTGTGATTGGGATTTCTGTGAAGGTATCTATCTGTGTGAGTAGGCTTTCTGTAGACTTTCTGTTATTAAGTTCTGTTGAGGTTTCTATATACCCGTGCATTTGAAAATGAAATCTGACCTTTCTCTTTTTCCGTACAATTAACAGAATTCAGAAAATTTAGAAATTCTGAGAATTCTGTTTTCTCCATGAGGCCATAATAACGAAAGTACCATCAACGTACCGAAACCAACATTATTGTTTCTTCTTCACTATCTGAGGGGCTGTGTCTTCAAATTTTTCCATTTGGTACAACTGTGCTCCTTTGGTCTAGAGGTAGTGCCTTTGACTAGTGCTCAAAATGTCCTGGGTTGAAACATCGCCACTGCTTAAATTTTGCCTAAAAATCATCAGCAATGGCGACTGAAAATTTTCTGTATAAGAAGTCACCCACATTCTGCCAACAGCCTAGTCAAAGAGGGCAAAAGAGCAGCCAGATTCAGGACACACTCCTGTCCTTGGGGTGGGAAACTGCCCCTGGAAGATTGGAAGAATCAGCAGTGATCAACAGGACGAGGATGTAGAAGGCAATGGAAACCACAGCAGTAATGATACAATGTATATCCATAGTGCGTGTGGTCTGTAATCGAAAAAGTGTTATGATGATCTCTCCACTGGCAAGAAATTCTGGGATAGTCCCCCACTCAGATCTCTGGAAGGGGACTTCCGAGGGGGAGGTGATCATAAGAAAAATACTGAATAACTAATGAAAGGATAATGTTCTATGAGTAGGGGCATAGAATGTCAGAAGTTTGAACGTGGTAGGGAAGCTAGAAAATCCTTAAAGGGGAATACTGAGACTCAATATAGATACAGTGGGTGTCAGTGAAGTGAAATGGAAAAGACAAGGATTTTAGGTTAGAAGAGTATAGGCTAACATCAACAGCAGCAGAAAGTGGTATAACGGGAGTAGAATTCATTACAAATAGGAAGGTAGAGCAGAGAGCAAGTTCTGTGAACAGTTCAGTGATAGGGTTGTTCTCATCAGAATGGACAGCAATCCAACACTGACAGCAATAGTTCAGGTATAGATGCCGACATCACAAGCTGAACATGAAGAAGAGAGGAAGTATATGAATGGGTAATTCAGTATGTAAAGCGAGATGACAATCTAATAATCACGGATTGGAATGTAGTTGAAGGGGAAGGAGCAGAAGAAAGGGTTACAGCAGAATTTGGGCTTGGTGTTAAGAATCCGAGAGGAGAAAGACTAATTGAGTTCTGTGATAAATTTCAGCTAGTAACAGTGAATACTAATGATCAAGAATGACAAGAGGAGGAGGTATACTTATAAAAGACCAGGAAATATGGGAAGATTTCAATTAGATTACTTCATTGTCAGGCAGAGATTCTGGAAGCAGATACTGGATTGCAAGGTGCACACAGGAGCAGATATAGATTCTGATAACAATTTAGTAATGATGATGAATAGGCTGAAGTTTAAGAGACTAGTCAGGAAGAACCAATGCACAAAGAAGTGGGATACAGGAATAATAAGGACTGAAGAGATTAACTTGAAGTTTTCTGAGGCTATAGGTATTGTGATAATGAACAGCTCCGTAGGTACTTCAGTTGAAGAGGAATGGACATCTCTGAAAAGGACAGTCACAGAAGTTGGAAAGAGAAAAGTGTGTACAAGGAAGGTAATTGCGAAGAAATCAAGAATAACAGAAGAAATACTTGTTGCTTAGGAATGAAATAAATGGGAAGTGCTGGGAAGCAAAGGTAAAATGGTTGCATGAAAAATGGAAAGAAATTGGAAAAAAGACAGTCAAAAGGACTGATTCAGCAATTAGAAAAGTCAAAACAGTCTTCAGTGAAAATAAAAGCAAGGGTAGTAACATTAAGAGTGGAATGGTAATTCCACTGTTAAAAACAGAGGAGAGCGCAGATAGGTAGAGAGAGTACACTGAAGCTCTCTATGAGGGGGAGGACTTCTCTGATGATGTGATAGATGAAGAAGCAGGAATCGACAGGGAAGACATAGGGGACCCACTGTTAGAATCAGAATTTAAGACAGCTTTGGATGACAATGTCAAATAATGCAGAAGGTATAGATAAAATCCCATCAGAATTTCTAAAATCAATGGAGTAAATGGCAACAAAACAATTACTCACACCAATATGTAGAATGTGAGAGACTGGAGACGTACCATCAGACTTTTGGAAAAAATCATCCGCACAATTCCAAAGATACCAAAAGCCAACAAGGTTTAGAACCATCACACTGTCAGCTTAACAGCTCATGCATCCAAGTTGCTGAAAAGAATAATGTACAGAAGAATGGAAAAGAAAATTGGGGATACGTTACATGACAATCTATTTGGCTTTAGAAAAAGGTAACAATACCAGAGAGGCAACTCTGATGTGGTTGAAATTGAAGCAAGAAAAATCAAGGCACATTCAAAATTCTGAAAAGCAAGGGTATACGGAAAGATGGGTAATACAGAATATGTGCAGGAATCAAGAGGGAACAATAAGACTGGAAGGTCAAGAACGAAGTGCTCAGGTTAAAAAGGTTGTAAGACAGGGATATAATCTTTTATCCCTATTGCTCAATCTACACAGCAAAGGTGCAATGAGAGAAATAAAAGATAGGTTCAAGAGTGCGATTAAAATTTAAGGTGAAAGGATAACAATGATAAGATTTTCTGTCCTCAGTGAAAGTGAAGAAGACTTACGGGATCTGTTAAATTGAGTAAACAATCTGAGTACAGAAGAAGGACTGAAAGTAAATCAGAGGAAGTCAAATGTAATGAGAAATAGCAGAAATGAGAATAGTAAGAAACTTCTGATCAGAATTGGGGAATGATGAAGTAGACAAAGTTAAGGAACTCTGCTAGCTATGCAGCAAAACAAGCCATGATGGACAGAGCAAGGAGGATATAAAAAGCAGTATAGCACTGGCGAAAAGGGCATTCCTGGCCACGAGAAGTTTTCTAGTATCAAGTGCAGCCCTTAATCTGAGAAAGACATTTCTGAGAATGTACATCTGGAGCACAGCATTGTATGGTAGTCAAACACAGACTGTTGGAGAATTGGAATAGAACAGAACCAAAGGATCTGAGATGTGGTGCAACAGAAGAATGTTGGAAATCAGGTGGACTGATAAGGTAAGGAATGAGGAGGTTCTGCATAGAATCAGCAAGGAAAAACACTGACAAAAAGAAGGGATAGGATGATAGGATATCTATTAAGACATTAGGGTTTAACTTCCACACTACTAGAGGGAGCTATAGGTGGTAAAAGCTGGAGAGGAAGACATAGATTGGAATACAAATAATTGAGGACATAGGTCACAATTGTTACTCTGAGGTGGGAAGGTTGGCACATGAGAGAGACTCATGGTGGTGCCACCAAACCAGAGGACTGATGACTAAGTTAACAAATGTGATGAAGGGGTTCCTCATAGATATGCCATCAGTTTGCTCATATACTTTGTTGTTTCACTGTAAATAAGTTGATCTGAGACAATGTTTAAAGAGATCTGCTATATTCCTTGGGAAAATACACTCCTGGAAATTGAAATAAGAACACCGTGAATTCATTGTCCCAGGAAGGGGAAACTTTATTGACACATTCCTGGGCTCAGATACATCACATGATCACACTGACAGAACCACAGGCACATAGACACAGGCAACAGAGCATGCACAATGTTGGCACTAGTACAGTGTATATCCACCTTTCGCAGCAATGCAGGCTGCTATTCTCCCATGGAGACGATCGTAGAGATGCTGGATGTAGTCCTGTGGAACGGCTTGCCATGCCATTTCCACCTGGCGCCTCAGTTGGACCAGCGTTCGTGCTGGACGTGCAGACCGCATGAGACGACGCTTCATCCAGTCCCAAACATGCTCAATGGGGGACAGATCCGGAGATCTTGCTGGCCAGGGTAGTTGACTTACACCTTCTAGAGCACGTTGGGTGGCACGGGATACATGCAGACGTGCATTGTCCTGTTGGAACAGCAAGTTCCCTTGCCGGTCTAGGAATGGTAGAACGATGGGTTCGATGACGGTTTGGATGTACCGTGCACTATTCAGTGTCCCCTCGACGATCACCAGTGGTGTACGGCCAGTGTAGGAGATCGCTCCCCACACCATGATGCCGGGTGTTGGCCCTGTGTGCCTCGGTCGTATGCAGTCCTGATTGTGGCGCTCACCTGCACGGCGCCAAACACGCATATGACCATCATTGGCACCAAGGCAGAAGCGACTCTCATCGCTGAAGACGACACGTCTCCATTCGTCCCTCCATTCACGCCTGTCGCGACACCACTGGAGGCGGGCTGCACGATGTTGGGGTGTGAGCGGAAGACGGCCTAACGGTGTGGGGGACGGTAGCCCAGCTTCATGGAGACGGTTGCAAATGGTCCTCGCCGATACCCCAGGAGCAACAGTGTCCCTAATTTGCTGGGAAGTGGCGGTGCGGTCCCCTACGGCACTGCGTAGGATCCTACGGTCTTGGCGTGCATCCGTGCGTCGCTGCGGTCCGGTCCCAGGTCGACGGGCACGTGCACCTTCCGCCGACCACTGGCGACAACATCGATGTACTGTGGAGACCTCACGCCCCACGTGTTGAGCAATTCGGCGGTACGTCCACCCGGCCTCCCGCATGCCCACTATATGCCCTCGCTCAAAGTCCGTCAACTGCACATATGGTTCACGTCCACGCTGTCGCGGCATGCTACCAGTGTTAAAGACTGCGATGGAGCTCCGTATGCCACGGCAAACTGGCTGACACTGACGGCGGCGGTGCACAAATGCTGCGCAGCTAGCGCCATTCGACGGCCAACACCGCGGTTCCTGGTGTGTCCGCTGTGCCGTGCGTGTGATCATTGCTTGTACAGCCCTCTCGCAGTGTCTGGAGCAAGTATGGTGGGTCTGACACACCAGTGTCAATGTGTTCTTTTTTCCATTTCCAGGAGTGTAATTTCTAGCTGTTACATCACCTCATTAAGATGACCATAATAAACAGTGGTACAACATCAAAACTAACCACAATATCACCTGGAATCAACCAGAAGGATTTTAGTTTTTCATTAAATCACCATAACCTTTAACATAAGTGTCAGTTATTCACAAATGGCTGTAGGAGAGTGGCAAAGTGTTTGGCAATCCCATAGGTCAGACAATCAACTCAGGTAATAATAAGGGTTACTGGTCAGCCAAGTTTGCAAATTTTTGGTAAATCACACAATCTTGGTGGCAAAACGTGTGAACTTCACAAATGCTGTTAATGTGTAATGTGGAGCAATCTTGGAATTGGCCACTGAAAGGTATGTCAGAAATGTGAGATGCTCTGCCAACAGCCAATTTTAAGTTACAAACAACTAAACTGCAGCAGACAATGCATTTCGTAGTCCAGAATTTAAACTAGTGTCCTAAGCTAACCACAACCTTGTGATGTGCAATGTATCCGAGATAAAGGCAGTCAACAATCTGCCAAGATAACGGCAGTCAACAGTCTGCAGAGAACTAGAATCACAATCACTTTTCTCATGGCGATTAAAGCTAACCTCTACGAGCAAACGCAAGACAGGAAAAATTCAGTTTCAGCACTAAAAGTAAACTGTAATTTCTTGTTATCTTTGGTTACCTGAAACTATTCTCACACTGAATACATGAGATGCCATGTTACCAACCAATTAGCAGTCCTGCTTGGCACTTGGTTGCAGATTATTGGTGACACAGGCAGATTCCAAACAAAAAAGAAATGATAGGAAGAAAAATCAGAGCAAATAAAAAAGTCAATAAGATGATGAAAATGACGTGGCAAAGTATTACAAATAAAAAATTACATTTAAATCAATTAACTGAATAAAAATAATAACCAAACACTTGTGATTAGGTTTAGAAATAAAACAAATTTCATTGCACCTCACAAGATTCTGACCCATGTCCTTCTACACAGCAGGTTTAAATGGTAGCCATTGCACTTTGTTGCAATATTGGGTTAAGTAGTTATATCTATAACTGTGATGTCTCAGTCGCAACAATGAACTGCAGCCTTCTAAAATTTGGTATCGCACAATATTGTGTGCGAAGCGTATCTAATGTGTAAGCCAATCTCTGTGATTATAATAACTGTATATGTGATGATGAATCACATTTTGTGTGAAAGTATCAATTATTCTCCATATGAAACATGTATACTTCATTAGCATCATTGTTTGTGTTATTTTTTATGTAGTTATCGTGTGTGATGAAACACGAAATAAAATTGTCAGACCCATGATTCAAGATCCAAACACATCAAGAAGAAAGCTGGACAAGGAATTGGAAGTGAACTGACCAACTGATGTGACAATTTGGTACTGATGAATGCTTCAGGTGTGATGTTGAGCACTATTTAATAATTTCAATCTGACTATATCTTGTTCGTTATCCTAAGAACAGAAGTTGCAGGATATCACTTAAGCTCTATATATCTTCCTGGTTCTATAATGTCCCAAATTTTGCTGTGGTAGTCTTCTTCCTGCACTACCACTGTAGCATTTCCCTTATTTACTGGAAGAATTAGAAGGTTTTTATCAGAATTTAAATCAGGAGAACTTTCATCTCACCTTTCATTAAGTTACTGCCATGTGGTTTGCATCTAAGCAATATTTTGGCTGATTCTATGTGTATTTTTATCTGCAGACGATTTAAGTGGAAAAATGGATTCCAGTTTCAATATTAACAACAATGTCTTTCACTGGTATTGTAGACGGTGTGACTGTACAGTTTTTCTCCTTCTTAGAGAGAACCCTGTCAGACCTATTATTAACAGTAAAACTCGTGTCTGAACTTAGGAAAATCATTATTCTCTTCATTTTTGACCACTCAAATTTCTCTTTCCGCCTATTAACTGATTGAATATGATGAAAATAGTTGCAAAAAAATCATATTTAATAACATTACCAACATTCAGGAAGTATAAGATGGAGTATTATGTATCCTTTGAACAAAGCATTCAAGTCCAACAATTAAGGCACTCCCCAGCCAATAAACAGAGTACACACATTAAGGCAAAATGAACATGTAGCACAATGAGATCATTGTCAAATTTTAGTCAGTACTTTATAAGCCTAAGTTAAAAGTAGCTGAAACATTTGCAAGTTTGAAATTTTCTTTGAATATCAAAAATTAAGCAACATATATACTGTGAGAGAACCATTATTTACATTTTTATATACATGGAAAAAGGATATATATATAAAAAAGATGAAATATGGACAAGTATCATGTTGAATAAAATAAAATTTAAATATTACTAATAATTCAATGTAGAGAAGAAAAATTATGTGATATCCCTGAAGAGTGGGTAGATAAATCTTTGAATTTCCTCATTTTAAATAACAAAATACTATGGTAATAGCTTTGTTTTAGGTTTTTTTTGTCATTTAGTAAGTAGACTAGAAGTAGGGATATTGTTTTAGCAAGAGGCGTGTTAAAAAGGATAAATGCATTAAAAGAAAGCATGTGGCTTCAGTTGCCACTGAAGAAGTATTTTTTGTGAATTTGTGAAGTTTTCTAACATTGAAATAAGTATTTAACTGCCATGAACTTTTAAATCAATTACAATATCTGTAAATTACACCCAGAGTCGTCCAATAATCTGAACATTTATGCACCAATTTTTAACGTCTGGTTTGCGCAGTTTCACTACAGCAGAATTTCTCTTAACAGTGAGCAGCAAACCAAGTATGAAAGAACAGTTGGCAATAAGGAATTTTAATGTAAGAGAATTTAAATGTTTTGTTGCAGAGGAGAAAATTTGTCCTGTGTCCTCTCTGCAGTTGTAAGAATGGAAAAAGGAAATGAAAGATAAGAAATGAAAAACAACACTTACAGATAGTGGTGAGGCTGACTCTGGGTCTGTATTTTTGCTTGGACTTGATCCTGTAAGATCTACAGAGCTGCCTTTAGAACTCTTCTTTTTACGCAATCCAAATTTTTTTCGGTCTTTCTTCACATTTGGTGAAAAGCTTTCTGTGGCAATCTAGAAACCACACAACATTAAATTAGGGAAAAAACTAATTAGTGGGAAAAGGTTACTTGAAAGTTTCTTTATTAGTAAGTTATGAGTTTGAAAAACAAAACTGTGAGTAACAAGTTAATGTATGCATTGGCTCAACATTATCAGGCATTCTTGTTATCTGTTAACGATAATTTCCCAATACAGTGCAGATTTTTGCATAGTGCAACATACAGCACAAATGGCAACAGTAATAACTTTTGGCACAGTCTGTAAAAGCTCTAAAGCAAGATGAAGTTCCATAAGCATGGCTTCAGAAAACATTACAGGTTCACTTTTACAATCATGATAACATAACTAGTTTGTTGTTACCACTAAAAGGTTAAATTGTGTTACAATAGACATCAAATTTGATGGCCTATTCCTTCTCCCACTATATCGCCTCTTGAATACCGAATGGTCATTTTACACAGCTATAAATCAGTTTGTTCATATACATTGAAATTTAGTGACTGAATAACTTTAGAACTATCATGGAGTTCTCCAATGACAAAAACCTGTCAGATGTAGGATATTTGCCATTCCCGCATACAAAACAAAATTCTGACAGAATAATATACTGGTGTAATTCTACTCTCAGATGTGAAGCAAGCAAGAGTAATATAACACTGTAGGAATGTGGATTCAAGTGCTATGAGAACCTTCAGTGCATCCGCCTCTCTTTTTGTTTCAACAACTAAAAAAAAAAGTTTTGAAGCCATAATTACAATTTAATTTTACTGCGATAATGTTAATGTAAGAGTTAATATTGCATCCCATAATTCCACTGTACCAAAACATACAAAAATTATTCCTTTTTGTGCAGTGTTACGCTAACAGATTAGTCCAATCTGAGATAGTAGTAACAAGGAGACAACAGCAAGCTACGTAGATACATGCAGTACTACTAGCTAGCAATTAGCATTTAAGCATTGAATTTAGATGAAGCCTGTATTATTGTTGGCATCCACAATGCAGGTAACAATAATGATGACAGTTGCCACAGTAAATGTAACAGAGTTTTCAACAGGTTACTAGAGTGTCTACCTATTTCTACAACTACAGTTTTAGTTTGCAAGTTATATGTTGTGTGCCAGAAGGTACCTAGTGTACCATTGTATGAAACATAAGAAACCTTGCCAGATCCTACAACTATGTTTGACATACCTGATATATTAAAGAAATGGCTTCTCAAAGTGTGCCTCAACACTGTATGAACAGCTCCATTCTCCTATATCTGGTCTTAGTTATTTGACATCATTCATTGTGACTATCATTTTGAACCTTTTGTTCATGGGTCCCTTGATTTTTAAGAATAGAAAAGAAGTCATCTAGGCAAAGTCAGGCCCAATTCCACTGTCTGTATGACAACATGACTACAGATACTGTTACGAACCAGTGATAAGCTAAGATGCCCTGTGTCTAAACTTCTGTGTCACAATATCTGGAAACCCTCATGCAAATAAACAGTTCCAGACCAACCTGCTGTAACTTTTCTCGAATTTTCCTGAGGTATCAGTGCAACAAGCTGCCTGGCAGGGAAGAATTTGGGCATTCTGTATCTTGGATGATTCTGGCATGATTCACTCAAAGTAGGATCATGCCTTGAAAGACCTGGACTTGCTATTCCATTCTAAGCTCATACTAATACACCCATTTCTAACCACTAGTTATATCTTCTCATGACTGGCAAGAGGCCTTTTGACAATATGCTGTAGCATTTCTTGATACAATTCAGTGTTTCCCTTCTCTTGTGCTTTAGTGAAGTAGGTCACACACTTAGAACAGATTTTCACTCATGTCTGTGAAGAGCTCTGAAAATATTGGTGAAAGAAAAACTCTAATCATTTAGTCTCCAACTTTCACAGATCACGCGTCATTAGATGGTTCAGGCAGTCAATGTTTTCTTCTGTAAATGCAGTTGCCAAATTCCATGTATGGTCAAACTTTCAACAGTGACCAGTTTCATTTAGATCCTGTAAACCATTCCCATCGATGTACTGTTAAACATAGTACAGAAATGCACAATACAGACTTTTCAAGCACTGTTGATGGTTTAATACACACTTAAAATCACAGAAAGTTATTGCACAAAAATAATCACAAGACAACCATTCAGCATCACATAAGAACAAAGAGGTAACTGTGATTCCTACCCTCTATGGCAGGGGCCAGCAAACACTGCATGTGGTTCATGAGCGCACAGCATTGTACATGAGCACTGCTTATATTCAATCATAGACTGGAGCAGGCCCTGAGGCATGTTAACAGCGCTCAGGTTGTGACAGTGTAATACCAGCCTTAGCTGCCAAGTTGATGAGAAGCAATTACTAGATACAGTTGGCTATACACTGACGGAAAGCCAAATTGCAACACCAAAATTTTTGCACCAGTCACACAAGAGTTGCACCAGAAGTGCCACTATGAGGATGTAACTCAGGGTTGCTTTAAATAGACACTGTAATGGTCATGAGTATTAGTTACCTTTGAAATTAGATGTGCAAGTTGATGTTATTCAAGAAAGCCTTTAAGGCAACAAAGATGTCATTATCAACACCTCACTGAGTTTCAACGAGGTCATGTAATAGGGCTATGAGAAGCTGGATGTTCCTTCTGCAGCATTGCAGAAAGACTTGGCAGGAATGTAGGCACTGTACATACTTGCCATCAGTGGTGGTCATGGGATTGTGTGGTAGCAAGAAGACTAGGCTCCAAATGGCCATGTGGCAATGCCATCTTGTTCGGTGTGTGGCTCTGGTGCATCGTACTGCAGCTGCAGCGGCAATTTGAGCAGCGGCTGGCACCACGGTTGCACAACAAACTGTTACAAATTGGTTACTTTATTGGTTTACAAGCCAGATGCCCTGTAGTGTGCATTACAATAACGCCAAACAACTGCCATTTACGACTTACGTTGTGTCAAGCAAGAGCTCATTGGGGAGCAGGGTGTTGTGTTGTGTTTGGGTCTGTTGTGTTTTCTGATGAAAGGTGGTTCTACCGTGGTGCCAGTGATGGCCATGTTGGTTAGCAGGAGGCCAAGAGAGTGCCTGCAACTGACCTCTCTGCATGCTAGACACAGTGGACCTACACCTTGAGTTATAATCTGGGGTACAAATTCGTATGACAGCTGGAGCACTCTCGTGGTTATCCCATGTGCTCCAACTGCAAATTCGTACATTAAGCTGGTGATTCAACCTGTTGTGCTGCCATTCATGAACAGCATTACAGGGGGTCTTTTCCAACAGGCTAAATGCTCACCCATATACTACTATACAACATATACTTCTATACAACACGTTCTACAGTTTGTCGACATTTCCTTGGCCTGCTTGATCGCCAGATCTGTCCCCAACCAAGCACATGTAGGGCAGCATCAGATGAAAACTCCAGCATCACCCACAAACGCACTAACAGTCCCTGTATTGACTGACAATGTGCGACAAACTGACACCTGGCACCTGTATGACATAATGCCTGCAAGTCTGCATGCTTTTCATCATTCTGGAGGTTACATTGGCTATTAATGTACCAGCAGTTTACATTTGCAATAGCTTATTTCACATTTACATTAATCTGTGTACTTTCAATGTTAATTGCTTAAATATGTTACCTAGAAAAATGTATTCCCAAAATTTCATTACTCTACATTAATTAATTTTTGATGTCGCAATTTTTCTTTCCATCAGTGTATCACAAGCAACAGAAAATGCTGTGCTAATCAAAGAAACAGAGAAATGGAAATTTGACATCACTTAAAAAGGTATAGGAATATCAAGTTTTCCTCTGTGCAGAATAATGAAAATTTAAAATTTTTAATATGTGGTTGTATACCCAACGGTTAGCACGTTTGTTATAGAACACCACTTTAACATTTTTCACAAGGATGAATGAAGCTTATTTTTGGATTCTGATTGGATGGGGAAATTAACTCAGCTTAAAAACAGAGGTCAGATGACCCTTGATAAATCTGTAAGTAGCTTTTGTCATGAGAGATCTACAATTTTCTTTCAGCATGTCTCATTTAAGTGATGTATTTTATGCAGCACTGTTTTCAGAACAACAGCAATGACAGTCCAGCGGTAAATGGAAGTCATAAGATAGCATTTAACATAGCAAGAGCTGGAAAACAATTTGCTGATACTGAGTTCATAAAAGAGTGCATTAATGACATTGCAGGTCTTTTGTGCACACTGAATGTAAAAATATTTTAAGTAATCAGCCTTTCTCGGCAGACTTGCATCACCACATGAGTGACATGGCTAGTGACGTTAACTCGTAATTAATAAGTGAAGTGCAGGACTTCATTGCATTTTGCAGCACACTTGATGAGTCCGCGGACACTTCAGATACTGCGCAATTGGTGATTTACGTCCAAAGCGTGGACACTTATCTGCTCTATCACTAGGGCAGACATCCTAAAAACAACTGAAGAAGCAGTCAATTCTGTTGATTTACACTAGGAACATTTGGTATTAATGACAACAGAAGCAGTACCTGCAAAGAGAGGGAGGTGAATGAGATTTGATGGATTGACAAGAAAGAAGCTGATCACTGCATTTTGCACTGAGAGATACTCTTGAGGGGTGTGGGCCAGATCTTGCAGAAAAAATTGGGTGACAGGTATCCCAGTGCATGTCTTAGCCAAGTGACAGAGGATGTAGGATCATTGTGCAAGGGGTTTACGAAGCAGGATCATGTTGTGATAGTGGGTGGAGCATGAAACAGTACTGATAGGGACAGGGCTACAATACTGAGTGTGACCAGGTAAAAATAGCATCTGCAATGAACCACACAAATGTTGGCTTGATTCCTGCTTTCATGCGGTATGACCAGCCCCAACTGAACAGTTGTGTCAGAAGGGTCAATATAGAGCTAGATCAGCTGCTTCGGGTGGCTACTTTGTCAGGCATAGGTTTGGTTCCTGTTGATGGTATTGGTAGGTGGGACTTCACAAGACATGGCCTGCATCTCAATAGGGAAGGGAAGGGTAAACTGGCTGCGATTATAGCAAAATCTTTAAGGGGGAGCACTGAAACTCATGAGAGTACTTTTTTAGGCTAAGATCAGTGTCGTATCACCCTACATTGATTGAAATTAAGCTTAATGAGCAGTTCAGACAGGCAGGTACTGGAGATGTGAAAATATCACAAGATTCTCATAACAGTAGAGTGAAAAAAAAGTTAGTATGTCACAAGATTCACATAAAAGCACAGTGAAAAATAATGTTTACATATTGCATCAGAATATCAGGGGATTAAACAACAAAGCAGATGAGCTTCTTGTTTGTTTAGAAGATTTAGAAATTGAGGGTGGCATAGATGTACTACGTCTCTCTGAACATCATATTGCCACAGGTATGAAATGGTAAATGTAGGTGGATATAAGCTTTCAGCACATGTAAGTAGAGACATGATGGAGAAAGGAGGAGTTGCCATATACAGGGTGTAAATTTTAAGTTGACAAACCAGAATAACTCAAAAAATAAGCTTCACACGAAAAAATGTGTACAATCCAAAGTTGATTATTTTCGAGGGAGACATATGCTGGTGCTAAAATTAGTCCACCACCCCAGCCCCCTGGGGGTGGGATGGCAGGTAACTTTAAAATTTCAAATGGGAACCCTAATTTTTTATTGCAGAATCAGATTCTACATAAAAATTACGTACATGTTGTCTTAAACATTTGTTTTGATTCTTGGTAGTTGGCACTGTAATTCAAGAAAATCCATGTTCTCATTTTTGCGTGGAAAATGGTTACCGATAAATAAAAAATTCTTATTTACTTCGTAAATTTTGATTTGATAAAACTATAGAGTTTTACAAATGTTGACCCAAGTAAGTTTTGTTTGTTTCGTGGTCATGAGGCCATGCAACTTTTAATTATCAAACAAATCATCTGACTAGTTAACTAACTAACTAACCAAATATCCTACTTACTAACGAGTGAACTCATTAACTAAAAAGCTAACTGACTCATGAACCTAATTTTTTATTAGATTCGGAGTAATCACTCTTTGTTTGTCGAGAAGTCTCACATCTGAGGTTCTTGCTTAATTTGAGTCATTTAGTTTTGGGTGGAAAAACGTAGAAAATGACATTCATAAATTTATTGACTTAACTCACATTGTTCACACCTTCATTTTATTTCGGAATATCGGGGCTGTTACATCATTTACATTTTTAGAATTATGTACGATAATCGATATCCCACTTAGCCCTGATCGATAATCGATACTCTTATCCAGCTCTTTCTGAAGAGTGGCATAATGTTTCGGAGTGCCGCCGATAGATAGCGCAGATATGAGTAATTCGCCCTTTCTCATAATAAGGCTGGGCTTTAGAATTTATAAGTATTAATGTAATAAATTCACTGTATCTTTTACCTGTCTGAGCATTCAGACAGCAATACACAGTTTATAGTGGTGATGTAGATTTGATGACCTAGTGTGACTGCATTCGCGGCTTTTGCTCGCTAGCAATCGCATTTGACGCAGAGTTAGTTTTGCTGGGCGGAATTACGCCACATGGGCCGCTGCTCGCTCATAGGAATTCTAACCCTACCTTTTTCGACACCCCTTATCTTTCCTCTCTTGAGATTAATAGGTGGCATATGTCATTATGAATTATCTTTCTGTGGAAGTAAAAATTGATATGATGTGGATTTATGGAGAAAGAGGGAGAAATTTTGGTGATGCTGTCGCGCTTTATGCACAGCGTTTTCCTGGCCAAGTACTAGCACGGTCCTCTTTTGTTCGAGTTATTAAACCATTTACTGCAGAAGGTAGTGTGAACCAGAAAAAAAGAAGCCATGCAGCTGCTGTTGGTGGACAAAACAATCAAGTGGCAGTTCTAGCTGCTGTGGCTCATAATCCACATGCAAGCACAAGAGAAATAACAAGCCAATCAGGAACTTCACACATGAGTGTTTGGAAAATCCTGAAGTTCCCCAAATTTCATCCATACCATGTATCCATGCATCAGGAACTACATGGCGATGACTTCCAAAACCGTCTAATGTTTTGTCACTGGGCAGTTCAGCGGATGCAAACAAACCAAAACTTTTTTGCCAGAGTACTTTTCTCTGATGAGGCAACATTCCCAAACCACGGCAAAGTTAATCACCATAACATGCATTACTGGAGTGAACAGAACCCACACTGGATTCAAGAAGTCAACCATCAGCAACCTTGGTCAGTTAATGTTTGGTGTGGTATAATTGGCGGTAAACTGATCGGTCCATATTTTATCGACGGTTATTTGAATGGCAGCAAATATCGAAACCTACTTGAAAATGAACTTCCAGATCTAGTTGAAGGCCTGAGCATCGAACTTTGACAAAACATGTGGTTTCAACATGATGGTTGTCCAGTGCATTATTCATTAGTAGCGCGCGATGTACTAGATCGACTTTAACATGGTCACTGGATCAGCAGGGCAGGTCCTGTGAATTGGCCAGCCAGATCACCTGACCTTACCTCGCCAGATTTTTTCTTATGGGGTTATCTAAAAGATAATGTTTATCAGGAAATGCCTACCACTCATGAAAACATGATGCAAAGAATAAGAGATGCTTGCGCTGCAATTACACCAGACATGTTATCAAGATGTGTGCAGGGATTTACAGCATGAGTCAATAAACGCATCGAAGTTGGAGGTCATCACTTTGAACATTTGATTTCATAAAACGGTGAGATTCAAGGTTCAAATGGCTCTGAGCACTATGGGACTTAACTTCTGAGGTCATCAGTACCCTAGAACTTAGAACTAGTTAAACCTAACCAACCTAAGGACATCACACACACCCATGCCCGAGGCAGGATTCGAACCTGTGACCGTAGCGGTCACGCGGTTCGAGATTATAGCACCTAGAACCACTCGGCCACCCTGGCCGGCGAGTTTCAAGGGATGTATGGACAACAAGCAGGCTGAAAGTGAGAGGCGAGGGGACTCATTGGAAACAAGCACCCCGCAATTCATTTACTTGCAAGTATTTGCAAATAATCAACAATAAAACGAAACTAATCTTTCCTTTTCAGGACCACCAAATCTTAAATGGGAACATGTTCATCTTTAGTTAGCAAGTGGGTTAGTCTTTTCCTCAGTTAGTCTTTTACTTTGTTTACTCTGTGGGTTAATGAGTTTACTCGTTAGTAAGTAGGATGTTTGGTTAGTTAGTTGACTAGTCAGATGATTTGTTTGATAATTAAAAGTTGTGTGGCCTCATGACCACGAAACACACAAATCTTATGTGAATCTGCAGAAAAAATTAATATTTGGATCAACATTTGTAAAACGCTTAATTCCTCTCTCTCAAACCTCAACCTATGGGGAGAGTTGTAGTTTTAGCGAATCAAAATTTACAAAGTAAATAAGTTTTTTTTTAATTTATCTGTAACCATTTTCCACACAAAAATGAGAACATGGATTTTCTTGAATTACAGCGTCAATTACCCAGAATCAAAACAAATGTTTAAGACAAAATGTACGTAGTTTTTTATGTAGAATCTGATTCTGTAATAAAAATGGAGGTTCCCATTTGAAATTTTAAAGTTGCCTCCCACCCCGTACCCAGTTTTCCCCAATATACTGAAATATGCCATTGTAAAACCATTGCATAAAAAGGGGGATACGTCGGATGTCAACAACTACCGCCCAATCTCTCTTCTGACAGTTCTATCAAAAATTTTTGAGAAAGTAATGTATTCAAGAGTAGCCTCCCATATTTGTAAAAATAAAGTACTAACAAAATGTCAGTTTGGGTTTCAGAAAGGCTTTTCAACAGAAAATGCTATATACGCCTTCACTGATCAAATATTAAATGCCTGAATAACCGGACATCACTCATTGGTATTTTTTGTGATCTCTCAAAGGGTTTTGATTGTGTAAATCATGGAATTCTTTTAGATAAGGTAAATGATTATGGTTTGAGGCGGGCAGTGCACAAATGGTTTAATTCATACTTATCTGGAAGAATGCAGAAAGTTGAAATAAGTGGTTCATATAATGTTAAAACACCAGCTGATTCCTCAAACTGGGGGGCTATCAAGTACGGGGTCCAACAGGGTTCGGTCTTAGGTCCTTTACTGTTCTTGATATACATTAATGACTTACCATTCCACATTGATGAAGATGCAAAGTTAGTTCTTTTTGCTGATGATACAAGTATAGTAATAACATCCAAAAACCAAGAACTAAGTGATGTAATTGTAAATGATGTTTTTCACAAAATTATTAAGTGGTTCTCAGCAAACGGACTCTCTTTAAATTTTGATAAAACACAGTATATACAGTTCCGTACAGTAAATGGCACAACTCCAGTAATAAATATAGACTTTGAACAGAAGTCTGTAGCTAAGATAGAATTTTCAAAAATTTTAGGTGTGGCCATTGATGAGAGGTTAAACTGGAAGCAACACATTGATGGTCTGCTGAAACGTCTGAGTTCAACTACGTATGCTATTAGGGTTATTGCAAATTTTGGTGATAAGAATCTCAGTAAATTAGCTTACTGTGCCTACTGTCATTCACTGCTTTCATATGGCATCATATTCTGGGGTAATTCATTGTTGAGTAGAAAAGTATTAATTGCTCAAAAACGTGTAATCAGAATAATTGCTGGAACCCACCCATGGTCATCCTGCAGACATCTATTTAAGGATCTAGGGATCCTCACAGTAACCTCATGGTATACAGGGTGTTACAAAAAGGTGCGGCCAAACTTTCAGGAAACATTCCTCACACACAAATAAAGAAAAGATGTTATGTGGACATGTGTCCAGAAACGCTTAATTTCCATGTTAGAGCTCATTTTAGTTTCGTCAGTATGTACTGTACTTCCTCGATTCACCACCAGTTGGCCCAATTGAAGGAAGGTAATGTTGACTTCAGTGTTTGTGATGCAATGCGACTCATTGCTCTACAGTACTAGCATCAAGCACATCAGTACATAACATGTATGAGACAGGAAAAATTCCCTCAGACTTCAAGAAGAATATAATAATTCCAGTCCCAAAGAAAGCAGGTGTTGACAGATGTGAAAATTACCGAACTATCAGTTCAATAAGTCACAGCTGCAAAATACTAATGTGAATTCTTTACAGACAAATGGAAAAACTGGTGAAAGCCGACCTCGGGGGAGATCAGTTTGGATTCCGTAGAAATGTTGGAACACGTGAGGCAATACTGACCCTACAACTTATCTTAGAAGAAAGATTAAGGAAAAGCAAACCTACTTTTCTAGCATTTGTAGACTTAGAGAAAGCTTTTGACAATGTTGACTGAAATACTCTCTTTCAAATTCTGAAAGTGGCAGGGGTAAAATACAGGGAGCGAAATGCTATTTACAATTTGTACAGAAACCAGATGGCAGTTATAAGAGTTGAGGGCCTTAAAAGGAAAGCAGCGGTTGGGAAGGGAGTGAAACAGGGTTGTAGCCTCTCCCCGATGCTATTCAATCTGTATATTGAGCAAGCAGTAAAGGAAACAAAAGAAAAGTTCGGAGTAGGTATTAAAATCTATGGAGAAGAAATAAAAACTTTGAGGTTCGCCGATGACATTGTAATTCTGGCATAGACAGCAAAGGACTTGGAAGAGCAGTTGAACGGAATGGGCAGTGTCTTGAAAGGAGGGTATAAGATGAACATCAACAAAAGCAAAACAAGGATAATGGATTGTAGTCGAATTAAGTCGGGTGATGCTGAGGGAATTAGATTAGGAAATGAGACACTTGAAGTAGTAAAGGAGTTTTGCTATTTGGGGAGCAAAATAACTGATGATGGTCGAAGTAGAGAGGATATAAAATGTAGACTGGCAATGGCAAGGAAAGTGTTTCTGAAGAAGAGAAATTTGTTAACATCGAGTATAGATTTAAGTGTCAGGAAGTCGTTTCTGAAAGTATATGTATGGAGTGTAGCCATGTATGGAAAAGAAACATGGACAATAAATAGTTTAGACAAGAAGAGAATAGATGCTTTCGAAATATGGTGCTACAGAAGAATGCTGATGATTAGATGGGCAGATCACATAACTAATGAGGAGGTATTGAATAGAATTGGGGAGAAGAGGAGTTTGTGGCACAACTTGATTAGAAGAAGGGATCGGTTGGTAGGACATGTTCTGAGGCATCAAGGGATCACCAATTTAGTACTGGAGGGCAGTGTGGAGGGTAAAAATCGTAGAGAGAGACCAAGAGATGAATACACTAAGCAGATTCTGAAGGATGTAGGCTGCAGTAGGTACTGGGAGATGATGAAGCTTGCACAGGATAGAGTAGCATGGAGAGCTGCATCAAACCAGTCTCAGGACTGAAGACCACAACAACAACAACAACAACAACAACCTACACTTTATATATGTATACCTAGTCGAAAAGTTCATGATGGGAGGGATCCTCTGTGGTATACAGTCACTGTAAAGAAACTTCTACAGAAATAGAAGCTATTGCATAACAGGTGTAAACAATGCATAGGCTTATAAATAGGAAGATGCCGAATGAAACATATTTGGCTGTCAAGAGGGTCATAGATAAAGCCTCTAATGAATGCCGTGACAGAAATTATCCAAGGATCTCTCACAAAACCCAATGAAATTCTGGTCATATGTGCAGGCTTTTAGTGGTAGTATAGTTGTGTGTCCAGATACTCTTAGATAAGACAGGGGCTAAAACTGAGGGCACCTAAGCAAAAAGATAAATGCTGAACTCTGTTAATGTAAAAATCCATCAATGAGCCCTGGCAGACCCATCAGTACCCACCAACTGCCATGTCATCCTCTGCCATTGGAATCACAGGATGCCGTACGGATGGGCATGGGGTCAGCACACCACTCTCCAGGCTGCTGACAGTTTTTGTGAGCTGAATCCGCTACTACTTCATCAAGGTGCTCCTCAACTGGCCTCTTGAGGCTGACTGCAATCTGTTTCAGACCTCTACCAACCAAAGATTTCTAGCAGTAATGGTAATTGAGCTCCATTCACAAATGAAAATCAATGGGTATTGCACCAATTTAATTCTTGCACCACTACAAAGATGACTGATATAGATATTATGTCAGTGGGAATCTTAGAACACAACATTCAGCATTGATTCTGTAAAGATCAATCACATGGAACCCAACTTGCACATTTCTCACGTGACAGCCTGAAAGTGACTGATAAAGGCAGTGAAGTAGGTGCAGTATTTCTCAATTTACAAGAAGCATTTGACTCAGTAACACATTTATGTGTATTACCAAAACTATTATTGTATGGCGTATCATGCAAAATTTGTGACTGGACTGAAGTTTTTTAGTAGGAGGATGCAGTATGTTATCCGGGATGGACATTCATCACCAGATGTAGAAGTAACATCCGCCTCCATAGTGCAGCAGTAGCGTTACTACTTACCGCGCAAGGGGACCCGGGTTCGATTCCCAGCAGGGGACTGGGTGTTGTGTGTCCTTCATTATCACTGACATCCAAGTCGCTGAAGTGGTGTCAACTAAAAAGACTTGCAATATGGCAGCCTAACCCCGAAGGGGATATCCCGGCCAATAAATGCCATACGATCATTTCATTTTGTAGAAGTAACTTCAGGTTTGCCCCAGGGAAGTGTGTTGGGACCTTTGCTGTTCATGTTGTATGCTAATGTCCTTGTAGATAATATTAGTACTAACCTCAGACTTTTTGCAAATGATGCAGTTAGCTATGATGATGTACTGTCTGATAAAATCTGCACAATTATTCAGTCAGATCTTGATAAGATCTGAAAGTGGTACAAAGATCTGCAGCTTGTTCTAAATGTTCAAAAATGTAAAATTGTGCACTTTTCAAAATGAGATAACATAGTAGCCTATGACTACAGTGTCAATGAGTCATAGCTCGAATTGACCAACTCTCACAACTACCTGGGTGTAACACTTTTTGTAAAGATACGAAATGCAACCATTACATATGCTCAGTTGTAGATAAAGCAACTTGCAGACTTCAGAATATTGGTAGAATAGAAATTGCTTACGAATCACTCATGCAAACCATACTAGAACATTGTTCACATGTGTGCAGCCCATACCAAATACGGAGGGGTACTGAATGTATAGAGAAAAGGGTAGCATGAATTGTCACAGGTTTGTGTGACCCATGGTAGAGTATCACAGAGATGCTAAAGAAATTGAATTGGAACACAGTTGAAGATACATGCAAATTATCCCGAGAAAGTCTACTTACAAAGTTTTAAGAACCAGCTTTAAATGAAAACTCTAGGAATGTACTACAACTCTCCTACACATCACCCCCATAGGGTTTGTGAGGACAAGATTAGATTAATTACAGTGTGCACAGAGATGTTTAAACAGCCATTCTTCCTGTGCTCTATAATTGAATGGAAAAGGAAGAAGCCCTAGTGACTGGTACAGAGGGAAACATTCTCTGCCATACATTCACAGTGGTTTACAAAGTACATACGTGGATGTAGCTGTAGATGTAGATGTTTCTATCGGGCCACCAATTTCATTGTAAATTCTGTGTCAGAAAACCTACAAATCTATTCTCTCAGCTAAGTGCTAATGATCCTAGTGTCATTTTTACCAGTTGGTGTAGGATTTTCGTACTTGTGAATATCAGTACTAAAGATCAAGTAGCACATTATAATGTCACACAGATGCAGAAAAAACGTTTTTAGGAAGAGTTTATCCTGGCTGGGTTTTCAAAGTATCATTTACCACTAAGCACAGTCTAGTATATGGTACACAGCCTGTAAGATATTAATGATAAGCAATTAGATTACAGTATCTTCATTTCTTGGAGTGTGTGGCTGTCTGGAAACAAGAGCTAAGATCACTAACACTACATACCATTTTACCTCATTCAGTCATAGAAAAGAATGAAGTGAGTGGTCATAAAATTCTTTCAATACTTACCATGTTAACTGAAACTTTCACTATGAAATATACGTTATTTTTAAAAAATCAAATTAAATTTTATCTAAAATGAAATTTTCACTCTGCAGCGGAGTGTGTGCAGATGTGAAACTTCCTGGCAGATTAAAACTGTGTGCCAGACCGAGACTCGAACTCGGGATCTTTGCCTTTTGCAGGCAAGTGCTCTACGAAATGAGCTACCCAAGCACGACCCGTGCGTGATCCATCCTCACAGCTTTATTCCACCAGTACCTCATCTCCTACCTTCCAAATTTCACAGAAGCTCTCCTGCAAACCTTGCAGAACTAGCACTCCTAGAAGAAAGAATAAAGCGGAGACATGGCTTTGCAACAGCCTGGAGGATGTTTCCGGAATGAAATTTTCAAAAATGGTTCAAATGGCTCTGAGCACTATGGGACTTAACATCTGTGGTCATCAGTCCCCTAGAACTTAGAACTACTTAAACCTAACTAACCGAAGGACATCACACACATTCATGCCCGAGGCAGGATTCGAACCTGCGACCGGAGCGGTCACGCAGTTCCAGACTGAAGCGCCTAGAACCGCACGGCCACACCGGCCGGCAATGAAATTGCCACTCTGCAGTGGAGTGTGCGCTACATGAAACTCAAAATTTCAATCTACTTAATTTCTGTACAGTATTTTCACTGTTCTTGAAGTGAATGATACGAGTCTCAGTTTACAAATGTCTTTCGCTCATTTGCGTTTGTTACTACGTTATACGAGGCTCACTCCAGATTGTTATTTAAAAAATTATTTTTCTTGTTATATCTCAGATAGGTGTTGGTACCTATACCCTTATCGAGTAACTAAAATTAATACTGAACACAAAAACAATGATTCTTACTTTTACAAAATACAGCAATTACCTCAGCATCTGTAGTTGGAATTGCCTCTATTTGTTCCAGGATGCGGCACAACTGAGTTATGTTCTGACCAATTTGTCCCAATTCTTTGTTGAGTGAATCTAGTGATGAGAAGGAATCAATAACCCATGCAGCAAGGCGGCCAGAGGCTAAACCTCCTAAGATGTTCGGTGGGGGAGAACAAGGCTTCACTCCTCTCGGAAGAGAACCTTCACGGCTTGGTGTCAGGTCTGGTGGTGTCATTGGAAGTTCTGAAGAATAAATTAAATGCTACGTAAATATTGGCAAGCTTAGAATAATGTAACTTACTTAATAATTCAACAGATCAGAAAAATTTCCGTTGCATATAGCATACACAAGGCTGATTTCTCAAATAGCAGATAATTATAATAATAAAATTTTTAAAATTGTGTAAAAAATGCACTGAGGCAGGGAGTGACAACAGCTGTGGCTATGACAGTAATTGCATAGGCTTGGACACATGACAGAATACCCCCCCCCCCAAATTTCCCCAAACACACACACACACACACACACACACACACACACACACACACACACGGGAGAGGGAGAGAGAATTTAATTAATTCCATAAAACATGTGGAGTATTGTGTGGCAACCTAATAGCTTATGATTGGGGGCATTTACAAATCATAACTGTGTTCCCAAGCATTTGGCACTGAAAACACGTCAAGCGATTTGAGATAAAAGATCTTATTACTTTCAACATAAAAAAATAATCATACAGGGTTACTCAGCAGGCAATAGAGAATGTATCTTGTGGACTGCTGGAGAGGGGGGCGGGGGGGGGGGGGGGGGGGGGGATTAAAGCAAGCATGGAGGAGGGAACAGACTTGTGCAGAAGGCGTAATTGTGGCTAAAATGAAAATTAAATAAAGACAGTCAGGACATGAGGCCAGGAAAATGTATGGTAAATGAGCAAAAGTAGACGTCTATTGTATTCTAAGGGACAAGAAAAGATGAAGGCTGGTGTGGTTTGATATGGGTTCACACAGAAAGAAAGGCTCCCAGGCAGACAATTACTAATAAACACTTTATTAGCCACAATATAAACATAGGCACTTCCTGTTGACCAGAAAGGCTGCAGTTAAATCAGTCACAGAAAGACACAACACGAATTCTGCATACAATAGGAGTTGGTAGCTGCCTTATAACATTGATGATCAGTGACCAGTCTTAAGCAGGGTTTGCTGCCAACACTCTCGCTATAAGTCTGACGGAGTACATTTCTATGTCCCAACAGGCCACAGTTTCAATGCTGTCCAAAATTCACAATCACGAAAAAAAAGTCTAAGAAACATCACTGGGTACTAGGTTCTGTCTGTGGAGGCCAAGGTCACAAAGCTTTGCTCACAGAATACTCCTGCCTGGTTGTAAATGTCTCTAAAGTCAGTGTCCAGAAAGTGAGTCAGCTTCAACTGAGTCCTGGTTCAGTGCTGGAGTTGCTGGCTGTACGGACAGTTTGGAGAGATGTTGTTCGGTCAGCTCAGTGAACTGAGATGCTTTTGTAGCGGCTGGGCAGTGCCATAAATACCTGCCCAGCAGAAAGATTTCCACATATCACCTGGAAGTCATGTGACTGCCGGGGGAAAAGTAGTGGTTGCAATTGCAGCACTGCTGATGGTGATAGTCATGCTGCGAGTGGCAAGGCTGGCACCTCTCGTACCGATTCCAGTGCTGCCCATTTCTGTGCGGGCTGCAAGAGGATCCTTTGAAAACAAATTGGCCTGTTGATATGGTCTGAAACACTTCAATGCATTCAGTGTGCATTCCGACCATAATTTGGATTGCTGGTGCATGTGCTGGGACCTGTAACTGTAGTGGCAGTAAATAACTGGAATACAGCAACCCTCCCCAGGTAAGAGATGGCAAAGCCTGTTGGGTGAAGCATGACAACTCATCTTCCTTCACCCTTCCGGAGAATGATGGTGTCACAATCACAATGCATGGAGAAGGCATCCAGTGCTGCTGGGGTCATTGTCCGGAGGCCACATCCATGGGCCCCAATTCATGGATGTGAGAATGATAAACCCTTCCAGGAGGTAGTGCGGGTGGCACGTGTGTACCTGAAAAGCCTGGGCACAAGTAGAAGCAGTCATCTGGAGATTAAAAAAAAAAAAAAAGGTCACGCAGAAAGACCAGTTCTCACTGACAACAGAGACGCGGCCTGGAGTGAAACCATTTTTTGTGCGTCAATTTCTAAGTGACAGGGACTGAGGAAGTCAAGATGATGGTCCTCGTCGGTAGTCCTGATGTGGAATGGTAACCACTCTGTATGAAGTCCATGGGGCCCTTTGTAGCAATACATTTGAGGATACCTGGAGAGACGATGAAACTGGAGAGTTGCAGGCAGTGGACCATTTGACAACCTGCTGCATTTTGCCATTTCGGTTAGAGAAATAAAGTGAAACAGAATGTTTATGAGGGAGTCTGTCTGGAAAGTGTCTGATTTTCTGAAATGGTGTCACAGGAACGCTGAAGTGGATCAGGTCAGTAGTATGAGAGCACCCTGAAACAAAATTATTTGGTTGTGTTGTGCCCAGCAGGAAGATAGTAGTATGAGAGTATGTTGTAGTGGAGTTCTGTAAGTATGTTGTGTCCAGAGAGCTTATATCGGCCCTGCAACAACGGAAGCACATTGAGCTCCAAAGTTGTGATGAAAGAGTAAGGACTGGCAGAGTCCAGGACCAGTGTGGTAGACGTCATGGAAGTGTACAGTGGATATTTTCACCCAGGACTGGACAAGAACAAAGGACTGGAAATGAGTTCTGAAGCATCAGTGCACCAAGGATTTGGCAAGTAGGAAGGACTGACAAGGAGTCCTGACACATCGGAAAAGATGCCTCTCATTGCAGAGTCAGTGCATTAACACAAAATTTTTCAGGAGGACCAGAAGAGGCATTTAATGTGACCTTAGGCAAGACTGTCATCAACTGTCAAAGTAGGCCAGGAACTTCGGCACCTGAAACAGCCAAGAAGAAAGCCTGTTGATGGCTATCACCTAAGTGTGCATGTGTGATAAAATGCAGTTACAAATATGGAATGGAGCTGACCCAAGGTTCTGCTGCCTTGTCCCAAATGGGAAGTGGTGATGGTGCTGTCTGGAGCCCACTGACGCTGGAGATGATCAGGGGAAGGCAGTTGGGTACCTCCAGTAAACGTGGTGACACCAGCCAAATTAGCCAGTATTTGTTCTTGCATTTACTGCCTGCATTGCAATAAAGACAGAACATGCGGTGTTATGTCTTTATTGACTGTAATCATACTGTAAGGAGAATTGAACTTCCATCTACCATGGGAGCTACGAGAAAGTTCACTGTAAAGGAAGAGAAAAACTCATGATCAGGGACTGGTGGAATGACAACTCTGAACCTTTGATCCTTGTTGCTATTGACTGTGAATACTTTGCTATTCGTCCCCATTATCTGACGAGGCCTGCTATGGGCTCACACGGAAGGAATGGACACCTAGGTAGACAATTATAACGAAGACTTTATTATTTATTTATTTAACCTGATTTGGTTATGGCCGTCAGGTCCTCTATTACATTGGACCAGCCATAACATAAACAGAGATTTCTTATTAACCACAATGGTTGCAGTTAAATCAATAGCACAAAGAGACAGCGAGACTTCTGTGTGCAACAGGAACTGGCAGCTGTCTTATGGCTCTGATGATCAGTGACCAGTGTTAATTGCAATTTGTCATAAACATTCTAATTGTATGGCAGAATAAATTTCCAATTTGATGGCTGTTCAAAATGCTCAATCACAAAAAAGTCTAAGATTGTTTGATACTTGGTCCGGGTATTGGAGTCCATGGAGGCCAAGATTTCAGAGTGTTGGTTGTGGGGGACTGCTGGCTGTTCATGGAGGACTCCGAAACCTTTGGTGTCCAGGAGATACGTCAGCTCCAACAGGGTCCTGGTTTGGCACTGGAACTGCTGGCTGTATGAACTCTTCTGAGAGATGATCCTTGGTCGGCTCAGCAAACTGAGCAGCTTTCTTAACATCCAGGTGGTACCCTAAATGCTTGCCCAGCAAAAGAATATCAGCACTTCTCTCAGAGGGCATGAGACTCATGGAGGGAAAGTGCTACCCAGAATTGCAGCACTGCTTATGGGGATATGTGTGAGGTTGGTGGCGAGACAGGTGCCTGATGTGAGTCCAGTCATGTTTCTGTGGCAGCTGCAGGAGGTTTCTTTAACAACAAATACACTTGGTGATACTATCCAGAGTATTTTCTTACAAGCTGTGCATGCACTGTGCACCATTTGGACTGCGGGTGCTTGTGCTGGCTCTGGCAGGCAATGCTTATGGTAATGACAGTCGTGGGTGTACGCCCAATAGCTGCAGTGGCATGCAAACAGCTGGGATATAGCAAAGACGATGACCAAATGGAAGGTGGGTAGATGGCATCAGAAATTGTACAGGAGTTTCACTAAAGTGTATAGCTCAAAGAATAATGCACAAGAAAGCCTAAAGAAGACCTATGTCTAAACATGAATGTCAAATGGCTAATGATGATGATGAATTTTCAGTATAATCTAGGAAATTCAGAAAATCATAACAATGTAAATACAGGTATTCTCTCTCTTGTTCACTAATCACGTGTCTCATTATATTTCATACTTCAGAGAACCTTTGTCTACTATTCTTTCTTGTGGTCAGTAGTACTGTTAAGCATTAATTTTCTGTTCATTTCACTCAAAATTCTAAATAGCAAGGGTATTTAACAGTGACCAACACCTCAGATTTGAGGAAAATGAGGTAATACTTCTAAAAGCTAGGTAGTGTGTCCTTTTTACGTTTACTTGTGTCTCTTTGCACTACACATTCTGCCTCCTAAAGATAAGTACTAGCAAGTGACTCTGTTTCACAGTTTATGGTTTACTTAAATGATTTCAGTATAAAAATGCAATCATGGTGCAAGCATTTACCAGATTGTTCACACTGGATGTTCCAGAAAAAATATTTTATTATAACTAAACTTATCAAAACTCAAACAGTCTCTAACTACACATTTTATCAAGCACAAATTATAACATGTTATTTTCAGTGTTCTATCTGCCACAGCACACACACACACACACACACACACACACACACACACAAAGTAATAGGAGAACTAGCTATCACAAAACATATTTATTAATATTTCCAGTACATGTGTGTATATAAAATGGGGACATCTTCGACCACGTTATATTACAGTACAAAATGATTTCAAAATGGTGTAGCAGAAGGATTTGGTCTCCAATTCAAATAAATGATTATAAGTGTTATTATATTAATGACAGTTGATTCCATTCAGCAAGAAAGGGAATGGGAGGTAGAAATAGGAAATCTTGTATTACATGAACTTACCTATAGGTTTTCCACCTCTGAATAGTGAGGCCTTGAACAAATGACTGCTGAGGGGCGTCTGCTGAACTAACAGATCAGACAAGCAAAAACATAAGTTACGAGAAAAAAAAATTTAAATTAACAATTAAGGAGCTAACTGTAAGCAAACCACTGTTTATCTCCATATCATTTATCTACATCCCAAATGACAAGTAGAAACACTAAGTCATCAGTTAAAGAACCATATGGATTTCAGAACCAAAATGAAGCATAGAGGCAAAAAAGTATCCATACAGAGATAAAATACAGATGATTCTAGAGAGGCATAGATTTCTCAGCAATTATTTTAACTTTTCACTGTAACAGTGAGTAACATTCATTAGCCATGTGGTCATTTAATAGTTAACCTTCACAATCTTTCATCAGATAAACTCTTGCTCTGAGGGAAGGAGGGAAGGAAGGAACAGTGGCGAGGGCAATAGAGCACAAGTTCTGAACGGGGCAATAATCATAAGGAAATAACTTGAGTCCCTTTCTAAGGAACAAACCTAGTATTCAGTTTAATCAAATTGTGAGAACTTAACACTGCATGACCCCACTTGGCCAATGTGCTTTAGATGGTTAGTAAAAGCAGTAATCAAAGAGTACTATGGGAAATTTTCTAACTGTTTTATATTTGTATTTCAGGCTTCATATTTCATACTGAATCCACTGGGAGTATTAAACGAAAAATGAGCAGCTTGTCCATACAATAAATTTAATAAGTGAAGAGAACATATGAACAATGCACTGAATTTAATACAATGGATTACATAGTAACACAATAATCAATTTCACTCACAAAGTTCAGCAATGCACAAAGTTAGGCCTATGACCTTTGAATAAAATTATTTAATTTTTTAGCTCTCAAGGGAAAGAATGCAACATGTTATGGTCTCTAGATGAAGATGTTTATGACTTTATGAGTACAAATTACAACTGTGACTCAGTGTTTCTCTTACACTTCCCCCGTTACCTGCACATGGCGTTACAGAAAGATCACTGGCAGGAATTTCAGCTGACTGTCTTTGTAGCTACATCTCTACAGCACTAAAATATGCCAAACAGCTTGAAAGATATGTTTTCAGTTAATTCCAAAATATGCAGTGATCCTAGCAAAAATTTTAAAAAATGTTACCAACTAGCAATAATTACAGCAAAATGAAATATCTAAAACTTTACTAAAATACATGTGCAATACCTTATTACAAGCCTAGCAAAAATCTTCAAATGCAGTTAAGGTAGTTCATAATAAGCAAATTACAGTGTACATTAAAAAATGACAAAGATTAGGAAAGAGCCACTCATTTGACAGACAGACATGTAAAGAAAATCCTACATATTAAAAATGACTTAACACAGTTCATAATGCGTCTCATTCTCATTGAAATACCAAACAACATTATCAAGAGACAATCTTCATAAAAAGGATGCCATTATAGTTATTATTGATATCGGATGTACGATCCCTAACTCACCAATGTTTCTTACTTTTATCTTGACCACATTGTGGTTCCATAACCATGAAGTTGAGACACAGCTGTAATTTCCTGACATGTTGCCAGTGGTTAAACGTACACAATAGATGCAACATACAAGGTGCCCAAATCTTTACAGTCAAAATTAGACAGATACTAGAGGATGCTAAACTGAATACCTTCAGTTATTGCTGCGTGCTGTGGTCTTCGGTTCAACAATTGCTTTGAAGCAGCTCTTCACATTATTCTATCCAGTGCAAGCTGCTTCATATCTGTGTAACTACTGCTACAACACCCACCTAAGCCTGCTTGCTACAATCAAGCACTGGTCTCCCCCTACAATTCCCCCTATCCCTCACACACTTCCTTCTGTTTGTAAAACTGATGAGTCCTTGATGATCCAGGATGTGCCACACCAAACAACCACTTCTTTTGTTCAAGTTTTGCCACGATTTGTTTTCTCTCCATGTTGGTTCAGTACCTCCACATTAATTATTCACTCTACCCATCAATATTCAGTATTCCTCTGAAGAACCGCATTTCAAAAGCTCCTATTCCGTTTTTCCCTGAACTAATTGTTGTACATGTTTCACTTCCATAAAAGGTTACATCCAGATAAATATCTTCAGCAAAGACTTCCTAATACTTAAATTTATATTTAGTCTTAACAAATTTTCATTACTCAGAAGCCTTTTTCTTGTCACCACCAACTTGCATTTCCTGTCTTCCTTACTTTGGCCGTCATCAATTACTCTGCCTCACAATTCGTGTACTACTTTTTCTGTCTCATTTCCTCACCTAATTTCATCTAACTGCAGTCCATTACCCTTGTTTTACATTTGTTGATATTCGTCCCCTAACCACTTTCGAGACACTATCCATTCCATCCAACTGATCTTCCAAGCCCTTTGCCAAATTATTATGCCATCCACTAACCTCAAAGCTTTTTTCTTCTTCCTAAACTTAAATTCTATTTCCAAATTTTTCTTGGTTTCCTTTACAGCTTTTTCAAGGTATAGATTAAGTAATATTCCCTTCTCAGTTACTGTTTCCCTTTCATGTTCTTTGGCTCAAAGCTGCAGTCTGGTTTTGTGTAAGTTATAGATAACCTTCTGTTTCCTGTATTTTACCACTGCTACCTTCAGAATTTCACAGATTATATTCCAGTCAATGCTGTCAAAAATTCTCTCTAATTTTCAATTGTATCTTCTAAAATAGGTGTTAGGGTCAGTATTGCCTCATGTCTTCCTACATTTCTTCAGAGTCCTGACTGATTGTCCCCAAAATCAACTTTTGAGATGGAAAAGTAATAGTCAGAAATGAATATTTAGGTGTTTACTGACATAAACAACTTACATCTTACAGCAACAGCTTAAACTCCTAGCAACTGTTCAAAGTGAAGAGACAGTCGCAATGCATGCATCACAATGGTGCATAATTTTCTGGCTGGACTCTCAAATATTCCAGTTGTCTGTTATACAATGAACCAGGTGGCTGTGGTCCTACCAGCCAGTTCCTCTTCAATTTCTAATGGGGCCTAAACACCAATAACTTGATGTCTCCCCACAGGACAAAAATCCAGAGGATTAAGACCTACTGGGACACGACCACCTCTCCAATAAAACAATAATGATACCTCTTGTACAATAAGCACAAGGGTATTTAAAGTCATGAGAAATAGTATGCTCTTGTTTGCGGGCAAGCACGTGTGTGTGCGCACACGCGCACGCGCACACACGCGCACACACGCACACACGCACACACACAAAACAATTGTTGGCAAAAAATAATGTCCTGTTAGTTGATCTATATCTACATCATACTCTGCAAGCCACCTAATGGTATGTGGTGGGGGGCACTTTTCGTACCACTAATTGAGCCCACAACCCTGTTCCACTCACAAATAGAGCTTTGGAAGAATGACTGTTGGTAAGCCTCTGTCTTGGCTCTAATTGCTCAAATTTTCTTCTCGTGGTCATTGCGCAAGTCGTATGTGGGTGGAAATAATATGTTGTCCAACTCTTCCTGGAAGGTACTGTCTCGAAATTGCAGTAGTAAATCTCTCCATGATGCACAATGCCTCTCTTCTGACGTCTGCCAATGGAGTTTGCTGAGCGTCTCCATAGTGCTCTCGCACTGGCTAAACGATCCCGTGACAAAACGTGCTACTCTTCATTGGATCTTCTCTATCTCTTTTGTCAATCCTACCTGTTAGGGATCCCAGACAGATGAACAATACTCAAGAATCAGTCAAACAAGTGCCTCATACGCCACTTCCTTGATCTTCTACACTTACAACCCATAAGTTGCTAGAGACTCATTGCTGGTAATTTAAGACAAGTTAAGTGTATTTATTTTCATCCCTACTGCCTATGTGACAGTTGAAAACACCATTACAATTGAAAGAGACATCACCCTTGAACAACACACAATGTAAAAAGCTTGCACAGCAGCGGTGTGCTAGATAATCTGTCTGAAATCTAGGAATAAAATCATTTGGCACCATTGATGAACACTTTGATTATTGAAGATGTATGGTCATTGTTGCCCAGTACTTCTCACATTGTACTCTGTGGAGTGTGCATTTTATGTGCATGTTGCCAGTTGCTTATTGATGAATCTTCTTCCACACAATCCAAAACAGTACTTTTCTGTAAACTCAGACAGCTCTTTGTGGTCTGAACTTTCCTGGAATTAGGATGATGCCTACTGTGAAGCTTTGCAAGTTTCTATAATGAGCAGGCTCCATCTTCAGCAACCAGTCATGAATTACAAAGAGTGGTAAACTTCACCATGAATACACCATGGGTAACTAGGTGTGGTCTTCCAAAGTAGCACCACCAAAGTTGGTCCAGTTGTTTGTCATTAAATATATGACTTTACAAATGGGTGCCTATGCCTAACATGCATTAAACATTTGAGGCCTCGTATAGCCTGGAAAACTGGTTCTATTCTAAGGTTATGTTTCTGTGACTCACTTTTCATCTTCTAATCATCAAATCATTCTCAGAGACTAAACACATGTAACCGTGCGACAGTTAACTTGTGACATCATCCACTCGTTTTCACAGATTGTGGAGTCACACTATCACATGTTAAGGAGCTTGTACTGCAGAAGAGTTTGCAATCAACCCAACAAGAATGATGTGCTTGAACATTTAAATAATGCAAAGTACCTATGCTCAACACTTGCCACAGAAGTAGTAGATAAAATTCCTTGCAAATAAAGTTAAATGTACAAAGGAATTACTAAAAGATGAAGCAACACCTGGCTTAAAGAACACAAAAGCAACAGTCATCTGGGCAGCACTGATGAAGATGAATTAGCGGCAGCAGATCAAGTGATGGGCAGAGGAGGGGTTTGCACTACAGTTTTATCAAGGTCCAATCACTACTATACTAAGGTGTGCAAAGGGCCACGGAAATTCAAAAATCACAATAGCAGCTTTAACATAAAATGAGGAGGATTGAAATTAGACAATTTGTGGCCACAATGCTAAATAAAGTAAGGCAGTACAGCCTTCTAACACACACAGAGACAACTCCACTATGTGCGCCACCTGCCAGATGATGTCACAAACTGACTGTTGGACAGTTATGTACAAACATTACAAGCTGCTGAGCTTGACTGAGTTAAAAAGTCAAACTAATTAAGTCTTTATAGCCTCTGATGGTGTCTCCAGCATTAAGAGACAAAGTATTAAGCACAGAATCATGCAGTAAACCATGGCCTAAAATTAATACGTTTCAGATCCTCTGCCATCCATTTAATTTTGACCCTCTATGTTTGGAATGCCCTGTGTAGTGAACAACTAAATGTTAGCCTAAATTAGATTAAATGTGGCCAGCGTGTATTTTCCAACTAAATAAAGAATCAATTGTCAAAAAAGTTTAAAAAACAACAATTTGCAGGGTAATTCCATTAAAATTGCAATAATAAAAAGCAAAAAGAGAAAATAAAAAATACAAGTGAAATAAAAACAAAAATAGAAAGAGAAATCAAGACACAAACAGCAGCAGGTCATGAGTACAAGAAAATAACCAGTCACTTCTCATCAAAAGCAGCTTCACCCCCTCAGCTGGAAGTATATCTCCAGAACAATTCACAATAACGCAGGAGACACAAACAGGAAAAAAAACATTAAAAAAGAAAAAAAGTTCAACAAATCTAATCCTATGAGTTACAGTGGAAGTAATTTTTGCAGGATGCGGTATGTATCTCTCAGGTACAAGACACCAGACACATTATGCAGACCTACTCCAATTCAGTTATGAATCTTTCTATAGACTGCAGCACATTTAACATTGACCACTGTATTATTTCACTTTATTTTCTAGAGGAGTCACACTTCATACAAGTCAGCTGTCAAATTAGTGGACATGTTTGTCTTACTTCACTCTTGTCCATAAGTTAAAGGATCTTAAAGGTCAATGAAAAAACATTGCATCTAATCTATGAGTTGCCTCACCTGTTTGCACAAACAAGTGACATACATGGTGCGAAAGAACATGACCATTTATAGTCTGCATAACACCCTTTGTGGCCAAAAATCTTGTACAAAGAGGTTCTGATTGCATGATGAGTGTACAAAAAGCACAGCATTCGAGTATTTTAAACTGTTTATTCAATCTCTCATGAATCTGTCATGTGTCACAACTGAAGATGACAGACATGAAGCAGACATTTTAGAATCCACATTTAAAACTGAATAATGCACCCGGCCCTAATGAAACTGCACTTCAAATTTATATCAAATACACTGCAGAATTACCTCATTTTCTAACTCATGGCTAATGAGAATCACCTATGCAGTGATTAATACCTTGTGATTGGAAAAGAGTGGAAATCACTCTTGTTTACAAAAAGGGCAATAGATCAGATGCACAGAATGACAGACAAGTATTGCTGACACCCGTCTCTTGCAGTATCCTGCAGCATATTCTAAGTTCTAACAGTACGATGTTCATGCAGGAAAAAAAAAAGATTCTTTCAAATACTCAGCATGATTCCACAAAAAACATTCATGTGGTACACAATCTGCTTTATTCATTCATGAAATCTTTCAAACAACAGAAGCAGTTTAGCTGATGATGATGTGTACAAGAAAATACCATCATTGGACAATTATGTGCAGTTGCAGATGGATTTTGACAAAATTTCCATTTGGTGTAATGAATGACAGGCTCTTTAAATGGGGATAAATGTAATGTCTATACCACAGAGTATCTCCTGAAGACACCAATTTGTATAACTTGTTATGGGTAATACTTAGAAGTTATATGAAACATGACTATCACATAAAATCAGTATTAAGAAAGATAATGGAAGACAAATTTTTGGAAGGCTTTTGCAATGCATACAAGATATAAATAAATGGATGAAGAGAAGAAAACAAAATTGGAAGTATCATGTGAAAGTACGGATCCAACAAAAGTAGTTAAAATTTGTTAACATGGACGACTGCAATGGAAATGACTGCTGGGATGACCACCTAAGAGATGGGACAACAGCATGTCCAGTACACCAACAGAATGAGGCTGACAAATGAGGGAAAACAGTCAGCAGAAAAACAAGAGAAGAAGAAAACTGTGCTATTATTCTGCTCATGCCGATGTATATCTCATACAGGGATCATGAGACTAAAATGAGAGATTAGGGTGCTTACAGTCATTTTTCCCCTCATTACACAAATGTAATATTAAAGAAAAGCTATAACATCAGTATGAAGTACCCTCCACGATACATTGAACAGCACCTATTGGAGGACGTACATAGATGTGAAGATTTATGGTAGTACAGCAAACACATATGACTGACATTACGAATTGCCAGATAACTAGTAGATTAGATGCCAGAACGGAATGCTCACCACACCATCATTTCGCAGCACTGCATAAGATTCCATTGACAAAAATACTACAGCATACTGGGAATGGTTATAATCCACAGCCAGCATTCTTACTTTAAGTGCCCAAGGATGTCCAATCAGTGTGGCCACTGCTCTGGCTCAAGATTAAATGACAGTCTCTGGGTCATAAATCTTCCATCATAACGTGTTAATTTCTTTTTAAGACAATGCTCTGTGCACTCATCTGCCAGGTGCAGGCCACTCGCAGAAATGCAGCACACAGACGGCCAAATGTTAAGAACATGTACACCACTGTGTGCTTTTTAGGGGTAGTAGTAATAGCTGCAATATAAAGGTGCAGCACACAGACGGCCAAATGTTAAGAACATGTACACCACTGTGTGCTTTTTAGGGGTAGTAGTAATAGCTGCAATATAAAGGTAGGAGGCCTACAGGTATGTGAACCATTTTCAATGTCCATTAGGACCTGGGTTCCACTTGGCAGATGATAATGGCTGACCGCAAAGTTTGGTGGATAAATATCTGCCACAAGATGACGTCACAAGTCTATAGAGTTTTAGCTTGCTCCCACACCTAAATCCAACAGAACATGCATGATCAGAAGACTGCAGAACTAGCACCTTCATCACGAATCATTACTGATCTCCAGAACCAAGAAAGTAAAAAAGAAAAATAAGGGTTTAACATGTTGTTGATGACGAGATCACTAGAACTGAGCACAAGCTCGAACTGAAGGATGGGGAGTGAAATTGGTCATTTACTTTTCAAAGAAACCATCCAAGCATGTGTCTTAAGCAATTTAGGAAAACCACAGGGAACCTAAATTTTATACTATCTGATCCATAGTATGGAGATACACTGCGCATCCTGACTTGCCTTGCAACGGTGTCTGACCATATATTGATGATCAGTACGCACGTGTCAGAAAAACAACAAATGTGGAAAAAGTGCCACCTGTCCATAGCTTTCTTGTACACCTTTTGTCTTCTCAATGCATTATGTATCACAATATTGCTGGACACTTTCCAGTGTCTTATGGTATTTCTGTGATCTCTTAACTTATGGACATCAGTTTACATTGATTAAATTCAATTAAATATTGTGATGACTGATCTAGTGTATGTGCAAAACTGCATGCATCACTGTAAATGCAGAAACCAGTAGCTATATGATATTTTCATTAAATTAGAATTTCTAATCAAGCCAAATGTATTTAAAGGAATAAAGTGAGTCTTCTCCAAACTCTTGCCAGTATTTTCCTGTCATGATTTCACTTACTTGTACAGTTTGCTGATGGACTGTTGTCATCCTGAGCATTTATTACAGGTAGCTCTCTTGTTCCAAATGTCAGAATATGTTGCCTGTACAATCTGTGCTGCTTTAGCTGCTCAACCCATTTCACAAAGCTGTCTTGGGTTTTTGCCTAAAAGGCAAGAAGAGATTAAATAACATAAATCACAACAGATATGGTTAATGTATCAAGACTAGACTGAAATACACACACACACACACACACACACACACACACACACACACACACACAAGCAATCTCTTTATCCCTCCATCTCCCACCCATAGGCATGCCAACTCGCGGTCGGCAGGGCGGAGGGGGAGGGGCACGGTCGATGGGACGGGGGAGGGGGGGGGGCGATCAGCAGGGAGGCGGGACGGGCGGTAAGCAGGGAGGGGGGGTGGTAAGCAGGGAGGGGGGCGGTAAGCAGGGAGGGGGGGCAGTAAGCAGGGAGGGGGGGGCGATAAGCAGCGAGGGGAGGGCCGCATGTAAAGGGGGTGGGTGGAAGGTGGGGCCAGACAACAGGGAGGGGGGCAGACAACAGGGAGAGGGGCAATTGGGAGTGTGGAGGGCGACTGGAAGGGAGGGGCGGTTAGGTTGGAGGGGCGGTTAGGAGGGAAGAAGTGAGAGAGGGTGGGAGGGTGCCAGTCGCGTGAGAGGAGGTTGGGAGGTGAGAAGGGAGTTGGAGGGGAGGGTGGGATGAGGGTGGGAGGGGACAGCCGGGTGGGAGGGGGCAGTCGGGTGGGAGGGGCCAGTCGGGTGGGAGGGGGCAGTCGGGTGGGTAGGAGGGTCAAGCAGGAGTGAGCCTGTTAGGAGGGAGGACGGTCAGAACGTAGCAGGGGGAGGCCATCGCGAGGCAGCGAGGGGAGGCGGTCATGATGTTCGGGAGGCGGTCATGAGTGGGAGGGATGGAGGGAGGGGAGGGTACAAATGGGGAGTCAGGAGGGACAAGGTGGCAGGGATTCAGGAGGGGGCGAATGTGGATAGGAGAGTACGGTGGGAGGGGGAAGGGAGAGCAAGGAGAAAGAGCAGAGGGGGAGTCAGGAGGGAGGGTGGAGAGGTAGTAGGAGGGAGAGAAGGGAAACCAGAGGTAGGGGGAAGGAGGGTCGAAGGGATGGATGGAGGCATGGAGGGAGACATGGAGAGACGGAGGGAGGGAGGGACAGAAGCACGGATTTGAGTAGCAGGAGCATGAGAGGGAGACGAGAGGGAGGGTGGGAGGGGATGGGAAGGAGAGAGGGGGCAGAAGGGAGGGAGGCGGGAATATTGTAGAAATGGCTAGAAGGAGGGAGGGAGGTGGGGGAGATGGCAGAGGTAGCTGGAAGGAGGGGCATGTGTGAGGGGCAGAGGAGTCCAAGGGAGAAGATGGAAGAGGGAGGAAGAATGCGAAATGAGGAAAAATGAGGTGGTTTAGGTGGGTGCTTTAGAAAGTGAAAAGGAAGTGAAAGCAAACACTCAAGACTGTGAAATAATAAAGCTCTGTTTTCATATATTGTGTTCCATAAGATCCATCACCAAGAAGTGCCTCCTGGGATGTGGAAGGAAACAAGCTACACATCAATTGGAAGAAGCAGTCTAGCAGTTTAAGATTGTGAACTATGGGAAAAACAATTTACAACTCTTGTTAATTGTGGAACTTAGTGCAGCATCACTTTATTGAAAACTCACCTTCAAGTGGTAAATGAATTCCTCAGCATCAATATCAAGGCGTCGCCTCTTTTCTTTTGTTGATATAACAGACAACCCAATATCAACAGATCCATGAATCTTTCCTCTTGCAATATCGCCAGGACTTTTTGCATATATTAGGATTCCTTTGTCCACTACAAAGTACCTCTGTAAAATCCAAAAAATATGTTTATTTTACACTTCACTGTCCATAGCAGCAGCCACCATCAAGAGAAACTGGAACTAAAACGTTAACTTGGCGGAACATATAAAACGCAGAACATAAAAATATCCATATCGGCATCAGTAGGCAATAATAATTCGTTTCATTTCACTGGCCTATAAACAACCTGCTAATAGCTAGACACACAATATATTAAATAATTTATAGAGATAATTAATGACAACTCAAACATGAGAACATATTGGTACTAACAACATGCATCTAGTTAAGGTTTAAGATATTCCTGAGAAAATGCTGTACGCATGTTTGGTAATAACTCAGCGAATAATATAAAGATGCAGAGCAAAGTACTAAAACTTACCCTCACCATGTAGGAAACATGTGTCACGTACAATTTATCACCACCACAAAAGAAAACTATATTGTTCATATTGTCAAGGTGTTATTAGACATAGCTTTTTTAGTGTTAGACTGTTTCTTGACCTTGAACAGTGTCCTTACAACTTTTGGCAAATTATCCACCCAGTGGCAGTGAGCAAACAGCTTGCTATAAATGTCTTCTTGTGTTTCTCTGGAAACGTGTTCAAGGGCGAACATAAAAGAAATCCAAATACTGCTACAAATTTTGTGTACTTGTCAAATACATGCATTTTCAGCTTTTCACAGTGTGATAAATTAATCCGTTAAATTTTGGACATACAGGTACACTAATCCCAACTGTTCAAGTGATATTTTGGGCACCTATCTTCTGGCCAGCCACAAATCTTATGGCCATCCTCTGAGTGAATCAATATAGTTTCGGCTACACCAAAGATGACCACAATTTATGAGGTAAAATATCAGTGGAAGAGTTGGAATTCACATGACTGCATGCCAGAAATTTAATAAATTTCCAAATATGTTCCGATACATGTGATTCTTTCAAAACAGGGCCCATCCGACTCAATATATGTCTGCTTTCAATCTTTTTATAGATCGAAGCATCGTTTTGCTTGTCATTTTTCATGTGGCTGCACAGAAGCATCACTGTCCTAGCATTCTGGTGGAGTGCAGAAATATGTGAACTATTCATGCCCTTCCATTTCATAGCAACTTGAATGAAATCTGTCACAGTGTAAGCACACACACATTTCAAGGATAAGAAAGAATCATGCACCAATACACCATGATAAATAATTACTTGCCTCTGTATCAGGACAACGACATAATTGACTGCTAGTTGTTTACAATAGAGCTACCACAATAACAACCAAACGGACTATGAGTTTCATCATTCCTTAAATTCTTTTCACCACTGTCGTATCACTCAGCTGCTACAGTTGCCATTTACTACAGTCAGCTATGGACAATGCTCTCAACCAGTACCCTAACTGTTGTGATTCAGAACTGTTGTGTTCTATTTTTCTCTGTATGGCAGCTTTATTTTATTCAGCTGAAAATATGAAGGTAGCAGTGAATATTAACACAAAGTAATAAGGGTTGGAATCCTGCTTAAAAGATTCAATACCATACATTAGTTGGGAAGTCATCATGTGTCCAGCATGAAACCACACAGCCATGTCACCACAGCCGTACTGCAAACTCATGTAACAGTCTCCTTCCATGCTCAAATGTCAGTCACTTTGTTACTTTGATACAGGTATAGCATTTGTGTTGTCTCACTTATTGTGTGTTGAGGCTATATATTTGAAACAAAATATCTGTGAATACCATTTATCTGCCAAAACTGTACATCATTATTATACACAACATAAAATGTCAGTTTATTCAAATAGTTAATAAATTATCTGAGTAAAAACTGAATTTTAACTCAAGGGTAAAATCTATAAGACTCATGGAAGTTAGTCACATATGCACTATCCATAGACACTGGAGCCCATCTCTGAAAAATCTCAAATTTCTCTACAGTATGTATGTCATTTATGAGTTGTCACAAATTTAAGAGGAATCTTTTGTAGCTATTTGATTTCTAAAAGAATCATCACATTGAAACACAAAAGCAATTCCATAATAATTTTAACTAAATGATGTCAGTAATATAAGTTAGTGATACTGCCTGTATGGTCAAGCGGTTCCCGTAGCAGGGGACTGATGTGAACACTTCAGTTCTGATTCACTGTTACTACTTCAGTTTCTTCTGAGATGGGACAGTCTAAAATGACCCAGCCTAATTAGAAGAAATGAAAAGTTGTCTGAATAAACAATCATCAACACTGACAAGTAAGCTGCCAAAGTGGTGTTACACTGGAATGACTGTACTAGATTAGGAGACACAGGACATTTATGTATTTACTGCACATCTTAGAAATTGAGTTGGACAGCACCCTCTTTCAGTTTTACTGGATCCTCCAACCTTCTAATGACCTTCATATAATGCTGTCAGAGATGAGGCTAGACCATTTGGATAGATGGTACGGAATCTGAGACACATCCTGCTTGGTCCAGTGTCCTCCCCCTTGTGCATCTTCTCAACTACATAATCCATTATCTCTATAGTGGGCAGATTTGCACCATGTTTGGTAAGTTATCAGATAATTCAATTCACTAACTGGCATGGGATTTTATGAGAGTTGGGTACGCCAAAATTTTCTTTTGAATTCATAAAATGCTCTCAAGTTTTGCAGCCAGTTGGCTATTGTAGGTCAACAGTGCTAACGCTTCTTTTGTGTCTGCAACATAGCCCTGTCAGGTTTCTTAGTAACTTACTAATATTGCTCTAAAAGAATAGAAGATCTTCAAAGCTTTTAGCCATTATGGATGAGGAACACTGTGAATGATGAATAAAAGTTTCTTGAAATTACAGCAACCAGTCGCCTTTTGCTTTGTTCTTCAATTTTTTTTAATTAACCCATTACTGGTTTCAAACCACCATGTGATTCATCATCAGATGATAGATAATGTGACAATGAATCACTAGGCAGTTCGAAACTGGTAAAAAACTTTTAAGAACAAAAAAAAAAAAAAGGTGACAGGTTGCAGTAATTTCAAGAAATCTTTCGAAGATCTTTTATTTATTTATTTATTTTTTACATCCATTCAATTTTTATGACATTTTTTCCAATGCATGTCTTTCAACAGATTTGAGCGGTATATCACCCACAAAGTCAGCCTTACAGTTTACTGAGTGCCCTTTGCTATCCAAAGTACAGAGTACATAATTATCGGGCAAATTCTTTATTAACCTGCTAAACAAAAATGTTTTCATGTCTTTTTACAATTCCTTTCAGTGACAATCATTGATGCTACAAAAGCCTTATGTTCACTTAGCCTTGTGTCAAGAAGTTTGAAATGTTTATTTTGTATCTTGAGATGAGATTTATTTTTCTAGACTTCACATTGTTTCACGTACCAATAAGCATATTGGCTCTACTGGTGTATCATCTTTCTTTACACCAAATATTTCACATAAAAATGAAAAATGTGTTACACCTCATACATCAGTCCTAAGTATGAATTTATGAAGTCAATTAGAAGAAAATTTGTCCTCAGAGTACAGTATCACGTTACAAATATTCTCTGATGTTGTAACATCACCTAAATTTCTACAGAAATCCAAGCACAAACAGTAAGTGTTAAGAATCAACATATTAAGCACTTCATTATGTCCCACAGGGACAGTAGCAGTGTGCACAGAGGTATTTAAGCAGTCCTCATTTCCATGAATGAATAAACTCTAACCAGTGGCACAATGCCAAATATCCTCTGCCATGGAATCTGCAAACTCGTGCAGAGTATCTACACAGATATAGATTACCCCCCACTAAATATAAAAAATGGCTGCCTTTAACTAAGGCACTTAATGGAATAGAAATTACACATGTGGCATGCTATGTTGATGTTCAAGTGTGCAAAAAGATTAAGTTAAATCTTCCTGATACAAAGATATGAAGAAAACAATAAATTTTAAATGCAGCGTCTGAAATTCCCTTACGATCATTACTGCACTATTTAGTGCACGTGGGTGACGGATTATTCAAAGTCCATTTAAACATCATCAAGAGGTTTTGTCAAATTTCTTAGATAGTGAAGCAGAACTTTTTGTTCATAAACAGACAAAGAATAACAAAGAAGGGAAACATGTATGCCATGCATTACTATGATATGACAAGAACTGTCATAACACTGTCCTTTCATAATTACTTCTTGTCTGAACACTTTCCATGAGGTCATTCAGAAATTCTGTTTAACAGTCAGACAAGTTACTAGGAAGTTCCCTCTCCCACTAATCTACAGTGAGCCATAAAAGTACCCTCTAATCTCACTGACTTACATCTGTTTTAGAATTCTAGAAAGCATTTTGAGCTCAAATATAAAAAGAGTATCTTCAACAAAATTACATCCCCCATGCCAAGTAGCACGGATTCCAAAAACATTGATTATGCAAAACTCAATTCGTGCTTTTCTCACATGACATCAGGGAAGCCACGGATCACAGAAATCACATGGATGCAGTATTTCTTACCTTCTGAAAAGAATTTGACTCAATACCAACAACATTTATTAACGAAAGTATTGTTGTCTGAGGAATCAAACAAAATTTGTAACTGGGTTGAGGACTTCTTGGTTGGCAGGATGCAGTGTGTTATCCTATATGGAGAGTCATCAACAGAACTAGAAACAATTTCAGGTGTGCCCAGGAATTGTGTTGGCTGCCTTGGTGTTCACATTCTTTATTAACAACCTGACTGACAATGTTGACAGCAACCTCAGACTTTTTGCAAATGATGCTGTTATGGATAATGAATGAGCCTAAAAAAAAATCTGCAGAAATATTATGTCAAATTCTGACAATTTTAAAGTCGCAAAATGATTGGCAAACTGCTTTCAATTTACAAAAATGTAACATGCACTTCAAAAAATGAAAAAATCTTACAACTCAAATATGATGCACAATTAGAATCATTCACCTTCTACAACTATCTGGGCATAATAATTTGTAAACACATAAATTGGATAGTCACTTAGGTTCAGTCATATCTACAGCAGGGGGCTGCCATCAATTAATTGGCAGGATACTGGAAAAACGCATTAGTCTACAAAAAGAGACTCCTCACAAATCACTTGCATTTTCTGTCTTAGCGTATTGCGCAAGTGTGTGTAACTCTCACCACGCAGGGCTATCAGTGGGGGTCGAATATATGCACAGAAATGCAGCATGAATGGACACAGGCTTGTCTGAGTCATGGAAATATTGAAAAACCCAAATTGGCAGACCCTTGAAGACAGGTACAAATTATTCCACAAAAGCTGCTTCCATAGAGGTACACAATACAAAACTAGACTAATTACAGCATGCACAGTGTCACTGAAGCAGTTATTCTTCCTGCACTTCATATTGGCAATTGGTACAGGAGGAAACCCTAACATGTGATCCCTTGCTAATTACCCTCTGCCATCCACTTCACAGTAGTTACCAGGGTACATAAGCAGATGTACATGGAGTAGCAGGGAAGATAGATGTTTATTGTGTAACTAGGTTGGTGGTGGTCTGATACCTGACAAGAAGACCCCAGTGTTTTTGGTTCTTCAGTGAACATAGATTTAAAATTAAAGGAACAAGAACACAGAACATATAGAAGATATTATTATGTACCCTCACATGTCTTCATTTAATTACAGCAACAACCATGAAGAATGGTCAGTGAATTCAAAACAAATAATTACCTTGTGCCAGCCCTTCAGGGGCCATTTTCTTTTCTTGTGCAGGTACCCAGTGGCCACATCTGGCTTCTTATCAAATCTCTGTCCTTCTTTTAAACCTTCTAGAATTTCCCATTCAGATCCACGTCGTGTGGTTCTTTTATTTGGAACTGGAATAAATAAGACCACAACATAAAAACATCATCTCATGTAGAATTGTAATGACTGAAATAAAATTTTAATTTCAAAATCACTTGTCACAAGTACATTATATTTTTCTTGTTGTTGTTGTGGTTTTCAGTCCAGAGACTGGTTTGATGCAGCTCTCACTGCTACTCTAGCCTACGCAACCTTCTTCATCTCCGAGTAACTACTGCAACCTACATCCTTCTGAATTTCCTTAGTGTATTCATCTCTTGGTCTCCCTCTACGATTTTTACCCTCCGCACTTCCCTCCAGTACTAAACTGATGATATCTTGATGGCTCACAATGTGTCCTACCAACCAATCCCTCCTTCTACTCAGGTTGTACCACAGATTTCTCCTCTCCCCAATTCTATTCAGTACCTCCTGATTAGTTATGTGATCTACCCATCCAATCTTCAGCATTCTTCTGTAGCACCACATCTCATAAGTTTCTATGCTCTTCTTATCTAAACTGCTTATTGTCTATGTTTCACTTCCATACATGGCTACACACCGTACAAATACTTTCATAAAGTACTTGTTGACAATTAAATCTATACTTGATGTTAACAATTTTCTCTTCTTCAGAAACACTTTTCTTGCCATATCCTCCCTCCTTTGACCTCATCAGTTATTTTGCTTCTCAAATAGCAAAACTCATCTAGTAGTTTAAGTGTCTCATTTCTTAATCTTAAACCTAGTTTACATGATGACACTAGGTTACAGGCAACTGCGTTACCGGCCACCGCGCATGTGCACCACGCGTTTGCGCAAATCGGTGGTGAAACTAAACACTTTTGGCGTGTTTCAACTTTGGCGACACTAGTTGCACGAGTTTTGAGGTTGTGTGTATTTGTAGAGTGTAGACAAACTTAAATATGACGTGGGGAATGGAGAATAATGTTTGTTTTTTGGATATCATGCTTTGCATGGATTTCAGTGATGCTGATTACAAAAATAAGCAACATATTGCTGCTGCTGAGACTGTCATGCGTGATCATAACATAGATGGTTTGACAATATCTGAGCTGCAGGGCAAAATTTATTGAGTTAGGAACACATATACAACTGAATTAAGAGAAATACAAGCAAGTGTGATTCTAGCTGTGGCAATGCGCTTGTCTACAAGACTAAAATCCCATTGTTCGAGTCGGCCAACTCTTTGTTAAGGAATATTGTTGACAGGAGGGAAGGCAATACAAACTCAAGAACCTGCATTCTTTATTGACTATTCATCTATTTAAAACATCACTGCAGTGCTCCCCATTCACATATGTTAGAATTTTGAAATACTGCCACTGTACAGATCTATCTTGAAGAGATTAGTTTGCAAACTATTCTCTTGTTAATGTGTCCTGCTTTGAATAATTATTGTTGCTAATATTAATAATATTACTGCTAAAGTTAATAATTATTGGTGTTAATGAAATAGCATCATCACCAACTAAAACTGTATCTTACAGCATACCGAGTGTTCTCAGTTGTGATGCACACAATATGATTTGCAATTTCAGTTCTGGCGACAGTGCTTCATGCATTACAATACATTTATTCCTTATTGCATAATTAACTCTATATAGAAGAAACGTGAACAGTTCTGGTGACATTCGAAGGTAATTAAAAGAACTTCATGGATCTTCCATTATAAATTATTTCAGCAAGGATGCTGAGCAACCGAGCTGACACCTTTTCTTCATCCAGTCACGAATCAAAACACATTTCTTATTTTTTTCTTATGTAGTGATTCCACAAAACAAGCTTTAACTCCGTCACAACTCGTGTGATGTGCAGCTGCCAAAACTTTCATTTCAGACATGACTCAGGGACCCTCAAAGCGACGAAACTGAAGTGTATACTGGTGTGGCCGTTTCTACAGTCATATATGAAAGATTAGATTATGCCACAAATTCCTCTTCCCTCCAATTCTGTTCAAACCTCCTCATTAGTTACGTGATCTACCCAGTTAATCTTCAGCACCACATTTCGAAAGCTTCTATTCTCTTTTTTTCTAAACTATTTACCGCCCATGTTTCACTTCCATACATGGCTACACTCCATACAAATACTTTCAGAAAAGACTTCCTGACAGTTAAATCTGTACTCGATGTCAAAAAATTTCTCTTCTTCATAAATGCTTTCCTTGTCATAGGCAGTCTACATTTAATATCCTCCCTATTTCGACCATCATCAGTTATTTTGCTCCCCAAATAGCAAAACTCATTTACTACTTTAAGTGTCTCATTTCCTAATCTAATCCCCTCAGCATCAGCAGATTTAATTCAACTACATTCCACTGTCCTTGTTTTGCTTTTATTGATGTTCATCTTATATCCCCCTTTCAAAATGCTGTCCATTCCGTTCAACTGCTCTTCCAGCTCCTTTGCTGTCTATGACAAAATTACTATGTCATTGGCAAACCTCAAAGGTTTTATTTCTTCTTCATGGATTTTAATTCCTACTCCAAATTTTTCTTTTGTTTCCTTTACTGCTTGCTCAGTATACAGATTGAATAACATCAGGGATACGCTACAATCCTGTCTCACTGCCCTCTACACCACTGCCTCCCTTCAGTGTCCCTTGAATCTAATAACTGCCCTCTGGTTTCTGTACAAACTGTAAATATTGTTCCAGTCAACAATGTCAAAATCTTTCTCTAAGTCTACAAATGCTAGAAACGTAGGTTTGCCTTTCCTTAATCTTCAGTCAGTATCGCCTCACGTGTTCCTATATTTCTACGGAATCCAAACTGATCTTCCCCGAGGTCAGCTTCTACCAGTTTTTCCATTCACCTGTAAAGAATTCATGTTAGCATTTTGGTAGCATGACTTATTAAACTGATAGTTCAGTAATTTTCACATCTGTCAAAACTTTCTTTTTGTGGAACTGGAATTATTATATTCTTCTTGAAGTCTGAGGGTATTTCACCTGTCTCATACATCTTGCTCACTAGATGACAGAGCTTTGTCACGGGTGGCCCACACAAGGCTATCAGTAGTTCTAATGGAATGTTGTCTAGTCCTGGGGCCTTGTTTTGACTAAGGTCTTTCAGTGCTCTGACAAATTCTTTGCGCAGTATCATACCTCCCATTTCATCTTCATTTATGTCCTCTCCATTTCCATAATATTGCCCTCCTGTACATCACCCTTGTATAGACCCTCTGGATACTACTTCCACCTTTCTGCTTCTCTTCCTTGCTTACAAGTGGTTTTCCATCTTAGCTCTTGATATTCTTACAGGTGGTTCTCTTTTCTCCAAAGGTCTCTTTAATTTTCCTGCAAGCAGTATGTATCTTGCCCCTAGTGATATATGACACTACATCCTTAAATTTGTCCTCCAGCCATCCCTGCTTAGCCATTTTGCACTTCGTGTCGATTTCATTGTTGGGGTGTTTGTATTCCTTTTCACCTGCTTCATTTACTGCATTTTTATTTTTTCTCCTTTCATCAATTAATTTCAATATCTCTTTTTCTGATTTCTACTACCCCTCGTTTTTTTTACCTACTTGATCCTCTGCTGCCTTCACTATTTCATCTCTCAAAGCTACCCATTCATCTTCTATTGTATTTCTTTCTCCTGTTCTTGTTAATCATTCCCTAAAGCTCTCTCTGAAACTCTCTACAACCTCTGATTATTTCAGTTCATCCAGGTACCATCTCCTTAAATTCATACCTTTTTGCAATTTCTCCAGTTTTAGTCTTCAGTTCATAACCAATAAATTGTGGTCAGTTTTGACATCTGCCCCTGGAAATGTCTTACTATTCAAAACCTGGTTCCTAAATCTCTGTCTTACCGTTATATAATCTGCATGAAACCTTCCAGAGTCTCCAGGCCTCTTCCACGTGTACAGCCTTCTTTCATGATTCTTAAACCACGTGTTAGCTATGATTAAGTTATGCTCTGTGCAAAATTCTACCAGGCAGCTTCCTGTTTCATTGCTTACCCCCAGTCCACATTCACCTACTACTCTTCCTTCTCTTCCTTTTCCTACTTTCAAATTTGAGTCCCCATTACTATTAAATTTTTGTCTCCCTTCACTAAGTGAATAATTTCTTTTATCGTACCATTCATTTCTTCAATCTCTTCATCATCTGCGGAGCTAGTTGGCATATAAACTTGTACTACTGTGGTAGGCGTGGGCTTCGTGTCTATCTTGGTTACAATAATGCGTTCACTATGCTGTTCGTAGTAGCTTACCCACATTCCTATTTGTTATTCATTATTAAACCTGCTCCTGCATGATGCCTACTTGATTTTGTATTTATAAACCTGTATTCACCTGACCAGAGGTCTTGTTCCTCCTGCCACCAAGCTTCAATAATTTCCACTATATTTAACCTTAACCTATCCATTTCCCTTCTTTAATTTTCTAACCTGTCTGCCTGATTAGGGGATCTGACATTCCTCAGTCTGATGTGTAGAACATAAGTTTTCTTTCTTCTCATAACGACGTCCACCTGAGCAGTCCCCACCCGGAGATCCGAATGGGGGCCTACTTTACCTCTGGGATATTTTACACAAGAGGACGCCATCATCGTTTAACCATACAGTAAAGCTGCATGCCCTCGGGAAAAATTACGGCTGTCTTTCCCCTTGCTTTCAGCCTTTCGCAGTACCAGCACAGCAAGGCCATTTTGGTTAATGTTACAAGGCCATATCAGTCAATCATCCAGACTGTTGCCCTTGCAAGTACTGTAAAGGCTGCTGCCCCTGTTCAGGAATCACACATTTGTCTGGCCTCCCAATAGATACCCCTCCGTTGTGGTTGCACCTATAGGATGCACTGAGGTACGCAAGCCTCCCCACCAATGGCAAGACCCATGGCTCATGGGGAATGGGGGTCAGGGGGGTAGATTATAAAGCTGATTTAATTTCTAAACAGCAAAGAGTAGCTAGCTGGTATACAACTTTCAGCTCTGATGTCAAATACAGAATTCAATAAAATCTCTGTAAATAAGTTAAGCTAAATTACACTCAACTTCATCCAAACAGGCCTCGGAAGGCATAATGGTACCTCAGCCCACAGGTGTTACTGGATGCAGATATGGAGGGGCATGTGGTCACCACACCGCTCTCCCTTCATTGTGTCAGTTTACGAGACTGGAGCTGCTACTTCTCAATCAAGTAGCTCCTCAGTTTGCCTCACAAGGGCCGAGTGCACCCCAGTCGCTAACAGCACTCGGCAGACCAGACAGTCACCCATACGAGTGCTAGCACAGCCCGACAGCGCTTAACTTCGGTGATCTGACGGGAACTGGTGTTACCACTGCGGCAAGGCCAAGGCTTGTTTTATCTGGCTGCTTAATTAACATACTTTGAAAACTGTACATTTCTTATAAGTCTAAAAACATCTATTGGCTGTTATACTGCCTTCACTTCAAGTTTTCACTGTTCCGGTATTTATTTGCAGATAATTTACACCCATATAATCAGATATCTGTAAACTAAAACAAATCCACATTATACAGAGACTAAAATCATTCTTCCCATGCTCCATGTGTGCACAAAATGAGGAAAAAGTCCTAACAACTGACACAAGGGGTGCACCTTCTGCCACACCTCACAGTAGTTTGCAAAGTACAGATGTAGATTTAGATGTAACCTATAAACTGAGATGACTAAAGCGAAGGGATTCCCTCGATATCATGTGGGACCTTATTTTTGCCTAGTGTAGTGCAGCAACTCAACGTGGTACGGACTCCACAATTCACTGGAAGTCCCCTGCAGAAATATTCAGCCATGCTGCTTCTACAGCCATCCACAATTGTGAAAGTGTTGTTGGTGCAGGATTTTGTGCACGAATTGACCTCTCAATTATGCTGCATAAATGTTGATGGGATTAATGTCAGGCAATCTGAGTAGCCAAATCATTCGCCCAAATTATCCAGAATGTTCTCAAAATCAATCGTGAACAATTGTGGGTCAGTGCACAGCACACTGTCATCCGTAAAACGATAAGCCCATGAATTGTCACAAATGGTCTCCAAGTAGCTGAACGTAACGATTTTCAGTCAATGATCACTTCAGTTAGACCAGAGGACCTTGTTCATTCTGTGTAAACACAGACCACACTATTATGGAAACATTACCAGCTTGCACAGTGCCTCATTAACAACTCGGGTCCACAGCTTCGTGGGTCTGTGCCACACTTGAACTCTGCATCGGCTCTTACCGACCAAAGTCAGGACTCATCTGCCCAGGCTGCCACAGTTTTCCAGTCGTCTAGGGTCTGACCAATACGGTCATGAGCCCAGGAGAGGTGCTGCAGGCAACTTTGTGCTGTTAGCAAAGGCACTCATATCGATCGTGTGCTGACATAGCTCATTAACACCAAATTTTGCTGTACCACTATAATGGATAAGTTTGTTGTATGTCTCACATTGATTTCCGTGATTATTTCATGCAGTGTTGCTCATCTGTTAGCAAATGCTGCTGCTCTCGGTCTCTAAATGAAGACCAATGGCCACTGCATTGTCCAAGGTGAAAGGTAATGTCTGGAATTTGGTATTCTTAGCACATGCTTGACACTGTAGATCTCAGAATATTGAATTCCCTAATGATTTCAAAATGGAATGTCTCACGTGTCTAGCTCAAACTACCTTTCCACATTCAAAGTCTGTTAATTCCTGTCGTGAGCTATTATCGTAGGAGACCTTTTCGTGTGAATTGTCTGCGTGCAAATGACAGCTCTGCCAATGCACTGTCCTTTCCTACCTGGTTTATGCAATACTACCGCCATCTGTATATGTGTGTATCGCTATGCCGTGGTTTTTGACACCTCAGTGGATTCAAAGTTATCTAGATTGATTCAAAAACTGATAACTATTTGGTTCTTTGTTGCCTATCAATTATGTTTAGTCTCTTGTCAGATAGATTTGGTTTATGGTATTACTTGGTATGCCAAGTGAAATTTTTATCAATGTAGCCAGCATTCCTGTTCACTATCAAGATACAGAACATGAAAGAAGTTCCTTATATTATTCACCAAATAAAAAAATCGCACCTAATAGCACATTTATCAGTTTTATTTATGGGTGTATTTATTGTGAACACTATCAATTCTCTCCTCTGGAGTAAATACAAAAATAGCACTTCCCCTAGCATCATGTTGGTCTTCACACAAGACTGACTGCCTCAAATCTAAACTTTTTGGCACTCTCACTCCTTTTTCCTTTTTTTTAAACAATCAAATATTTTCAATGAGATTTCAGGCTTTTGAATCTATGACCTTACAATCTGCCACACACATGACAAGGCATTTAAATGAAACAAAAATAATAACAAGCTCAGATATGGTACACACTGAAGTGGCACTGAAGTTTTATAGCCTTACTGATACAAGATATAGAACATCAGCTCTAAAACATCTGCATGAGAAATTAAAGTAATGAGATACACTTCCAATGAACACAAATAAAGTACAAAGTTTCTCCATCTGTTCATGCCCATCTTTACATAGCCACAGTTACATAATTTTCCCATCTTTTCTTGACTGCAGTAACAACTTTCCTGCAAAATATTAATACATACTAACAATAGTTGCTAAACATTAGTTTTGTCTTTGGTTTATCCATTCTCTCTGCAGCCTTTGTCCTCCTGGCAACCAGTCATGGGGCTGGACAGCTGGTTGGAAACGATGTCCCATAAAAAGCCATGCAGTAGATCCAGGTGGTTCAACATTGCTGCTTTCACAGATGACCCTTTTCTTATAAAATATGAAACACCTGTAGCAGGAACAGAACAGAAACTGACAATGGGATGCATGGCACAGAACTACACTTGGGTCCTTCACCTAGGTCATATGTTTTCTAAGTGTTGGGACGAGGAGTGAGATAAAGATGGTCAAAAATGTTGCTTACATTGGGTGGATACCACATTAACAGTGATGGTGAATTTTGAGGATGAATTGAGAAACATACTTCAACAATTTTTATCCTACTCCATAAGTGGTATTCTGATGCCTCCCAATATTCAAAGTATACTTCTATGAGATTAATGCTTCAAAGCTCTTGCTGCAAGAATCATGTAAGTGTGTGAGACTTTGTCATATGTGTATCGTACACTTCTCCTTCCCTCATTCCAATCCCGTCAGTGGTGTGTGCCAGCCCAAAAGAGGCCAAATCTCAAGTAAAATCAATCACTGGAAGTACCAAGGCCAGTTCTTTTTATGACGGAATGACCATCAACTTTTGTCCACATATTATGAATGAACTCTGCCATACTAAGGTCAAGGACAAAGTAGACCACCCAGTCACTGTGCTTAGCACAACATGAGTCATAATAATTGTTGTTTCACAATGTGTGCCATCTGACCCATCCCCCAAGATCATCTTTGAAATGTACAGGTTGGGATGTTGCATTCAATGCGTCCTGATCTCAGTCTCTGCAAGTCCCTATCTTACACTTACCACTGTCCTTGTTCCCACCCTATTTTCTATTCAGTCCTTACTGCCACGGCTTGTTACTTCTAAGTGACCCCCCCCCCCTTCCACCTTTTCCGTCCATTTGAGTTAGATTTATAGGTCTATGTATAATCAGCCACAGTGTTTTGCCAGCAATCTCCCACTGTCCTCTACACTGACCTCATCCCTTTCTTCCTACCCTCCCGTCACTACATTCCCGTGAAACTATCCTTGCCAGTGTGCTTTCCCTAAGTATATCCAGCCTCTCGCCCCTAGCCATTTGCCTCCCTACTTTAAGCCCTCCAGGCCCACACCTTTTCTGCATTGCCCCTAACCTTCATTACCTCCCATTCCCAGTCATCTGTTCTTCCCTCTCTCCACCTCCACTCCATCCTCCACCTCCTAAGTAAAACTGTATCTCATATATAACATGCTATCTTAATTACCTATAAAATCTTAATTTAACTGTTTCGTTACGATAAAAATAACTAAAATTCACATACCAACACCATCCTTTGGGGGTGTTTTTGGCACAATATCAGTGGCTGACTCTGCAGACAGACTATTGCTCTCAACACTGCCCTCCTGAAACACAATACAAGAAATATATTAAAATGCATTATAATGATATAAAAGCTAGTATTGAATACTACCATGTACTCATCAAAGAGTAGCATCTAAATGAGGTTGTCATCTCTAGGTTTATCACTGCTCAATCTCATCTCAGCAAATGAAGAAAGAGACAACAAGCACATAGCAAAGGCTGAATCAGTGAAATTACTGAGTCAGAACATGCAATAAATACTTCAGAATGTGAAATGAGAACTGACAGTCACTTATTTTAATTATTTATTCAGTTATGTGATTCATTAAATATAGAATGTGTGTAGTATAAAATTTCATACATTGCATGTAGTGTTGTTGTTGTTGTCGTTGCTGCTGCTGTGGTCATCAGTCCAAAGATTGATTTGACACAGCTCTCCATGCTACTCTATCCTGGATAAGCCTCTTTATCTCCGAAATCTACTGCAACCTACATTCTTCTGAATCTGCTTACTGCATTCATCTCTTTGTCTTCCTCTAAACCCCCCCCCCCCCCCACACACACACACACACACCTTCCCTCCTGCACTAAACTGACAATTCCTTGATGTCTCAGAATGTGTTCTATCAACTGATCCTTTCTTTCAATCAAGTTATGCCATAAATTTCCTTTCTCCTCAATTCTATTCAGTTCCTCCTCATTAGTTGCACAATATACCTATTTGATCTTCAGCATTCTTCTATTCTCTTCTTGTCCAAACTGCTTATCCACCATGTTTCACTTCTATACATGGCTACTCTCCACAGATCTTCAGAAAAAGGTTCTTAGACTTATACTCAATGTTAATAAATTTCTGTTCTTCAGTAACACTTCTTGCCATTGCCAGTCTACGTTTTACATCATCCTTATTTTGGCCAGCATCGGTTATTTTACAGCCCAAATAGCAAACCTCATCTTCCACATTTAGTATATCATTCCCTAATCTAATTCCCTCAGCATCCCATGATTTAATTTGCCTAAGTTCCATTATCCCTGTTTGAATTTTTTTATGTTAATCTATATATACAGGGTGGTCCATTGATTGTGACCGGGCCAAATATCTCACGAAATAAGCGTCAAACGAAAAAACTACAACGAAACTTGTCTGGCTTGAAGGGGGAAACCAGATGGCACTACGGTCGGCCCGCTAGATGGCGCTGCCATACGGCAAACGGATATCAACTGCGTTTTTTAAAATAGGAATCCCAATTTTTTATTACATATTCGTGTAGTATGTAAAGAAATATGAATGTTTTCGTTGGACCACTTTTTTCGCTTTGTGATAGATGGCGCTGTGATAGTCGCAAACATATGGCTCACAATTCTAGACTAACAGCTGGTAACATGTAGGTTTTTTAAATGAAAATACAGAACGTAGGTACGTTTGAACATTTTATTTCAGTTGTTCCAATGTGACACATGTACCTTTGTGAACTTATCATTTCTGAGAACGCATGTTGTTACAGTGTACCTGTAAATACCACATTAATGCAATAAATGCTCAAAATGATGTCCGTCAACCTCAAAGCATTTGGCAATACGTGTAACGACATTCCTCTGAACAGCGAGTAGTTCGCCTTCCGTAATGTTCGTACATGCATTGACAATGCACTGACACATGTTGTCAAGCGTTGTCGGTGGATCACGATAGCAAATATCCAACTTTCCACACAGAAGGAAATCCGGGGACGTCAGATCTGGTGAATGTGCAGGCCATGGTATGGTGCTTCAACAGCCAATCCACCTGTCATGAAATATGGTAATCAATACTGCTTCAACCGCACGCGAGCTATGTGCCGGAAGTCCATCATGTTAGAAGTACATTGCCATTCTGTCACGCAGTGAAACATCTTGTAGTAACATTGGTAGAACATTACGTAGGAAATCAGCATACATTGCACCATTTAGATTGACATCGATATAATCGGGGCCAATTATCCTCCCTCCCATTATGCCGCACCATACATTAACCCGCCAAGGTCGCTGATGTTCCACTTGTCACAGCCATTGCGGATTTTCCGCTGCCCAATAGTGCAGATTATGCCGATTTAAGTTACCGCTGTTGGAGAATGACGCTTTGTCGCTAAATAGAACGCGTGCAAAAACTCTGTCATCATCCCGTAATTTCTCTTATGCCCAGTGGCAGAACTGTACAGGACGTTCAAAGTCATCGCCATGCAATTCCTGGTGCACAGAAATATGGTACGGCTGCAATCGATGTTGATGTAGCATTCTCAACACCGACGTTTTTGAGATTCCCGATTCTCGCGCAATTTGTCTGCTACTGATGTGAGAATTAGCTGCGACAGCAGCTAAAACACCTACTTGGGCATCATCATTTGTTGCAGGTCGTGGTTGGTGGCTGAACACTTTCTGTTTCCTTAAATAACGTAACTATTCGGCGAACGGGCCGGAACTTGGATGATGTCGTCCAGGATAGCGAGCACCATACATAGCACACGCCCGTTGGGCATTTTGATCACAATAGCCGTACATCAACACGATATCGACTTTTTCTGCAATTGGTAAACGGTTCATTTTAACACGGCTGCCTCTCTTCTCCTCAAAAGCTTCTTTAATTTTCCTATACGGAGTATCTATTTTCCCCCTAGTTATCCAATTTCTATAGGATTGTTTTGCACCTTAGCCATTCCTGATCAGCCATTTTGCATTTTCAGTCAGCCTCATTTTCCTTTTTTGCCATCTGTATTACCTTTTGCCTGCTTCATTTACCACATTTTTGTATTTTTTCCATTATCAGTTAAATTCAATATATCCTGTGATATGCAACAATTTCTACTAGACCTTGCCTTTTTACCTATTTTATCCTCTGCTGCCTTCACTGTTTGATCTTTCCTAGCTACCTATTCATCATCATCTTTACTCCTTTCCCCAGTTTCAGTCAATCTTTGCCTAATGCTCCCTTTGAAAATCTCAACAACTGCTGGTTCTTTCAACTTATCCAGGTCCCATCTCCTTAATTGCGTACCTTTTTGCGAGTTCTTCAGTTTTAATCTACACTTCATAAGCAATAAATTATGGTCTGAGTCAACATCTGCTCCTGGAACTGTCTTAAAAGTTCAAATTCTGGATCCAAAATCTCTGTCTTACCATTATATACTGAATTTGAAATCTTTCAGTCTCTCCAGGTCTTCCATGTATACAACCTTCCTTCATGATTCCTAAACCCAAGTGTTAGTGGTGATTAAATTATTTAAATTCTCCCAGGCAGCTTTTGTAGTGCCCCCAGAATTTTACGAAAGTCTGGAGACACTTGTGTTCCAGCCGTTTCGAACACGCATCATTTTAAAGCAGGGTGTAAGGATGAGCATGGGATACTGCACCCATTTATTGTTTGTGCCGGCGAAACTGGAAGGGAGATAATTCGTCGGCGCTGGCAAGTTTTCAGCGCGACCTGCCAAGAATAAACAAATACACCCCGGAAGCCCTGTGGCCGGCTGCAAAGAGTAATGTAGCTTTGTATTGTTGAAAAACAAATGGAGAGACTCGAGATAGTGACTGTTTTATTAGACGTTGAACTGCTGTTGAGAGTACGTGGACTGGACGTGGATAGTCAGCCACGATAAAAGCTTGTGTGTTAACTGTGTTCAAAAATGTGTAATTAACTGATTCTGGGTGCCCGGTAATATGTGGGCTTACGTCATAAAGTTTAGTTGTTTTTTTGTACAAAGTGGAAATAAATGTGTTCTGGTGCATTGAATGATATTCCAAGAGTAGCGTATTTTTTAAATAAGAAAGAGAGAGAGAGAGAGAGAGAGAGAGAGAGAGAGAGAGAGAGAGAGTGAAAATGTCCCCTTCCTAGCAGTGAAATCTTCGGAGAAGCATCCAGTGCTAGCAGAAGACATCGGCACTGCAAGAAAGCAGAACCAGCATTCTTCAACAAGTAAGTCCACGAAAACGCTTAACATTACACCAGGCCACCGCAAGAACGAAGAACGTGGCGACCGTAAAGAAAGGACCTGAGAAAGAAGGGGAAACATTAAAGAAGTTATAAGAAAAAGAAAACAAAAACAGTTGGGAGTTGCCATAGCAACCAGCGAGGCTGGAGAGCGATTCCACGATACTTATCCAGAAATATCGTGTTGATAAGGGAATCAAGAAAATCGCACAACGCTGCAGTTAGTCTCAAATCGCCGACGCCGCCGTACACCAACGCTGACGCCGCCGTACACCAACACCGACATCGCATCACACCAACACCGACGCCGCCGTCCATCGAAGCTGATGCCACCGTACACCTGTGCCGACGCCGCCTTCCACCAACGCCGAGTGAGCCACTACTGACCTTTGATTGTTTGTGGAGTGTGGGGGGTCGTGGAAATAAGCGAGTGTACTTTTAATGATAACTAGATTAAACCCAAAACAAAACACAATGGAAAAGGAACATCAATCCATAGAGTCTGTTGGGGCTATGGGAATCGAAAAACAGGGGTCAGATTTAGGCGAATTAATGAGGTTTATCAAAGTGCAGTTTGAATCACAAAACACAAAACTTGAGGTTCAAGTTAATATCCTAAGCAATCAGATGCAAGAATGGAAAAAAGAATTGTCCGATTCCCTGAGCGAACAGACAAATATTTTTTTTAATGATTTAGAACAAAGAAATGAAACTAAACTAAAAGGGTTAGTTCAAAAATTAGAATATGATGTCGACTTAAATGTAGTAATTTGGAAACACAATTTAACGAAAAATACAACTCTTTGAAAAACGTACGTAATGTTACATTTGATGTGGTTGAACGAGAATTAACTACGCTAAAACCAATGTCCAGAAACAAGATACATTGCTCCCCTAGTACAGGCACAAATTTCAGGGGTCAAATCACGGGTGTAAACCGTAGAACACAACTTCAAAGAAAAGTTAATGACTGCAGAGCTTATAAATTTGAATGACTTAGAAGAACATGTAGAAGAATTAATAGGACGAATGGTTGAAGAGAAACCAAGTGTTGATATCTCTTCGCCTATAGTAACTTCCGATTTAGATAACACCAAGAAAGACTTAGAAACTTTGAGGAAAGAATTCAAGCTTATGCAGGAGAAACTAGAGAAAGACACAGTTTCCCAAAATATTATATTAAATAAGGACATGATAATTGATTTGAGACGGGGATCAAATTCAGGCTTGTCGAAACAGTTTCCTAAATTCAAATCAGATGGGGAGGTACACCCCACCCATTTCTAAAACAGTTTAACCAAAACATACCTAAAAGTTGGGAGAATGCTAAGAAAATAGAGTTTGCGGTAGGTTATTTGGAGGGTGAAGCTTCAGAATGGGGCACAGTAAATATTGAAAACTTCACATCCTGGGAAGATTTTCAGAGAAAGTTTAAGGAAAAATATTGGTCTTCAAGTGCACAAGAGAAGTTGATCTCAGATTTGTGGGATCCTAAATTCTATAGTAATTCCTGGGGTACAATGCGCAAGTATTTTGACTGGCATTTGACAAGGGCGAAATATTTAGTAGATCCTGTGATGGGAGAGGAAAAGGGAATGTATAATGTTAATGATATAAAACGATATGTACAAAACCCCCAGGGACGTTGACGTTCTGTGTCAACAGCCGGAGTGACGTTCGCCGATTCCCGAGTTGGGTTCAGTGTTACTTCCACATTAGTTTTTCTGCACCGAACTCCCTTCAAATCTTCGACTATCCTGTAATCTATTCATAGCCCTTAAACTATCCAATCATATTAGTATTAAAAGAGACCAATTATGACTACACGATTATGACTAATTTAAGGAGTCACAATAAATAGTAACCTCTAAGCATGAGATAAAACTAACAGGGTAACATTCTAACAGGAAATATAATATGATGGTACTGTTTAGGAAGAATGATACCTAGATGACATAAACTAAACATGTGTATGAAATATAAAGTGAAGTGACAAACTGAATAACTATTTGATTATAGTGTATATAATTTCTATTTTTATAGAATGCTTTATATTTTTTGTAAAGTGTGATGTGATTGGGGAGGGTTTATATCTAATTTTGAAAGGGGTGGGTAGCATAGGCACAGACACGACCTACACACCACGCCCTTCAAACCACCCTCGCAAACAAGTGTGGCTGGTTCTCCATCATTTGCCGTTCCATGGGAGTTGCTAAGATATTTTCTTTGGGGATTTCAAAGGTGACAGTGAGAATGTCCGTTCTGTAGGAGACGCCGATCATCATACCTCCTCCGGCTTCTCACTTAAGTACCAGCGAAGTGGGGATCCTGGGGAAGGGGGGTGGGAAGGGTTTCCTGTCTTTGGGACTGTCTTCTTTCTTTCTTCCATCATAGCAACCAATTCTTTTATTTCCTTTCTTTTCCCTTAAGAGTTCCAATCTATCTTTCCCTCTGTCCACATTCATATACTTCTATCGCTGAAGTCCTCCTCTTTACCGTGATTTCTAAAAATCTTCAACTAAGAACCTTGGTGGGCCAAAGAATCAGGACGCACGATCACACTTCCATACTCAAACAATTAAATACACAGACGCAGATAAGTAATGCACAGGGAGATGTAACAACCGTCACAGATATGGGGGGAGGTAGTGCTCAGGAAGGGCTCGAGCACATCTGCTAAGTAATGACGGTTGCACATCTCAAGTCAAATGGTACAGTTAGCTTAAGCTAAAGGAACAATGGGGGACAAAGTGTATATCCACCTGTCTTCATAGCTACAGCAGTACAAAGTAATATGAATAGAGATAAAAAGAAATAGATATTAAAGCCAGAGGTATCGAGTCAAGGACAAAACATATTTAGTTATTAAGGTTATATAAGTGAGCTGTAAGAATGAACAAGCGAAGAATTTAAGCAGGTAGGCTGAAGGACGCAGGAGGAGGAAAGGAGAGGTAGATAGAAATTTTACCAGTAAATTTTAAATAAAACAGTTTGCAGAGGAGTACGAAACAGGCAAGACTATGAATCATTGTTAGAAAAGATAGGGAGGGCACATCCGATGATGATGAAATGAGAGAAAGAGAGACAGGTAGGCAGACCAAGAGTAGGCTGACCTATACTGTGCGGGCAGGGGCACCAAAAAGGGGATTGACCTGTACCATAGTTTAGTATAAATGGAAGGGGCGTACCCACACACGGATGAGGAAGAAGATGTTTCCATAGTATCAACCCTTACGTAGATTGTAATCCAAAGGGAAAGGGTGGTATAGTGACCGGAGATTGTAGTGGAAAGTTTCTCACGGTAAATTTGAATTCTAAAACTTTTTAAATAGAAAAGACAAGTCCTGTGCGAGTAGATAGAAAAAATAGAAAACACCCAGTACAACTAATTTTTTTCAGACCCGGAAAACTGATGGTTATCATTGCAACAGCTTCTAAAAAATTAAAAAAAAGTAAAGACTCGACTCAGAATAATGCCTGAACTTTGAAACCGGCTAAGGGGAGGGATTGGCTCAATCCTGGAAGCAAGAGTAGATAAATCTATTGGAAATAGCTAATACTTGTTGTACTATTAGCTTATCATACTACTATGTCTATGAACTATATTACCAACAGCTTAATGAAATACGAGAGATGGAAGAGAGTTTTTGTGCCTAATGTTTTTCTGTAGTACAAAGTAACATGTGTTAAGAAAAAAAAATTATTAAAATATATGTTGTGTGCAAAATAACGAGTGTTCGAGCTAAAGGGAGGGATATGTAGAGCCCCCAGAATTTTACGAAAGTCTGGAGACACTTGTGTTCCAGCCGTTTCGAACACGCATCATTTTAAAGCAGGGTGTAAGGATGAGCATGGGATACTGCACCCATTTATTGTTTGTGCAGGCGAAACTGGAAGGGAGATAATTCGTCGGCGCTGGCAAGTTTTCAGCGCGACCTGCCAAGAATAAACAAATACGCCCCGAAAGCCCCGTGGCCGGCTGCAAAGAGTAATGTAGCTTTGTATTGTTGAAAAACAAATGGAGAGACTCGAGATAGTGACTGTTTTATTAGACGTTGAACTGCTGTTGAGAGTACGTGGACTGGATGTGGATAGTCAGCCACGATAAAAGCTTGTGTGTTAATTGTGATCAAAAATGTGTAATTAACTGATTCTGGGTGCCCGGTAATGTGTGGGCTTACGTCATAAAGTTTAGTTGTTTTTTTTGTACAAAGTGGAAATAAATATGTTCTGTTGCATTGAATGATATTCCAAGAGAAGTGTATTTTTTAAATAAGAAGAGAGGGGGGGAGAGAGCGAGAGAGTGAAAATTTCCCCTTCCTAGCAGTGAAATCTTCGAAGAAGCGTCCGGTGCTAGCAGAAGACATCGGCACTGCAAGAAAGCAGAACCAGCATTCTTCAACAAGTAAGTCCACGAAAACACTTAACATTACACCGGGCCACCGCAAGAACGAAGAACGTGGCGACCGTAAAGAAAGGACCTGAGAAAGAAGGGGAAATATTAAAGAAGTTATTTTTCCTTCTCTTCCTTTTCCTATTATCAAATTCTAGTCCCCCGTCACCATTCAATTTTCCTTTTCCTTAACTATCTGAATAATGTTTTATCTCTCCATACATTCTTTCAATCTCTTCATCTGTGAAGCTAGTTGCCATATAAACTTTTATTGGTTCATATGGCTCTGAGCACTATGGGACTCAACTTCTGATGTCTTCAATCCCCTAGAACTTAGAACTACTTAAATCTAACTAACATAAGGACATCACACACACCCATGCCCGAGGATTCGAACCTGCGACCATAGCGGTCGCGCGGTTCCAGACTGTAGCGCCTAGAACCGCTCGGCCACAATGGCCAGCTAAACTTTAATTACTGTGGTTAAGTGTTGCCTTGGTGTTTATCTTGGCTACAGTAATGCATTCACTATGCTAACTTACCTACATTCTTATTTTCTTATTCATTATTAGACCTATTCCTTATTTACCCCTATTTGATTTTGTATTTATAACCCTGTAATTGCCTGACCAGAAGTCCTGTTCATCCTGCAGCCAAACTTCATTAATTACCATCACATATAACTTCAAACTATCCATTTCCCTTTTTTAAACTTTCTAACCTACCTACCCAACTAAGACCTCTTACATTCCACACCTCAACCCACAGATTGTCAGTGTCGTTTTTCCTGATGACGACATCCTACTGAGTGGACCCTGCCTGAAGATCTAAATGGGGAACTATTTTACCTCCAGAATGTCTTACTCAAGATGATGTCATCATCGTTTAATTAAACAGTGGAGTTGCATGACCTCAGGAATAGTAATGGCAGTAGTTTCCTCTTGTTTGGGTGTTTGCTGTACCAGCGCAGCAAGGCAATCTTGGCAATTATCTAGACTGTTGCCCTTGCAACTACTGCAAATGATGCTGCCTCTCTTCAGGAACCCCAAGACCGTCCACCCTCTCCACCAATACCCCTCCACTATTGTTGCAACTATGGTATGGTTATCAGTATCATTGAGACGTGCAAACCATCCTGCCTTGGCAACGTCAGTGGTTCATGGGGGGTGGAATGCATCTGGATGGTTACCCAAATTAACAAAATACCTGAACTAGAATGATCTGCACAGCTATGAATCACTTTTAACCCATATTATGACTGTGATTAATCAGGAAAGGGATACAAACAAGTCATAAATTTTTTTAAAGTGGAATCTTGTATGAAGCTTCAAGTAGTAAGGTACTTAATTCCATAGATAATGATGGCATGGAAGCTTTTATAGCATTATATGCTCTTTAAAGCTAACAACACATGATTTGTGTTTAAATTAGGTGATTGGACAAACTTGTCACTCCTGCTGTCGTTATATTCAGTCTGTAGAGTCGTCTATCCTGTGCAAGCCTGCATAACTGTTGCAACATATATCAACCTAGACCTCCTGCTATTTTTATCCATCACATTTCCCTCTGTAATCAAATCAACTATTCCTCGAAGCCTCGGCATATGTCCTGCCAACAGATCCCTTCTTTTAGTCATGTTGTGCCATAAATTTCTTTTCTGCATCATTCAATCCCATAGCTCTCAGTTATTTATCCAATACATCCACCCAACTTTCTGTATTCTTCTGTAACACCACATTTCCAAAACTTGTATTTTCTTCTTGTCTTAACTTTTATTGTCCACATTTAATTTCTTTTCAGTTCCAAATTTCTCCTGGGGTTTCTCTATTGCTCGCTCCATGTACAAACTGAATAGCATCATCTAGGACAGGTTACAGCCTGCCCCACTCCCTCCTCAACTACTGGTTCCCTTTCACGTCCTTCAACTCTTCGAACTTCACTCTGGCTTCAGTACAAGCTGTAAATAACCTTTAGCTTCCTGTATTTTATGCCTGATAACTTCAGTATTTCACAGTGTATTACAGGCAACATTGTCAAATCTTAGTTATGGAATGAAATACAAAATACACCAAGACTTAGATAAGAGATTAGCTAAAGATTTCCCCAAAGTCAGTAGTCAGCCACAGCCACTAACAACGAACAGGGAAAGAGCCAACCACTCTGAGAACAATTAAAAATGATTAACAGTTCTACACATGGATGTTAAAATGCTTAAACAGAGAACTGGAGTCTCTGTTAAAGAACATATATTGCCTGACAGAAAAAGTGAAGCATCCAAAGGAGGCACAGAAAACAAAATGAAACTTGGGTTAAGAGGGATGTTATTTCAATGATTACAAAATTGTGTGAAATTTGCAAAGAACTTGTTTGAAAAGATTTCGGGATTGCAGCCAGTAATCATAAACTTCACAGTACAAGTTTACGACAACCAGCCTCAGTACCATAATCTCTTCAAACATTTAATTCACTGGGAAAGTTTTACGTTAAAAAGAACTTGGCAGTATGAACCTACCTATCAATATGACATTGCACTTTCTGACCTGGATGCAGGCTCTGATTCGGTTGGGAAGGATGTCATAAAGACAATGTATTCTCTTCTGGGGTACGGCTGACCCACAACTGTTGTTGTACTCACAGGTCCTTGATATCATCCTGGACACTGGCACTGGAACGGAGGTGACATCAGAGCTGTTCCCACACACATTCTATCTGAGACAGATCTTGGGATTTTGCTGGCCATGAAAGCAGCTCAAAATCATGCAAACAGTTCACAGAGACATGTGCCATGTGTTGAAGAAGACTGTCCTGTTGAAAAATGGCACTATGATATTCTCACATGACAGGGAACATATGAGGCTGCAGGATATCTGTGATGAACTGTTGTACCACCAAGAGTTCCATTTATCACTACCAGGTATTCGATGTTTCCAAACACCGGGATGCCAGGAGAAACACTGCTGAGCTTCTAGAAAACATTCGAAGAATGGGACTTCTCCCCATGTCACTAGCACACATACATATGAGGGCCATCCAAGGTTGAGCAGCACTGCAATTTACCACTGAACCAAATGCAACACCATATATCAGTAATCCATGCTCCCTATTCACTGCACCACTCTGAAACAGCTCTCTGTGTTGTGGCACTAATGGCAGCCTACACATGTGACAATATCACCCTAGTCTCATTGCTGTTAGTCTCCGATCAATTATCTTTGACTCAGGATCAGTGCAGGATGACACAGAATGTTGCAGGGAATCTATTACTTGTTCTTGGATGAAAGGTGCAGATGTAAATGATTTATGATGTGCTCGGTACACAATATTGCAGTATTCCCACATGGTGGTCAGATCTGGTCAACAGGAACCCTGACAATAAGTATGCTTGCCCTCACTTTCCCATGTTGTCCAACATCAGGCCACTGCTACACCCAAATGCCCGACAAATCTCGATATTGTACATTTCAACACGTGATTGAAATGCCCCTTTTTTTTGCCTTGGCAAGCAAAATTCACTTGAGTGCTAATTTCTTGAATTTTATTTTCTTCTAAAAACGCCAGGCAATTCCTGTTCCATACACGATGTTTACCTGAGTAGCTTACACGGGAGTTTGCCATCTAACACAATGATACTGTCTCTTGAATGTTTCTCCTGCATTTCCCATGTGCTACCTTGAAATTGCGCTCTAACTGGGTGTGGCATATCTTTGTTGTTTATAACATCACATTGGATTGGGTACAATAATGTCACAGTAGATCAAATTAATTTACTACGGCTATCTAGATGAGTTGAATGTTAGGATAAAAGAGGCCTAACTTTTGTTAGAGCTATCATTTACCATGCTTTTTGCATTTCAGAAATGTCCAAGTACATGATGTTTTTGCCTTGGCAAGCAAAATTCACTTGAGCACTAATTTCTTGAGCTGAGAGCACTGTGGCATAATGACCAAAATCCTCTAACTGCTGCATTGTGGTTACTTGACAAGACTGAGCACTTTCAACCAAATGCATTCGATTGTGAAGCCATTTGATAGATTTTACAACTCCAGCAATATTTCCCAAAGTTTTGTCTGTGTAGGAGGGGACTTTTCTTGAAAGACCCGTCTTTTCTCTATTAAAACAAATGCATTCTGACATTTTACGGTCCTGTTATAATGGTAAATGTTTGATTTCTTTAATACAGTTCCAGGAGAGGGTGGATATTTTGTTGAGAGGTGATCTGTAACAGTCCATTTATGCCACTGAGTGATTTCTTTTTGTATTTTTGTTTTTGGAGATTCATATACACACGTCAAAAAAAGTTTTGCATCTCCTCGGTTCCAAGAATTCCAGAACCTGTACAGAAAATTGGAATAAAGATCAACATAAATATTATTTCTGCCCTTTTTATCGCTCATGAAAACCACACACTGCATGTTGTACCACCACACAGTGAGACCTTCAGAGCTGGTGGTACGGATTTCTGTACACACCAGTATCTCTAATAGCCAGTAGCGTGTCCTCTTGCATTGATGCAGGCCTGTATTCGATGTGGCATGCTACCCACAAGTTCATCAAGGCACTGTTGGTCCAGATTGCCCCACTCCTCAACGGCGATTCGGCGTAGATCCCTCAGAGTGGTCGGTGGGGTCATGTCGTTTAAAAACAGCCCTTTTCAATCTATCCCAGGCATGTTCGATAGGGTTCATGTCTGTAGAACAAGCTGGCCACTCTAGTTGAGCGATGTCGTTATTCTGAAGGAAGCCATTCACAAGATGGGGGTGTGAATTGTCTTCCATGAAGAAGAATGCATCACCAATATGCTGCAATATGGTTGCACTATCAGTTGGAGGATGGCATTCACGTATCGTACAGCCATTACGGCACCTTCCATGACCACCAGCACTGTACGTCGGCCCCGCATAATGCCATCCTAAAACAGCAGGTAACTTCCATCTTGCTGCTCTCTCTGGACAGTGTGTCTAAGGTGTTCAGCCTGACCAGGTTGCCTCCAAACACGTCTCTGACGATTGTCTGGTTGAAGGCATGTGCCGACACTCATCGGTGAAGAGAATGTGATTTTTATTTGTTTATTTATTGCCAAATTATAACCTGTTACCTGATGTTTAAAACAGGTTGCACATCTTACAATTTTCATTTTTCATCTTTTTACAGTTTTCTTTTCTTTTGTTTTATCTACAAAATTTACAAAGAATGATATTTTTCAAAATAACAATAATTTAAGGTTGAAATATAAATAAAATTTTGTTGTTTTTTTAAGAAGAGCACAAAAAGATGATAGGATAGAGGAGAGATTTGTTAGTACCATCACCGAATGCGACTGACGGTGATTACCTCGGAATGGTTTCTTCGAGCCGTTGACCGCCAGTTGCACACTCACAGAAACGCAGGCGCGCACGCGCACATGCCCCCCCCCCCCACCCCCCCCACCCCCCACACACACACGAATGGTTATTAGTAGAGAAATAATATTGCTTATCCTATTTATTACCATTCCTATGTATTAACTACTTTAGGTGCCCATCCATGTACAGTGTTTGGTGACTTCTTGGCTGGATCGCCAGGACCTTATGCTTATTTACTGTCACATCTAAGCTTCCTCCTCCTGTTCCTCCTTATTGTCACTATTTTCGTTGTCACTGTGGGTATCGCTGTCCACCCTCTGGAGATTTTTGTTTGTTTTTGTTTGTTATGTTTTTAGGGCGCAAAATGGCTACGGTCATTAGCGCCCGGTCTGTGACTTAGGAAAAGGTAAAAAAACGAAATTGGAAACTGGCAACAATGGGAGCGAAACACAAAAAAGTGGGGAAACCAAAAACAGAAGGAAAGCTTAAAAACCACTATAAAAGGGGTTTGTCTGTCCCCAAAAAGAGCTTCAAATGACTGACGTCATCTCACTGGCACTAATAAACTCAAGAACGTGATCGGCTGAGCGTGTGTCACCTGCTAAAATGGAAGATACATCAGGCGACAGCTGTAGACGGGCGCGTAACGGAGTAAAATAAGGGCACTCAAGTAAAAGGTGTCTCACTGTCCACAGAGTGGGGGAGGATCACTGCTTAAAAGATGTTGATGGCTAAAAAGACAGTGCCCTATCCGGAGTCTAGTTAAAATTACCTCCTCCCGACGACGAGTTCGTGAGGAAGAGGTCCAAGCACAGGGAAGAGCTTTCACGTCCCGCAATTTACTATTGGGAAGTGTCGACCAATGAGCGTACCATAAAAGAGCAACACGACGGCATAAAACACTCCATAGATCAGCAACGGGAATCACGCGAATAGCTGGCTGAAGAAGAGAGACTGCAGCCTTGGCCGCTATATCGGCCGCCTCATTTCCACAGATACCAACATGTCCCGGGATCCAGAGGAACACCACAGAGACGCCCCCCAAGTGGAGCAAGTGGAGGCAGCCCTGAATCCAGTGGACCAGAGGGTGGATAGGGTAGAGAGCTTGGAGACTGAGGAGAGAGCTGAGAAAATCTGAGCAGATAACATACTGTATCTGCTGATGGCAACGGATGTATTGGACAGCCTGGAGAACAGCATAAAGCTCCGCAGTAAAAACCGAACACTGGTCGGGAAGCCGAAATCGATTGGGGGTGTCGCCAACAATATAGGCACTCCCAACACCAAACGATGTTTTTGAGCCATCAATGTAAATAAATGTGGCATCCTTCATTTGTGCACATAGAGCAGCAAATGCCCGACGATAAACAATTGAAAGAGTACTATCCTTGGGAAATCGATAAAGGTCACGGAGCAGGCAGGTCCGGGGCCGGAGCCAAGGCGGTGCTGTACCCCAAGTTGTCAAGAAAGTCTTAGGAAAGTGGAAGGAAGGAGAATGGAGCAGTTGACAGAAGCGGACTCCCGGTGGTAGTAGGGAGGAAGGGCGGCCTGCATACCCTAAATCCACGAAGGCGTCGAAAAAAATGTCATGGGCCGGATTAGCAGGCATGGAAGACAGACGGCTAGCATAACGACTCAGAAGGACAGCTCGCCAATTGGACAGCGGAGGTTCAGCAGTCTCAGCATAAAGGCTTTCCACAGGGCTGGTGTAAAAAGCTCTAGACACTAAACGTAATCCACGGTGGTGAACAAAGTCGAGACACCGAAGAATAGACAGCCGAGCAGAGGAGTAAACTATGCTTCCATAGTCCAATTTCGAGCACACTAAAGTGCGATGGAGGTGGAGAAGGACCACTCGGTCTGCTCCCCAGGAGGTGCCATTCAGGACACAGAGGGTGTTGAGGGATCGCAGACAGCGAACCGAAAGATAGGAAACGTGGGAGGACCAGCACAGTTTTCTGTCAAACGTAAGACCCAAGAATTTAGCGACGTCCACGAACGGAAGGTTGACAGGGCCTAGATGTAAGGAAGGCGGAAGAAATTCCGTACGACGCCAAAAATTAACACAAATGGTCTTACTGGGAGAAAAGCGGAAGCCAGTTTCGATGCTCCAAGAGTGGAGGCGATCGAGGCATCCTTGATGACGTCATTCAAGAAGTTGGGTCCATTGAGAGCTGTAGTAGATTGCAAAATTGCCCACAAAGAGGGAGCCCGAGACATCAGGAAGGAGACAATCCATAATTGGATTTATGGCAATGGCAAACAGTACAACACTTAGCACGGAGCCCTGGGGTACCCTGTTTTCTTGGGAGAAAGTATGGGAGAGAGTAGTGTTCACCCGCACTTTAAATGTGCGCTCTGCCATAAATTCACGAAGAAAAAGGGGCAGCCAACCTCGAAAGCCCCAAGAGAACAGTGTGCGGAGGATGCCTGTCCTCCAACAGGTATCGTATGCTCTCTCCATATCAAAAAGTATTGCTACTGTTTGGCGTTTCCAGAGAAAATTGTTCATGATGTAAGTGGAGAGAGCAACAAGATGGTCAACTGCAGAACGATGCTTTTGGAAACCGCACTGGGCGGGACTCCAGCCACCAGGCTAAACGGCAATTCACCATATGCTCCAAAATCTTACATACACTACTCGTGAGAGAAATGGGACGATAGCTAGAGGGGAGATGTTTGTCCTTTCCAGGTTTTGGAACAGGAATGACAATAGCTTCCCGCCATCGTCTGGGAAAAGTACTGTCGGTCCAAATTCAATTATAAAGGCGAAGGAGGTAATGCAGACTACGGTATGATAAATGTAGAAACATTTCAATGTGGATACCATCTGGGCCTGGGGCGGAAGAGCGAGAAGAAGAGAGTGCGTGTTGGAGTTCCCACATGGAGAAAACAGTATTATAGCTTTCGCGATTTTGAGAGGAGAAAGCAAGAGGTTGCACTTCCGCTGCACATTTCTTCGGAAGAAATGCTGGCGGGTAATTTGAAGAGCTCAAAATCCCAGCAAAGTGTTGACCCAATGAGTTAGAAATTGCGACGGGGTCTACTAATGTATCATGCACGACAGTGAGCCCAGACACCGGGGAGAAACTAGGCGCGCCAGATAACCGTCGAATCTGACTCCAAACTTCCGAGGAGGGAGTGAAGGTGTTAAATGAGCTAGTAAAGAAGTCCCAGCTTGCCTCCTTGCTATCGCGGATGACGCGACGGCATCGCGCATGGAACTGCTTATAGCGGGTACAGTTGGCCAAAGTAGGATGCTGCCAGAAAAAGCAAAGAGCACGTCGCCGTTCACGTATTGCATCACGGCATGCCTCGTTCCACCAAGGAACTGGGGGGTGCTGGGGCAATTGGGAGGTGCGAGGTATTGAACGTTCCGCAGCTGTAAGAATAACTTCCATAATATGAGCGACCTCATCGTCGATGCTAGGAAAGTGACGGTCAGCGAATGTCGCTAGAGACGAAAAAAGTGTCCAATCGGCTTGGGCAAACTTCCAGCATCTCGGGCGCATATATGGCAGTTGTGGCTGCAATTTAAGGACACATGGAAAGTGGTCACACGAGTGTGTATCACCAAAAGCGAACCATTCGAAGTGCCGAGCTAGCGGAACAGTACCGACCGAAAGGTCCAAATGAGAGAAATTTGTCATGGAGGCAGACAAAAATGTAGGGTCCCCAGTGTTGAGGCAAACAAGATCCGCTTGGTGGAAGACGTCTGTCAATAGTGAGCCACGCAGACAAGGACGCGGAGATCCCCAAAGCGGGTGGTGGGCTTTGAAGTCCCCAACCAGCAAATAGGGGGGCAGAAGCTGACCAAGAAGATGAAGGAGATCAGCTCTTGCCATTGGTGTGGACGATGGAATGTATACAGTACAAAGAGAGATGGTGTATCCAGAAAGGGAAAGATGGACAGTGACAGCTTGAAGGGACTGTTTAAGGGGATTTGGTGATAATGGAGAGTATCATGGAGAAGAATCATGAGTCCTCCATGTCCTGGAGTGCTTTCAACAGAGGGGAGATCAAATCAGACTGACTGAAAATGGGAGAAAACAAAGTGATCGTGAGGACGCAGCTTTGTTTCCTAAAGACAGAAGATGACCGGCGAGTAGGATCGTAAGAGGATCGACAATTCATCCCGATTGGCTCGAATTCCGCGGATATTCCAATGGATAATGGACATAGGGTGGACAGAAGAGGGAAGAATGTGACCAAGGTTGCCCTCAACTCAACGACTCCTCAGAGCCGGCGACCGACAGCGTGGAACGGCATTCTGCCAAAGGCAGAAGACCCTGATCCATAGGTTGTTCAGGAGCAGCTTCTGTCACGAGAGATCGGCCGGTTGATCAGCCACCAGCAGTGTGCCTCGGCGATACAGAAGACGGCCCAGGGTGGTTACCGCCAGGTGGTGCTGTAGATGAGACACGCCGTGGCGAAGAAAGAGAGGAACTGGGTTTCTTATTAGCCTTCTTGGAAACAGGGCGTTGAGATGGAGGAGGAATCGATGGTTGTGAAATTGGGGTACGTAAAAAATCTTCACTAGCAGACTCTTTTTAGGAAGTCCGGGTGTCTGATTTTTAAGCTCGAGATTTAGCAGAACCCGATGAAGGGTGAACCATAGAGTGAGCAGGTTAGAGTGGGGAGGTTGAACGGGCGATCTTTGCACTGGCCGATCTGACGACCGTGGCACTAAAGGTGAGATCACAAGTCTGCGTGGCTGCCTCCTTTGTTGGCCGAGGAGAGGCAAGGACAGTGCTGTATTTACCTGTGTGAGGCAGAGTGGGATTTCGACTGGCGAATAACTTTCGAGCAGCAAAGGTCGACACCTTCTCCTTCACTCTGATTTCCTGAATGAGCCGTTCGTCTTTAAAAATGGGGCAATCTCTAGAGGAAGCAGCGTGGTCACCCACACAGTTCATGCAACGAGGGGATGGAGGTGTACAAGCACCCTCATGGGCATCCATGCCACACGTAACACATTTGGCCGGATTGGAAAAGGACTGGCTGGTATGATTGAACCACTGACACTGATAGCAACGCGCAGGGTTTGGGATGTAAGGGCGAACGGAAATTATCTCATAGCCCGCTTTTATGTTCGATGGAAGTTGAACTCTGTCAAATGTCAAGAAGACAGTACGGGTTGGAACGATGTTCTTGTCAACCCTTTTCATGACTCGATGAACAGCCGTTACGCACTGGACAGACAAGTAGTTTTGAATTTTCCTCGTTGGACAATCCGTCGAGGGAGCGTGTATAAAAGACCCCACGTGATGAATTTAAAGTGCAGTGTGCTTCCACCCGGACAGGGAAGGTGTGCGTAGCACTGAAGTACGCAGCAATTTTTGTGCCTGGAGGGCACTGACTGTTTCTAACAACAAGGTACCATTTCGTAATCGGGAACAAGACTTTACAGGACCTGCAATTGTGTCGACACCTTTCTGAATAATGAAATGGCTGACTGTGGAGAAGTCTTGACCTTCATCCGTCCGAGAAACAACAAGGAACTGTGGCAACGATGGAAGAACTGTCTGTGGCTGAGACTCATTGAACTTATGCTTGTGAGCAGACATAGTAGATGATGAGGAAAGCATTGTGGAAGCATCCCCCATGATTACCGGTGTCTCTGATGGTGCGCTCCTTCCTTGTGGGAGCCCTCTCTGAGGGCACTCCCGCCTTAGGTGATTGTTCACACCTCAGTTCACACTTCCCAAGAAATGGACGGAGGTACCAATCAGCACTTTCGGAAGGTATCAGCTTGGGTAATCAATCACCCCTCCCTGGGCCTGGCCGTTACCAGGGGGTATGTACGTGTCCTTCCTGTCTACCCGGGGTGGGGAATTACGCGTTACCCTGTCACCGGCTACGCGTGGGAATGCGTGGGTCGGCCTTCAGTCATGCACAGGGAGGAAAAAAAGAGAAAGGTAGAAACAAAGAGAAGGAAAGGAAAGAAGAGAGGTCTCTAACGCAGCAGCGGAGATAAGGGTAAAGAGAAGAGGTAAGGAAAAGTGAAGGACAAAGGAAGGACAAAGACTTGCCAGCAGAGAAAGTGAAGAAGAGAGACTGTGTTACAGTTTTGAGCGTCTGTCTCCAGACGTAAGCACTAAACATACTCCCAGAGGGGGAGAAAGGGAAGGGAAGAGGCGGTGGTGATTGGGGGGAGGGGGGGGGAGGGGGGGGAGGGGGGGGGGGGGAAGGATGCAGAAAAAGAAGGTATGCAGCCCAGAAAGGAAGGAGGGCCACACTAGCTCGGGGTCCCGTGCTTGCTACGCACTTATCCACAAAAGAGTTGTGGACCCCCTGGGTGGGCCTCTGGAGACTGTTGTTACATTGCACATAGGCATGTCTGTTATGTCGTGTCTGCATGTACTCTTCATGTGTTGTTTTTGAAATACTGTTTGTCAGTGTGTTTAATTGTGCCCATTGTTCTTCATCTCTTATTGCTGTGTATATATCTATGTCTGTATCTGTGTAGTCTAAGTGTAGTGTATGTCTATCGTTCACGTATTGCCCACAGAAAATGACTGTGTTCTGGAGAACCTTCTTCCCCGCATGTGCATGTAGGTGTCTGCCTCAGACTCACGTGGTTTAAGTGCGTGGGCTAAGGACCGTGTCCGGTTAAGAAATGTACCAGATCACAGCTGGGATCAATATGTCCATTCTAAACCACTCCCTTATGTCAGGTAGCAAGTCGTGCAGTCTACATCCCTTATCACTTACATCCCACTCACCTTGCCATGTATCCAAACACCAACTTTTAAGGTGACGTATTGTCTCTATTGGCACATCGGTTACTGTGTGTACCTTATCTAGTCTCCCCACCTTTAACCAGTACCTTGCAGCTCTGTATTTGATCGTGATATCTATGGGACATATTCCAAGCACCACACACAATGCATTCGCTGAGGTGGTACCAAAGTCTCCATATAGCCTAAGTAGGACACTTCTCTGCCCTCGTCTGACCAATGCTTTGTTGGTGACCATGTTCAGTCTATGTGCCCACATGCTATCTGTGAAGCTGAGTACTGATTCGAAGAGTGCACAGTGGTATGCCCGCATGACTGGTAGAGGTAGTCCGTACTGTTTTGAATTTAGTCTCACCAGTTTGTGTAGTATTTCTTCTGCTTTGTCTGTTGTTAGCCTTATGTGTTCGTGGAAATTCAATTTTTCATCTATATGTACCCCAAGATAGCGCGTAACGTGTGCTCGTTTGATATTTGTGTCCCCAATTTTAACCATAGGATTCCTTTGGAATAATCCTTTCAGTAAAGTGTATGTTGTTTTGTTTTTGGCTATCCTGAGTTTGTTGTTGTGACACCACTGAGTAATTGTTTGTAGAATTCCACTGGACTTCTCTTCTACCTGGGCTCTGTTGTTTGCAGTGACTACAACTAATAGGTCATCCGCGTAGGTGAAAATTCCTTCTGACCTGTCATCCCCATCCAGACGTTGTAGGAGGGGTTCGATTGTCATGTCCCAGAAGATGGGGCCACAGATCGACCCTTGAGGACAGCCTTTGGTAATTCTTTTAATTACTTTCTGGCTGTCAATCTGCCATTCAACTACTCGATCCTTACATTAGTCTAGAAAACTGTTGTACAGTGACTGTGATACCTGATGTCTTAGACTCTGAAACAGTGTGGGCCACCAGAGATTATCAAATGCTCCGGCAATGTCAATCATTATTGGCATGGCGTATTTCTGTTTTATGGTGTTAACTATGTGCAGGACCTGGTTGATGACATCATATATTGATCTGCCAGTTCTGAAGCCGAATTGGTGTTGGCTCATACCCCTGAGAGCTCTGTGTGTTTGCAGGCGATTACAAGTAGCTTCTCCTGAATCTCTGCTTGGGTGATTATTAGGCATATTGGATCTGAAGTATCCCTGTCCTCTGATTTCTTAATAATGACTGCTTTGGATGCTTTCCATACTGTACGTACCCTGCTCAGCCGTAAGGCATCATTCAGTAACGTTGTTAGGAATGGGGTGATCTGCGGTGCTAGTTTTTTCAGTGTTTCCGAGTGGATACCATCTGGTCCAGGTGCTTTCTTGTTTTTGAACTCTGAGAATGCTAGCGCATCCTCCTCTTGCGCAAAAGGACAGGTGACAGTTGCAGTGTTGTATGGTGTGTGTATGTGTAGGTTTTCTCTTAGTGTTGCATGATATTGTGTGTCTGTATTGATAACGTCGTCAGGAAGCAGTTTATGCAGCAGAAACTCTGCTGTATTCCTCCATCCCCTCGTCATTGTGCCGTCATCCTGCCTTAGCGTTCCCAGAACTAGTGGTGTTTTAATCTTCTCTGTCAGTATTTTGTATGGTTCCCTCATACATATTTTACTCTGTTTGTGTCGTTACAAACAGCTCCCATTGTCATCACAAATAGCTCCCATCTGTCTATGTAATTCTCGTGCATGCCTATATGCTTCAAGTCTTATTCGTCTGTCCCTATCTGCTGACGTCATTTGATATAATTTTCGTTTGCGTCTTGCATCTTGTTTGAGTCTCATGAGTTCTTTGGTCCATGGTACTTGTGAGCATTCTGTGTTCTTTGCTGTCAGTATTGAAGTGTTCAAGTGGTTCAAATGGCTCTGAGCACTATGGGACCTAACATCTGAGGTCATCAGTCCCCTAGAACTTAGAACTACTTAAACCTAACTAACCTAAGGACGACACACACATCCATGCCTGAGTCAGGATTCGAAACCGCGACCGTAGCTATCGCGCGGTTCCAGACTGAAGCACCTAGAACCGCTCAGCCACTTCGGCTATTGAAGTGTTTGTGCATGTTGTATTAGCTGTGTTATCTTGTGTGCTCTATAATCGATACTTCTATTGATGCTTTCTAGATCATGTTGTTGGATAATTTCCGTTAATTTGATCCAGTTTGCTTTGTGCAACAACAAGTGTCTGGAGTGTGATTTCGTCATTGTTTCTGAATGTGAGTTAGTGTGTATGTTATTACATTGTGATCACTACTGATTATGTTGTCGTGTACAGTCCAGTTTGTTACGTATGCTATTGCTACATTTTCTGCTACTGTAAAGTCAATATTACTGCTTGTACCATCGAGCCCTGCATATGTTGGTATAGGTCCTTCTGTATTCATTACATGTAATTGTGTTTCTTGTATCAGGTCGGTGATTATGCGTCCTCTGTCATCCATTCTGCCTGAGTTCCAGAGGGTTGATCTGGAATTAATGTCAGCACTTATCACTAATTTTTTGCCTGTGATGCCAATCCTGAGCGGTCCATTCGGCATGTTGTTGGGCCCATCCATACTGCGCTGCACTGTGTCGTGGTTGCAAAGATGGACCTCACCATGGACATCGGGTGTGAAGTTGCGTATCATGCAGCCTATTGCGCACAGTTTGAGTAATAACATGATGTCCTGTGGCTGCACAAAAAGCATTATTCAACATGGTGGCGTTGGTGTAAGGGTTCCTCCGGTCCATAATCCATAGGTAGCTGTCATCCACTGCAGCAGTAGCCCTTGGGTGGCCTGAGCGAGGCATGTCATCGACACTTCCTGCCTCTCTGTATCTCCTCCATGTCCGAACAACATCGCTTTGGTTCACTCCGACATGCCTGGACACTCCCTTGTTGAGAGCCCTTCCTGTCACAAAGTAATAATGTGGACACGATCTAATCGCGGTATCGACCGTCTAGGCATGGTTGAACTACAGACAACACGAGCCATGTACCTCCTTCCTGGTGGAATGACTGGATCAGACTGGCCGTCAGACCCCCTCTGTCTAAAAGGCGCTGCTCATGCATGGTTGTTTACATCTTTGGGTGGGTTTAGTAACATCTCTGAACAGTCAAAGCGGCTGTGACTGTGATACAATATCCACAGCAATCAATGTCTATTTTCAGGAGTTCTGGGAACTGGGTTGATGCAAAACTTTTTTTAATGTGTGTATGTTCCCACAAACCTATGTAGTCCATTCAGACAGACTCCTGCTTGCCTAGGTAAGCCTTGTCCAATTGAACAGTGGCAGGTTTTGCAGAGACTGCCTCCTAATGAGTGTTTTGCTTCAACAGCCACCCATTCTATCAACATGCATCATAGGTTGTGACTGAGTTTTTTTTTTTTCTTTATAGTGTTTTGTAGCATCCTTTTAATCTGTCCAGTTAAGCCAACATGTCCACTCTTTGAAACACACATTACACCACCATACCCCACAGCGTTAGCTGAAGTATGTCCAGAATTTATGACGATAGATGACCATGAGCCCTGACTAGACCACAGCTTGGGAAGCCTCGGTTCACTAGGCCTGGACTCAGCCATCACTAGCTGAGCCCCTAGAGAGAGCTTGTGGTTAAAATTGCAGCACACAAAGAGCAATAGTACTGCTACAACTCAGAGTCCCATGTTCAACACTCACATTCTCACAAGATAGTTGTAATCCCCCTGAGAACTCCAATTCTCTCAACATCATTCACAAAAGTGTGTTGTACAGAGGTCTCCAGCACAGACACATTGTCAATGGATATATTCTGAAGTCATACTGGAAGTGATTAAGAGGATGCTTGGATTTGAGAACCCAGATAAGACGGTGGTTCCCTTTAAACTCCCAACATTTTTCCTACACAACTCATGAGAGAACACCATGATAACCAGACACGCAAGTACAGCCCTTCCCTGGTTTCAGAGGGGGGATTAGGATGACTTGCCTCCATGATTCAGATAATAGTTGTTTCCCAAATGTGGTTGAACAGGACGCAGGATCCCTCTCTTTCTGCCTCTGGAGGATGCCAAAATAGAGTATAATTCACTTCATAATGACCAGGTGTCATGTGATGAGCAGAGTAAAATGTTAGATCCAACTGTCTTGCAAAAAACATCATGTTGTAAAGTTCTTTGTTACTGAAGCAGAAGTCCTAACTGCTTCTTTCAGCAATCTTTCTATACTTTCTATGATTGTAGAATTTTATTTTTATTTATTTATTTATTTATTGTTTGGCACACATCACACAGTACACCATGTAAATTAACAGTACAACTTCGCAAAGATGTAGCACATTATAACAGAAGTGAGAAACACATTTTTGTTATATTTTTAGTACACAGGGCGTTTATAATTAAAATTAAACTTTCAAAAAGCTGTAGAAATAACACCACTGGTCAGAATTACGTCAAATTGCAACAGAATATTATCGGAGAAGGGGGAAAACGTATGGGAGAAGAAAAATAAATAGTTATAAAATGCAGCAATAGATGGCCCTGTAAGCATCATAAATTAATAGTGGTCAACTACAAGTGAATCATACAACAATGCCTAAGATGTGCATTTGACGTTAAAGAAACTGTACTACTCTGAGTGCATGGGTGTACAGGTGTGATGCTGTTAGTTATGTAAGATCACCAACCACAGCAAGGTCATATCACATTGGATGGGACAAATCAGTTTTTAATTGTCCTGAGGCCAAAACCTACATAAAAAGCATCAATCAAAATCAAATTGGATTATTAATTTCTGTGTGACTGGCGCAAAACATGTTCAATATGCTGTCCCCCATTTTCTCCAACAAGTTGAAATCGAGAAACAGCAAGTTCCACAACTGATCAGAGTTTCCGGGCTCCCGTTCAGAATGTGTTGTGCAATGCATGCAGTCAATGCAGATAAGTCTGCAATCGGAACACTGAACACTACATCTTTCAGATAGCCCCACAGCCAGAAGTCATACGGATTAAGATCAGGTGATTGGGACAACCAGGCTGTGGGGTAATGGCAGCTGATAATTCTAGCATTTCCGAAATGGTACTTCAGCAGCTGCTTAATTGGAATTGCAATGTGCGGAGGTGCACCATCTTGCATAAAAATGATCCCACTGACGCAATCACGCTGTTGAAGAGCTGGAATGACGTGGTTGCGCAAAAGACAATCACAGCACTTACCAGTGATGGTACAGGTAACAGGACCGGAAGCACCTGTCTCTTCAAAAAAAAAAAAATGGCCCTATGATAAATGATGCCATAGACCCGCATCACAATGTGACCTTTTCAGGATGAAGTCATACTGGAGGATTTTCCGTTGCCCATATTCGACAATTCTGTGTATTGACATATCCTGTCAGATGGAAGTGGCGTCATCTGTGCACAAAATCTTCCATGACCAATTATTGTCCACTTCCATGTAAGCAATAAATTCTAAAGCAAAGCTCTCTCTTGCTGGCAGGTCAACAGGAAGCAACTTATGTGCATGGATAATTTTGAATGGATAGCAAAGAAAGATGTTTCGTACGATTTAACATACCGTGCTCATGGGTACGTCCAATGTTCGGACAATTCTCTGTGGACTACACGTTTGCATACCACCACTCATCTCCTCCTGCATTGCTGTGGCCATGTCAAATCAATTCATTTCCTCCCTCTACCAGGTTGCACACGAAAAGAACCCATCTCTTCGAAATTCTGAATCATTTTCTCCGGACTCATGGCAGTCATCAGACCCACCTTTTTTCAAACCCTTCAGTGTCCGAAACTTCTGCAGAGCAACATGTGCACAGTCATCATTCTTGTAATACAGCTTTACAAGCAGAGAGCGATCCTGCATTGAGACAGTTATGGCGCAGACCCGAAAGGAAGACAAGCTGTGTACCTGGTGTGTTTATACCAACTTCAATGGGTCGTGCGCATGACATTTTCTCATTTACTTATTCTGACACATACAGCGCCATCTATTGATCAATTTTCACACTACTGTATTTCTTCTGCCATACGTTTTCCCCCTGCTCCGATAATATTCCATTGCAATTTGACGTCTTTCTGACCAGTGGTGTTATTTCTACAGCATTTTGAAAGTTTAACTTTAATTATAATCACCCTGTAATTCACAATTGATGATGGTGGTGGTGGTAAAAATGGCAAATTATCAACTATTGGACATGTTTATATAGTCAACTGCACTTGCTGTCACTACCTGATGATCTATGCCCTCAGGATGCAGTGTTGCACAATGTCATAGATCATCTGTCTTTCACTGCCACAATCGCAGTGCAGGGAATGTATTATGTGAAGTGCATCAGCAGACTGCCGTGGTTGGTCCCAATCTAGTAAAGGGGTGATCAAGCCTTACACAGCAGTTTTTTGCACAGTATGATGCGCAGTTCCAGTTGGGCTGCATGGGTCTATATTTGCCTCCATTCATTTACTGTACCGAAACAAATGTTTGATGGATTTTCAGCTGTCCTTATAGAATAATTATTCCTTTGTATGTCACTGACAAACTATATTTATCGGTAACTGTCATTTTTGAAGAAACTTGCTATACGCTTTGTCACGCAGTTTAGAAACCGATATCGCTAGACGTGGGATATGGCACACAAGGGGACCACAATGCAATCAGATTTTTTAATTTTTATATTTATGGTATATGAAATTCAGAACTGGTATATCAATTGCACCAAGCAATTCAATGCACTTAAAAAATCTCAAGAAAATCAACTCTGAAGTTTTCTGAGCCTCTTTAATACTGTAAGGTAAGGTTGATATTTCCAACAGGCAGCGTAGTTCTGGCAGACTGCTCACCTGCCACCTGGGCAGCCTGGGTTCGATTCCCAGCTGATGCAAATTTTTAAACAAAGGTGCATGTTGTACAAGCATTTCAGAGAAGCATGGAACACACAGATGGAAAAAAAAATTGGCAGTGCTCGAAACTGGTAATCGCAGTATTGCTTGTTCAAGTCTCGTTTTGGTTATTGTTTTTTTTTTTCACTGTTGTTGCATTTTTTCATTCATTTCAAATATCTAAGTCATTTAGATATAAAATTCATCCAATATACGGTAATTAACACATATCTAATTGTCATTTTTTTAAGAAAAATGTACATGTTATTATTTCTAACAACTTATCGCACACAAAAATCCTGTTTCCATTGCAAATGTAAATTCTCAATTACCAGTATTTTATAAAAGATAGTTAACACAGAATGTTTAACTAAAAAAAAATACAAATTAATTTTTTTACTCCTCATGTATGAGGGGCATTCAATAAGTAATGCAGCACTTTTTTTCTGAAAGCAGGTTGGTTTTATTCAGGATTCCATAACACCATGTTATTTCACACACTCTTGGTTACAAAATCCTATTTTTCAACATAACCTCCATTCAATGTGACGTCCTTACACCACTTACTGTGAGGGTTTGTATGCCCACATGGTACCACTCTACTGGTCAATGTTGGAGCCAGTGTAAAATTTACCTCACATCCCGCTGAGCATTCCAACATTGCAGGAGTCATGGTTGTGTGTGGCCAGCTGGCAAGTGGGAGATTGGACAGGTTTGTGCGAACTTGTTGCGATGATGACAGACTCCTCGCTCACCTACTCACTGTGCTTTTGTTAACTGTTACATTTCCATAGATATTCTGCATGCACCTATTAATATCTGCAATGCTATGGTTTTCCATCAAAATAAACGCAATCTGCTTCAAATACCACACAGCAAATTTCGCCTGAAGAGGGGCAGCAGCCTGTTCAGTAGTTGCAAGGGCAACAGTCTGGATGATTGACTGATCTGGCCTTGTAACAATAACCAAAACGGCCTTGCTGTGCTGGTACTGCGAACGGCTGAAAGCAAGGGGAAACTACAGCCGTAATTTTTCCCGAGGGCATGCAGCTTTACTGTATGATTACATGATGATGGCGTCCTCTTGGGTAAAATATTCCGGAGGTAAAATAGTCCCCAATTCGGATCTCCGGGCGGGGACTACTCAGGAGGATGTCGTTATCAGGAGAAAGAAAACTGGCATTCTACGGATCGGAGCGTGGAATGTCAGATCCCTTCATCGGGCAGGTAGGTTAGAAAATTTAAAAAGGGAAATGGATAGGTTGAAGTTAGATATAGTGGGAATTAGTGAAGTTCGGTGGCAGGAGGAACAAGACTTCTGGTCAGGTGACTACAGGGTTATAAACACAAAAACAAATAGGGGTAATGCAGGAGTAGGTTTAATAATGAATAGGAAAATAGGAATGCGGGTAAGCTACTACAAACAGCATAGTGAACGCATTATTGTGGCCAAGATAGAAACGAAGCCCACACCTACTACAGTAGCACAAGTTTATATGCCAACTAGCTCTGCAGATGACGAAGAAATTGAAGAAATGTATGATCAAATAAAAGAAATTATTCAGATAGTGAAGGGAGACGAAAATTTAATAGTCATGGGTGACTGGAATTCGAGTGTAGGAAAAGGGAGAGAAGGAAACATAGTAGGTGAATATGGATTGGGGGACAGAAATGAAAGAGGAAGCCGCCTGGTAGAATTTTGCACAGAGCACAACATAATCATAACTAACACTTGGTTTAAGAATCATGAAAGAAGGTTGTATACATGGAAGAACCCTGGAGATACTAAAAGGTATCAGATAGATTATATAATGGTAAGACAGAGATTTAGGAACCAGGTTTTAAATTGTAAGACATTTCCAGGGGCAGATTTGGACTCTGACCACAATCTATTGGTTATGACCTGTAGATTAAAACTGAAGAAACTGCAAAAAGTTGGGAATTTAAGGAGATGGGACCTGGATAAACTAAAAGAACCAGAGGTTGTACAGAGATTCAGGGAGAGCATAAGGGAGCAATTGACAGGAATGGGGGAAATAAATACAGTAGAAGAAGAATGGGTAGCTTTGAGGGATGAAGTAGTGAAGGCAGCAGAGGATCAAGTAGGTATAAAGACGAGGGCTAGTAGAAATCTTTGGGTAACAGAAGAAATATTGAATTTAATTGATGAAAGGAGAAAATATAAAAATGCAGTAAGTGAAACAGGCAAAAAGGAATACAAACGTCTCAAAAATGAGATCGACAGGAAGTGCAAAATGGCTAAGCAGGAATGGCTAGAGGACAAATGTAAGGATGTAGAGGCCTATCTCACTAGGGGTAAGATAGATACCGCCTACAGAAAAATTAAAGAGACCTTTGGAGATAAGAGAACGACTTGTATGAATATCAAGAGTTCAGATGGAAACCCAGTTCTAAGCAAAGAAGGGAAAGCAGAAAGGTGGAAGGAGTAGGTTGGTTGGGGGATTAAAGGGACCAGACTACTATGGTCATCGGTCCCTTTTTCCAAAGACAAAGAACACCCACAGAGAATAAAAACGAGGAACAGAAGAGATCACAGACGATACAGAACAGGAGAGACTGAGACAAAGACAAGACAAAACGAACGAAAACCACATAGAGAATGACGGTGGTTGGCCGACCATAGAAATAAAAAAGGAAAAGCCAACCACTTAGAAACACATTAAAAAATCAGTGTAAAATCATAGGCCAAAGGCCAGAATCAACACAAAACAATAAAATAAAACAGAAACACTTAGATTAAATGATAAAATCCCCCTGCCCGAATAAAACATAAAACTAAGTCAGCCATAGCGGAGTCGTCTGTTAAAAGGGCAGGGAGCGTATCAGGCAGCGCAAATGTCTGCCTGACCACAGCTAAAAGGGGGCAGGCCAACAGAATGTGGGCCACTGTCAAAGCCGCCCCACAGCGACATACAGGAGGGTCCTCCCTGCGCAGTAAATAACTGTGTGTCAGCCGGGAGTGGCCAATGCGGAGCCGGCAAAGAACGACCGAGTCCCTGCGAGTGGCTCGCAGGGATGACCGCCACACAGCCGTCGTCTCCTTGACAGCACGGAGTTTATTGGACATTGTCAGTTCGCGCCATTCCTCGTCCCATAGCGCCAAGATTTTGCGGCGGAAGACTGCCCGCAAATCAGTCTCAGGGAGGCCAAGGTCCAGAGATGGCTTGCAGGTGGCCTCTTTCGCCAGGCGGTCAACATGTTCGTTACCCGGGATACCGACATGACCGGGGGTCCACACAAAGACCACAGAGCGGCCGCAACAGGCGAGAGTATGCAGAGACTCGTGGATAGCCATCACCAAACGAGAACGAGGGAAACACTGGTCGAGAGCTCGTAAACCGCTCAGGGAATCGCTACAGATAACGAAGGACTCACCTGAGCAGGAGCGGATATACTCTAGGGCACGAAAGATGGCGACCAGTTCAGCAGTGTAAACGCTGCAGCCATCCGGCAAGGAACGGTGTTCGGAACGGTCCCCTAGAGTGAGCGCATACCCGACACGACCAGCAACCATCGAACCGTCAGTGTAGACAATACCAGAGCCCTGATACGTGGCCAGGATAGAATAAAAGCGGCGGCGGAAGGCCTCTGGAGGGACTGAGTCCTTCGGGCCCTGTGCCAGGTCCAGCCGAAGGCAAGGGCGACGAACACACCATGGGGGTGTATGCAAAGTAGCCCGGAAAGTAGGTGGAACAGTGAAAACCTGAAGCCCAGACAGAAGCTCTTTGACGCGGACCGCTATTGTACGACCAGACCGGGGCCGACGATCTGGCAGATGGACGACCGATCGCGGGAACAGGAGACGATAATTTGGATGCCCGGGCGAGCTTAGAACATGGGCAGCATAAGCGGCCAGCAAACGTTGGCGTCGGAACCGCAGGGGAGGTACACCTGCCTCCACTAGTACGCTGTCCACGGGGCTGGTGCGGAAAGCACCAGTGGCAAGGCGTATCCCGCTGTGGAGAATTGGGTCCAGCACCTGTAACGCAGATGGGGAGGCTGAGCCATAAGCCAGGCTCCCATAATCCAGACGGGACTGGATTAACGCCTGGTAGAGCCGCAACAGGGTAAAGCGGTCGGCGCCCCAGCGGGTGTGGCTCAAGCATCTCAGAGCGTTTAGATGCCGCCAACACGTCTGTTTAAGCTGCCGGATATGAGGCAGCCAAGTCAACCGGGCATCGAAAACCACCCCCAAAAACCTGTGGGTCTCCACCACAGCAAGGAGTTCGTCGGCAAGATAAAGCCGCGGCTCAGGATGGACTGTTCGGCGCCGGCAGAAATGCATAACGCGGGTCTTGGCTGCCGAAAACTGAAACCCATGGGCTACAGCCCAAGACTGCGCCTTACGGATAGCGCCCTGTAGCTGACGTTCAACAGCTGCAATGCTGGGAGAGCTGTAATAAAGGCAGAAGTCGTCAGCATACAGGGAAGCGGAGACAGAGTTTCCCACGGCCGCAGCAAGACCGTTAATGGCTATTAAAAACAGACAGACACTTAAAACGGAACCCTGTGGCACACCGTTCTCCTGGACGTGGGAGGAACTATACGAGGCCGCGACTTGCACGCGGAAGGTACGACACGACAGAAAATTGCGGATAAAAATCGGCAGAGGACCCCGAAGACCCCATCCATGGAGCGTAGAAAGAATGTGATGACGCCACGTCGTATCGTACGCCTTCCGCATGTCGAAAAAGACAGCGACCAGGTGCTGACGGCGGGAAAAGGCAGTACGGATGGCCGACTCCAGGCTCACCAGATTGTCGGCGGCGGAGCGGCCTTTACGGAACCCACCCTGAGATGGAGCCAGAAGGCCCCTAGACTCCAGTACCCAATTCAAGCGCCGGCTCACCATCCGTTCAAGCAACTTGCAAAGAACGTTGGTGAGGCTAATGGGACGGTAGCTGTCCACCTCCAGAGGGTTCTTTCCAGGCTTCAAAACGGGGATGACAATGCCTTCCCGCCATTGCGACGGAAACTCCCCCTCGACCCAAAGACGGTTGTAAAGATCGAGAAGGCGCCGCTGGCAGTCCACTGAAAGGTGTTTCAGCATCTGACAGTGGATGCCATCTGGCCCAGGAGCGGTATCAGGGCAAGCAGCGAGGGCACTGCGAAATTCCCACTCACTAAATGGAGCATTGTAAGATTCTGGGTGGTTGGTGCGAAACGAAAGGCTCCGACGTTCCATCCGCTCTTTAATGGAGCGGAAGGCCTGGGGGTAATTCGCAGAAGCGGAACTCATAGCAAAATGCTCTGCTAAGCGATTGGCAATGACGTCGGAGTCAGTACAAACTGCTCCATTCAGCGAGAGCGCAGGGACGCTGGCAGGTGGCCGATAGCCATAGACGCGTCGAATCTTGGCCCAGACCTGCGAGGGAGTGACATGGAGGCCAATGGTGGACACATACCGCTCCCAGCACTCCTTCTTGCCTTGGCGGATAAGGAGGCGGGCCCGCGCACGCAGCCGTTTGAAGGCGATAAGGTGGTCGAGGGAGGGGTGTCGCTTGTGACGCTGGAGCGCCCGCCGGCGATCTTTAATCGCTTCAGCGATCTCAGGCGACCACCAAGGCACAGCCTTCCGCCGAGGGGACCCACAGGAATGGGGAATGGCAGATTCGGCGGCAGTAACGATGCCGGTGGTGACCGATTGAACCACCGCATCAATGTCATCGGTAGAGAGAGGCTCAAAAGCGGCAGTGGAGGAGAACAAGTCCCAGTCAGCCTTATTCATAGCCCATCTGCTAGGGCGCCCAGAAGAGTGGCGCTGTGGTAGTGACAAAAAGATCGGAAAATGGTCACTACCACACAGGTTGTCATGCACACTCCATTGGACGGACGGTAAGAGGCTATGGCTACAGATTGAAAGGTCAATGGCGGAGGAGGTGCCATGCGCCACACTGAAGTGTGTGAAGGCACCATCATTTAACAGCGAGAGATCGAGCTGCGACAATAAATGCTCAATGATGGCGCCTCGACCTGTTGCCACTGACCCACCCCACAGAGGGTTATGAGCGTTGAAGTCGCCCAATAGCAAGAAAGGTGGCGGCAATTGGGCGACCAGTGCAGCCAGGACATGCTGCGAGACATCACCATCCGGTGGAATGTAAAGACTGCAGACGGTAACAGCCTGTGGCGTCCACACGCGTACAGCGACAGCCTCTAAAGGCGTCTGGAGAGGGACAGACTCGCTGTGCAGAGTGTGAAGGACATAAATGCAGACGCCACCAGACACCCTTTCATAAGCTGCTCGGTTCTTGTAATAACCCCGATAGCCACGGAGGGCGGGGGTTCGCATCGCCGGAAACCAAGTTTCCTGGAGAGCAATGCAGAAGAAAGGGCGAAGGCTGAGAAGTTGGCGGAGCTCAGCTAAATGGTGGAAAAAAACCGCCGCAGTTCCACTGGAGGATGGTATTGTCCATGGCTGAGAAAGGCGTGACGGGACGGGGAAGGCAGATTACGCCGCTGGGTCACCTGCTGCCTCCGATTGAGCACCCGTGCTAGTGTTATCCATGGCGTCTGAGGGACCGGCGAGTTCTAGGTCCTCAGCGGACGCCAGGATCTCCACCTCGTCCTCAGACGCAGAGCTGTAAGGTGGCGGTGGGGTGGCTGCCACCGCGAGTTCCTTGGGCTTAGAGCTCTTCTTCTTTGATTTCTCACGCTGCTCCTTGGGTTTAACTGGCTGGGAGGGCTTCACCGATTCAGTCTCCGGGACTGAGGAGGATCGTGAAGCCCGTCGACCAGCTGATTGCGGGCACTTACGCCACTGGCGGTCGTCAGCCTTCCCACTGGTGGAAACCTGGGAAGGGAGGGACCCGAGGGACCCCTTGCGAGCGTGAGAAGCCGAAGAAGTTGGACACTTCTCTGGCTTAGAAGCAGGGACGGACGTCCCTGATGGGGGGGATGGTGTTGCCCCTGAGGTAGGTGGCGCAGGAGCAACCCGGTGGGTAGAGCCCCCCACTGGCAAGGGGGCAGGAGGAGTCTTACTGGTTATCGAGCTGGCTGGAAGTCGTGAAACTGATGGGGCGAGCACAGGTGTTGTAGCGGCGGCGTAGGATGACGTCATTCGCACGGGATGTAATCGGTCGTATTTCCGCTTGGCCTCAGTATAAGTCAGTCGGTCCAGGGTCTTATATTCCATGATTTTGCGTTCCTTCTGCAAGATTCTGCAGTCTGGCGAGCAAGGTGAATGGTGCTCCCCGCAGTTGACACAGATGGGAGGCGGGGCACATGGAGTATCGGGATGAGACGGGCGTCCGCAATCTCGACATGTGAGGCTGGAAGTGCAGCGGGAAGACATATGGCCAAACTTCCAGCACTTGAAGCACCGCATCAGGGGAGGAATATAGGGCCTGACGTCACATCGGTAGACCATCACCTTGACCTTTTCCGGTAACGTATCACCCTCGAAGGCCAAGATGAAGGCACCGGTAGCTATCTGATTTTCCTTCGGACCCCGATGAACGCGCCGGACGAAATGTACACCTCTGCGCTCTAAGTTGGCGCGCAGCTCGTCATCAGACTGCAAAAGAAGGTCCTTATGGTAAATAACTCCCTGGACCATATTTAAACTCTTATGCGGTGTGATCGTAACAGCAACATCCCCCAACTTGTCACAAGCAAGTAACCGTCGTGACTGGGCAGAGGATGCCGTTTGGATCAGGACCGAGCCAGAGCGCATTTTTGACAAGCCCTCCACCTCCCCAAACTTGTCCTCTAAATGCTCGACGAAGAACTGAGGCTTTGTTGAGAGAAAAGACTCCCCATCAGCTCTCGTACAAACTAAGAATCGGGGCGAATAAGTGCTACTGCCATCCTGAGATTTACGTTCCTCCCACGGCGTGGCCAGCGAGGGGAACGTTTTCGGATTGTACTTTTCAGCATTAAATTGAGCCCGAGAACGCTTAGAGACTGCTGGCGGCTGGCCGCCAGCGAGAGACGATGTACCACGCTTCATTGCGGGTCATCCGCCCTGATGCCACCTACTCCGACCAAGGGCCCTCCCCACGGGCGCCACCCAGCCACAGCAAAGGCCACCTAGCAGGATGGCCATTGCCGGGAGTCCTGATGCCCCAGGGAGATGGGCATCTACTCCTTGGCATACGTGGGGAGTGAACGGCGCAGGCATCAGTAGAGCGATCCCTGTGTTGTCAGGGGGCTACAACCAAGAGGGTACATGGCGACCCCACCACAACGGACTGGCTACCGTGCTGGATCTTAGGTGCAAAAATGGCCAAGGTCGTCGTCACAGTTAAAAGAAACACTGCAGAGTGCAGCGTGGTAATCGCCCAAGAGATCGAAAACGAGCGGGACACCATTGCAACGACGAGAAAGACGGCTATAGGTCTAATTGCACGAAGGATACAGTGCACCACGTAAGGCGCCCTTCCCCAATTGGCTCGCTCTTCGGAATAATTTAGATAGATGGAGGTCAAACCCGAGAGGGGACCATCACATAAGGCCGAAACGTTGGAGACTCCTTTTAGTCGCCTCTTACGACAGGCAGGAATACCGCGGGCCTATTCTAACCCCCGAACCCGCAGGGGGTGTGGAAGGAGTATATAGAGGGTCTATACAAGGGCGATGTACTTGAGGACAATATTATGGAAATGGAAAAGGATGTAGATGAAGATGAAATTGGAGATACGATACTGCGTGAAGAGTTTGACAGAGCACTGAAAGACCTGAGTCAAAACAAGGCCCCCGGAGTAGACAATATTCCATTGGAACTACTGACGGCCGTGGGAGAGCCAGTCCTGACAAAACTCTACCATCTGGTGAGCAAGATGTATGAAACAGGCGAAATACCCTCAGACTTCAAGAAGAATATAATAATTCCAATCCCAAAGAAAGCAGATGTTGACAGATGTGAAAATTACCGAACTATCAGCTTAATAAGTCACAGCTGCAAAATACTAACACGAATTCTTTACAGACGAATGGAAAAACTAGTAGAAGCCAACCTCGGGGAAGATCAGTTTGGATTCCGTAGAAACACTGGAACACGTGAGGCAATACTGACCTTACGACTTATCTTAGAAGAAAGATTAAGGAAAGGCAAACCTACGTTTCTAGCATTTGTAGACTTAGAGAAAGCTTTTGACAATGTTGACTGGAATACTCTCTTTCAAATTCTAATGGTGGCAGGGGTAAAATACAGGGAGCGAAAGGCTATTTACAATTTGTACAGAAACCAGATGGCAGTTATAAGAGTCGAAGGACATGAAAGGGAAGCAGTGGTTGGGAAGGGAGTAAGACAGGGTTGTAGCCTGTCCCCGATGTTGTTCAATCTGTATATTGAGCAAGCAGTAAAGGAAACAAAAGAAAAATTCGGAATAGGTATTAAAATTCATGGAGAAGAAATAAAAACTTTGAGGTTCGCCGATGACATTGTAATTCTGTCAGAGACAGCAAAGGACTTGGAAGAGCAGTTGAATGGAATGGACAGTGTCTTGAAAGGAGGATATAAGATGAACATCAACAAAAGCAAAACAAGGATAATGGAATGTAGTCTAATTAAGTCGGGTGATGCTGAGGGAATTAGATTAGGAAATGAGGCACTTAAAGTAGTAAAGGAGTTTTGCTATTTGGGGAGCAAAATAACTGATGATGGTCGAAGTAGAGAGGATATAAAATGTAGGCTGGCAATGGCAAGGAAAGCGTTTCTGAAGAAGAGAAATTTGTTAACATCCAGTATTGATTTAAGTGTCAGGAAGTCATTTCTGAAAGTATTTGTATGGAGTGTAGCCATGTATGGAAGTGAAACATGGACGATAAATAGTTTGGACAAGAAGAGAATAGAAGCTTTCGAAATGTGGTGCTACAGAAGAATGCTGAAGATTAGATGGGTAGATCACATAACTAATGAGGAAGTATTGAATAGGATTGGGGAGAAGAGAAGTTTGTGGCACAACTTGACCAGAAGAAGGGATCGGTTGGTAGGACATGTTCTGAGGCATCAAGGGATCACCAATTTAGTATTGGAGGGCAGCGTGGAGGGTAAAAATCGTAGGGGGAGACCAAGTGATGAATACACTAAGCAGATTCAGAAGGATGTAGGTTGCAGTAGGTATTGGGAGATGAAAAAGCTTGCACAGGATAGAGTAGCATGGAGAGCTGCATCAAACCAGTCTCAGGACTGAAGACCACAACAACAACAACAACAACAACAACAAGTGAAAGAGCTTGTGTAAGTGCCTGCTTTACCAAAAACAATTCCAGAAGTCAATATTTGCATTTCTTATGCACTCATGTCAGCGACTCCATATTTGCTTTACAGTGTGTGGCAGGAAATGGCTTATCCCCTAAATATTGTCCGTGAGACCATGGAGTCTCATACAGAACACTTTTAAAGTGCATTAAAGCAAAATTAAACTCTCTCTTGCATTCTAAGTTAGTCTTATGAATGCATTTGGTTACAACCAACTGTGCGCAATAGGCTGCATGATACGCAACTTCACACCCAATGTCCATGGCGAGGTCCATCTTTGCAACCATGACACAGTGCAGTGCAGTACAGATGGGCCCAACAACATGCCGAATGGACCGCTCAGGCTTGCCATCACAGGCAAAAAATTAGTGATAAGTGCTGACATTAATTCCAGATCAACCCTCTGGAACTCAGACAGAACGGATGACAGAGGACGCATAATCACAGACCTGATACAAGAAACACAATTACATGTAATGAATACGGAAGGACCTATATAAACATATACAGGGCTAGATGGTACAAGCAGTAATATCGACTTTACAGTAGCAAAAAATGTGTTAATAGCATACGTAACAAACTGGACTGTACACGACAACATAATCAGTAGTGATAACAATGTAATAACATACACACTAACTCACACTCAGAAACAATGACAAAATCACACTCCAGACACTTGTTGTTGCACAAAGCAGACTGGAACAAATTAACGGAAATTATCCAACAACATGATCTAGAAAACAACAATGGAAGTATCGATTATAGAGCACACAAGTTAACACAGCTAACACAACATGCACAAACACTTCAATAGCCGGAGTGACTGAGCAGTTCTAGGAGCTTCAGTCTGGAACCGCGTGACAGCTACCCAATACATTCCATCCTGGATTTTCAGAACTGAGACTGGTCCTTGGGTCAATCGAGTCCAGTATTTATTCCTGGAAGGAGCTGGGCGTTCCCTAATCGGTCCGCACCGAGTCGAGTGTTCCGCCCGTGGTCCGCACCTGCCACATTCGGCTTCAATGGACCCCTCCAGTCGCGGATGTTCCGACTGCCATCCGCACCCGTTTTGGCCATCCTCAACGGTTGTGGTCGTCATCTGAGGTGTGTCAGACCCGATTTGAGATGTTGGTTACTCTGTCTCATGACTGTTACTATGATTTCCACTTCTGTTATGTGCTGGGTGCTCCATAATCGGTCCGCGTCACGTCGTGTGTTCCATCTGCAGTCCACGCCCACAGGATGTGGTTACTTTGGCCCTCTCTGGTCGCCGGTGTTCCAACCGCCGTCCGCACCCGGCCTGGCTGTCTTCTGAAGTCGAGTTCATGATCTGGCGTGTGTCAAATCTGGTCTCTAGTGTCCGACACCTTGTCTCACAGCTGTTCTCTTGGTCTCCACTTCTATTTCTTGTAGAATCCCGGAGTGTCTAGCGTTGAGTTTTCACAAGCTCAAGCACTGGATTCCAGGCAGTGCTGATTCGGTATCACGAGTCACGGTTGATTAGATTGTCTGTGACCTTAATCTCAATGGCTTCTTTAACGACACTGTCCCAAAATCTTGAGGTCTGTGTCACAATCTTGGTGTCATTGTAATCCACTGAATGACCAAGTTCCAGACAATGCTCTGCTATGGCTGATTTAGTTACCTGTCTGAGTCTGGTATGTATGTGGCGTTCTTTACACCTGATGTCCACAGTTCTGGTGGTCTGGCCAATGTATGACATCTCACACTGGCATGGTATGTTGTAAATACCTGGCTTGCATGGCCCCAGGTCATCTTTTACATTTCCCAGCATAGCCCCAATTTTTGTGACTGGGCAAAATATGCTCTTTATGTCACATTTCTGGAGAATCCTGCTGATTTTGGCAGAGATAGGTCCGGCGTATGGCAGGTAAGCCATCTTCTTTGCCTATTCTGGTTCTTCTTCTGGATCCTTTGGCTGATTGGCAGGTTGAAGTGCCTTCTAGACGAGTACCCATTACTGCTGAACACTGATCATAAGTGTTCTATTTCTGTGGCCAAACTATCAGGATCTGATAAGAGTTTGTGCTCTGTGGACCAGTGTTTTGAGCACTCCATTCTTCTGTGCCGGATGGTGGCAACTGCTGGCTTGTAGGTATAAGTCAGTAGCTGTAGGTTTGCAGTACACACTGTATCCAAATGTGCCATCTGCCTTTCTCTTCACTAGAACATCCAAGAACAGAAGTAGTCCATCTTTTTCCATTTCCATTGTGAACTGAATGTTCGGATGGCAAGAGTTCAGATGTAGCAGGAATTCATCTAACTTCTCCCTACCATGGGGCCAGATGACAAAGGTATCATCCACATACCTAAAGAAGCACTTGGGTTGATATGTGGCTGAAGAGAGTGCCTTCTCTTCAAAACTTTCCCCAAATAGGATGGCCACCACTGGTGATAGAGGGCTGTCCATCGCCACCCCTTCTGTTTGTTCATAAAATTGACCCCCATATAGGAAGTACGTCGAGGTCAGTACACGCCTGAATAGGTCTAGGAGAGCCCCATCTAACTTCTCTCGAATAAGCTCAAGTGACTCCTTCAGTGGTACCCGTATGAAGAGAGACACCACATCGAAACTAACCATGATGTCTGTGTCTGTGACGTGTTGCTTGCTCAGCCGTTGCAGGAAATCCTCCGAGTTCTGGATGTGATGTGCACATTTACCCACATGTGGTGTCAACATCATCTTTAGGTATTTCCCAGTAGGTTAAGTTTCTGCGCCAATATTGCTGACAATAGGTCACAGAGGAACACCCCATCCTTGTGAACCTTGGGAAGTCCATACAGTCTAGGTGGTGCTGGCACTTTGGGATGCAGCTTCTTGACGACTTGTTCAGGCAGGCCCATCTCCTTCAACAGAGCCCTGGTCTTTTTGTCCACTTTCTCTGTAGGGTCGCTTCTACAAGAAATAGAAGTGGAGACCGAGACAACAGCTGTGAGACAAGGTGTCGGACACTAGAGACCAGATTTGACACAGCCCAGATCATGAACTCGACTTCAGATAATGGCCAGGCCGGGTGCGGATGGCGGTCGGAAAACCGACGACCAGAGAGGGCCAATGTAGCTGCGTCTGGCGGGCGCAGACCCCAGACGGAACACTCGACTCAGCACGGACTGATTAGGGAATACCCAGCTCCTTCCAGGCATAAATACTGGACTCGATTGACCCAAGGACCACTCTCAGGTATCACCTGAAGAAGACAGCGAGGCACGCTGTTGAAATATCGTGCGAGAACAATGCGAACATCCAGCTGGATTCCCAAACATCCAAGATGTCAACAGATCACTGGGAAAGCATAAAGAATGGTTCAGTGATGTTTAAAGTATAGAGTTCTATCAGTTGTAACTCCCACGTACTTTGGATAATAATGGTAGTGCAGGAACCTGTTGGGAAGTTCACACAGAATTCTCCATCAGCTATGTGGCTGTTTATATGGAAACATGCTACCAGCATCTTTCTGGCACTGAGTGAGAGTATCCAGTTGTGGAATATTAGATCCTGGCTGGCAATGATGGGCACATTGTCCATTCTGGGGAGGTGACAGTCTCATAGAACAGGGAGCATCTATGTCTATCAAACGACTCTCTTGGAAACAAAGACACAAGAGTCTCAATTCCACTACAGAAATCTTGAGAACATTAATGTTCAACTCTAGTATGGGAGCCACTTTACTTGTAATCTTTGAGTTTATCCCCCCTCTTGTCCATCAGTCACAGTGAGGTTATTCTTTACTTTTGACAGGTTGGCATAGGCACTTTTGCGATCTTTGAGGAAGACTTCAAAAATTTCATTCACCATTAGATGATTAGATACCATCTGTGAAGAAATGGTGCTGACTTTGAAACTGGGAATTTTGGCTAAATGTTCTCTCTTTGGGGACTGTGATACAGATGCATATTCGGACAAATGGTCTTCCTTGACCCCCTATTATATGCTGTGATGGCATTGTAATGATTATTAAACTGTTTATTGCAGTCGAGAAGATATGGAGAAAGGGTTATAGCACACTTCTGAAGTTATTCCATCCTTGCACTGAGCAAGCTGTGGAAAAAACCAAGGCGGAATCTGGAAATAAAATTAAAGTTCAGGGAGAAGAAACAAAAACTGTAATGTTTGTCCATGTGTTTTTAATTCCAGCAAAGAGCTTAGAAGAGCATCCGAGTAGAATGGTTAATGTCTTGAAAAGATGTTATAAGATGAACATCAACAAAAATAAAACACGGGTAATGAAGAGGTACTCTCATTAAATTAGGCAATGTTGCTGTCTGGGCTTCAAAACAGCTGATGGCTGAAGAAATGAAGGTATAAAACACATAAAAGCATTTCTGAAAAAGAGAGGATTGCTATTGTCAAAAACATTTTTAAATGTAAAGAAGTCTTTTTTGAAGGTACTTATCTGGAGGGTAGCCTCAAATGGAAGTTGCAACATAGACAATAAACAGTTGAGACAAGAAGGGAATCGATGCTTTTGAAATATGGTGCTGCATAATGAATACTGAAGGTTAGATGGGTAGATTGGAGAGAATGTATTGAACTGAAATGAGAGGAGATTGATTGACTAATTTTTATTTGTTTTTGTATGTCCATCCGTTTGACTGGAGGTCTTTGAAACCATGGCTGTTCACTATTGTAAGAAAATGAAACATCTACAGCCATCCTCATTATCTTCTTTACCGTGTAGCTACCAATTTTGGCACTTCAATGTGCCATCTTCAGGCCATAGTTGATGCTGAAGGGGTTATCACAATCTATATATATGCTGCATCAGTGGCCAACACAACTGTGTTATGCTAGCTATGTGTAACAGTGATGTCAGTAGCCCAACCATGATGGTTACAGATAGCCTGTGTAAAGCAGTAATGTGGCCACTGATGCATCACATATATGAATCGTGACAACCCCTTCAGCATCAGCTATAGCCTGAAGATTGTCCATTGAAGCACTGAAACTGATAGCTACACAATAAAGAAGCTCATAAGGATGGATGTAGGCATTTTGTTTTCTTACAATGTTTACTTGGTCCTGTAAATTACATATTGTGGGGAGAAAAAGACATTTATGGCACAACTTGACTAAAAGATGGGACTGATTGATAGAACACATCCCAAGACACCAAAGAACTGCCAGTTTGATAATGGAGGGAAGTGTGGGAGATAAAAATTGTAGAGGGAGACCAAGACTTGACTACAGTACACAGGGTCACATGGATGTACACTGTGATAGTTATACACATATGAATATGCTTGCACAGGGCAGACTAGTGTGGAGGGCTGTATCAGACCAGTGTTTGGTCTGAAGAAGACAACAACATCATTGCTTTTTATGATTTAGACTTCGTACTTTTTATCAAGGGACCCAGTTCTTTAACTACATTCACAGGTCAATAAGGATAGTCATATCACCACATACATGCCAAAATTTTTCTTTGGGGTAAGTTGATGACATGTTGCAAATAATTTTATAAATTTAAATGATGATATACTCCCTGTATGTGATGTAACCTTTATTCCTTGACTTTTCTTCTCCTCAACATAATTCGTCATTCTTTGCTTCGAGATGCACAGCTTTCACAGCAGTTTACATATGAAGATGGGGCATAACATTATGTATGTGAAAAGTGCTGCAAAACCATATCCCTCACAAGTAAGTTCACCCTTCCAATGCACCAAGGCGGGTGGTATAGTGGTTAAGACACTGGACACAAATTTTGGAAATGGCAGCTCACATCCCTCTATGTCCATCAACAATTAGGTTTCCATATTTTTCCTAGATCACTTAAGTTACTTTGAAAGTGCACGGCTGATTGCCAAAGGAGTGTTAAACACTAACCTTTTTTTCCCCCCCATATGTGTCACATTTCCCAATTGTTGGCACTTCAAACACCACATTGCATTTGGCACATGTGAACTGACTTTTAGGCAAACAAATCTTGCAGAAATTCACTCCAGTAACAATGGAACAATGAAAATGTTGCTTCATAATGTTCTTAAGTTTGTTGGAACCATATGCTTTCCCACATACAGCCCAGTGCTTTGATACCGAGATGTTTACAGAAGACCACTTCTTTGCTGTAACTCAGTGCAGTATGTGGTTATGATACCAAATTGGATTCATGAAGTATTTCGGCATTTAAGAACTGATCTATTTGGTCACCTCTAGTAATCCTAGTGAGAAGCATACCACTGTGCAGTATTTCTTGATTTAAGTGAACTTATTAACCCTTCCTAAATCTTATGAATGTACAACGGTGACAGCTTTCCCAAATGTCACTTCTCTCTTAAGCACAATGAAAACACTGTTCAGCGCAGTACATGGTCCAATACTACTATTTACAGAAATATTCCTACACATGTTCTCTGAAGGACTAGGAAGTTTATTTGAATTGGTAACTCATTACACTTTCTTATTGTTATGTGAGTCTTCATTAGCCTTCTCCAAAGCCACATTTTTGTCACTTTTAAGCACCATCTTTCAACAACAGTATCCTGATTACACAGCCACATGTACTATAGATGAATGTCTTGACAACTTTCATGTCTTTTCTTTGTTAAAGATTTTTTTTTTTACTAACAGCTGTCTTCTTTCATGGAAAGCTTGTTTTGCAAAGCACTTTTTTTTCTCATTTCCAAGAAGCATATGATTTATCTTGTATTTAAAGTGTTTCAAAACAAAAATTTTGTCAGTAGTGAATGTTTGTTTGTTTCTTTCTCTCAGTTTTGATATCTCGTCTTTGATTTGCTTACACTCATTTTTTTAACTTCAAACTTTTTCAGAATTGTCTTAAACTGACTTTAGTATAAATCCTCTTTTTCTTACTTCAGACACTCAAAAAAGAAAAACAAATAATTACAATACCATCCTATTCCTTTGCATCTGGAGATTGCAGAATATTTGGCAGGATGTGGTCTCCACTTTTGTAGTGTATGTCTTCTACAGAGTCTAAAGTACAAATGAGGGACATTTCTGCTTGCTTTTTCGTTATCAGCTGTCAGATTCTATACTGAATTTGTGAAGTTAGCTCCTCTCTCACTATAATCTATAGTACATCCCTTGAACAAAAAACACTGCCCAGTTCTTGGAAAAAGGACGCATATCATACCCGTACACGAAGGGTAGTAGCAGTGGTCCACAAATCTACCACCAAATATCGTTGACATCAATTTATTGTAGAATCTTAGAAAATATTCTGAGCTCAAATATAATGAGGTATCTTGAACAGAATGACCTCCTCAATGCCAATCAGCACGGTTTTCAAAAACATTGATCATCTGAAACTCAATTCACACTTTTCTAAAACGATATACTGAGAGCTTTGGATCTAAGCAACCAGGCAGATGCAGCAGATGCAGTGTTTCTTGATTTCCGAGAAGCCGAGAAGCATTTGACTCAGTACCACACCTATGCTTGTTGTCATTACAATCACATGCGGTATAAAGTGAAATTTGTGACTGGACTGAGGACTTTTTGGTAGGGAGGACACAGCATGTTAGCTTGGATGGATAGCCATGTATAAGTAAATTTGGGCATGCCCCAGGGAAGTGTGTTGGGACCCTTGCTATTCTAGTCATATATTAATGACCTTGCAGACACTATTAATAGTAAAATTAGGTTTTTGCAGATGATACAGTTATCTATAATGAAGCACTAGCTGAGAGAAGATGCATAAATATTCCTGAGAGAAGCTGCATAAATATCAGTCAGATCTTGATATGACTTCAACATGGTTCAGAGATTAGCAACTTGCTCTAAATGTTCAGAAATGTAAAATTTTGCACTTCACAAAATGAAAAAAACATAGTACCCTAAGACTATAATTGAAAGAGTCACTACTGGCATCGGCCAACTCATACAAATACCTGGATGCAACACTTTGTAGGGATATGAAACAGAATGATCACAAAGGTTCAGCCTTGGGTAAAGCAGGTGGTAGACTTCAGTTTATCGGTAGAATACTGGGGAAGTGCAATCAATTTACAAAAGAGACTGTTTACAAATCACTTGTTGACCCACCTAGAATACTGTTCAAGTGTGTGGGACCCATAAGACTAACAGGGAATATTGAATCTACACAGAGAGGGGCAGCATGAATGATCACAAGTTTGTTTAATTGATGGGGGAGTGTCACAGAGATACTGAAGGCACTGAAATGATGGCAGATGTAAACTATCCTGAGAAAATCTATTAACAAAGCTTCAAGAACCAGCTTTAAATGATTACTCTAAGGATATACTACAACCCTCTGCGTATCGCTCACGCAGGGATCTTGAGTATCAGATTACAAAACTTACTGCATGCACAGAGGCATTCAAACAGTCATTCTTCCCATGCTCCATACATGTATGGAACAGGAATAAATCCAAATAACTGGCCAATGGAGTGTACCTTCTACCATTCACCTGCAGAGTATAGACTTAGATGTAGATATATTCTACAAAGCTTATCCAGTGAATGGAAACTTCACTGAAGATCTTCAGAACTTATATTGATGAAAAGATTTGAGTTGGTGGCAAATAGAAACTTCTCATTAACCCTTTTCTACTTTTGGCTCTATGTTGCTCTCCATTGATCTCTCCACATACTTAGATTTTTGTGTGTTTTACCACTAACAGTTTCTTTCCGCGAATGCTGTGAAACACAGTTTTCTGAGATGTTCATCAAACTATAAATGCAGTCAAACTGATTGAATCAAACTTCCCAGACTTTGGAAGAATGCAATTATCATAGTACAACACAGTTGACTGTTAATCAAGAGATGATCTCATGGAGTATCTTCCTCATTGTAATATTGGCTTTAAGAATTTTTGAAGTATATGCACTGGATATATAATACTGGCTTTAAGACTTTTCTAATTATATGCACTGGGTGATGAATTTTAAACAGAAGCAACGGTAATGTTTATAGCATGATGTATGAAGAAAAATATTCCACTAAATACAAACCCCCCCCCCGAACCAAGGACCTTGCCGCTGGTGGGGAGGCTTGCGTGCCTCAACGATACAGATAGCCGCACCGTAGGTGCACCCCCAAAGGAGGGGTATCTATTGAGAGACCAGACAAATGTGTGGTTCCTGAAGAGGGGCAGCAGCCTTTTCAGTAGTTGCAGGGGCAACAGTCTGAATGATTGGCTGATCTGGTCCTGTAACACTAACCAAAACGGCCTTGCTGTTTTGGTACTGTGAACGGCTGAAAGCAAGGGGAAACTATAGCCGTAATTTTTCCTGAGGGCATGCAGCTTGACTGTATGATTAAATGATGATGGCATCCTCTTGGGTAAAATATTCTGGAGGTAAAATAGTCCCCCATTCGGATCTCCGGGCGGGGACTCCTCAAGAGGACATCGTTATCAGGATAAAGAAAACTGACATTCTACAGATCGGAGTGTGGAATGTCAGATCCCTTAATCGGACAGGTAGGTTAGAAAATTTAAAAAGGGAAATGGATAGGTTAAAGTTAGATAAAGTGGGAATTAGTGAAGTTCGGTGGCAGGAGGAACAAGACTTTTGGTCAGGTGAATACAGGGTTATAAATACAAAATCAAATAGGGGTAATGCAGGAGTAGGTTTAATAATGAATAAAAAAATAGGAGTGCGGGTAAGCTACTACAAACAGCATAGTGAACGCATTATTGTGGCCAAGATAGACACGAAGCCCACGCCTACTACAGTAGTACAAGTTTATATACCAACTAGCTCTGCAGATAATGATGAAATAGATGAAATGTATGATGAGATAAAAGAAATTATTCAGGTAGTGAAGAGAGATGAAAATTTAATAGTCATGGGTGACTGGAATTCAACAGTAGGAAAAGGAAGAGAAGGAAACATAGTAGGTGAATATGGATAGGGGCTAAGAAATGAAAGAGTACGCTGCTTGGTAGAGTTATGCACAGAGCATAACTTAATCATAGCTAACACTTGGTTCAAGAATCATGAAAGAAGGCTGTATATTTGGAAGAACCCTGGAGATACTAAAAGGTTTCAGATAGATTATATAATGGTAAGATAGAGATTTAGGAACCAGGTTTTAAATTGTAAGACATTTCCAGGGGCAGATGTGGACTCTGACCACAATCTATTGGTTATGAACTGTAGATTAAAACTGAAGAAACTGCAAAAAGGTGGGAATTTAAGGAGATGGGACCTGGATAAACTTAAAGAAGCAGAGGTTGTACAGAGTTTCAGGGAGAGCATAAGGGAACAATTGACAGGAATGGGGGAAAGAAATACAGTAGATGAAGAATGGGTAGCTTTTAGGAATGAAATAGTGAAGGCAGCAGAGGATCACGTAGGTAAAAAGACGAGGGCTAGTATAAATCCTTGGGTAACAGAAGAGGTACTGAATTTAATTGATAAAAGGAGAAAATACAAAAATGCAGCAAGTGAAGCAGGCAAAAAGGAATACAAACGTCTCAAAAATGAGATCGACAGAAAGTGCAAAATGGCTAAGCAGGGATGGCTAGAGGACAAATGTAAGGATGTAGAGGCTTATCTCATGAGGGGTAAGATAGATACCGCCTACAGGAAAATTAAAGAGACGTTTGGAGAAAAGAGAACCACTTGCATGAATATCAAGAGCTCAGATGCAAACCCAGTTCTAAGCAAAGAAGGGAAAGCAGAAAGGTGGAAGGAGTATATAGAGGGTCTATACAGGGGCGATGTTCTTGAGGACAGTATTATGGAAATGGAAGAGGAGGTAGATGAAGATGAAACGGGAGATATGATACTGCGTGAAGAGTTTGACAGAGCACTGAAAGACCTAAGTCGAAACAAAGCCCCGGGAGTAGACAACATTCCATTAGAACTACTTACAGCCTTGGGAGAGCCAGTCCTGACAAAACTCTACCATCTGGCGAAATTCCCTCAGATTCAAGAAGCATATAATAATTCCAATCCCAGAGAAAGCAGGTGTTGACAGATGTGAAATTACCGAACTATCAGTTTAATAAGTCACAGCTGCAAAATACTAGTGCGACTTCTTTACAGACGAATGGAAAAACTGGTAGAAGCCGACCTCGGGGAAGATCAGTTTGGATTCCGTAGAAATGTTGGAACACGTGAGGCAATACTGACCTTACGACTATCTTAGAAGAAAGATTAAGGAAAGGCAAACCTACATTTCTAGCATTTGTAAACTTAGAGAAAGCTTTTGACAATGTTGACTGGAATACTCTCTTTCAAATTCTGAAGGTGGCAGGGGTAAAATACAGGGAGCGAAAGGCTATTTACAATTTGTACAGAAAGCAAATGGCAGTTATAAGAGTCGAGGGACATGAAAGGGAAGCAGTGGTTGGGAAGGGAGTGAGACAGGGCTGTAGCCTCTCCCCGATGCTATTCAATCTGTATATTGTGCAAACAGTAAAGGAAACAAAAGAAAAATTCAGAGTAGGTATTAAAATCCATGGAGAAGAAATAAAAACTTTGAGGTTCGCCGATGACATTGTAATTCTGTCAGAGACAGCAAAGGACTTGGAAGAGCAGTTGAACGGAATGGACAGTGTCTTGAAAGGAGGATATAAGATGAACATCAACAAAAGCAAAACGAGGATAATGGAATGTTGTCGAATTAAGTCGGGTGACGCTGTGGGAATTAGCTTAGGAAATGAGACACTTAAAGTAGTAAAGGAGTTTTGCTATTTGGGGAGCAAAATAACTGATGATAGTTGAAGTAGAGAGGATATAAAATCTGGCAATGGCAATGGCAAGGAAAGCGTTTCTGAAGAAGAGAAATTTGTTAATATTGAGTATTGATTTAAGTGTCAGGAAGTCGTTTCTGAAAGTATTTGTATGGAGTGTAGCCATGTATGGAAGTGAAACATGGACGATAAATACACTCCTGGAAATGGAAAAAAGAACACATTGACACCGGTGTGTCAGACCCACCATACTTGCTCCGGACACTGCGAGAGGGCTGTACAAGCAATGATCACACGCACGGCACAGCGGACACACCAGGAACCGCGGTGTTGGCCGTCGAATGGCGCTAGCTGCGCAGCATTTGTGCACCGCCGCCGTCAGTGTCAGCCAGTTTGCCGTGGCATACGGAGCTCCATCGCAGTCTTTAACACTGGTAGCATGCCGCGACAGCGTGGACGTGAACTGTATGTGCAGTTGACGGACTTTGATGGAGGGCGTATAGTGGGCATGCGGGAGGCCGGGTGGACGTACCGCCGAATTGCTCAACACGTGGGGCGTGCGGTCTCCACAGTACATCGATGTTGTCGCCAGTGGTCGGCGGAAGGTGCACGTGCCCGTCGACCTGGGACCGGACCGCAGCGACGCACGGATGCACGCCAAGACCGTAGGATCCTACGGAGTGCCATAGGGGACCGCACCGCCACTTCCCAGCAAATTAGGGACACTGTTGCTCCTGGGGTATCGGCGAGGACCATTCGCAACCGTCTCCATGAAGCTGGGCTACGGTCCCGCACACCATTAGGCCGTCTTCCGCTCACGCCCCAACATCGTGCAGCCCGCCTCCAGTGGTGTCGCGACAGGCGTGAATGGAGGGACGAATGGAGACGTGTCGTCTTCAGCGATGAGAGTCGCTTCTGCCTTGGTGCCAATGATGGTCGTATGCGTGTTTGGCGCCGTGCAGGTGAGCGCCACAATCAGGACTGCATACGACCGAGGCACACAGGGCCAACACCCGGCATCATGGTGTGGGGAGCGATCTCCTACACTGGCCGTACACCACTGGTGATCGTCGAGGGGACACTGAATAGTGCACGGTACATCCAAACCGTCATCGAACCCATCGTTCTACCATTCCTAGACCAGCAAGGGAACTTGCTGTTCCAACAGGACAATGCACGTCTGCATGTATCCCGTGCCACCCAACGTGCTCTAGAAGGTGTAAGTCAACTACCCTGGCCAGCAAGATCTCCGGATCTGTCCCCCATTGAGCATGTTTGGGACTGGATGAAGCGTCGTCTCACGCGGTCTGCACGTCCAGCACGAACGCTGGTCCAACTGAGGCGCCAGGTGGAAATGGCATGGCAAGCCGTTCCACAGGACTACATCCAGCATCTCTACGATCGTCTCCATGGGAGAATAGCAGCCTGCATTGCTGCGAAAGGTGGATATACACTGTACTAGTGCCAACATTGTGCATGCTCTGTTGCCTGTGTCTATGTGCCTGTGGTTCTGTCAGTGTGATCATGTGATGTATCTGAGCCCAGGAATGTGTCAATAAAGTTTCCCCTTCCTGGGACAATGAATTCACGGTGTTCTTATTTCAATTTCCAGGAGTGTAGTTTAGACAAGAAGAGAATAGAAGCTTTCGAAATGTGGTGCTACAGAAGAATGCTGAAGATTAGATGGGTAGATCACATAACTAATGAGGAGGTACTGAATAGAACTGGGGAGAAGAGGAGTTTGTGGCACAACTTGACTAGAAGAAGGGATCAGTTGGTAGGACATGTTCTGAGGCATCAAGGGATCACCAATTTAGTACTGGAGGGCAGCGTGGAGGGTAAAAATCGTAGAGGGAGATCAAGAGATGAATACACTAAGCAGATTCAGAAGGATGTAGACTGCAGTAGGTACTGGGAGATGATGAGGCTTGCACAGGATAGAGTAGCATGGAGAGCTGCATCAAACCAGTCCTAGGACTGAAGACCACAACAACAACAACAACAACAAATACAACTTTCTGTGGTGGTTATTTATTTATTAAACAAAATAGTGGAGATATGCTGCAATTTACAGATTTTATTTTAAACATGACATAGCATACAGTTTTAAACTATTTGCTAGCAGAGTAAAGCACTTTGAAGAAAGTTCCCAGTAGGAACAAGAATAGCTGTTTTCGCCCGTTCATTCATTCATTCAGTGTGTACCGAAGATACCATCAAGGAGAAGCTTCAGTATTGTGGAACGAATGAAGACATACATTAACATGAGACCACATGAAAGGAACATAAAGCTGCACGACTGTCAAAATTTAGAACTGTCTGTACACATATTAACATAAAAGTGTAAAATAAGATGCTGCATCACATGAATGAAATTTTTCTGACACAAATACAGTTCTTAATTATGAAAATGGAGGTAGAATAGAAAGTGAGAAGACACACCCAAAATCAGTCAAACAAGATATCACACTTCACACACTACACCCATCCAGACAAATTCCTCTCTAAACTTTAAGTTTAACTAATGTGATTTGCATTTACTGGATTTTAAAATGAGAATAGTGATGCTGTCAGACACGGATGCTTGTGTTTAAACACACGAAACATAGAACATGAGAAATAACTATTTAAATCAGGATGAGAACAACAACATACAAGGCAACTTTCCCTTTGATATGCAGATGAAAAGGAAAGTGTAGTAACTCAGTTCTGAGACTGTTAACACTTTTAAATGAAAGTTTAAATCCAGTGCATAGTTGATTGATGTTATGAATATCATATTTAGTTTGATAAAGGGTCACATCAGATTTGTGTAAACCCTGGAAGTGTAGGGAGGAGCTAATGATAGAGTACATGTTTACAAAGGTCAGTGAACATTATCAGATTGCCCCTGTGATACACACAAGTACAACATGAGATAAAAAAAATATTTGCCTCATTAACCTTGCATCATGGTCTAAGGTTCAGAGTGCAGCTTATATGCTACTGATAAAAAAGCACAAACAAAACACAGCAAATGGGAAGCATTATAATTTCAAAAATAAACTAAAAGCGTTGGCTACCTTTACTGTAGGTTACCTATATTCTGGGATGAAATCTTATGAATAGTGAACCCAGTGTAATAAGTTCCATTCTTACAGTACAGAGACAAATGTTCTGTTTCAGCAAATATACATATATGTATAAGGAACTGCTGAATACAATAACTGCAGAAGCAACAGTTTATACTCACGAGTGACTTCTGTACACATCCTTATTCATAGTAAGTCTAAGAGTACACAATGTGATTAAAAAAGTCACCTTGATTGCCTCATAATTCCTATAACATTAGAACAAAAAAAATCTGATGATAATAGCACTGCTAAATATGAAGGCTTGTGTTTAAACAGTGAATGTTTGTATTTAAGCTGACAAATGCTACATCATTGCCAAAACAATCTTTGTTCAAATAAATCACTGTGTTATAAAAATTCTGGCAGAGAAACACTGATGTCTGCACTGTAACAAGTGTATAAGAGCACTGGAGTTTGTCATGGGTGAAATAATAGTAAGCTAGCATAGCTCTGCACAGTTACAGAAGTACTTAAAGCTCAATAGTTTTGGGATTTATTCATTACTAGTTTGGCAAGAACACAGCTACAATGTGGTGGTTTTTACCAATGATGGCTAAAAAATTATGTTCTCAAGGTATGCATATTAGAGCCAATGTTTACAAAACTTTTTCGCTTTGAATGATCATTTTTGCCATATCTGTGAATATTGATCATTCCTCCTGTGACACTCTGCATAAAAGTAAAGGTGACAGTTTTTACTTTTTGGAACCAATATTTCCTTCATGATGGATGAGACAAGTGTAGGTTTGGGAATGGTAAAAAGGAAGGGCAGGTCACTAAGACCCCATGGTGAGAGAGATCCACCTGTAATGATGATGATCCTCACAACAGGCAGGTTCCACGATTATTTGGGCACAGAGAGTGAATTATCAATTCTTATCACATTGTTCTCTACATCGTGATCCATAGTCTGTAAAGCACTGTGAAGTGCATGGGAGAGAGTACCTGCCATTGCGCTAGTTACAAGGACATTTACTTGTTCATTACACTTGCAGAAAGTGGGAAGAATTATTTCCTGAATGTCTCCGTACTGTAATTTGTCTATTCCTGTCTTCCTAGTTGCAATCCTACACATAGTGGGTTATAGTATACGCCTAGATTACTGTTTTAAAGCTGGTTCCTGAAACTCAGTAATTAGGCTTTTGTGGAATAGTAGGTATCCACCTTCAATTGGCTGCAGCTTCATGCTTTTCAGCACCTCCAAGACAGCAGGAGCCTAACATAAGAAGGCCCACTGGTGCATATTTTGGCACATCATCACATCACTATGCTCGCTTTTGCACTGCAGCCTGTTTGTCGGTCTGTCACCATCCAGTCACACCTCGGCATACAGTGTAGATGACATTTGCAGCGGCCACACAACAACAAACCTACTTTGGCACATATGAATATGAGGTGTCCGACCAGGCCAATAATCAGCGAGTTTCCAAGTCTGTGTCCACTGTAGCATCATCTTCCACTGTAAGGCTGCTACAAATCCACTGTCCTGCCAGGTGGTCCTGCTGCAGCACTGATGGGCCGAGTGTGGAATATGCTAGCTCCAGCCACCACCAGCCAGATGCAGGTCTGGATTCATGCCCAAATGCCTCCACTGCCCCACACCAGGCTGACAGCCAACCAACTTCTCCTACGACCTAGTTGCGCTGAGAGACATCGGACTACACCTGAGCCAGCACCACCACCACCACCACCACCAGCCCAAGTATGCAACTACTGCAAGGTCCTCCTGCCACCATTCTGAGCTATATGCAGATACAGGTGGCTGTGCCACCACTGCTCTTCATGCACAAACATCCGAAACCTCAGCACCTGCCACCAAATACCCAGCTGATGTCGGATGAACCTCCAGGAAACACTTTTGGGAGATTCACTTTTCACTCACGCCAACTCACCAACTTCCACCATAGAAAACCCACACACTTAAAAAAAAAAAAAAAAAAAAAATATTAAACCCAATACATTCCATCCTGGATTTTCCAGTTTGAAAATATTAAACTCGGGTATTTGTATGAACTGACTGATTACAAATACGACTCGCTGATATTTTAGTCATAACTGTTGATGACAACTCTCCAGCCAAGATACCACGCTCCATCTTTCCCACCAAAAAATCCTCATTCCAGTCATAAATTTTGTTTGATACCCTATAGGCCTATATGAACATACCTTCATTAATAAGCATCTGACTCAGTACCACATATACACTTACTGACAAAAGTAAGATCATACAGGGCATCAAGTGAAATTTGTGACTGAACTGAAATTTATTGGCAGGTTGGATGCAGCATTTTGTCTTGGATATAGAGTCATCACCACATGAAGAAGAAACTTCAGGCGTGCATCAGGGAAGTATTTTGGAATCCTTTATGTTCGTTTTGTATATTAATGACCTTGCAGCCAGTAAGCTTAGAATTTTTTTTTTTTTCCAAATGATACCATTATCAACAGCAAAGTATTGTCTGAAAGAAATTGCATAAATATTCAGTCAGATCTTGATAAGATTTCAAAGTGGTGCAAAGACTGGCAACTTGCTTTAAATGTTCAAAAATGTAAAACTGTGCAGTCTACAAAACAAAACAAAAAAAAAATACCATCTTATGACTACCATATCAATGAGTCACATTTGGAATCGACCAACTCCTACAAATTCCTGGGTGTAACACTGTAGGGATATAAAATGGAATGATCACTTAGGCTCAGTCATGGGTAAAGCAGATGGTAGACTTTGGTTTATTGGTAGAATACTGGGACAATGCAATCAGTCTACAAAGGAGATTGCTTAAAGATCACTCATGTGACCCATTCTGGAATATTGCTCAAACGTGTGGGACCCCTACCACATAGGACTAACAGGGGATATTGAATGTATACATATAAGGGCAGCACAAATGGTCATAGTTTGTCTGACCCAAGGGAGAGTGTCACAGAGACACTGAATAAACTGAGCAGGCAGACTTATGAAGATGGAAGTAAACAATCCCAAGAACGCCTATTTACAAAGTTTCAAGATCCAGCTTTAAATGATGATTCTAGAAATACATTACAACTCATGACTTATCACTCACATAAGAACTGTGAAGACAAGATTAGATTATTTACAGGACACACATATGTATATAAATAGTTATTCTTCCTACAGTCAATATGTTCATGGAATGAGAAGAAATCCTAATAAGTGGTACAAGGTGCTGTACCCTCTTCCATGCACTTCACAGAGGTTTGCAAAGTATAGATGTAAAAATATTGGTATAGTACTAAGTCAGATGTGGAAGACAAGAAATACTGCATCTATCTGACATGACAGAAGTACAAGTTGGTTCCTCGCGAATGATGTTTGTGGTATACATGCTAGTTGTCATGAGGAGGTCATGCTGTTCAAGACAGTTCATTATGTATGAGCTCATATTCTAATACTCTGCAACAGATGTATGTGAAAGATACTGATTATAGTTAATTGTGAGTCATTTCTGCTTGACCTATACTTTCATGTAGCTACTGGGCAAAGTTTTTTTGTTCACAGCATCTATGATACATTATGGGTAAAAAAAAGGGGGGGGGGTGAACTCTGATGCAAATTCTGTACAGAATCTTATGGGAATTCCACAAAGCTGTTGAGTTTGTTCAACTTTAGCTATTTCAAAAGCCACTGACATTAATATCTGTATCACTCATCTTTGCAACAATGAAATAATTAAAGTGGGCCAGTACCCACAGATTTATCTTTGTAAACCAACATTTAAAATATGAGTTTGGCCTTTTTTCCTTTCGATTTGCTGCCTCAGTTTAAGTTCCTGTTAATGAAACCTCCATCAGCTTTTCATTTGAATTGAAATTCTTTTCACAAAATTGCATTAGAGAGCAGGAATCTTCAGGAAGCTAATTTTGAGGCATTCTTGATACTTGCACTTTTATATGCAGCACATACGTAATTTAACTTTTCAATAAATAGGTGTTGCTGTGGTATGTCTTCATACTTTACTGCAATTCATCATCAATGATAGACCTTTGTACAGCAATTGCATTATCTCAATTTTGTCAAATATTAATCTAATAGAAAAAAGAGAATCACTGTGAAAAAAGTTAGGTCTCGTAACAGACCAAACACTTTCACAGGATGAACTTACAGCATGTTTAAGTTGTAAACTTTCTCACATACTGTTTTTTACATAAACTAAAAAACTGTTAGGAAAATTTTACTTATTCTGCCTCAATGTGTCTTCTTTCTCTCACAAATGTAATATGGGGTTTCATTATTAGGAAATTCATCATGATAAAACTGTGTATGAAGATGGCACAAAAAATTACATCCCCAAGTCTGTATATACACACAACTGCCTAACATGATAGAAAATAAATTCTGGCTCCAGAACAACACAAAATGAGAGGTACATATTGAATATTTGCAAAGAAAACTAAATAAAGCCTGCTACCTGATGAGGATCTTTTAAAAAAAAAAGTTGTTGCAACAAAGCTAGCCTGTTAAATGCATACTACTCCTATGTGCATTCTGAAATTAAATATGGCATAATCTTCTGGAGGCAATGCAACAACAAATATTGAACTTTTTAGGATGAAAAGAGAATATTAAGAATCACTGAAGGGGTAAACAATAGGAAGGCATGCACACCCATATTCAGAAAATGTCAATTCTTCCACTTCCTTGCACTTTTATCTATGAAACATCAGTTTTCATAAGACAATATATTGATAGACAGCCAGATATCTTATTAAAAATGAAGTTATACAGATATACATTACAAGACAAAAATCTGATCTTCATATGAAGCAGGTTAGAACATCATTGTGTCAAAAAGGCACTCTACAATTTGGGATAAAAATTTACAATAATGTGCCTAACCATATTAAACCAGTAAGTGAACTCAGTAGTTTTAAGGCTGAACTAAAGGTATATTTAATTGGTCATTACATTTACAGTCTGACAGAGAATTTACAAACCAAACAACAAAAATAAATACGCATTAAGAGTATTCTACTTTGTACGTTGTCTCTAATGTTTACTGCATATATGATTCTTTGCGCAAGTACTTAAATATATAGTCCCAGGAATGCAATACAAACAATACTTAATGTAGCAAAGACTTAACCATGTCAGATATCCTTGTATATATTCTATACATGTAGGATTAGAAGGACTAAATAAATAAATAAATAAATTTACCCCAAGACTGGATGTACACTAACACAGTACAGGAAACAACTGTAAAATAGATGTAGCATTGTTAAGGCTGTCAGCAACACACAAAAGAGCTGTAAATAGCTAAGCTATACAAAAACCACCACAAACAGTAAAATTCTGCTTCTAGATCAGTTTAAGCATGTATTAGAAATTTCAATTAAAAGTAATGCATATTACTCAATTGAAAAACTCCTTCAAAATACTGTGAAAGACATAAATAGTAAGGGTTCTTGTTATTGGAAGACGAATGTATTACGAAACAATTACTTTTCATACAATTTGTAGATTTATAAAGTATTTATTAAAATAATATATAGCTATATAATGTGAAATTGGAAAAGTGTATGATGAATTTGATTGTGTGTGTTCACTGATGAGAAAAAAAAAATTATGACCATTGCCCACCATCAGGTAGAATATCACCAGGTGACATCATGGGTAGGCAATGTGGTAAGGAAAGTATATAAGTGGAGTATAGATGAATGGGGATCAGTCTAGCAACAATATGAGGGTCAACAGAAGCGTCCGATCCCACGCGTCGGCTTTGACCCGTGGGTAAGGGTGTTGTCGTGTGTGACGTCATGACGGCGCGGAGTTTGGTTTGAGTGTGGCTGTCTCCAGTTCTGTTTTATCTTATTTTATTTACTTTTCTGATCTGTTCGTTCTATCTCGTGGGATTTTTTTTTAATTTAAAAACACTAATTATTTATTTTAATTATCTGTTTCCTCCAATTTCTGTTTTGGTTTATTATATTTATCTTTCTGATCTGTTCGTTCTATCCCGTGAGATTTTTTTTTAAAAAGACAAAAAACACTAATCAGCTACTGAAGCATCTTTTATCTTCTATAGGTTGCAGGGGTTACGACCCCTGGGGAGGTGGGTGGGTAATTATGCATGGCTGTCTTCACTTACACGTTGTAGCTACGCAAGGCGTCTAAATTTGTTTATATTTAGTTTGCCCCCACCCAAAACACCCCATTTCCCGCGCTTGTCCCGTTAGTGTCATTAGGCTTCTTGTGGAAAGTGTGTGTGTTTGTTTTTGTTTCCGCCATATTTGTGACGTCATGGATCAAAGCAGACGGGCGGGATCGGACGCTTCCGTATTTCCCAATATGAGCCACTAATGGGGATACCCACTGACATAAACAGCTTTGACAAAGGGGATATTGTTATGGACCCTGATGCCAGGGAAAGAACAGCTCAGAAACAGCAAAGTTGGTTGGCTGTTTATATTCTACTGTCATGAGGATCCATGGAAAAGTGGTTTAACAACAGTAAAACCATTAGCAGGCAACATGGTGTTGAATGTCTACGCTTCATCAGAGAACATGAAGGCTTGCCCACAATGTAAAGAAGGATTGTAGGCAATACTATGGCAGATCTGAAAAGAGACCACACCGTGCATCACGCATTGTTGAATATCGGGCTCCACAGCAGAAGAGCCTTGGGGGCTGCCAAAGTTGTTTTTCCACTTGCTTGCTCTGACCTGTGATGACATTAAGATGACAGATATCCTTATGTCATGAGTATGCACTACAGCAGGCATGACGACATTCATTGCAGCTGCGGATGAACATAAATAAGATGTGAAATTTAAATTAATAATCGAAGCAGAAGATCTATAAGATGTGAAATATTTAACTCTAGCAGTAAAATGAAACTAATGGAACAACTGGCCTGCCTTCTGGCAGGCACTAATTAAATATACAAAAATAACAATAACAACATCATTCCAAAACAAATATTAATCCAGAAAATCAAGCACACAAAATTCTCAACACTCAATACAACCAAAATTTGCAAAAACTAAATGTATCAGTATCATAAATCCACATGACCTCTACAGCTCAAATGAAATTCTCAATACCAGGAACCCATACACAACTCAAAAATAGAGTACTGCATATTTCCTCTACCTATATAGCTCGCAAAAAGCCATTGATACCGTGAACCAACACAAATCCAAAACCTGATATCGCAAATTTCACTTCACTTATACTGTAGCTATAACACAGCCCACAGGGCTAAAAACCAACACACTCAAAATCATTAAGTTTGTTATCCAAGTCTTCAATTACCCTATCTATATGAATGGAAGTCTGCAGTACAACAAACCAACATTCAATCCCATAACTAACATCAAAAATGTAACCCAACCAACAATGGTAAAGCGATATCCACAAAACATAGCTACCACAGTCAATCATCACACACTAACAAGAAAATCCCAAAAATTCATGAAAACCTGCATCACCACCAGTTGCAATTTTTATACAAACCAATACAAACCTTTGTAACATGCATATTACAATAAAAATCAAATAAATTCACATTAAAAACATAGCCACATCACCCCCCCCCCCCCCCAATTCACACATCACTAACACAAATACATCACACAAAAACATGCAAAATCAAAATACCTCATTAGTGAAACTCACACACTTAGCTAACAATGTCGAATGATTATAAACATAGCCCTCGGTAAAGACAATCAGACTCAAAAATGATGTGTCGTTATGGTGTCACCCAACAACACAATAGTTATATCAAGTGTCAAAGCAAGTACTAATCATGTCTTGTTTCTCCCCAGGCTGACTGTCATGCCCAGACATGCCATCATTCAGGTGAACATCTGCTCGAAACATGTATCGTGCCACAGACACATGACACTGTGGGCAGCATTATGCTGTTGGGGATAGACGTAGGGTTCCATAGGACCTGCAGTAGTAATTGAAGGCATGTTGACAGCTGTGGATTATGTGGATATTATTGCAGACCACCTGCGTCCCTACATGTAGGATGTCTTTCCTGACGGTGGTTACATCTTCCAGCAGGATAACTGTCCACATCAGAAGACCAGAATCATGCTACAGTGTTCTGAGAAGCAGTATACTCGACTCATGATGTCATGGCCATGAAATTAGCCTAATCTGAACCCTACAGAACACATCTGGGATGCTATCAGGCAGCAGCTCTGTGCCCACAGACCACCGGCCCATAGTTTCCAGGAATTGTGTTACATGCGTGTAGACATCTAGTGCGATACACCTCCAGAAACCTACCAAGGGGTTCTCGATGCCACGCCACATGGAATTGATTCTGTATGGTGCTCCAAAAGTGGACCAACACACCATTAAGCACATGATGATAATGTTTTGGTTTATCTGTGTAGCTAGACACAAACGAGAATAACTTGTATGTGTACAAATGTATGGTTTTGAGGCAATATATACCAAAAATTTCTCTTACGCTTGCTGCGGCAAGTTGTTTGAACCCACAAGCTTTCAGCTGGCTGTTCCTTGGTCACTGCCACGCAATGACTGCCATGTAGTTGCTGCTGCCAATCTTACACCATACTTTCACCTGTGATGTCACTGATTCCCAGTTCTGTGCAATATAAGGTAATATTTCGGTTGTAAGACTGCTGCACCCACTTCAAAACTCCAATGGTGGAATCCCAAGCTGTACTTAACTGGACTGCTGTCTTTCAAATGGCTCTGAGCACTATGGGACTTAACTGCTGAGGTCATCAGTCCCCTAGAACTTAGAACTACTTAAACCTAACTAACCTAAGGACATCACACACATCCATGCCCGAGGCAGGATTCGAACCTGCGACCGTAGCGGTCGCACAGCTCCAGACTGTAGCGCCTAGAACCGCTCAGCCACTCTGGCCGGCAACTGCTGTATTTATTGAGGGTATAGTCAGAAGTTTGTATCTCAATCGCCTGTTTTAAAACACAGTCCCAGAAACCATTATCCGTTTAATAACAGACTTTTGTCAAATGGAATTTGGTGTTTGATTTCCAGAGCACGTGGACAAATTGTTTCTGGAATGACATTATAAAATAAGTGATGGAGATAAAAATTTCTGACAATACAGCCAATGAAGTTGAAGCAGACATGGTGGTCTTGCAACCAGAAACATTATTTTACAGAGCACTGGACTGGGCACCAGTTGACATCATAGGCAGTGGCACAGCAATGTAAGCATGGCAGCAGAAACCACTTGCAATGACTGAGAAGCACTCAGCCAAGAGCTTGTGGGTCTTTAACCACTTTAGGTGGCTGGAAGCTTGAGAGAATTTTATCATTATGTGTACGCATTTGTGTGTAAATGTATATACATAAATGTAAAACTTTCACTTAGAAAGCCGACAGCATGGAAAACATGCTGAAATACTAATAAAGACTATTTCATTTATTTAGTGGGAGAAATATACAAAAAGACAATGAAAGAAGAGCATGTACCTCCCAATGGTAGGAACTCCAACCAGTCAAGAATGTTCTACCTGGAATGCGTCTGGCACATTATTTATCAGCATACTCACCAACTTCTATTTTAACATGTTCACTTGATGAGCTACATATCAAAAGAATACTGATGTATTCACATGTCACATAGCCTATGGCATCTAAGATATCAGTTACAAAACACACACTCTCTCTCTCTCTCTCTCTCTCTCTCTCTCCACACACACACACACACACACACACACACACACACACACACACACACACACACACACACACACACACACACACACACACACACAAAATATATATACAGCACAGCAATGAAACAGCAAACTAACAGTCCCTAACCATGACTCTAATAAATTTACAGTCATATAAAAAGATAAAGATGAGTATGGATTGCTGAAATTGGTGTAAGTGTTAAATTCTGATTGCATTACATATTAAAGCAACATTTTTTTCCACATAATCTGCATAAAATTCTTCAATCAATTGCAGTTTCCTCACTGACCAGTCTCAGCTACCTAAAACTAACTACTAATGTTCATACAGTCTGCTGTAATAATTAAAATCATGCGCTAAAAAATGTTGTTAGATGTCCTAAAAATCCATAGCTTCTTGTAGATGGTGTTAGTGAGGATATCTAGACACTGACACAGGAAAAAGAAAGATGATAAGTGCAGCGGAAAATTAAAATGCTTCACATTCAAGGAAGACAATCACAATTAAGTCATCTGAATAACAATTGCCAGAACTGCTAGCAGCTAACTAAAAGCTTTCCTTTCCTTCAAGTGATGCCCAAAAAGTAAACATTGATGTTTACACAAATTTTAAAACATTACATGGGAATAGCTCTAAGTGCTTACGTTGAAAGTCATTATTGTAACAGTAGACATATTATATCAAAATATAAACACAACAACAAATAACGACACAAAAAACAATTTTTGAAACAACTCTAATCTTATAACAAAGATTACTCACAGAGTCAGAAGCTCCACCAGTCACTGATTTCATCTTGTTTCTGAATTGAGGACTTCTTTTCTTGTCCATTCCAAGGTATCTGATGCTTAAACTGGCTGGTTCAGTGGCGATATGACGGAGCCCAGTTGTCATGATATGGTAAACAATTGTGGCCAATGTTTATGGCTACGAGACGAGCATGATTCTTACAACTGCTTTCAAAAGAGTGTCATCCCTGCTATCTACAAGTTCTGTTTTGTCTGGCTGCTGGCTGTCACTATTTCAAGATTGCTGACCGGTCCTAAACGAACCATCCCATTCTTTCGTATATCACACAATTTTTAAAATTATTTTCACTTTGCGAATGTCAGATATTTTTAAGGTCTGTCATGCGAATTATACTTTACACCTGCCATACGACTCATATGTTCGCCCTAAATAGAAAAAAAAAGAACCTGCAGTTGGGTTTACTGAGCACAAGAAACAGTTTTGACAACTCTAACGCCAAACCCTAATATGATATATTTATTCTTAGCGAAAGCATATAATTCGTTTCGAATTCAAACTGTCCAATTATTTGCTTTACGAATTTTTTCAGCGGAACAACTTATTTTGAATTATTACAAGCTTCCCTTTCTTTCTAGTTCGTCAACATACTAACAACAACGATTATCCCTCACGCCCCTTTCGTGAATGCGCGACGTTACGTCACTTTGCAGGTAGGAACCGAGCGTGAATAGTTGACAAACGACGGCGTATTGCTGCTCGGAAGTACAAAAATAGCTGGAGCTAACTCCAAATCTGTCACACTTACCTCTCTTATTGTACCTAGGTACTAATAATGACATACCAGAAATTCTTGTACTGCGTTACCCTATAGAGATAAAATGGATGGCAAGCAACAATTATGTTTTCTATTTTTTCGGTTAAAGTTTGATAAGTAAGAGTACACGCGAATTTTTTTCCTATGCAAACAAAAAAAATCTATACCGTAAGTAGACAGATACGGGGAGACACTTTCAAATTTGAGCATTACAGCTAATTATCGACAGACGCAACACCATCACAACGGCTACATTAGCACATACTACGTCAAGTATTGCAAGTCACTGCGAAGCGCATTACCATTTATTCATTATGTTCGTAGCACTCACGAGGAGAAAAATGATAACGTAAGATCTTTCATATTTGTGGTGGTTTATGTGATCTTCTTTTCACACAATGTAACTGAAGTGTATATGAGCAACTACGAAATATTTTGTGAATGTGAATTAAAAACCGATTTAAAGACTGTTCGCAAAGCCTAATAATAAATATTGCCTGTCTCGATAACTATTCATCTTTGTGTTCGTAAACAACAGAATAATATTCGCGCTCTGTGCGTCGCTGTATTTGTTCCCTACCTCCCAAGTAATCCATGCCCGTGTAAGCTTCATATGGTAAATGTATGGAGACCACATCAGTATTTATTTTATTTTTTATTAACTTATTGTGACTTTAGACCTGAAAGTCATACTGCCATTCTTAGTGTTTAGAAGTTTTACAGAGCTGTCGTATTTATTAAAGAAATTCATGATTAGTTTTAAAACTAATATATTATGTTGATGAAGGAGAGATGGTGTAGTAATAATGGTTGATGACATCCGATTACTTGTATGAAATCGATTTGCTGGTTTGCGTACAGCTTCCACTAAAAAAATATATGTGATTGACATCCCTTACTGTTATTCCATAACATTCATAATGAGGATTATCTCGAACGTGTATTTGCTGAAGATGGCTAGAAAAGGGTCCATCATTAAATATCATGCGAATTATAGAATTTATAATTTTTTGTTCGCCATAATTGTGACATTCTTGTTCCCATTGGTGACTTATTCTCCTGTATACAGTAGTGGAGTCTTCAGGTCTGATGATGGTAATAAGATGTTCTTCAAAGCGCCGTTTTGAGCGACGGTTTCCGCTAAGTCATCTATCAATTCTTTATATTTAATGTTAGCATCTCTTTGATCCACATAAATTTTATCTTCTTTCCGAGACACTCGTTTCCCTTGGTAGCTTCTGTGACGGCCCAGATTAGATTAAATTAGATTAGTACTTGTTCCATAGATCATGTATACGACACTTCGTAATGATGTGGAACGTGTTA